>NC_047672.1:64956117-65562171 GCF_011762505.2 Arvicanthis niloticus
GCTGGTGTTCACAAATTCAGGAAAACCCTTTCTAGCTTTACTGCCTACTTTATTTTCTACACTAAAGGATTTTATTGAAATAATTGCCTTTCCTTGGCTTATTAACTTCCCTAATATTTGTCTCTTTTCCTAGAATATACTAATTGCAAAAGCAGAATTATTTTTAGAATACCCTCACCTTCCTAGCACCTAGCAAAATTTGTAATATTTTAAAGCCTCAAAATCTGTTCAAGACAAAAAGGAGAAAAGGAAAGAAAACTTCAAGGAGATGAGAACAAGAAAATATGAGATGAGAAGATGCATTGTTAAACCAAAACCACCACGACAAACAAAGAAGAAACCCTATAGTCAAGGGATCGAAAAGCCATGGAAAAAGAGGTCGAAAAAATATAAAATAAACCCTCCGACTCCATAAAATAAAATTTGACTCAAAAGTTATAAAATATATGTGCAACATTCATCAACTAAAAATAATTCATATGACACACAGACATACTCCTTCTCTGAAGCTTGCAACAAGATAAGAATAGTGTATTGTAAAAAACCCTGGATTCTTTCTGGCCATAAAGTACCCTCTTCACACTTCACAGTAGATGAGTTGAAATTCCTAGGGAAAAGGATACACAATTCATTTAAACTACTACATTTAGGTTTTTACATAGTGGGTCTCTTCATTAAACTGCTTTATATTTTATTTATTTAATTTTTTATAATATTAAATTTTAGAGAAAATAAAGTTATCCTAATATTCTCTCTTGTCCTTGGTTTATTTTTCTCTTTTAGCCTATTCAGTTCTTATTAATGGTGATATTAATCTTTATATATTTTATTTTTAATAGATTTAGCTTTTATAATAATTTGTTTGACAAAATAATTGGATTCAAATCTCTCAGCTCCTATTGTTGCCAGTTCTGCTACATAGATCCAGACTCCCTTCTGTCAATAGCGTCATGGAACTTTAATTTATTATTTAATTAATTATTTGAAAGACATTATGGGACATATTAAGGATACATACACACACACACATATATATATGTATCCTTAATATATATTCTATACACACAAACACACACCACACACACACACACACACACCACACACACACACATATATATATATATATATATATATATATATATATATATATATATATGTGTGTGTGTGTGTGTGTGGTGTGTGTATATACATATATATATATATATATATTAAGGATTTATTTTATTACAATTACTTAATGTGTGTATGTGTGTGTGTACATGTGCACATGCAATAAAATGTCTGTGGGGGTTAGAAGACAACTTTGGGATTCAGTTCTATCATTTTACCATGTGGGCTCTGCTGTCTGAATTCAGTTCATCAGGGAAGACAGCAAGTGCTTTTACCTGCTGGGGCATCCTGCTAGGAGTGCACAATTTGATGAACTTAGACAGGTTTATGTAATCATCTTGCCACTGTGAAAGCTATGGTAGGGAACACCCTCAGAATTCCCTCGGGTCTTCTCTACTTATTCCCTTTTGTTGTTGTTATCGTGGCTGGCCACTGCATATCTAATTTTGAAAAGAAAGATTTATATTTTCTAGAACTTCATGAAATCCAGGAGAATGTATACATATATGACTTGATTTTACCCTTTGCAAAGTTACTAAATCATTCTTGTTCAATGTAAGCTGTTCCCTTTCTAGGAAAGTAATACCCCATTGTGTGGGAAACATGGCTGTGTTATAGTTTGTTCCTGTGGTCATCAAAGGTGTTTTATTCACTTTCATTTTAGTTTTGTCATTTGGATATAAAGCTGCTATAAATTTCTCAAAGTCAGGGCATTAGTGAAAGTCTGCTCTCCTTTTGGGTAAATAGTGCTTAGACTGCTATGTAACACACATGAATCCTATGAATGCATTACACATAATTACTAACATTTGGAATCATCAATACATTTAACATCAGCCATAAAATGAAGTTTCTTTGGTGTTATTGTGTTAATACTTTATTATATTTTTTTAATGCCTAAAAATGTCGGGACTCATTTATGGGTGTACTTGACAGTTGTGTGTTTTGGCAAATGTCTGTGTAAGTGTTTTTCACACTGTATAAACAGAGTTGTTTTCTTTATATTCTCAAATTGTAGGAACTGGGTATGTATTATGGATATACATTCTTCAGACAAGTATTTTGAAATGGTTTCTTCCACTCTCTTTTTTGACTTTTACTTTTCTTCATATTATCATTCAAGATCAAGAGTTGAAGGCTTTGAGTCTAAAAATTCTATCACATCATCTCCTAGGGTTTCCAGCCAGAAATAAACTGGTTCTCCGAGTCTAGATTTCTAAGTTGTGTTTCTTTTCCCCCTTAAGGGAGTCTACATACACATAAAGTAGGAGAGATGTTGGCAAAGATTGTGGAGACCTCTCTGCAAGTATTGCCCTCACCGTCTCTTTTCCTGCCTTTTCCAGAAATATATACAGACTCTAGCAATTTTACACTTTGTGAAAAATTAGTACCTATATTCTCAACTTGGTGAGAATGTTGTCTTTTATTCTTTGGTTTGCATCCTGCATAGGCTCAGCTCCCCAGCAGCAAGTGAGTGTCAGTGTGAAACTCACATGTGCACACCTCCTCGGAGAAAACATGGTCCTCCATATTTTTATAGCATTTTTGAGAAAGTTTGTTTTTGTTCTTTGTTACCCAAAGAAGAATGGCTACAGTTATAGGAAATTGGCCAGAAATGCTAGATTTCATTTTCTATAATCTTCAAATCATCTTCAAATCAACCACCCAAAGTATGTTGACAGGCCTTCATATCAACAATAGTGTCAGAGAGCTTTATAGTTCTAAATGTTTTTATGAACCTTTTGCCTGGTTTTAATGAAAGACTGTTTCTTTAATAAAAATTCACTATGTGAAGACTTAATTTCTATTCCTTTCTTGTAGATAATTCCCTGATTTACATTGTAAATTTCTTGGTAATAATTTTGTGTGTCTAACTGTGCTGTATCTGATTGTGGGGAGGTGTGTGTAGGTCAGAGATCAACCTTGAGTGCAGGTCGTCATTTCCTATCTTGTGTGAGACAGGATCTATTGTTATTTTGTTGCTGTTGTTGTTTTGATGCATGTGTCATGTTAGTTGGTTTGCAAACTTCCTTTGGTTCTCATTGTCTATGAGTCCCATCTAAGATTATATATGCATGTTACCAAGTTCTAGGGCTCTGAACTGAGGTCCTCAGGTTTCCATTGCAAGCATTTTACCCACCAAGATATCTCCCTTATATTGCTAATTTTACCCCATTGTTCAGAATCAGCTTTCAATAAGTATGTTATCTACCATTCAGTACAAGGATGTCCTCATCCAAGTCATTGTGGAGTTTTTTTTGGTTTTGTTTTGGTTGTGTGTGTGAGTGTGTGTGAGTGTGTGTGTGTGTGTGTGTGCGTATGTGAAAAACAATTTGAATATGGTTGGGATCTTAGTGAAAAATGAATTAACTATATATTTGCTTTTCCTTCTTTCTCTTTTTCTTGTAGTAATAGGCACTGAGCACAGGGCCTTACACACAGTAGGCTGAACTTTAGTTAGGCTGACAAAAATTATTTTTAATTTGCTGAATAACTAACTAATTTGTGGTAGTCATTGGCAATTTAATCAAGCCATCTTCATTAACCTATCCTCTGACCCATGAGAATCTTTCTAACAGTTACATTGTATTGTAATTCTATTTACAGACATTCACATTTTCTATCCATTACTATAAACTCTTAAAAGTGGTATTTAATTAACAATTTTGACAGACTTTATGGATTCATTTTCAAACCCCTCTACCTCTTAGATTTGTAGACTCTAAAGCTAGATATTTTGATGCCTTAGATGTACATTCATATAAAATTTGCCAAATGATATTTTTAATGTTTGAACCTCTTAGGTATATCAAATTACATTATAATATTGGTGCCTATGTTACATATTCAAGATGATTGAATGACTGTATTTCAGAGCATACTAGAATTGTTGCTTAGAAAGTAATTAATAATTAATTCTTATTCCTTTGATTTTTATTAACAGTTAGCTGCATTTCAAAAGAATATTAAGTGTAGCTAAAAGGACATGATTTGGTCATTAGTTTCCATTGCCTGTGATATTTGTTGATATACTTGTTTTTACTAGAATACTTATCATCATCCAATTGATTTCCAAAGTTTATACACTGCAATTCATTACTTGCTTCTGTAGGTAGATATATTTTCTTTTATTGCATATTAATGATGCAAAATAATGGACATCTACTTAATTGCTTAGTGTATTTATAAAATATAGCAAATTTAAAATTGAAATAAGTTCATTGTCAGTGTTAAATGTTGATAAACATAAATGAACAGCTGTATATATTCTTTCTTATTCCTATATTTGAACCTATTTTTTTTCTGACAAAAGTTGAATTAACTGAAAAATAGAATATGAAATCTAATCTTCTTTCTGACTAATGTACTTTTTAAATTTCAATGTCTTATATCAGTGTTCTATTTGTAGTATTCCTTGAGTAAATATTGCATAAAGATTGCCAAAAATTTAATCACAACTTTGAGAGTAAATAAAACTTCTGCAGCAATGAAGAATAAAATTATCTTATCTGAGAATTTTAAAAAGCCTTCCTTACTGCAATGATTTATAAGAACTCATGTAAAGAATGGGTGGAAATCAAATTTCCTGACATACTGAAACTCCTGCTACTTCATATTTAGAAAATGCTTGAGTTGGAGATACTGGCTTCATTTGTCAAAGTCAGATTAATGCCCATGTTAATCAGTCAGGAAATCAAAATATGCATGATTTCTATATCACAAGTGCTGTGGAAGTCCTACATACATGATATGAAATGCATACCTAGCCACCCCTTTATTCCAATAATATACTGTAAAAATTTTTTTCTTTAAATGATCATTTCATTATGTTTTTGCTTTCTTGTTTGCTTTGTACTCAGATGTGTAAGATTAATAAATATTTCTAAAAAATTGTGAAAATTCAAGTTTGTCTTTTATGTTTCAAATTTTATAAATTAAAAAATCATAATTTGTTTTTAATTATTTTAAATTTAATGCCAGTATAAAACTCAAGCACTTTCTTTGAAAATGTATGTACAAGGTTTCTACTATGAATTTGCCAGAATTTCTAAGACAATTACAAATTTATCAATAATATTTGACTCAAATATTCTCAATATACATATATCGTTTTAAATTCAGCTTTATCAACTTTTCTTGAACTTAATATAATTTTGTGCTTAAAAATAAACTGTTTATTGAGAACTTCAAGTTGATAGGTTTGAAAAGCTTATATTAAGAACAAATGCTATTATCAATCTCAACAGATTATTAAAATTGACTTATTGTTTAAAATCTATATAGGAAAATATTACTTTACTAAAATCCTTTGAGAAAACTGAAAATTCGTAGCTTATATTTACATTTAAATAAATATCCAGCTAGACATAATAATGATTTACTTTAATGCCTATCTTACGTTCAAGAGTTATGAAGTTGCAATTCTTTATAATTGTATACTTAAAATTATATTAGTATGTTAATTAAATATTTATTTTTAAGATGTAAATGATATGACCAGAGTTATTTAAGAAAATACAACACTGAAATTTCTAAAATACACTTTAAAGGGCCAGGGTGAAATTCCTTGAGTCATTCTCCAAACCAATTTAATCTTTCATGATTCATATTTATTCAAAATGACTTCACAATTTCTATTTAATTATTTGAAAGTTGGTTTTTACAAAATCTTTTTAGATTCAAATTTTCTATGTTTTAAGTTTCCAGGAACACTAATATTATTATTTAGTTTAAAGATATGGTAAGAATAAATGTTTGTCTGAAAGCTTGAAACAGTACTACTGAAGTAGAAAAATTAGAACACCTTAAACAATGTCCTAAAATTATTTTCTTAATTTTATGTATCAAAGAAAAACCAGAGCAAAGTATTTACCCTCAGCATAGTTGTATGGATGGGTCCCAAATCCCAAATCAAAATAATGACCCCTATATTCTCAATCTTCATACTGTGAGTGTTTAGAACCACAACTATGGAGAAGCATTTTATAAGTATTATTTAAGTCACCATACCCTTTCCACTGTTCCTGCCAAACTTCTACACAGTAGGAACAGTGAAAACTAGTGCCAAACCCTCACGTTCCTGATATAGCTTCCAACAGCTGCAAATCCTTGAGCTTCAAGTACAGCTGCCTGGAGTGGAACCCACAAAGGCAGATACACAGATTACATATGTTAAATAACTTTAGAGCCACAAAAGAATATGTAGTTATATTAAGGCCGTTAGGAAGGAAAGACTTTGTGCCAGCAGTACCTAATTGACCTTACAGAGTGTGATCCACACCCCCCATTGTGTTTTCATTACTCTCCAAATCATTTGCTTTTGTTAGAATTACATATTCTTTCAACACACAAACCCACACCAAAAAGAGACAATTACATTGGTTAATGAGTGCCTGGTTTCTGAGTGGTAATTCTCCAAAGGAAGGCTGCTTAAATACTTAATTCCTGAAAAATCTAATGCATCAAATCAAATTATTGCTAGAAATATACACACACACATACAGAAGGGAGAGAGAAAAAGAGAAGGAGGAGGAGGAGGAGGAGGAGGAGGAGGAGGAGGAGGAGGAGGAGGAGGAGGAGGAGGAGGAGAAACTCTCAGTAACACAGAACTCAACTATATTAAATACAAAGAACAAATTCAAGTGAAACTCTTCATCTGGTGAAAATAACATAAAACATATTATTCTCACAATTTTTCAAAGCTAGACTTGGCCACACATTATTGTTGTCTCAATCAAAAATCAAAACAAATTTAGTTTATACTTTAAAACTCTGTTTCTTTCTCTTTAAGGAGAGAAACTTGGAAATCAGTAAACTAACGTTCTTTTCTTTAAGTTTCTAAGTTTTTACAGATGAATGAACATTATTGGGCAGCACCATGCAAGGATAAAACCAGCATCTAAAGATTTGTGTTGTTGTCATGGAGATGCTTCAACTTGATTCCATAACTCTACCTGTTACTCCCATTATACCGGTGCCCAGCCTTTTCGCCCAACTTCTCATTTCTTCAGATCATCACATTTAGTGGCAAGGAAAAAACCATGGAGTTAAAAACAAGTAATTTATGGGAGGGATTGAAAGGCCAAGTCACAATGCAAGAATGGCAAGTGCTTGACTACCATGCGTATTAATTTATATAATACAAAGCATGTCAACATTTGTATAATAAAATATGCGAGAGATGTAAAGCTGATATAATAATATACAGTTAAATATAATGATTATTAATCTATGGCTTAACTCCCTCTTATATCTAAACTTAACAGTCCTAGTGAAAAAAGAACATACAGATCTTTATACTGTAACACCAAATATTTGCTTCTTTCCTATGTTATGGAAACGCAGAACTCATTTACATCATAATTGCTTGCCTATCATTGAGCCATGTAAAATATTTCTAATTATATGTGCACACATTTTGCTATATTTTACATGGGTGTTTGTGTGTGTGTCCAGCATTATTATGAACATTAGTGTGAATAAAGCTTCTATTAGGCTTTTGATGAGAGACACGACTTCTACCCAAGGAAGCCCACCCTTTTACTTCTGCTTCAGATTGACTAATCCAAGACAGGCAGATCATAGTTCACTGAAATTTACTGCCAGGAAACACTGCCTCATAGGTAATTATATAAATATTTGTTTGCTATTTCCTAAAGAATACTTAGCACTGAATGTAGATCAAGAGCATCTATCTGTCATCCCTTCTCAAACTGAATGCAGTGAGAATGACCTCTTCCATAAGACACCCATAGCTCCATCCATGTTTGGCTGTGGGTCTCTCTATTTCAGTCAACTGCTGGGTGAACTCAGAGGACAATCATGCTAAACTCCTGGGTACAAGCATAACGGAGTATCATTGATAGTGTCAGAAATTGGCACTCGCCCTTGGAATGTGTCTCAAGTTGGGCTAATTATTTGTTGGCCATTCCCCCAGTCTCTGCTTCATCTCTGTGACTGCATTTCTTGTACACAGAACTAGTTTTAGGTGCAACATTCTATGGGTGGGTTGGTGTCCTTATCCATCACTGAGGTCCCTGTCTAGCTACAGGATGTGGTCATTTAGGGTCCCACATCACTATTACTAGGGATCTCATCTGAATTCACCCCCATATACTCTTCAGAGCTTCCTCAATCCCAGAACTTTGGCATGTCCTAAAGATGCTCCTGGCCCTTTGTCCCTCTGGCCCTCTCTCCTGTCTCTCCTTGTACCTGATTCCGAGCCTCCCTCCCCCAGAATTCCTCTCCTCACCCTGACTCCCACTCAGCTCCCTCCTTCCATCTCCCTTCTATAACTATTTTATACCCCCATTTAAGTGAGATTCAAGCATCCTCTCCTAGGACTTCTTTCTTGTTTAGCTTCTTTGGGTCTGTGGAGTGTAGCGTGGATATCCTGTATTTTGTGGCTATGATCCACTTGTAAGTGGGTACATGCCATGCATATCCTTTGGGACTGAGTTACATCACTCAGGTTGATAGTTTCTAGTTTCATCTATTTGCCTGCAAAATTCACCATGTCTTTTATTTTAATTGCTGAGTAGTATTCCATTTTGTAAATAAACCACATTTTCTGTATCCATCCTTTGGTTAAGGGACATCTGGGTTGTTTCTTGTTTCTAGCTATTACAAACAAAGAAGCTATGGACATAGCAGAGCATGTATTCTTGTGGTATAATAGAGCATCATATTTTTTTGTATAAGCCCTGGAATGGTATAGTCAGGTCTTCAGGTAGAACTATACCCAATTTTTGAGAAACTATCAGATTTATCTCGAGTAGTTGTAGAAGTTTGCACTCCCAGCAGCAAGGGAGCAGTGTTCTCCTGGCTCTACATCCTCTCCAGCATGGGCTGCCACTTGAGCTTTTGATCTTAGCCATTCAAATGTGTGTACAGTGAAATCTCAGGGTTCTTTGATTTTCCTTTCCCTGATGACTGAAGACTTTGCAAATTCATTTAGTGTTTCAGAACCATTTGATATTCCTCTCTTGAGAATATTTTGTTTAGCTCTGTAGCCCATTTTTAATTGGGTTATTTAGTTTGATGGTATCTAACTTGTTTACTTCTTTGTGCATTTTAGATATTAATGCTTGTTGGATGTAGGGTGGCTGAAGATCTTCCCAATCTATAGAATGCTGTTGTGTCCTATTGACACTGTCATTTGCCTTAAGAAGCTTTTTAGTTTCATGGGGTCCCTTTTATTAATTTTTGATCTTGGTGCCTGAGCCATTGTTGTTTAGGAAGTCACTTCCTGTACTGAGTTCAAGGCTATTTTCCACTTTAACTTCTATTATATTTAGTGTATATGGCTTTATGTTGAGTTTTTTGATCCACTTGGACTGCAGTTTTGTTAAGGGTGATAAATATGGATCGATTTTCATTCTTCTAAATGCAGACATCTAATTAGACCAGCAACATTTGTTGAAGATACTTTCTTTTCTTCCATTGTATGGTTTTGGCTTCTTTGTGAAAAGTCAAGTGTCCACAGGTGTGTTGATTTATTTCTGGGTCTTCAATCTGATCCCATTTATCTACCTGTTTCTATACCAGTACCATGTAGTTTTTATTACTATTGCTCTGTAAGGTAGCTTGGTATGAGGGGTGTTGATACCTCCAGAAGTTCTTTTATTTTACAGGATTTTTTTAAGCTAACCTGAGGTTTTGTTTTTCCATTTGAATTTGAGAATTGTTCTTGCAATGTCTGTAAATAAAAAATTGTGTTGAAATTTTGATGGGAATTGCATTGAATCTGTAGATTGATTTTCATTAGATGGACATTTGTAGTACGTTAATTCTACAGGTCCATGAACATGGAAGATCTTTCCATCTTCTGATATCTTCTTCAATTTCTTTCTTCAAAGACTTGAAGTTTTTGTCATACAGGTCTTTCACATGCTTGATTAGAGTTACATGAAGGTATTTTACATTATTTATAGCTTTTGTGAAGAGTATTGTTTCCCTAATTTCTTTCTCAGCCAATTTTTCATTTGTATAAAAACAGGCTACTATTTTTTTTTTTTTTTTTTTAGATAACTTTGTACCTTGCTACCTTGCTAAAAGTGTTTATCAGCTGAAGATTTCTTTGATAGAGTTTTTGGGGTCACTTAAATATACTATCATGCCATCTGTGGATAGCTTTGAATTCTTGTTTTCCAATTAGTATCCCAGTGATCTCATTTAGTTGAAGAAGATTGGGGGTTCCAGGGATAGGAGCTCCACAAAAAGAGTAGCAGAGCCAACTAACCTGGACGATTACGGGGCTCTCAGAGACTGAACCAACAATCAAAGAGCACACACTGGGCTGTACCTAGTTCCTCTTCACTTATGTAGGAGTTGTGCTGCTGCTTAGACTTCAAGTGGGTCCCCTAAAATCTGGAGCACAAGAGCTATCTCTAAAGTTGTTGCCAGTCTAGGGATCTCATTTCTCTAAGTGGACAGCCTTGTCTGGACTCAGTTGGAGAGGTTGTGCGTAGCCCAGAAGAGACTTGATGTGTCAGTCTTGAGGGATGGGGTGTGGAGGTGAGGGATGGGGATGAAGCAGGGGTGTGCTTCATCCTCTCAGCAGAAGAATGGGAGAGAGAGTGATAGTGTGAGGCAGAGGACTTAGAGGAAGGAGGACATAGATCCAGTGATAAATAAATAAATAAATAAATTGGGGAAAAGGAAAAAAACAAAGAATTACCTCACACCTCAACTGCATAGGGCACTTAAAGATCCAGGGAGAATATTTTCAAGGAGTATCCAGTGATCAAGAATTCAGACTTGCATTTATTTCCTTTAAGCAGGAACAATTCTAGGTCAAAATTTTGAGGATGGGTGGGAGCCCCCATGCCCCAATTGGGGGCCTTGTCTATCTACTGGAAGTGATCTCTTCAGGTTTCATCCCCTTACTGCTGAGCTAAAATAATCCACATTGGGTCCTGGGAGACTCTCACATCCCAAGTCTCTGGGACTTTCTAGAGATTCCCTTAACCCCCACCCCAACTACTCCATATTTCCATTAATTCTCCTTGCCCTCAGGTCTTCTCTCCTGTCTCCCTCACATACCTGATCCTACCCCTCTTACTACTCCCCATCCTGTCTCCCATCCAGGTTCTCCCTCCCTCTGCCTCCTGTTATTATTTTGTCCCCTGCTCTATATGGGATCTAACTATGCATGTGGGCCTCCCTTCTTCTTATGCTTCATATTGTCTGTGAGTTGTATCATGGGTATTCTGTACTTTTTGGCTAATATCCACTTATCAGTGAGTACATACTACTTATGTCCTTTTGGGTTTGGGCTGTCTCACTCAGGATAATATTTTCTGGTTCCATCCATTTGCCTGCAAAATTCATGATGTCTTTGTTTTTAATAGCTAAATAGTAATCAATTGTGCAAATGAACCAAATTTTCTATATCTATTTTCCAGTTGAAGGACATCTGGGTTGTTTCTAGCTTCTGGCTATTACAAATAAGGCTGCTATGAATATAGTGGAGTACATGTGGTATGATGGAGTCCCTGTGGTATGATGGGCTATCTTTTAGGTATATGATCAGAATATAGCTGGGTCTCCAGGCAGAACTATTTCCAAATGCAGCAGAGATGGAAGGAAAAGACATCCAATCACTGATCCAACTTGGGATCCATCCCATATCGAAACACCAAACTCTGTCACTATTATTGACACTATGTTGTGCTTGCAGACAGGAGCCTATCGTGGCTGTCCTCTGAGAGGCTCTGTCAGCAGTTGGGACTGTAGCAGAGAAACACTATGGAAGAATTAGGGGAAAGACTGAAAGAACTGAAGGGGATTGGAACCTCATAGGAAGTACAATAGTATCAACTGACCTGGACACCTCAGAGCTCCCAGAGACTAAGCCACCAACCAAAGAGCATACATGAGCTGGTGCATGGTCCCCAATACATATGTAGCAGAAGACTGCTTTGTCTGACCTCAGTAGGAGAGGATACACCTAATCCTATAGAACCTTGATGTCCTAGTAAAGCAGGATGCTGGCGGGGGCGGGGGTAAGGTGAGAAGCATCTAAAGAAATATTCAACATCTGTAGACATCAGGGAAATGCAAATCAAAACAACCCTGAGATTCCACCTCATACCAGTCAGAATGGCTAAGATCAAAAACTCAGGTGATAGCAGATACTGGCGAGGATGTGGAGAAAGAGAAACACTCCTCCATTGTTTGTGGGATTGCAAGCTGATATAACAGTTCTGGAAATTGGTCTGGTGGGTCCTCAGGAAATTGTACACAGCATTACCTGAGGATCCAGCTATACCACTCCTGGGCATATACCCAGAAGATACTCCAACATATAAGGGGAACACATGCTCCACTATGTTCATAGCAGCCTTATTTATAGTAGCCATAAGCTGGAAGAAACCCAGATGCCCTTCAACAGAGGAATGGATACAGAAAATGTGGTACATTTACACAATGGAATATTACTCAGCTATTAAAAACAATGAATTCATGACATTCTTAGGCCAATGGATGGTATTAGAAAATATCATCCTGAGTGAGGTAATCCAATCACAAAAGAACACACATGGTATGCACTCACTGATAATTGGATATTAGCCCAAAAGCTCACAATAACCAAGATACAATTCACAAACCACATGAAGCTCATGAAGAAGGAAGACCAAAGTGTGGGTGCTTTGGTCTTTCTTAGAAGGAGTAATAAAGTTAGAGAGAAGACTGAAGGAGCAGAAAGGGTTTATGACCCCATGAGGAAAGCAACAATACCAACCAACCAGAGCCCCCCAGGGTCTAAACCACCAGCCTGGGAGCACATGGGGAGGGACCCATGACTCCAGAGGTATATGTAGGGGAGGATGGCCTTGTCAGGCATAGGTGAAAGAGGAGATTCTTGGTTCCATGAAAAACAAACACAGAGTGGGGGGGATGTGAGGGTGGGGAGGGGGTAGTGGGGGCGGGGAGGTAGGTGGGGGGCACAGCCTCATAGAAGCATGAGGAGAGGGGGGATGGGATAGGAGGTTTCTGGATGGTGGGAGGAAGTGGGGTAAAGGGATAAAATCTGAAATGTAAATATAATACCCAGTTTTAAAAAAAGAAGGAGTAATAAAATACTCATAGGAGCAAATATGGAGACAAAGCGTGGGACAGAAACTGAAGGAGGGGCCGTCTGGAGACTGTTTTACCTGGGTATCCAACCCATGTGCAGTCACCAAAGGTAGACACTGATGTGGATGCCAGGAAGTGCATGCTGACAGGAGCCTGATATAGCTGTTTCCTTAGAGGTCTGCCAGAGTCTGAGTTCAGGGTTTCTGTGGTGTTTCAGCTTCATCTGGAAACACTGCTCGTGAAATACAAGAGTATAACATGTCAGAAGATAGGATGAGAGCTGAATGTCATGTGTGTATGGCATTTGTTGTTCATTTAAGATACCTGTCTCAAGGAAGGGAACATATAAGTATGTGGATTTTTTTCCTGCGGTATATTTTGTCTATCTGTGTATTATACGTATCAACAAAGTGTATTTAGCTAAATAAAACCTATACGTATTTTAGTATTTTTCTTAAGAATTATTTTTAACTATTCCTCACACACTTCTTATTGATCAACATATTAGTGCTATAGGGTTTCACAATGTAATCACATTTTAGGTAAACTAATTGAGCGTTAAGAAATTGAAATTACTTGTCCAAATTCACCTGAGGAGCCAGATTTAAACCCAGGCTGTCTGTCTAGTACTCGTCCTCCTAACCACAGTGAATTTATCTCTGTAGCAAGTACAGCTTGAGATCTATGGAAGAAGCTGGAACAATATAGATAAGTACTCTGGTATTTGTAGCAAAAATATATTTATATTAGAATTCATGAAGCCTATTGTAGCAGTACATAATTTTCAATATAACACGGAGGGAATATTTTATAATACTGTCAGTCAATATTCTCTTTAATGAAGTTGGTGTGCAAATATGTAATGGGAATTGTTAGCAGCCTTCATGAACCTGCATAGGAGCAAGGTGCCTGTTGTACCTCTGACATTCTGGCTCCTCCTCCTTAGCCACATTTCTCCCACAGGCTCCTAGAACACTGTCTTACTGTATGGAGGAAAATGGAGGCTGTGAATTGCAGTTCATGTTTTCACTCTTGCTTTGACTGAACATCTGCTCACCCAAGGCCAGCGTTTTTACTTCTATCTACTCATTACTATGGTTACCATGGTATATGCTCTATTTTAGGTCTGTATCTACTGGCTTGTAGCCATTCTCTCTTGGGGGAAGAAAAGAAAGTTTTCCAGAGCCAAACTGGCCTTCTATTCAGTAAATATGGTAATTTTTGCCTATGCTGAGTTTCTACCCATCCCCTTTCCTTTCATATTTGGTGTTCTTCTGTGTGCAAAGGGCTCTCTCCATCCAACATTTTTTGTGGGGATTTAACCACACATTTTCTACTTAATTACCCTCTCTGTTTTGAAAAGTTTCCCCTTAATTGCACTCATATAGGATGTGTTTCTATAGTCATTGTGACATTTAAATGTGACAGTTGCCTGCTTATGTTCCTCTAAATATTGTGTTTAAGAAGATGCCTCAGATGGCAAAATGAAGATCATATGCTCCTCAACCTGAGCTGCCATATTGACCTCTGGTGTCCACTGTGATATATAACTAGAACTATGTACAGGACTTGAATTCTAAAATTGTGCTAGTGTGAGACAAGATATAAAATGTTAAATGTTCATAAGAAAAATGATGTAAAATATTTCATATTTGACTTTACCACAAATTAAAATATTTATTTTATAAGATAAATAACTTAAATTATTTCTTTTAAAGTATAAATCTGAGGGTGAAAAACATATTCCATAGATATTTCATTAGATAGGGATGCTTTAAGATCATTTATGATATTTGAAAAGTCAGTAAATAAATAATAGCAAATCACATATTCATTTATTTATATGTGTATTTTTATGGTCAATTATTATGTGTTTGCTTCCATGGATGTCTTCACCACTCAAAAATACTAATCATGCAATTTTATCACAGTTATATTTGCCCAAAATATGTTAATTACATTATTGTTATTTTCAAAACAGGATTGATGGTACTGTATATACATGATTAAATAATAAATCAGTATGATAGCTGGCACGGTATACACATGATTAGACAATGAGTCACTATGATAGCTGCAGATCCCTCTCTTTTTCTCTGCATGTCTCAAAATACACAAAATAAAGTGATTTTTTTACTACAGCTTATAAATTAGTGTCCCAAATAACTATGATCTACATTTGTGATTTAAAAATAAAAAATTTTAGCAGTCAATAAAATTTTATAAACAAAAGATATACAGAATATAAAGAATGAAGACATAAAACTCACATTTCTTATTAAAAAACAGAGTGTCTATCTTAATATTATAAATGTGAAGGTGTCTGTTTCATAGGCTTATTGTGTCAAGTTTCACATGCCTCCTTTATTTGTCAAAGTTTAAAAGACTGAACAATTTTCAGGGAAATTCTAGACATTTAGACCTTTAATATATCTTTGCATGTTATGTACAGAATAGGACCAAATTATTTTAAATAATTTAACATTTTCAGAATGTCTTCATTAGTGAGAAAATATGAAAATATAAGTAATAAAAAATATTTATTTTAATAAATTTAATACTTGTAAATGTCTCCTATCACTAACATTCCCCTACTATTAGAGATTATTAGTGTCTTTTAAACATGAATTTAATAAAAAACACTACTATATATCACTTTATTATTAGTCCTTATTACAATGTATGTTTTCTTTCTGATTCATTTAATATTTTTAATATTCTGTTATTTGTTTCATACTTTTAACAAAGGTTTGTGGAAATTTGGTCTTACACACCAAACCACAGATCAAGTGATAGTTTTATTGAGTTTGGCTACAGTCAATTGTGAAAGTTTGAAAGCATTTCAGCATTTCCTTGAAATCCTTACAAGCTCTCTTAGTCTAAGTTTAAATTTCTGGTGGTGAAATGCAATGTATTGTAGAACATTTGAGTTTTTTCTAATAGCTTTGTAGATGCCCCAAGACCTAGAATTCTTGTAAATTACACTAGATATTTAGTCACTCTGTGTGTATGGCATGTGTCTTGAATGAAAGTCTTAAAACAAAAACAAAGAGAAGAAATGTCACTGCTCATACGCATTCTGCCTTTGACATTTTCCTGTCTTGAAAACATTTAAAAGCAGCACACTTACCAGATTATCTTCTGACTCTTAGTCTCCAAGCTGTATTTTATTCATTTTGTTTTTTCTATGGACAGTGGGCATATTGGGACAGACAAGAAGTATTTGGAATTTCGAGATTCTCATAGGGAAATCAGGAACAAGCAAGAACTTCCTATCAACTCAGTGTCATGTAAGTCAGCTTTAATTTCTCCTTGCATTGGAGACTTTAGACAAAAGAGAAGATAAATGCCATGAGGATTAGAGTTGGTATAGACAGAAATTATAAATATACTTGTATTAAAAGTTCAGACATTGTTGGAAGTGATGATTTTGTAATAGGAGTACCCTCCAGCCTTGCATATGCCACAGTTGTGGAGTGATGCACCAGGTTGGAGATTGCTGAGGAAGAATTTTAAAACTTTAGGAAGACGTAACTGAAAATTTTAAGGATCAGTTTCAAACCTTTCTATAAGTTATAAATGAAGTGTATAATGACCACTTTTTCACTTTTCATAAGAAGCATTCTTTCAAGATCAAATTTTTATTTAAAAATTTAATGTTAATTTATTAAATGTATATTAACTTACTTTCTAAATCAAAGAAAATCTTATCCGAAATCCCAGTTTTAACTTGAGTCACAGTTTAAAATTTGAGATTGAGTTATTTCATGAATATTAATTAATAAAACAATTCCTAGCTCTAGACTGCTATATTATAATATGAATAGCATACCTTGTAAAATATGGACTATTTAGATTACTTGATGCTTCAGTATGTTCACGTAGCATTAGTATTTAATCAGTGACAAAAACTAGTAATTATTTTCCTCTTGCTCTTTAGCATTAATTTAAACACACACACACACACACACACACACACACACACACGATGTAACCTATGGTAATATTATGTCTTTTAAAGGACTACACTGAGTTGTGACCTGAGAAGAGATATTAGGTTCTTCACATTTAGGTAACTATTTTAATTTTTCTCTTATAATGTTAGCTTTTATTTTCAGTGCAAACTTGTAATTTGACCTGGGGCCCAACTCCCTTATGTTTATGTTAGACATTGAGAAAAGTTTTTAATTCACAATATTTGCGCCTCAGAGAAACCTCATTAGCTGCCGGGCAGTGGTGGCACATGTCTTTAATCCCAGCACTTGGGAGGCAGAGGCAGGCAAATTTCTGAGTTCCAGGCCAGCCTGGTCTATAGAGTGAGTTCCAGGACAGCCAGGGCTCTACAGGGAAACCCTGTCTCAAAAAACAAACAAACAAACAAACAAAAAACAAAAAAGCAAAACAAAAAAATTTTAAAAAGGAAAAAACTGCATTGGTTTCATACTGCCACTGCACAAAGCTTATGTTAGACACTGAACACCTTAGTGTGGAGTCAAGATTTTCATGGACCACTAGAATAGGAATTCTCTAGAATAGAAATAAGACAATTTATTTACATATGGAGATGATTAGTATGAACAATACGTGATAAATTATACTGCCATGAATAACAATCTGTAGAAATCGGCAGTTATGTGTCTCACAATTTTGTGTGCAGCATGTATGATGTCATTCTTTCTGGAGGAGAGTCATTGGGAGTGGACTTCTTGGTGTGCTAGCAGTATCCCAATAAGAACACAAGCTATGAGCTATTTGATATTAACATGTTGCATGCTTCAGGGACCTATGCAGTTTGAGTCGTTTATGGATTTATAAAAGGAAAGATGGCTAAACAGTTGTAAAAATAAGATAATGACACAAGAAACAACAGTCTGGATTGTGATAATTTTGTGAATAATCTGAAAGGGAGTATGAACAATCATATATATGTATCTATAAAAATTATGCTTTTCCAGTGCGCCAGAACATTTTTGTAATAGGGAAGTGCCTCATTTCCTATCAAGTATAGCTGGCTCTCAGGCAGATTCCTGTTTTGTTCTTTGCTTCACTATTCCTTTGCCTACCACTAGCAGGGCACACGCAGGTCACATAGACCTCACTTTCTCTTGGTACTTGCCAGCTGTGCAATGAAATACCAAGGTCTGAGACTTTACAAACAGCAGCAGTGGCGGCAGCAACATCTGGACCTGTGAAACTTTTATCTTGGCTGCTTTCCTTCCTTGCTTTGTGACTTCCAGGAACCTGTGAAATGCCCATTCATACACAATGATCTCAACCCATATATGGAAATCAGATTCTTCTGGTACATGAACAATGCTTATTTAGGAAAGTATAAAACCACAAACTGGTAGTGATAAAGAACACACTCGATGCACTGAGCAGATGAAATCATGAAAATGTAACTCAAAGTGGAAGCAAATTTTAAACAAGCAGCCTAACAACAGTCACTTGAGTTTTGTTTGAAATTTGTATTACAAAATTGTGGGTTCAGGTTGAAGCAGAAACTGAGCAGACTTCATCATCAAATGTAAGGCACTCCTGTCAGAGAATATTTAGCTTGTTTCAAGCTAAATATTGACTAGTTGAAATTCTATTCTATAAATTTCTATGGAGGTCATGACTTTTGTAAACTAGGGAAAAAAGAATAGAAAAACTAAATATAGAAGTAACCATGTATGCATCTGCTCTCTCTTCTCATTCTGTGCTGTATGTAGCCGTTCGTTCATGTCTTGATGTCTTGGCAAACCACCCTCCAATGTGAATATAAAGGATATATAGGTGAGACATGTCCCATTACTATACATTTTCATCTTCAGTGACAATAAAAATATGTTGTCATATGTCAAATTATAAAAGACAGATTATCACAATGTCTAACATGCTATTCTTGCAAGAAATAGAAAAAAATAACATGGGACTGATAATAGTTGAAATCATCTTAGATGGCTATCTAAGTATGTAAAAACATAATCCAAGTTCTTATTACCATATAGCTTAAACCATAGGAGAGAGAAAAGAAGAAAGACAATATAACCATGAAAGATGAGTTTCAGGTAATAATGCAAAAAAATTATAATAAATACCTTTCAACACCCAAATGAAAAAAATCCATGTCTCATTTTAATTTATTCCTTGTTTTGATGTTTCAAAATTATCAACTAGAATATTTTCATAAGCTTTAATCTATTTTTGAAAATACATATCTCTTCCAACTTAAGTGTGTATGATTTTAATTTTGAAAAACATACCATCATGAGTTTTTAAATATTGTCAAAACTAATCTTTATGATACATTTACAGTTTTATAATATTCTCTTTCAGATATAAAAATATTGTCACCCTTACTTTTAAATTCTAATAAAAACTATGAAAACTACTTAAATCATGTAATAATATTTAGGATTATATTATATTTATTTTTAAAATATTTTAATGAAACTATTACAAAAAAGTAATGAGCTATATATGCATGAGATTAACTATGTATCATTATCTCTGACTATTATGAAACAGTGATGTAGTAAAACACTTTGACCATAACTCCTATTTCTCATATTTTATTTGAGTTACTCTTTATGGATGCTTGTTTTCTATAGGATTGGGGTAAGAAGATCAAATATATTCTATTGACTACTAGGATTGTCCCCAAGTCAATATTGAAATATTCATATGTTGAGAATCATTTATTAATCCAGTAGTAGCAATCCCAGAATTTTCCTGAGAAATAAAAAAATGGAGTGCAGTATAAATTTTTTTCAAGACCATGTTCTACTTTTATATACAAATAAAATAGCTAGCAGATAACTTGACCCACTTTGGGGAGTAAATTATACTAAGTTTTACTAAAATATGTTGTATATCATTGATATTTAATGATTCTTAATCATAACTTTTGCAAGCATTTGATGAACAGACCTTTGTCCCTATGTTAGTTCCTCCTGGTTTTTGTTTTGTTTTGTTTTGTTTTGTTTTGTTTTGTTTTGTGATGTTCTTACAAGACTCCTTATGCTCCTGGGAGTATCCATCGTGCTATGACCAAATGTATCCTCTGACTATAATTCCTTTTACACCTTTTACAACTGAGCCTCTCATAAAAATTATAAAATGTCTTACAGTTTCATTGACATGTGTTCTTATGTTTCAAAAATTACATGCAATTTAAGATTTCATTTTCCCCAAGCCTTCATACAAATGTAACCTCTTCCTAAATGATCCTCAGAATTCTTTGACACCTCTCCCTCCCTTTACTTCCTCTCATTTTGGCAGGTACACTCTGGTGTTTTTAGTGATCTGATTTAAACTCAACTGAGGATCTATGAATTATTCACAGAATTATTGACTTGGAATTATTTACTCGGTTGTCTATGCCATCTCTGTTGTCCCAGCCAGTCATTTGCAATATGTTCACTATATCAGATTCTTATCCCCAAGTTTCTGTTGCTATGATTTAGTATCCTGACAGAAAAGAAACACAGGAATCAAAGGGATTGGGAGGATTACAGTTACTCAGAGGATACAGTCTGTCATGACTGGGAAGGCATAGCATCAAGAACGTGTGTCAGCCAGCCATTCAGGAAGCTGGTGGACCACATTTCACACAGAGAGAGAAAAGAGAGAAAGAAGAAGCAGGGAGCAGGCTAGAATCCCAAAGGCCACCCCTAGTGATGTATTTCTCCAGTAAGACTGCCTGTAACTAAAGATTACATAACCTTCCCAAGGAGTGCCACAAGCCAGGAACCAAGAGTTCAAACACATGGGAACATTGTTTACTCAAAACAAATTTATCTTTCCCTCTTTTGCCTTTTTTTTCTTACAACTATTGGACATTTCTTTTGTGTCTGAAGCTTCTCTAGGGCATGTTAAATGCATCTATCAATAGTGCTTATTTATGGTTAACAAAGTCCCTAATTGTGGTACAAATCAAAGTTTGGAATTGTAAAGATGATGACAGTAGATATTTGTTTACACATGCTGCCAATAAAAATTAACTACCCTCTTCGTTTCCATCCTATTCTCTCATTACTGGTTTTATAATTAATATTCCCAATGATTATACTTGTTATTTTATTCTTTATAGTTTAAGATACATTTATAAACACAAAAAGAATTATATGCAACTAATAAAAACACACTACTTAAAGATAAATGAAGCGTCTACAACGATTTAATTCATAAACTCAAAACTGTAATACATCAACTATCATCCTAATACATTAGAAAACGTTATAATTGTCTTTGTGCTTTATTTATTTTCTGGTAAATGCATGTATGGTGCCATTAATCCTAGTTTGCATTTTATCTCATGGTTACATTCCTAAATAGAAAGACAAAGAGTCTGAAGGATTGTCCATTCATCACACAGACAGTTTTCACTAGCTGCTATCCTATATTGAAGCTTTTTCCATTTGCATGCTTTTAGCCTTGAAATGTGTGATTAAATGGCACATTTTTGTGTCTGAGCTAACAGTGGTAAAGTTATAAAACTGGATTTTATTCAAATTAATGATACTTGGAGAAATTAAATGCATATATCTTCATGCCTATAGTAATATCAGAGGTACTTCATCTAAGGATCTGAGAATTATCTAATATGTAAGACTAGAGAATACTTAGCACGCTCGCCTGCTTTCTGTTATCAATTGCACTTCCCACTGATGCTAATTTGACTCTGTGAAAGGATTCAAATATAATTCCGTCTATACATGGAGGCTTTCATTTTTCTTCTCATTACTGATTTTCTTTCTCCACCCTTCTTCTTCTTCTTCTTCTTCTTCTTCTTCTTCTTCTTCTTCTTCTTATTCTTCTTCTCTTTTTAAGGTTTTTCTTTCTAGCCCCTTCTGAATGAAGTATTTCCAGACTATTCCAATTAAAGTTTGCCACCTCTTTACTGTTAGAGAATATGCAAAGATATCTCTGAAAATCTACTTTTAGATATTTTAGTTTAAAAGTCATTTTAGTATTCTCTCATATATATGTTTTAGCTTACTAAAAATATTACAAATCTCATTAAAAGGAGAGATGCAGTGTAGTAATTTTATATATTCCAGAATATAGTTTCTGAACTAGTTCCAATATATGTATAACATAAATTTACGTCACAAAAGCTTAAATGCAGTGTGAATCAGCTTATACCACTCCTCTACTCAAAGCCTGCTAATTATTTTAAATGCTCATAAATATTCATAAAGCAGAATTTTAATTAAATAAATATATTAGTAAAGTCTTGACCAATATCTCTTACTATATACCCCTTTTGTAATAAGACATTTTACAAAATTAAGTAAATCACTGGAGCTGGAGAGATGGCTTGATGTTTAAAATGTTGCTGCTCCAGCATTAGGACCAGAATTTGTATCCAAGCACCAATGTTGACATGATCATAACATGTAACTCCAGCTTCAAGAAATCTAATGTTATATATACACACTATGGTTTGCCCTTGAGAACTTACTCGAATCATTAAAAAGTGAAATAACTTAAAAGCAAATAGTTTGAGAAAGGTTTACAATGTTTCATGCTGGAAATACAGAATTTGTATTTCTATACCATGTATAGAATTTAAACACTAACTAGTATACTGTAAATAAAAATTAGGGCAGGGCAGTGGTGGCGCAGGCCTTTAATCCCAGCACTTGGGAGGCAGAGGCAGGTGGATTTCTAAGTTCGAGGCCAGCCTGGTCTACAGAGTGAGTTCCAGGACAGCCAAGGCTATACAGAGAAACCCTGTCTTGAAAAAACAAAAAAAAAAAACAAACAAAAAAAAAATTAGGACTCTGAGTATCTTTGCATATACAAGCAGTACATTCCCTTTGACTATAGTGAAGGCTGTGTGGTTGTCTGATTGATCTGCCAATTTAAACAAGAAACAAGAAACTCTAACCGTTCACCTTCATCTCTTTTTTCGGAAATATTTTTTCAAAATAATTACTCTTTTAAAATTATGTAACTATTGAAAAATATAAGTGGAATATGTTGATTATTCACTACTCTGTTCAACGTCATCCAAAAGCATGTCTAAGTAGCTTTCACTGCACTGCTTTTCTCTTCTCTGATCTAATCAATAGATGGTGCCTGGCATAGGGAACTCCAGGCTTATGTGGTGCTTTTCCCTTTCTAGTTTCTTCCTCAGAGGAGATCTTCAGGAACAGCGATGCTGCTCATTTAGATTAAGAGAGTGACACATGTCACTCACTTTCTTCCTGTACTGTGCTTTATTGTAATCTATCTCCTCTTCTTAGAGAATGAGTTCTGAAAGTGCAGGTAATGGTGATGCTAGATGGAGAATAGATATGCGCATAGAGTAGTATACTGTTATAAATCCATAATCTGTTCTACAAACACAAGTGAATATAAATTATTGTGCACATAGCGTTTGTTGAGATATTTGTTTCTATACTCATTTGGTATGAATCTCTTTATTCTATTCAGATAAAGTTATTTGACAAAAGATTTTTGTGGCTTCAAAACTTTCAGTCTTTCTATTTTATTACACAGACAGTCATTATATCAATCAATAAATGGTGATTATTAAAAGAGTCACAGTTTTTGATTGACAGTTATATATTCAGATTAATTGTTTAATTTTTATATATCCTCATTCATATTTTCTGATCTTTTAAATTAAGCATATTTTGATATGTAGTTTTTTTTTAACTAAAGAGTAATTTTAATACACTTAATAAATAAACCGGTGAGATGGCTCAGCTGGTAAATGCCTAATGACTGGACTTTGATCTCCACATAGTAGAAAAGATCAAACTCCCACAAGTTGTACTCTGACCTCCAAAAATGTAACATGCAGATGCACATTGACACATATACACCTACACATATACACACAAATAAATAGATTGATGTCATTTATTTATTAATGAGACCTCATATTATACTTTAGTTAAAGAGATAAACTATTTTGAATTTTCTTGTTAATAATCAAAAGAATTTTACATTTTGTTATATAAAATTCTCATCTGATAAAAGAGGATTTCATATATATATATCAGCCAAACAGCATCATTTACTTCCTTTCAGCCATATGTACTTGTCTCTTTGTTCTGTAGCACTTCCATTTTTCTTCCTTCATTAGAGCTGGCAGATTAGTATAAGGGTTTGAATTCCACAGTCAATTCATCACTAACTTTATATCCATGACCAATGTCAAATGTGAGCTCAAAGCTATAATCTGTTAATCTTCCTTGTTTACTATCTCCTGTACTAATGCACACAACTTGATTGAAAACACAAGTTGATTTCCGTTACCCTGTAATGCTTGTTCATCTGAGAAATTAAACTATGGACATACCCACATAGCAAAGTCAGACTGTTATAGCTCAACCATATTTGAAATGTCTTCATTGTCCTGTAATTTTAAAAAAATATTTGGCTCTTAGTGCTAGGAACATAAGTTGGGTTATCATAATGATAAGCTATGGCTCTTCAAATAATTTTATTTACACATTTGAATATGGTGTTGATTCTCCACTTACTAAAATGTGCCAGAGTTCATGTATAATACTTTTTAAACATACTATCTTTTAAGACACATTTTAAAACATAAATTGAATTACTTTCTGAAAGAGAATAAACAGACATACATGATTTTCAAGGCACATTGTAAATATTTTTGACCTAACATTTGACATAAATACTTTTATTGTGCAGATGTCCTATAACAAAGAAAAGATCGTGGGATATTGCTTTTTGTCTACTGTAATACCAAATAAATTAAATGTTAAATTAAAAACTAAAATCCTTCGTCTGTATTGCATAAACTGAAATGATGATAATCAACCATGATGCATGACTAAGGTTCACATCTGTCCGTAAGGTTCATGAAGAAATATCATCAGAGGCTAAGCTCCCTATTTGTTTAGAGACCTACAGTTCACTGTTGGAATGGATTTTTGCTTAGGAATTGGTTTAAAAGTAAAGAAGTCATATGTACCTATTTATCTATCTATCTGTCTGTCTGTCTGTCTGTCTGTCTATTTATTTTCTGCACAAATCTTCTTATATATTTATTTTTTATTTACATGATTTAGAGACCCTCTTGTGAAGGTCTACTTAGAAAACTATGTGATTTCTCTTCATCACTCAAATATTTCTTTCATTTTTGTTGGTTATTTATTTATATTTCAAATGTTATCCCACTTCCCAGCTTCTGCTTTACAAATCCCCTTTCACTCCCACTCCCTCTGCCTCTATGAGGGTGATTCCCCCAACTGCCCAGACACTCCTGCCTCCGTGTCCTAGCATTTCCCTACTCTGGGGCATCAAGCCTCCACAGGACCAAAGGACTGCTGTCCCAGTGAGAACAGATAAGGGAATTTTCTGCTACATATCCAGCTGAAGCCACAGGTCTCCCAATATATACTCTGGTTGGTGGTTTAGTCCCTTGGAGCTTTGGGTTGTCTGGTTGGTTGATACTGTTGTTCTTCTTATGGGGCTGCAAATGCCTTCAGCTCCTCAGTCCTTGCCCTAACTTCTCCATTGGGGTCCCCACACTCAGCCTGATGTTTGGCTCCACACATCAGCTTCTGTATTGGTCAGGCTCTAGCACAGCCTGTCAGGAGACAGCTGTACCAGGCTCCTGTCAGTAAGTGCTTCTTGGATCAACAATAGTGTCTGGATTTGGTGTCTGCAGATGGGATGGCTCCCTATGTGGGAAAGTCTCTGAATAGCCTTTCTTTCAGTCTCTGCTGCACTAAAAGGGAATATTGCTTTCACTCTGATTTAGCTGAAGGAGGGCTATCTGTCTTTGTTGACATGTTTGGTAGTGTCGTGGTTAGTGCCATAGACCAACAGGCTTGTAAAAGAAAAGACACTTCCATCAGATGGGCCAGTAGGCAAATCTATGGGGTGCTTTCTTGAATGACTGCTCTGAAAGGATCTAGGCTGTTATAGACTGTGCCACCCCTGGGCAGCTGGGATATGTAAGAAAACCACATGTAGCAGTTGAGCAAACCAGTGGAGGCAAACCAGTAAGCAGTCTACCTCCAC
The DNA here is from genome assembly GCF_011762505.2 of Arvicanthis niloticus. Lineage (NCBI taxonomy): Eukaryota > Metazoa > Chordata > Mammalia > Rodentia > Muridae > Arvicanthis > Arvicanthis niloticus. The sequence goes on from NC_047672.1 coordinate 64,982,308, forward strand.
AGCTTATGTACCAGTTCTTGTCTCCAGCATCTTACTGGACTGTGAACAGGAATTGAAAGCCAAATAAACCCCTTACTCCCCAAGTGGCATTGGGTCAAGATGTTTTATCATAATAGATAACTATGTAGAAGGGTATCTTTCAAGATCATAAAATAAATATTCTTAGCTTGTTGCTAATAGTGAGCATTGAGAAACATTTATAATACCCAATATGTTGATGAGATATGTCATAATCTTTAGGGGAACCTGGCAAATAATATAGTATTTTCTCAAAGCATAAAGATCAAGGTCTTTGTCATATTCCAGAGGTTATGCAGTAAGAGGAATATGGTGTAAAGGATTCCATCTAGGCAGTGAGGGCATCACCAATACTTAGAATTATATCCTGGCAGCCTAAGCATACCCATTACAGAATTATCCACAACAGCCAAGATATAGAAACCTGAGTATGTTTGCCAGCAAGTGGATAAAAAAGACATGTCACATGCAACATAGCAATCGTGTTCAGATTTAAGAAAATAAGCAACATTTACTTGTGACAACATGGGTAAAGCCGGCAAGCACTATGCTAAGTGGAAAATCTATTCCTATGAGAGATTATTCGTCCTCGGCAAACTCATGGAGCAAATGCTGCTGATTCTTGCCAGGAGTGTAGAGGGGTGTGTATTGCTTTTGAACAACCATAAAATTTCAGCTCTGCTAGGTGAAAAAAATTCTGGAGGTCTGCTGTGCAGCACAGTGCCCAGAGCCAACCACAGCATTGTAGGATAAAAGATCTCCCTTTTTATGTTTCTACCACAAAACAAATAACAGCCTTTATGGCTATGAAAAGAAGCAAAGGAGGCTTTGGGAAGTATTAGATAGATATACCTACTATGGTTATTGTAGTGATGCTATCAAGAATGTTTGTATGAAATTGTGCAAATTAAATGTGTGTATCCTTTATATACCAACTATGCTTCAATAAAGCTGTTATAAACAAACAAACAAACAACAAAAAGAATTATGTCCCGGTGCTGCTCATGAAATGCAAGGTCCTTTAAAAAGATGAAATTTCAGGACAAACTGGTCTTTCTGGAAAGACTAGCTGCTCGGACATGGTGCACAGATGTCCATCCTTTGCTGCAATGCATAGTTATGCATATCTCTTGCTTTTTATTCAAACACTGTTTTCATACCAGGATTCATGAAGTCAGACATGGGTTGTCTCAGGATCTCTTTGCCCCTTTTCCCAACATGGCCACATTGAATGAATCTTCTTTTTCAGCTTTTCACTGCTTAAAAACATAGCAATAGCTTATAGTGAGTCTAAATGTGACTAATCTGATTTCCTCTTTTTGTTAAATTGCCAAAATAAGTTTTATCATTTTTCAAATAGAATATTCCCTTGAATGCATTCAAAATGGGTGTTGAGGAAGATAACCGAGAAGTAATGATCTCTTCCCCACAGTTATTTTGACAGTATTAAGTCATGTAATTCTAACTGGTAGAGAGTACTGAGACATTCATTTTACAGGTGACTAAATTAATGTCATACAACTAGTAAGTTTGGAGTATGCCGTTAAAGGTGGAATAAAGTTTCTTATCATCAACCATACTTGTTTGTTGTTGATTTTATGTAATTTGCCACTATATGTCTTTTTTTTTCATTTTTTATTGGATATTTTATTTACACTTAAGATGCCATTCCCTTTCCCCATCCCCCCCTTAAGGAACCCCTATCCCATTACCCCTTTTCATTTTTGCACTTATACATTTTATAAAAATATTAATCAAAGGCTTTATAAGTTTGGTGATGCTCAATCAGAGGTGTAACCCACTACCCAACCTTGATATATCAACTATCTTTGACTGGTGGAGATACATGAACATCTGCCTCCCTGTCTCCCCCCTCCTTCTCTCTCTCATTACCTAGCTTCTCCTCTCCTTCTTCTTCTCCTCTCCTCCTTCTCCTCCTCTCCTTACTCCTTCTCTTCCTCTCGGTACTCCTCCCACCTTAGCTCCTCCTACATATCACCCTTCCTGCTAAAATAAAACATACAATTAGAGCATAATTATGCCAATTTGTACCAGTGAGGTACAAGATAGTCCTAATACCCAGTCCATCATTTTGTTGACTAACCAGAACCTCTGTCATCTATCCTAACTAAAACGCTTAGTTCTGAACCTGGCTTTTTCCTTGGCTTTAGAATGAATGTCAGCTGAAGACCATCCACTCAAATCTTTTCTCTCAAGATAAATAACCAGGATTGGCTATGAGGCTATACGTTTTCAAAACCATCAGAAATCCAGAATGACTGAGTTAACTATAATTGTGGGAAGCACAAAGCATAGCTTCTGAAACTTAGCCAATTTATAGAGACCTCTGAAAACCTGGACACTCCCTCTACTACAAAACATTGGAGCATCTGTTCTTCCGCCTTCTGGCCCAGGATCATCTGACAGACCTTAGTGATGCAGAATTATTAAGGGCTGATTACTCTGTCTAGGCAGATATAATCAGTCAACTATTCTGCAAGTGTGTCCTTTTCTGGACAGTAATGTGTCTGTAGATGGAAAGAGGCAATTCTTGTCTAGTGGCTGTCTCACCACAACTGGAGTAACTCCAAAGATGCTCGTGACAAACATTTCTGTATTAATGTTCATTTTGATAAGAGACCTGTCTGCTCCTGACAGCTTCCTGTATTGAATTCTAAGAAGAAATTGAGCACTATATGTCTTTTAACTGGATACCTTAATTCATTTCAGTATTTAAAATATAATTATGGATATATAAGTTCTTACTTGTAGTTATTTTGTAACTTATTTTTCTAGCTCAATTATAGCTCATTTCTTTTTTCTTCTCTTAAGAGTCTTCCCTGTGGTTAGTGATTTATCCTCGCAATGTGTTTTGATTCCTATCTGATTATTTAGGTTTGTTGTTTCTAAATTTTTGCTTTATGCTTACCATAAAGCTTAGAAAAATTTATTTTATCATAACTAGCTGCCTTGAAGTGATTGCAAATTGGTATGACCACAAAGAAAGTAAATCTAAACATAACCCATTATTCAAAATTATGCTAAAAAATGTGAGTATCTCTCAGCATTCCTGCCCACACTATACATTTTTTTCAATCCTGTCTTTCTATGGTGTTTTTTTCTTGGATATATTGTAATGATTACTTTAATTTATTTAAGTTTTCACACTAACGTAAGAAATTCCTCACATACTGTATTTATAGTACAGCATTCTAAGTCTCTGCGTAGACACAGCAATGGCTTTCAAAGAGGTATCTCTACATCCCATGGTCTCTGAGGAAGGAACTGTGTAGGATATACTCACCCTTAGATGTCTTACATGTTTATGATGAATGAAGAAATGTGGAGTATGGATAAAAACGTATTTGTGTAACTCTCTGGTATTAAAGCTGTGGCAGCATGTAAAAGCAGACATTCGTGAAACTTGAGTGGTAAACTTACCACTGGTAAGAAGAAATAGCTAGAGCTTCAAGCCCACATGAGATTTCTAGAAGGATAAGCACAAACAAACTGGACTAAAATTCCTTCAGTGTTTTACCAATACATATAGCATACATGTTTAGAAAACTTTTGGTCAAGATATTGTCATTCTTATTGACCAGTTAGGAAGCAAGGCTCATGAATTCTCAGGTGGAGAATTTGAAGCCACTGTCTTAAACAAGCTTAATGGGCTTTCAGAAGACAGAGAAAAGTCTCAGTATTCAAACAGAAAAGAAATACCATGATGGAAGCAATTTTAAAAAATAAAAATCAAATCTTTGAGGGGGATAACTCACTAAATGAAATGAACACTGATATGTGGGATTTCAATAGCAGAATAGATCACATAGAGGAGTCAATGTGTGATCTTGAAAATTGGGTATTTGAAAATACATAGCTGGTAGAAAAGAATGTTAAGCAAATAAAGAGTAATAAAGAAATGCATTAGGGAATTTGGATGATGATTATATATGAATATTGTATCTCAAGGGACCTGAGAATGCTGAGAAAATAAAAGTCTCATCCAAAGAAGTAGCAACAGAAAACCCCACAGTATGAGGCTGCAAATACCCAAGAATAGAAATGTCAAAGATCACCAGCCAGATTTAATCCCTAAAACATCCTATAATCAAACTCTCAAAGATAGAAGATAAAGAGATCATAGACAGGAAGAAAACGGAACAAAATAGACACAGCCAAAATAAGTCTCCTCACAGAAAATTTCACAGAAGGAACCAGGAAAGAGCAAGAGGGAATGACAAAAATTTTTCATGGTACTCAAAGGACAATCTTCTATCAGAAATACGGTATTGTAGCCCAGAGAGAAACTGTTGCAATGAAGGACACAAAAGCAGATGCTGAGCTAAGTAAAAACTGAGAGAACTTGTCCTTGTTGAACTACAAGAAAGGCTAAAAGGCAGTCTTCAAACTGATAACAGGAGATGAGACTGAGAAGAAAAGCTTGGAGGATAAAGAATCAAGACAAGAGTAACTGTGCTTAAAAGTTGTAAATGTCTGACACAGTTATATCTTTATTATAAAACCTAATACCTGAAAGTAATAAAAGTAAATATGTGAATATCAAGACTGGACAATATAGAGAGATGTGAAGCAGAAGAACCAACTATATGTGGTGGTGACAGTTACAGAATAGTTACAAGTAAGTGGGGTTTTATTCTTTGTCTATGATCAGGTTAAGATGCCATAATTTCAAATGGCTCCTTATGATCAAGCATTTACTTCTTACAAACATCCTGATAAATAGCAGTGAAAGTTTTAATAAGCAAGTGAATTCTAAACACTAAGTTATAAGTATGGCCAGAGTTTTCAATGATTTCCCTTTTTAAACCGAGTTTCAAAGATATTTCCAAGAGATTTGTGTTTATCAATTTGGTTTTGACATTTAGAAGCTAAGAAAATTATGGAGCCTAAGAAAAACATACCTACTTTGTCTTCAAATGCATATGTTTTCATTTAATATTTTAAAAGAAGCAATTTCATGTTAAGTACTTAAGAAATGATTATTGCTTATTCATTTCAATTTTTTAAAAAAGGACAGAGGTTCTAATATGACCTAAAATGGATTCAATGACGACTTCTTTGAAAATTGTCCTATTTATCTAATCACTCATATACTTTTACTACAATAAAACTGCTATTAATATTTCTTGACTATTTGAATTTTTAAAAAGCAAAAACATTTTCTAAGTCCCATTTATCTTCAAGTTTATTTAGAAATTTGATGTATTCAATACAATTTTGTAGTGAATGTTTTCTGTGAATGCTGAGGTGTTTACATTTTGATGAGTTCATCCTAAGAATGCTCTCCACAAGAGAACAGTTATTTCAGCTAAATAATTTATTGGCAACTCAGCAACCATAATAGCTGATGAAATATGTTGAGACAGGGGGTAGTGAAGTATAGTGAATGTGAAATGTACTGCAAATATTAGAATAGAAAGAGCACACACCAAGACAAGTCAGAATACCCATTAAATCAATACATTTAGTTAATTTTCACTTTTCAAACTGAGAAAAAAATGTATTGTTTAGGTTTTTAAAAAAAACATGACTATCTCACAGGAATTAAACCTAAAATGTTGAAAAAATAAAAAGGAAGAAAGAGCACTAGCCTGTCAGTCTCCACAGAGTGCTGGGTGCTATAACTAATACACAGAAGGTGACAGAGATCTCAGCCACTGATCTACAACTTCCTGGGTAACTATCATCTAGTTAATTTTCTAGACACAGTGCTTCCGTCTATAAAACAGGAAGGCAAAGGCAAGAAATCCAAACAGAAAAGTAAAATAACTTTCATAGGTTTATAGTATAAGCAATCACCACAGTGACCCAGTTTTATTTTGTCTTTTTTTTTTTTTTTTCTCTCTCTCTCTCTTCCAAGTAAACTATATGTTACTCCAGAAAGTTTTGTACAAAAGTCCCTTAAGGCTACTATGGCTAATGCTTCTTTGGGACAAACATAGCCTCAGGGATGCAGGATTGTCAGGTTCCCTACACTGAATTTCACATTAATATGGAGAAATGTCCTATTAGGATTGAGGGGACCAGCTAGCGGAAGAATTTCCTATGTGTGAAAAGAAATGTTTTTGCTGGTATCACGAGCCGTGTGCTGGGCGCACTGTTTATTTGGAGCCCGCTATGTGTGAAAGCTTCACCTTTTCCATTTTTAGAAAATGTGAGGCGGCAAAAAGGGTTTTGACACAGTGCAGATCCTGTATTTAATCACCTCGATTGAGGGCATCTGACCGCCACTCCCTGAGCTTTTTATATTTGGACACTGGCCGTTTAGGAGAAAATACCCGATTCTAGTTTTAAAACATAAATATGATCCTGGAAGATTAAAAATCTCAGCTTTGTAAAGTCTTCAGCAAGTAATAGGAATGAAGATTCACAGAAGCAACTAATGGTAACTCCTCTCTCTCTCTCTCTCTCTCTCTCTCTCTCTCTCTCTCTCTCTCTCTCTCTCTCTCTCTCTCTCTCTCTGTCTTTCTTCTCTGATTATAACTTACTATATGGACCTAGACCATCTCTATCATATTGCTAATTACTTGGTAGGAGAGTAGTGTACTTGTGAGATTCAAATCAAAGGGCTGTTTTGTTCCGCTGTAAGTTACAGGTTTATTTTGCATGCAATAATTTTATGTATTGTGAGGTAAGTGCTCTGCTTGTTTCATGGTTTTACATGTTTTAGTTTTGCACTATTTTAATTTAGAAATGTTAACTGATTTGTTTCTAAAATTTGTTTCTAATGTCTTTATATAAGCTGGGGTAAATATAAATTAAAATACTTAGATTCAAATTTGATCAATTTCATCTCAGTAAGAAAAAATAGGAGATAAAAATGGAGCACTCAATTTTACAACTGCTAAATAAATTTTTAAAAGGTGGGACAAAAGTTTAAAGATTAGTTTTTTTTTATTTAATGCAGGTGTTTATGTTAAATGCTTAAATTGTAGAATCAATTAATAATTAAAAGTCTATAATATCAAAATACTATAAGATGTAATACACAAATTTGAATCTATTAAAATAAGTCATTATAAAAGGCTTAATGATAGAATTTCTAAATAATGTCATAAAGATAATACAGTTATTACAATTATACCATTTGTAATAATAATTATTGCTGATAGTCTTTTTTTATACTATTTTTATACTATTCACTAAAAATTACTATGTACTGTGGCATTTATAAGAGGAATAAATGAGAGATTTAGTCACTAAAATTTTATGTGTACTATTTTATGTGTACTAAGAATTGGTTAAACTATTATGTGTCTAGTCCATAAAGAAATGATCTTGGTAATTTTTTTTATTCTTCATATTGTGGTTTTATAGTTTAATAATTCTGTTAATTACTTTTTATTCATTTTCATATTAAATTATAATTTCATTATTTCCCTTTATTTTCATCCATCTAAATGCTACCATATAGATCTTCTGGCTCTCAAATTTATAGCAACATTTTCTTATTATTATGTATTTATAATTGTATATATAGTCATATTCCCAAATACATGAACACAAACTTTTCAGTCTATCTATTGTTATTTTATCTATGTTTTCAGGGCTAACCATTTTGTATTCAATAGCCAGTTGGTATGCTCTTCCATGTGGATGCCCCCCCCCCCAAATTCTCATTGCTTGGTTCCCTGTGTTCCTTATATAGGGTTGAGGCCCCGTGGTCATTCTAACCTCTTTGCCACAGCTATCTTCTATTTATAAACCTTACCTTAAAGTAAGAATGTTGTTGAGTATGTCATCCATAGAGACATAGAATTTCTGGAATTCTCCGAGCTTGTGGTCTCCATTTCATGGGGTTTGTGCCTAGATTCAGATGTCATTTATAAAAACAAAGATGTCAAAAGGAAAAGTCAACCGATAACACTTGCTACCCTTTTCCTTAAGTCACACATGCTTATGCATTGTACCAGTTCACCCCCCCCAACCCCCACCCCACCTGACCTCTAAACTCCTTGGGGCCTCCAGCCTATCCTTAGTCATCATCTCTGATTGAACACAGACCCGGCAGTCCTCAGCTGTATATGTGTTGGGAACCTCATATCAGCTGGTGTATGCTGCCTTTTTGGTGGTCCAGTGTTTGAGAGGTCTTGGGGATCCAGATTAATTGAGACCGCTGATCTTCGTACAGGGTCACCTTCCTCCTCAACTTCTTTCAGCCTTTCCCTAATTCACCCACAGGGGTCAGCAGCTTCTGTCCATTGGTGGAGTGCAAGTATTTGCATCTGACTTTCAGCTGCTTGTTGGGTCTTTCGGAGGGCAGTCATGATAGGTCCCTTTTTGTGAGCATTCCATAGCCTCAGTAATAGTGTCAGGTCTTGGGACCTCCTCTTGAGATGGATCCCACTTTGGGCCTGTCTTTGGACCTTCTTTTCCTCAGGCTCCATTTCCATCCCTTTAGTTCTTTCAAACAGGAACAAATATAGGTCAGAGTTTTGACTGTGAAATGGCAACCTCCTCCCTCATGTCATACCCTGTCTTCCTGCTGGTGGTGGGCTTTGTAAGTTCCCTCTCTCTACTGTCGGGCATTTCATTTAAGGTCCCTCCCATTGAGTCTTGAGAGTCTCTGATGTCTTCTGGAGAGTCCCCCCAACCTCCTACCTTCCTAGGTTGCCTGTTTCCATTCTTTCTGCTGACCCTCAGGGCTTCAGTCTTTTTCCCTCACCTAAAACCAGATCAGGTTTTCCTCTCTCCATCCCCACCCCTATCTAATTTCCCTCCCAGGTCCCTCTTTCTCTCCCTATTTGTGATTGCTTTCTTCTCCCTCCCCAGTGGGACTGAGATGTCCTCACCTGTTGACCTTTATGAGTTCTATGAACTATATCTTGGGTATTCTGTATTTTTATTTTTGGCTAATATTTACTTATTAGTGAGAATATACCATGTATGTACTTTTGGATCTGAATTACCTCACTTAAGATGATATTTTCTAGTTCCATCCATTTGCCTGCACAACTCAGGATGTCCTCCTTCTTAACATCTGAGTAGTATTCCACTGTGTAAATAAACCACATTTTCTATATCCATTCTTATGTCGTGGGACATCTGGGTTGTTTCCAGCTTCTGGCTATCACTAACAAGGCCGCTATGAAGCTCTTTTTCAATGATGTGAAATTGGATTTGGTTAGATTATCTACTCAGAGATGATTGGCTTCCTACTTCAATCCATTAGATAGAACACATAGAAGATTATTTATAGCTAGTAATCAATTATCCTGATAATATTCTCTTCAGCTACTTTGATATTTATCTATTCTTCATAAACTACTATACAGTGCTAGATTTATTATGAGATGAAAGCAAATGTAACCATATTCTTCATTATTATTTTTATTTTTTCTTGAATATTTAAAAAATCTTTTATTTTTCCTTTGTAGTTCTGGGGATTAAATCTCTGGTCTCCTAAATACTAAGCAAGTACTTTACAATTGAGCTGAAACTCCACCCAAAGTGTTTTACTTAGGAAAATATGTGTCAACCCCATTTTTAGCTGCCAGCTCCCTGGAATCCTTGTTAATGTAGACAGCACAAAATGAATCCTGATTAAAGCAGACATTTTTTTTTTTTTTTTTGGCTAGACAAAAAATTGGCTACCATCTCTACATTTTTGTGTCTGTGTCTGTGTGTGTGTGTGTGTGTGTGTGTATTTTAACATCTTTCACTTTGTATGCTTTCTATTGCTTTGATCCATTAGTGAAGTGAAAATAAGTTGCACTATGGTACTGAAAGAAAGAAAGAAAGAAAGAAAGAAAGAAAGAAAGACAGACAAAAGAAAAGAAAGAGAAAAGAAAGGGGAGAAAAAGATGACCTCAACATCTGTGTTCCTAGAAACAATTAAGTTTATATGTTGCACATGTTTTACATTCATCACAGAACAGCTTAGGCTATGTGCCATAACTCTAAAATTTAAAAAAAAAAAAATCAGCCTTAGCCTGAGACACACTAGTCTCCTTGGGGAAGGAAAACCACACGTGGCACACCATGCACTAGCTACTGAAGTTTTTGCTCTATTCAGCAGGAGGCTAGAATCACATGCCATTGTCCAATGTATAGCAAAGAACCATGTGTGAAGATAATGGTGCTTGAAGTTAACCATTGCATAGTGGTGATTTTCTTGCAGTTTGTATGCTCATAATGTTCCCGGGAATGCAAATGATAGATTGCATCAATCAATAGATAGATTAACACTTTATGGCAATTACACTACTATAAACCCACTGAATTCTGATAAGGTGTTATAAACATTAACCTATTAGTTTTGAGTTTAGGATTTGGTTTGGGGAAGAGGTGCTAGAGAGAGAACTGAGCCTTGAAAATTTTAGATAAATAAATGTTCTACAATGATGTATTACATCCTTTACAATATTTGAATTAAAATTATAAACATACATATAAACACTAACTTAATGTTTAACTTACAGATATATTATGTAATGTGTAGATCAAGTTTAAAAAATTCCTATTCCTTTAAACATTTATTCATTTCTTTGTAGTCAAAACTTTCAAAATCCTTTCTTGTGGATTTCTGACATGGACAGTACATTATTGTTTTCTATAATCACCCTTTGTGTAATAGCAAACTAGACCTCTTGCTTCAACACAAATGTAAACTAAGAATGCATTGGTGAACCTCTTCCACCCATATTCGCCCCAGCCTCTGGTGTCCATGATTCCACCCTTAACATTTTTAAGTAGTAGTTTATGGTTTGGTGTACAAATCAGAGTGTGATGCATAAAATAAGGAGCAGGTTTTGAGTGAGCTTAACAAGTCATTATAGGAAATTTGGGTGTAATATCTTTTTAAAAATAAAATTGATTTTTTTTTTTGCCTTTACTCTTGGCAAACATACCCTTTGGAACACAGCATATATTCTAGAACTATTGCAAACTAACTCAAAGATGCCCCTTTGTATCTCCTAAAAACTGAAATTATTACAACAGTAGAGACTTAGATGTTGCCAACTAATATACAAGAAAAATAAAAGTTTAAAGCAAATAAGTTGATAAATGAAAGCCTTAAGATGAAATGTGAAAACCATAGAAGAAACAAGCAGCTTGATTTATCTCCGAGGAAGTACAGGTTAATAGTTGTGTTTTTCACGAACTACTGTCTAGTGCTAGAGTCTTAGTCTTCATTTCTACCATTTTGGCTGTTTACCCTCAGAGTTTAATTGTTTTTATATAGATGCTAATAGAACTCTAGAGTAAGTAAATATTGAGAAGTCTAACAGTTGAGTTTTTAAAATGTAGACCAATGTTAAAAATCAACTTACTACTGAAGAGAGGATCAAAAATTTATAGATAAAATTTCAAAATTAAAAACAGTAAATTACGTTGGAAACCCTCCTTTAGGATATGATGTGCCACAAACATAAAGAAGAACTGATGTTTCAGTTATATATTTAGCTCTAATTAAATACCACATTCAGCATGTTAAAGAGGTAAGAATTTACTGGAATAGATTACACAAATTCTGAAAGAAATAGAGATTCCAGAAGTGTTGAGAATGCTAGACACTCAGGAAATAATAAATGTTGTTTTTTTATATAATTAAAATCATAACAAAGTCTACATAACCCACCTAAGGATCTACAGGTTGCATGAGTTGTGCATTTGAGTCTGTTATTTATATGATGTAGAGATGATAAGATATATTTTTTTTGGTTTTGCTTTTAATGAAGGTGGATAGTTTTTTTTTTCACATAATATACACCAATTACAATTTCCCCTCCTTCTACTCTTCATAGTTCCTCCCTACATCCCTTCTTATATGGATCCATCCCCTTTTTGCTGCTCATTTGAAAACAAACAAAGGTTCTATGAGCTAATAATAAAATACAATAAATAGATTAAATCAAAACTAACACATTGAAATTACACAAAGAAATCAGAAAGAAACAAGCCCAAGAGAAGACAAAAAAAAAAAAAAAAAAACTAGACCCACTTATTCCCACACCCAGAAATTCCATTAAAAACGCTAAACTGGAAGCCACAATATATACACAAAAGACATGCAGGTTGGCAGAGAAAAGAAAAGAAAATACATAAATGAAATATAATAAAAATAATAGGAGTGATTATTAAAGGAAGACGCATGATGTGACATTATGATACAGAATAAAATTGTAGGCCATCATTTTCTGTCGACCATCTACTCTGGCATGCAACCTACTCTTAAAAATAGTTTATTTCAAGCCATGTATTTTGGCTACCAACCTGTTGATATTGTTAAAGACAAGTTTTAACATGATGGAAAGGAATAAAAGTATACCCAGGACAAAAAGGGATAATATAATCAAGCTATATATGCCATTCTTGAAGGTAGACCAAAATAGAAATACTGATCTCAGGCCATGGGTAATTTTATCAGCAGTATCTGCCTCATCAACACTCAGCAGGACTTCCAGAGAAAGTTATTAAATTAACAGGCTGACAAGCCAAGAACGGGTAAGATTCTACACAGTGCCTTACCAACCTAAGACAGGAGTGCATTGCTTTTGATAATGCATATTCCACAATGGGTAAAAAAGGCATTCTTGTCAGAGTGACCTAAGACAGGCTCAGTCTTGTTTATGAAATAAAAAGGGGGGAAGAGCAGAGAGCTTTTGATGTTACTTGGCAAGAATCTGACATGGGCCAAAGACAAGAAAATGGGCTGCTTAGCAGGAATATGGCATTGGCCAAGGACAAAAAAGTGTGCTTCAGGCAGAAATCTGACATTAGGCTAGGACAAAAAAGTAATTTCAGGCAAGAATCTAAATCTTAGGCTAGAACAAGGAAGTAGGCTTCAGGCATAAAAATGACTTTGGGATAAGACAGGGAAGTAGGCTCAGATATTTTGGTTATCTGATAAGCCCTTAGAAACAGTGATCATGGGAGTATTCATGGAACCTTGTTTATTGCCTTGCTTGTTCTTTGACTATTTGTGTTTATTGTCAGGCGTGTTCCTTGACTATTTGTATCTATTGTATTGCTAGTTCCTCAACCTAGAACTGACCTTAATACTTGCATGTAATTAAAATGGTATAAAAGCAAAAGGGAGAAGGGGGATGGGAAAGGGGGTTCTAAGGAGAGGAAATTGGAAAAGAGGATGACATCTTAAATGTAAATAAATAGAATATTCAATAAAAATAAATAGTTTGTTTTCCCAGTGAGACATACTTGGAAGAAACTAAATTTTCATTTTCAAGTGGATATTGATTGGAGACAGCTTCTAGATTAGGATGGGGACAAGTGTCCACTTCTTTCAGCTCTAAGAACTTAAGTGGTGCAAAGTCAAGCAGATCCTTTGTATTCTGCCTCAGTATCTCTGAGTTCATATGAACTTTGGTCTTGTTGATTTAGATGGACTTGTTTTCTTGATATTCTCTATTCCTCCTAGCTGTTACACTCTTTCTTTCTCCTCTCCCACAGGGTTCCCTGACCCCTAAAAGGAGGGTACGATGAAGGCATCCTATTTAGGACTAAGTGTTTCAAACTGTGCACTTGCTAAGTAATGTCTATCTGTTGTTCCCATCTGAGGCAGGAAGAAGTTTCTTTAATGATGACTGAACAAGGCATTGTTATACTTACAATAGAATATCATTAGCAGGAATATGATAGGGCATAGTTCACAAGGCTCAGTTGTATGAAAATAATTTACCCTATCATAAGATATATATGAATAAAAATTTAGAAGGTAGTATCAACAAATACACGAGTTTAAAGATTTGAGTTAAAGATGGTTACTTCAATAATCATTTATATAATTTGTGTTTATTTTGAAAGAAAGACCATTTCTCTCTAAAAGAAGTTTTTACAATCTTTCTTTACTAGTGGGGCTTCCTTTATGATCACCTCAGGTTGTCCCCAATATTTGTTTAGGCATAGCTTAACATTTGCTGAAAAACAAAATAAAGGTAATTCAGGGTGGCACTTATTTTAAGGGATTCATATTATTTTTTCTCATATGACAGTGTAACCTTAATATAAAATAATAAAATGTTTTGTTTCAGGGATACTCTAAACTAAAGGATGATCTAATGAAATATAATAAAGTTCCTTAAAAGACAGATTCCACAGAAATATGTAAAGGAAATCAAACCTCTTTATGCCCTCTGTTAGTGTGAGCATTAGACTAGATGGTAGAAATCTCTTAGGTTTTCCAAGGCCCATTGGCCCATTTCCAATGTGGCATTGATTTGTTTTGATTAAACCCCCTTCCTAAACTTTAAAATGCATTGGAACCTACAATTGATGGAAATACCAAATTTGTAACTTAATTTTTCTGTTAAAACATTTCCTAAAGAGGATGGGTTGATGGTACAGGTCTATAATGCCAGTTACTCCCGAGCCATATTACAGATGAAGACCATCCTACATAATTCAGTAATACCCTGTCTCAAATTCCAAACTAAACAAACAAACAAAAGAGACTAAAAAATGGTCAAAACTATAAATATAACCTAAATAATTTTATTTATTTAATAAGTATCCTAAAGGTGATAATAAGTTATAAGATTTAAAATTCTTAAAATTGAATAATTTAAAACATTTGAATTTTGTTTAGATTTTAAACTTTTGTGTTTTCAGAAACATGATCCATCTTCTATTTGTAACCAAAACTATTTTGGATCCTGAATGTTAAATAACATTAAAATCTCAATTTATAAACTTCGAATTATTCAAAAGTATTGTCCAAATTCTCTTATCTTCCTTTTTTTCTTTCATGCTGGACAGTCAGAGAAAAAGAAAGAGAAAGAAAACAAGGAAGAGAAATGAGGAAAAAGAAAGATGTTTTAAATTTGAAATGAACTTTTCTACCAATATTAATGCTAGTTTTCAGCATTTCTAATAAATGTACTGTGCTTTTTAAATTAAATTGCCAGTATCAGTTTCAGTTTTCAAAACTCTTAGTAAATCATTGCTTAATAAAAACAGGTTCAGCAGAGAGCAGAATACTTTATTTTTTCATACTATTTCACAGCAAGAACTACCAGACATTGTATTTGTCAAAGTCACATCCCTTTAGGGTTTCCAGGAGAAGGCCGGGATCAAAGGGAAGAAACAGATAAGATAAGGAATTTTAATCTATTTACATTAGGAACTTCCCATTTATGTTTCACTTGTTCCTATCATTTTACAGCAGTTTTGAAAGTTTGCTTCTTAGGAATCTATCTGACACTAATGGAGCTTTTTTTGACAGATTTTTTTCTTTTGTAGAAAAATTATATGGTATGGATTGTATAAAAAGAACTGTCAGGTTGGAACAAGTTACTTTGTGTTTGCAGGTGCCTCATTGGCGCATCTAATCATCCCCAAAGAAGTGGAACTTTTCATCTGTGCTAGCACAGTCTCTGGGGTATCAAAGACAACTTATTTTACCATCTAAATATATTTTAATCATAATTGTAGCTAGTGTTTGAGCAGTCTTTTTAGTGGAGTAAAAATACTTTATCAAAAATTTGGGTGTACTATGAAGAGTTTATTGTGGAAGTAATGAGTTTGAGAGTTGGTTCACAGCAGTAATCGTCTTATGCTTGGTACTTCTGCCTCCATCCCATTACCCTGCTCTCTCAGTATTCATGATTTTATCTGGTTTAGGTATTCTTCATTAGCTCTAACACCAGATCCTTTTTATTTATTGCTCCTTTTGCTTCCTGATACTTTATCAAGATATTTACAAAGTTCTTTCTTCAGATCTCAGATAAGATGCCACCACCTGAGAGAAAACATCTCTAAGCATGCTGTTCATTTTTCTCTTACTCCAATTCAATATGTATGCTAGAAGGAAGCCCACATGTGGTAAACATACTTATCATACTGGCAAGCAAGGCAAGAGTCATGCATGATTATCATCTTTTTTGTTAACCTAGAAAGATCTGTCCTAGAAGACATCAATTTTCAGGTCAACAATGCAGTGGATGCTCCTAATTCCTGAATATTATTAGCAAAAATCATAAGCATTCCTCTGATCCCACTGACACTCAGACTAATCACTGTTGTCTGTTTGGGGAGACTCAGGACTTACTTTATCATGGCCACCTTCTTGTTTCATGGCAGTCACTGAAGAGAACCCAGAACTTTCATGTCATCTCCGATCACTAAAACTAATCCCAATCCTCTAGTTCTGTCTCCTGATTGTCTCAGGATGCTCTCTTGACCTCCCCAGCAAAGCCTTTCAATCTTCAAACACTTTTGTGTATTCTCCCTTATCTTCTTTGTACCTGAAGCCTCACTCACGACTGCTTCTCACGCCATCTTTCAAGAGGTGGCTATTTCCACCCAACACCACTTAAATCATTAAGATTGGAAGTGAGATAGTGTTCTATTAGCTCCTCAGTGTCACTTCCTGAGGAGTCTCTTTTCTACTGCTGAAGCCTGTAGGCAAGTTCTCATGGCATTAGGAGATAGCCTTGGTATCCTGCTGTCCCTCTCCCACTCAATTTTTTTCCTTTTTCTTTTCCATGCAGGATGCTAGGCAAATGCTGTGTGCTCAGCCTAATTCTTCCACTCAGTTATATCACTTTCCCTCTTCTGTTAAGATATAAGCTTTTCTCTTCTAACTTTCCCAGGTTCTGTTCCATTACAGCAACTTCCATATCTATACACATGAAGGCTTTGGATGTGGCTCACTGATAATTGCCTATAATATATGAGATTTTGATTTCTGACCACAGCCCCAGAAAAGCAAAAGGATCCAGACAAATGAGTCTTCAAAGCATTAATCCTGCATGAGGCTTTTCCCCCTAATCAGTAACTTGAAGTAATCTTACCATCTTATAATACATATATCCAAGAGATGTCTAACATCACACTGACATTTGTCTACATAATTAGGATAAGCAGTTATCCTTTTTTTAAGTTGAGGGTTCTTTTCTAATATTATTATGTAACAAGGGTAATAATAAATTTCAGTTGACTCCAACAATATAGAACTGCTTATATATCTCAAAAAGAGAGCATGTAAAATACTGTTTATTTTTCAAAACTGTACAGTTAAGAAGAAAAAGTTGGTTATAACTATTTAGCTATTACTTTATAGTTCATAACCCACCACAGAGTTTTTGAACTTTAATAACATTAATTATATATGTCTAATAAGGTTAATTTGTAGCTACTGAACTTTTACTTTATCTTCTTCTTTTATTGTTTTGATCAAATTGTTTTTTTCTAAAAACAAAATATTAAATCTCAGTTCATACTTAAAATATTTTTATTTGATTCTCTAAGTTGATTTTTACTATTTATTCAATGTAATAAATACCTAGTCACTTTTATAAAATGTGTTGTATAGGAAAATCGAATTGCTTAAAGGTTGTTTTGCATATTCATTTGAAAATTTCAGCTGTAACTTTAATTTTCTCTTTTGTCATTAGTCAGAATAACAATATAAATAATGAACAAAATACTTGTTGAAATGAAATCCAGTTACTTGATCCCAGTGGCTATTTAGCTGAATAGAAATTTGAAGCCTTTAATTGATGAAAATGCTGAGGACATCATAACCTTAAGACAAATGCAACATGTTAAGATATAGAATAGCTTATAATTCTGAAACAAATAGAGCAATATAAAGTATTCTTTCTATATAGTCAGTGCCTCAAATCTAAACTTTTTAAAGGACCCCTAAATATATTTTGTGAATACAAATTTTTAACTTGTTCTATGAATTCGAAGTTAAGATCTTCTTTCTATGGTACCTTTTCTGTTTTCCACTTAACTTTTCTATTAAAGATAAAGAGGTAGTTCATGGCATTTTTTAAAGTAAAATTTTGTTTTGAGAAACCTCTAATTAAAGGATGCTAAACATTTAATTAGACTGAATTTTAATAATGATCATGTTTCTTTTTAATAGGAACTTAAAATGGTTCAGGTCCTTAAAATAACAAGTTGAGCTGAAGAAATGTGTCTCGGTCAGTAAAATCCTCAAAGAGGTAAGATTTTTTTTTAAAATATATGCTCTAATATATTAAATATTCTCATCAAAATTGTATATTCTGATATGTATCTTTGCAGGTTATTTAGAACATATTTTTAAAAAGTTAAGAGCACTTCATTTTGTCACAAGATATTTTTTTGTATACCGATTTGGAATTTTGAAAAAGTGACAATACTTTAAGAAAATAGTCTGCAGGAAAGCTACAATTCAGTTTTAGAATAAACATCAAAAATTAGATTGGACTTCTTCTATTATATTATTAATCCTCATACTTAGGATTTTTTCTAGTTGGCCACTTTTCCCAGGGGCTGCTCAACAGAGGTAGCTGGTATGTAGGCAGATTGCCATTCAGAGGAATCCTTTGGCTAACCTGCCCTTTCTCCACTTCCTGGAGAACATATGGTTACTATCAGTGAGAATCCAATCACAAACTGCAGGGCTGAACACAAGGGAGCTACTCACTTTAAAAACAGTATTTTCACTATAGACTTGAAACTGAGCTGTCACCCATGAAGCAAACCACAGTGAAGAGCACTGAATGTGGACGTATTAGTTATTTTAGCCCACTTCAGAATCTTTTCAAGAATCATTTTTTTGAATATAGTAAAGACAGAATTTATCAGTATTAAATGTGATTCTGCCTTGCTGTACATGTTGGTATTAACAGATTGGAGGGAATGAACAAAGAAGTTAAAATGTGTGTGGGTTTGTGTAAGTGAGTGTGCATGGAACCAGAAAGAAGAAAACAACACGTCGATTTTACATGTTTCTTTCTTACCTTAAGAATCATATAGCAGAATAAAATCAATTCACAAGTTGGGTTTTGCTTTTTATAACAGTTTTAGATTTTATTAGGTTTCTTTGAAATTTTATCATTTTTAATATGAATAAGTAAAATTTCCCTAGGTATTCATTTTAGCACGAGGGAAGAAAGACTGGTTTGAAAATAGTGTGTGTAAGCATGGCTATGGTAAAGCAACTATGTAAAAAGCCAAAAAGCCTCTCATATTAGCAACACTTTGCATATAAGGCATAGATTCACTGATTCAATATATATGCTAAAATTGGTAAGCTTTATATTACAATGTATGGAGTTTTAATTATTTTACTAAGAATATATTCTTTAGTATTGGTAGAAGAATAAAGACTGTATATATATATATATATATATATATATATATATATATATTCATTGTTAAAACAATCTCATTAACAACCTCTCCACTACTAATTTCCTGAATGCTGTTTTTGTGGGTGAGACATATATACCAAGAGTAAACATTTAATTAATTTTAATCGTAATGTCAGTTTCTGATTCTCTGATTATTTCTTCAAAGGACACTAAATCAGCGGGGAGTATACAAAGGTACATTGCCAGACACTTCCTTTAACTACATTCTACAAAAGATAAAATTACAATTTTAATGCCTGCCATTATTGTCTTTTAATGTTCATTCAGTGATAGAACAAGTATCCGAGAATCAATTCATAAAACTTTCAGCAGAACATCCTGCTGTTTCTCACATTACTATATATAATTAATAATGCACATTATTAGTTGGAAAAGGGGTAAAGAGGAAGATGTCAACTTAGTGAGTATCTACAAAGTAAAAATACAAAATATGACAAAAATTTATTAAATTAATGCCCAAATATTATATATAATTGATAGTGTGAGAGCCTGAATTTATATATCCATGTTTTGACTACTGCAAGAAAAAGTCAGTATACATAAATATTAGTTTAGACAACGTGTCTTACTCTTTTCAAGATAGGCGTCACAACCTTCATTTTGTCTCTCTTTTCAACCCTCGTTTTAAAAATTACAGAGAATATGTTATGTATTTCTCATGTATAAAACTATTTTCCTATGCATATATGGTTCACATTTTATGTGTACATTATCATTCATGGTTATTTTTATTATATTAATACTCACTTAACACCTATTGCTCTAGTTTTCTGAAGAAAGCTATTTATATGCTATAGCTGCCATGCTTCTCTCTCTCTCTCTGTAAAACTTTTTATTGATTTGTGATTTTCACATCTTGTACCCCACTTTCACTTATTTCCCCATCTCTTAATGTCCACCCTACACCTTTGCAATACCCCAAAATAAAATTAAACTAAACAAACAAACATTAAAAAAAATCATTAAAAGAATTTCATCCGGGAAGCTGTAGTGTGTCACAGTGTGTTTCACAGTGTCCCCTTCTTTCCACACATCTTGATTTGCAAATGTTCATTGCAGTAAGTACTTGGTGTGGTTGAGGCCTCTCTCGCTTCTGCTATACCATCAGTATTGGATCCTCACTAGGATTCCTCACAGATAGCTTGTTGATGCCCCGTGTTAGGGAGACCTTGCAGCTTTCGATCTGACGGGTTGGTCCTTTCAGGTGCTTCAGCAGCTCATAGATGAAGTAGATATTGAGGTGAGACGACTCTAAGCTCTGGATCGGGCCTAGGTAGTAGGTGAATTTGTCAGTCAGACTGCTCTCCACACCCACGCCATCAGGGTGAGTTCTCCAGTACTGCCCACGCTATCTCACCCAATGCAGCAACCAGCAAAAGGCAAGGCCACCTCTCCCTGCCTCCCAGGCGTTGGACCAGCTCACTCGTACCTAGAGCATCAAGGCAAACTCTACTGTGAGCACTATTAGAGCAAACTGTAGAAGCAAGGGACACAGGACCCACTTTCCTGAGTGCTGCAGCCGATGATGAGGGGCAGGAACAGTTTTCTTCCTTTCATGACTTCAGGTCCAGCTTCTTTGCCTTCAGCAAGTTGCAAGGGTTCAGAAGGCGGGAGGGTGTATCTCTCCCTTGCCCATGCCAACACAGTTGCTATGCTTCTTAATAGATTTATGATTTTTTTCTCACATATATACATATGTATATGTGTGTGTGTGTGTGTGTGTGTGTGTGTGTGTGTATCAGAATGTTGTAATAAAACATAGAATTACAATTATGGGAGCCCATTATTTTTAACAACACAGTTGAAGCTAGAGACATTATGTAAAGCCAAAACAGCACAGAGAGACAAATGCTTAAGGTTTTATCTATATGTAAAATATAAAAACATGTGTCTTATAGAATTAGTGAATTCAATAATCATTACCAGAAGTGAAGAAGTTAGGAGATGTGTGTAAAAAAACTTGTTCTAATTTTGAACAGGAACCTGAAGAGAATTATTGCTATTATCAATAAGTTATAAAATTTTTATTTTAAAAATTTTAGGTTAGATGGATGACATATTTCTCTGGCTCAAACATTCAATTATTAAGACACAGATATATATTTCAATAATGTGAACATTACAAGGCCCATATGTCTTTTTATATTAGTTTCTGTGTGAAAGGAGAGTTCTTTCACATTATGAGTGCTGGCTATATATTTTCTCATATGTGTTTGATGTTAAATAATTCTACAGTTACAATATGCCAATATCCTGTTATAAACATCTTGAATACTCATTCAAGAAGGACAAGGTCATCAAGAAGTGTATAGGTTAGAGACGGAAGCACTGAACTTGGAAGAGAAAAAAATATAATCTCACTTCACAAGGAAAATTAAAAATGTGTGAATGGGAAGGAAGAAGGTGTAATAGCAACACTGTGACCAGCAGTACTGTGGAACTGTTATTGGGTTCAAGGTTAAATACTGTCATTTTCACATGGTCATCAGGAAATGGTGGCCTGCTGTGTTGCTCTACAACGGTAGAGCCCAGAAACAGGCTATTCAAGGGTTCCCTCCTGTTACTGTGCAGCTTCAGAGGGTTCCAGGATACTATTCTGCACCTTCTCAGAGGTTTGTGTTTTTCTCTCTCTTTTTTTTCTGCCTTATTTGATTTTCTTCATAAGTTGGGTCTATTAATAGTAGTTTTATTTTTACACTCATTTTAATATATATTGAAGCATCTTATTGTTTTTGAAAGAACCGATTCTGAAGGACTTATTCTTTCCTAATAAATTTATTCTCTCATTGACTGTGTGTAAAGATTCACCTTGCTTGTTCATTATTGAGTCTTACTTTTATGTTCTAAATTGTATTTTCAAAAATAAAATTGTCTCCTTTATAGATAGCTTTTTCTACTTTTAATGGACAGATAATATTTAGTATATGAAAATAAAATAATTCTGTAGAAATATTCCTAGTCAATTTGAGTTAAAGTCATAAATTATTTACACTTTTGAATGGTATAAGAGAATAAGACATTAAAATTTTATTTTCTCAATAAGTAATCTTTTGACTCTGTGTTAAGATATTAACTTAACTGTTGTCACTGTTATATATATAACAACCTATAGCATAGTTTTATTTCAATGTATATTGGAACCACACCTAAAATTTCTGAAGGGACTAGAATATCTTTTCAAACATCCTCTAGACACAATGTGAAAACTCTAGGAATTATTGGATTGCTAAAATGATAATACTAGGACAAGATACATATGTAACCTTGGTGATTTAGTTAACTGGCAAGCTCTCTCCTTCACACCTTGACTCAGATATTGGTGCCCCTGAGGTTATATGGGTTCTTGAAGATTGGCGCTCCTGAAAGTACCTATATCTAGCATGTAGCACATGTGCCTAATACTTCTTGGATCTGGAATGATGGAAATGGGGAGAAATTCTGGTCATGTGATCGGCCTCTGAATATTTCCATGTTCTATATAACACAAATCCAATTTCAGCTTCAGCTTCACAGTTGATATTTTCATTCTTCAAACTACATTATTACGTTTCTCAGTCTTTGATAACCCATGCTATATCTTTAATGGATTTCTGAGCTAGAAGGAACTTAGGAGAACACACCATTGTTTATGTAAGAAACATCACAAATCATAGTAATTCTAGAGTCCTTGCCCTAGTTTATAAAATCTTGCTCCCAAATCATTCCTTTCACAGTCTGAGATGTGGGAAAGCCAGAGCTCATTTTGGAGTCCCAGGGCCAGCCACTTGGCCAGGGCCGTGGGGTTCTCAGACTCTTGAACATCCAGGTGCCACTGGTGCTCTTCACTGGAAAAGCAATAAAGGAGTTGGGGCCTACAGGCTAGGGACAGTGTCTAGCCAGGGGCCAGGAGTGGGGGGAAAGGGAGGCTCCAGCTTGTCCCATGAGAGATTGTCCTTAGCTTGATGGAGGTAGATTTGGTGGCAGCCGTGGCTGGAAATGCAGAGAGGCCTTCTACTGGAGATTAGGCTGCTTGATGGCTGAATGCCTTCTCCATGGCTCCAAATGGCAGGCCTTGATGAAAAGAGGCAGTCCATGGTTCTAAACAGTTTATTGGTTGTTCAAGGTGGAAAATGGGTGTATGATGTACTCACTTCTCAGGGTGAACTGAGATTAAATATCTTTTCAGGGGGCAATGTCTGGGAAGGGAAGCTTATTGGCTAAGTCTTCCAGTCCTCTAGGTACCTCATTGGCATGGAGAACTGTTTTGGGCCTACATGACCACAGGACATGTTTCTTTTATGTGAGAAGCATGGCAAGTGTTCTAGTCAGGAGTCTGGCAGGAAGCTGGGAGTCACCAAAGCCTCAGGTGTGTGACCACCAAGTCTCTGGGTTTTAACCTGCTCTACTTTACCTAACCTCTTGGCATGGTTTTATTGTCCTCACTAGGGTCACCCTTTTAGATTCCAGAAAATTTTTACTGCCTTATGTCTCTATAACCTCTCCAGTGTTCCCCAATTTTATTGTCTCTCCCCCACTCTGCCCCTCTGACCCTCTTCTCCAACACCTGATTCTTCTTGCTAGTGTTCCCACCCACTCTCATTTCACATAGAAAATGTATTCTATTCCTCCTTCTCAGGGAGGCCTTTAAATCCCCTTCCACCTCCACTTCTCCACAGAGTTCTCCTCTTTGTGTTTTTAATATTATTCACTTAGCATCATAATTTAGAAACACATGCACAGCACCATGTGTATCCATATCTAATTTTTTGGGCTAAATTTTACTCTGTCTAAAAGTAATTATTTTTTTCAACCAGGTCTTAGTTGATGATCAGTTTTTATTTTGAATATTTATAAATCGATTTTTCTATTAGTTATTACAGATAAATTTTTGAATCTATATGTGTTTGTTTACTTTAGAGAAATACAAAGATTTTGAATATAGGGTTCATTTCACAGAAAGAGGATTTGTGAGTGAGAAATAGCCAAATATTTTGGAGGCAAAGTAAACCCCTTGTGAGTTCGCATGCACAGTCTGTCATGGTGGGAAGACATGGTTGGTAGAGCTGGAGGTGCTTGTTGGTTCACCAAGTGTACGAAATCAGGAAGCAGGGTGTAGTGAATGCTCAAGTTCAACTAGACTTCCCCAAGGCTGTGAATGAATGGTGCTGCCCAAATTTGGGGTGGGTCTTGCCACCTTAATTAATGGATCAAGATAATCCCTCATAGACTTGCCTAATAGTTGCCTCCTAGATGATTAAAGATCCTATAATGTTGATAGCCAGAAGCATCACAATGTTCAGTACAGTTTCTCTTCAGAGAAAGATGATTAGTGTTTTATAAACAATTAGATTCAGACTGCTTAGCATTCTTCTTTAGATTCCCTTGATTTTGATGTGTGTGTGTGTGTGTGTGTGTGTGTGTGTGTTTTGTTTTTGTTTTGTTTTCTGTATTTTCTGTCTATAGTATCTGGCAAATTCTTTTCCTATTTTTATAAAATTTTATCTTTCTTTGATTATTCAAATTATCACTTATTGTATTTTGTGTTTATTTTATGAATTCGCATGCATTTATGCTTTGGGTATCTTCTTGCTGAATTAGCATACTTATTATTATGTGATGCTCGTTTTATCCTTGATAAGGTTTTTCTTTGGTATATATTGCAAATACATACCAAAGAAATACATACAAAATACATACCAAATACCTTAACTTGCTCTCTGTTGTGCTAAATACAACAACCAAAGCAATTAGAGAGGCAAGCATTTTATTCAGCCTATACTTGTAGTGCTTCGTGAAGTCGGTCAGAGCAACAATTCAGGCAGGAATGTTGATGCAGAAACACTGCAAAGGGCATTAAGGAACACTGCTTACTGGGTAACTTACCATGTTCTGTTTGTTTGGTTGTTTGTTCATTTGTTTGACTTCTTTAATGAATCTACCGCTTTTAGTTTATCTCCAGAACTCCAGACTACTTTGTAGTCTTATTGTTTTGCTTTATGAAATTCTCCTTTACTTTATCTTTCAACTTTCCATTTAAAAGATCATTATTTCATTTTTCATACCTGTAAGTCCCAACTGTTCCACATGATTGGTTTACTTGCTTGTTTGGTTGTAATATACCAAAAATATTTTATTTCTAGGGAATGTCAATAAACCTTGTCATATTCTGCATTTCCCCATTGCCTTTGTCTCTTCCAAGTTTTTTAATGATTTGTTTCATATGCTGTTGTTGTTTGCCATTATTACCTTTATTTTCTGCTTTCTATTAGTCAAGTAATAGGCAGATAGCCATTGGTATTTATGCGTGAGATATCTGAGCATTTTTGTGACTTCTGGTAAGGCTGGAGATAAAATTGAGGCTGCAGTGTATTAGTGGTTGAGCTGTAAATTATTGTCAAAATATTTCACTGTGGACATCAAATGATGCATATAGAATCGTTTATCTAATCATTTCTAGTTTTTCTGGTAGGTTACCTGAAAGAACCATTTGATTGTTAATATTTTCAGGGCAATCTAAGGGCATAGATCTTTCATAGTCTACTATACCTTGCTCTGGAGTAAAGAGAGGCAGGGGAGACATGTCTGGTTTAATTGGAGTCCACATGAAATTTATAACAAGTAATCAAGTACATTTTTACTTAAGTCTACTTCTCTCCAGTATTATTAAAAACTGTGAGAATATATATCCATAGATCTGATGAGGATAGAAACTCCTGCTATACATCTTAGAAACAGATGTCAGAATGGCGATGGGTAGTGTGTCTTTTCGCTTTGTGACCAAATTTTAAGCATTATTTTATATCACTATTGGCACCTATACCACAGAGAGAGAAAGAAAAGCTACATCTGTCCATTTTAATATATGCTTAGTTGCTTTAGTAAGACGTTGATGGAGAAGGGTTTGGATTTTATTGGCTGAATGATGCTTTGGGATGATCTGCAGATTTCATTACTCATGTTATTTCTGTTCTACCATTACCGCAGGTAATTGACTATAGTTTAAGTGGGAGTATAGACTAAAACACAGTTGCAGTTCATCTGGGTTTCATCAAAACTATATTCCTGTTGGGCCAC
This sequence comes from Arvicanthis niloticus, assembly GCF_011762505.2. NCBI lineage: Eukaryota > Metazoa > Chordata > Mammalia > Rodentia > Muridae > Arvicanthis > Arvicanthis niloticus. Next base: position 65,008,512 of record NC_047672.1, read on the forward strand.
AACTGGCCTTTGAAACAATTTATGTCTACAAGTACTACCCAGATTCACTGGGGAATTGTCTGAGGTCTGGGGTAGTTCCTATGGAAACAGGCCCAGCCTCAGTCCTTTCTTCTTTAGAAATTACTTCATAGAATTTAACCAGAAGTGAATGTAACAATGAAGAAATAAATATAAGGAAACAGTGTATTAATAATAGTTGTATTTATAGACTATTGTGCATAAATACATGTCTAGAATGTAACAATTTAATCTACACCTCAAAAGTTGGGACTCAAACTGTCCCTTTTTAAGGACTTACTCCATTGCATTCTAAGTTTGTTGATATGAGTTCCCTTGAGCTTCCATAATCAAGTTCTCTTTGTTGTTGCTTCTAAAATTGTAAGCTAAAAATTGCAAACCAAAGCATATAATTATTTTTCACAAAACAAAACAAAACTAAGGAATTGTATTAAGAAAACTGCCTTACTGGATAGGTCTATGAGGCTAACACTTCCTGAAGAATTTAAAGAGTATTACTCCACTCAGCTATGACTCTCTTAAATACAACTTTCAATAGTAACATGGAAAATAATAACAGTATGAGAATCTAAAACAGTAGTTTCTTAACACCTTATAATATTGGGGTCCTCATAATTTCCAGTTCTCGTTGCATATTGTAAATGAAGCTATCACAAATAAACCTGTACAAAGTAAAAAGATGAGGAAAACAAAGGCAAATACAATCACAGTCATCCCAGAACATCAAGACACTTATGCTCACATGAGCAAAATCAATTATAGTTCTATAATCAGTTTCCTAACTTACCTTGCAGATCAGACTGACTTCTTCATCCAGCACTATGAGAAGGCAGGCATTCTGCTCTCCATCCAGCAGAAAAGAAAACATGTTAACTATATGGTCAAGTGTTTATATTTGTGTACTAGGAAAGTATACACTTTCACCCTTTCCATTACTCTCATCTAATATCTTAAGGATTGGAAGAATATATTGCTTAAAGTTGCCATTTAAAAGAAGGGGCATATTTTAATAGGATTATTTCAATTAGGCTATCTTTTTAATAAATATTAATCCTATTCCTCAAACTACCCACCTCTATTCAAACTCTGAGATGCACCTAAATATATTGTCTGGAAAAATATCGGTATTTTGTAATATTTAGCACATATACAATCCTGTTGGGGGCCGCCTTTTAGCAGAAAGCGGCTATCAGCTTTGCAGCCATCTTGAGCCATATACCCTGACATGAGACTTGGATTACAATAGCCTACAACAGCTGAGCACACTCCGATAATCTTGGTTTAGATACCTTGGGTGCGTGAGATTAAAGGTGCGTGAGATTAAAGGTGTGTAACTTAAGAGTGTGACTTAGAAGTGTAGAGATCAGATTTAGAGACAAGACCTAAGGGCATGATTAAAGGTGTGACCAAAAGGCATGGCTTAGAAGTGAGACATATAAAAGGCAGAGGCAGACGGTAAAGAATCAGACACTTTTAGGAGACACTTAGAGGAAATAGACACTTTTAGGAGACACTTCAGAGAGTACAACTTGGAGTACAACTTGGAGTAGGAATTAGGCATTAGGTAGCAGGCACTTGGAAGAGAACTTGGAAGAAGAAACTTGGAACTTGGAGGCACTAGGGACTAGGAACTTAGGACTTGGGACTTGGAGAGAGGAAGAGAGACTGAAGAATAAACGGGATTGAAACACATTCTATCTGGTCTCCATTCTTCGAGTCCGGCCTCACTCTCTCTCTTGCTGAACCCTGACCCGCAGACCGGAGCGGCAGCTTGGACTAGGATACAGTGGCCGCCAAATGCTGGGCAGCCTGGGCCTCAACATTTTGCTCGGGCCGCAACATTTTAGGCCGCCCAAAGTGAGGCTCCATCTCGGGCCTCAACATTTTTGGCGCCCGAACAGGGACTAGTGCGGTTCCCAACATTTTTTGGTGCCCGAACATGGGGCTAGTGTGGTTCCCGACACAATCCTGTTTAATGCATGGTTTTTGCATATTCTATATCATTTGGGCACTAAAATTTTATTCATTACTGTTTTATTCATTTGCTCAATTAACATGTTAGTTATTTTATTAGATAAACTTTGTGAAAATACAAAGTACTTATTTACATAATTTCATATATGAGAATAATTGTCTATAAAATGGCTTTGTCTATCTTCCATAGATGTTATCAAACCCAAGGTTGCATAATCATTATCTATTATTATTCATTATCTTAGCATATTAATTGATTTTTTTCCCTCAAATTTATAAGCAAAATACTTTAATTATATCCTAGACCATAATACAGAATACATAATATACAAGAGAAGGAGAGAGATAGAAGTTAGAGTATCCATATATATAATTGCTATGTGTGTATGTATTATTTTCTTTTTTATGAAATAAATGAAATTTAGGATTAATATATTATTTAGGGAAAATTATTCACAAGCCATTTAAGTATAGAGAAGAAAAAAATAAGAAAAGCAAACTGATTCGTCTCAAATCACATACTCAAGAAAGCCTATATATGGAAATAAAATTTTTGAAACTTAGTAAGATTATTTTTTCTTACTGAAAGCATGTGTTATTCATTTTCAACATTTTTTAAATTTAAAAATATATTCCTTTGAAAACTCTTGCCCCAGGCAAAAGATAAATTATGACATTTACATTCTGTAAATTAATTTTATCTTTACCTTTATTCCATGGCTAACAACAGAGTCAGCCAACAAAAGCAATGAACATGATGCCACTCATCCAAAAAAGATGATACTGTCAGCATTTTGATTAATGTGTATTTTGAATTGAGACCACCAAGTTACAGTAATATTCTAAACCAATTGCTCGTCTAGACTTTTATGCGAAATGGAGGTGCCTTCTGAATTAAGTCCTTTCATATCCCACAGGCTAAGAGCACACACATCTGAGATGTGTTAGTTGAAATTCCGCTCAACTATTGATTGCCAAGTTTGGATGGAATGATCACAGCAGAAATGTAAAGAAGCTAAGAAAAACGTCACATTAAAATCTACAGCCTGCACACAGAGCCCACATAGGACAGAGGAAAGAGAAAAATTCCTGCATGCTACAATCAGTCTTAAACATGAAATCCCCCTCTTTTTAACAGGAATATCAGGGAAGTTGGAAAAAGAGTTTTAAGAGTAAGAAACTAACAAATATAATTAATGCAGAGATGTATCCTGCACGTCTTTTCTGGGACACACAAAACCATGTAACATAAAGGTTTCCTTCTCTGCAAGGTTGGTTGAACAGAAAAGAGACAGATTTGTTAAAGAAATACTCTTTTTAACATTTATTTTCTGAATATTTAGAGTCTTTCTCATAGGATATACACTGTACAATAAAAAAAAAATGCCATTCTGAGAACTGTGCCATAAAATTTTCAGTACAATATATGATAAGGCCAAAGATGGTAGAGTGCCCACTTTCTCAGTCCTCACTTTGCTTTCATAATTACCATCAGCATGATGGGATTTAATCTATTTAATTATAAATATAGAAAAAGAAGCTAGTGTAAAGCTTGCTAAAACATATATATATATATATATATATATATATATATATATATATATATGGGAAAACTTCAGGTCAAGCTACACAAGAAGCAAGCTTATAAAAAGTGCTGATTAATTCTATTTTAAAATTGACTTATTTCATTTTTAATATGTAGTAATGTTTTCCTGCATATTTGTATGTCTACTGCTTGCATGCCTTGTACCTAGGAATGTCAGGAAAGACCATCAAACTCTGGGCAATCGGAGTTACATATCATTATAAACTACCATGTGGGTGCTGGTATCTGAATTCATGTCCCCTCATAGAGAAACAAGCTATCGTGACTCCTGAGGCATCTCTCTAGCCCTATGTGCTAATGTTTTTAATAATAATGAGCTATTCCTCAGTCAAAGAGATTTTCCTTGGTCAAATTGCTAAAAATTACAATGTAGAAAATATATGACTCCTGTGGTTCTCCAAAATACGTGCATTCTTCATGGAAGGATTTTTTTTTCTTTTTAATTTTTTTATTGTATATTTTATTTACATTTCAGATGTGATCCCCTTTCCCCATTTCCCCTGCACCCAGGAACCCTCTATCCCATCTCCCCTCCTCCTGCTTTTATGAGGATGTGCCCCCACCCACCCACCCACTCCCACCTTCCCACCTTTGAATTCCCCCATACTGGGGCATCCAGCCTTCATAGGTCCAAGGACCTCCTCTCCCACCTATGCCCTACAAGGCCATCCTTCCCTACGTATACAGCTGGAGCCATGGGTCCCTCCCTATGTGCTCCCAGTCTGGTGGTTTAGACCCTGGGAGCTCTGGTTGGTTGGTATTGTTGCTCTCCCCATGGGGCTGAAAACCCTTTCAGCTCCTTCAGTCTTCTCTCTAACTTCTCCATTGGGAACCCCATGATCAGTTCAATAGTTAGTTAGCTGTGAGCATCCACCTCTGTGTATGTCAGGCTCTGGCAGACCTCTAAGGAGACAGCTATATCAGGCTCCTGTCAGCATGCACTTCCTGGCATCCATATCAGCATTTACCTTTGGTGACTGCACATGGGATGGATACCCAGGTGAAACAGTCTCCAGATGGCCCCTCCTTCAGTTTCTGTCTCACACTTTGTCTCCATATTTGCTCCCATGAGTATTTTGTTACTTCTTCTAAGAAGGACCGAAGCACCCACACTTTGGTCTTCCTTCTTCATGAACTTCATGTGATCTGTGAGTTGTATCTTATATATCGCAAGCTTTTCGGTTAATATTCAATTATTAGTAAGTGCATACCATGTGTATTCTTTTGTGATTGGGTTACCTCACTCAGGATGATATTTTCTAGTTCCATCCATTTGCCTAAGAATTTCTCAAATTCATTGTTTTTAATAGCTGCGTAATACTCCATTGTGTAAATGTACTACATTTTCTGTACCCATTCTTAAGAATTTGACAAGAAATATATACTAAAACAGAAATGTGATATATATGTGTATATATATATATATATATATATATATATATATATACGTATATATATACGTATATATATACACATATATATGTATACACACACACACACACACACACACACACACACATATATATATATATATATGTATGTCAATAAGGACAAGAGTAGAGACTCTTCCAGAACTATGTTCATCATTGGTGAAGAGGCAACCAGTGTGATTTGGATATTTATTGTTGAATATTATCTATTAATTTAAAGTACTTCTCAGAGAGCTATGTATTTTATTGAAGATTCCTTTATGTTATATATTTTATATAAAAGTGGGCACCACCCTAAGAAGAAGTATGTTGCTACCTGTGAGCTTCTCGTTCTAATAAAACTTAATCCGTTCAATGGGCTTGTGTGTATATTTCAAATGAGGTACTGCTCAATGTGCCGCAAAATATAAAGGCTATGACTGACTTTGAAAACCTGGGGTAGAAAAGACAGAATTAGTCGAAGGATGGTCTTAGATTTCACCTATATATGACTAGAGGCTGACTTTAAAAATATAACGGACTGTAAATACACAAAGAAATGTCAAAAAGTAAAAAGAAGATGCAAGCAAGTGAAATAGTATTCATTACTCTCTGCAGTGTGTCCACTTTGGAGCCCTTCTCGCCACTCCTTGCACAGGCACTCAGTCATAATACTGTTTTTAAATCTGAGGTTTTAAAAAGCAGTGGAAATATGAACTCTCATATGTCTTGTTCATCCTGCTTACCAGCGGGTCAGTTGGAGCGGGTAGTGTTTTCTATACAAATGACTTGCTCTACCCGAGACTACAAGTAGCTGAAATACCATTGATTAGCATTCAGAAGGAACCCCTGGCATACGTGCATCGTTCGGAAGCAACTGTGAGAAAGCAGCCCCAAGCCTTTGAGAAGATGGGCTTTCAGAACACTGAAGTGCTGCTACTGGCTTTGAATAGGCAATTATGCCGGTCCACTGCACAGGGCACTGTGGATTAAACAGCCGTGATGCTGCTTCACAGCAGCCATTGGTCCAGATGTTTAAATTCTGAGTATGCTTGACTTAGAAACGTTCGAAAGTATGTGCTTTAATTATAGATATGGAAATAATTATTTCTCTTCCTCATCCATCACCATGCCAAGGCTGACATTTTCCTAACTAGTGCTTTAGCTCACGCATTTGTAAACATATATTCTATCATTTTGCTGCAACTGTGTTCTAATTACTCCTTGGGTATAATTTGCTACGTGAAATATATAAATGCTATTTCCACACAGTTATTAATATATCCTCCAAATATAGTTCATCTATCTGGCCAACATGAAACAGTTTCATAAAATAGAATAAGATATACGCCACAATGTAAGTAACTATAAAATATGTAATAAATTATGAAGCCCTAATAATGTCCAAAGGGCTTCAGCACTTACACTTAGTGGCACCTAAGGTGACTTTGTAAGAACTGACATTCACCATCACCCGAATACATTCTATTTTTTTATACATTCTTGGAAACACTGGCTTTTGTAGACTCTAAGGCCATTAGTGTCAACCTCTTTGACAAGATTTGCTCAGGAGAATTAATAGCCTTCTCTGGTGAGTTCTAAGTTTGTGTTCACTGACACTGCAGATTTTCATTTAGTTTGTTTTGGATTAACAATATTCTGAGTGTTGCTTCTGTTTTTCATAATAGAGGTTCATCTTTTAACTTTCATTTGTAGTTCAATCCACTGGAATAATTAGATAGCACCCAGGCTATTTATCAAGAAATTATGACATATCTTGATGATGGATTGTTTTATCACGTCAAAGACTCAGTATAATTTAATTCTGACTTAATTGTTTTAAATAAAAGAGCCATAATATATAGCAGCCTATTTAGATCCAAGTGTTACTTTCCAATTGCATATTCTCTGTTCTCATTTTTCAACCTTCCAAATTATCACCAACAATTAGGCAGCGTTTAACATTTGTCATGTTTATCTTTACAGATGCAGTGGCACCTAAGGTGACTAAGAATGGCAAAAGAGAATCTGTATTTGGCAAAGAAGTAAAAATAATAGAAAACAAAGACTGATTTTGCCTTGTTGGTTGAGTGGTAGGAGTTAGATAAGCGGATTTGTAGTGAGGTCATCAGTCACAATTGGATGGTAATTTGAAAATGGATTAGCTTAGAAGTAGCAATTTCTGCTCCATGGGTTTCAGTGAAAGAGTCTGCCTAATTCTGTAAGAGACCTCATAAACTGGCAGAGATCAATGCCTACCTAATGTGCCATTATGCACTGGGCACACTTCAATGATTACAGCACAGCTGTGACTGGGTTTTGCTTGATACTTCTATAGCACTTGCACGGCAGGTGCCCTACATGACTATTTGGCCCAAAGGAATAAACTTGTTAGGGAATTAAATGGACTGGTGCAGGTTTGCCTAAGAAGCTACTCACATGTGACCTGAAGTGGCCAGTGCGGGGTACCAGTGGCCTAAGCCCAATGACAACTGAAAACAGAAAACAGTCATGTACATGAAGGAAGTGGTGTCCTATTTACCTGAGTGACACTTTCATAAAATGCTATGTCAATGCTTTTCTAGTTTTGAAAAACATGGTAAATGTATTATTTCAAGTTTAAAATGTGTAATGTTTTAAATGCTAGAATTTCATATTAAAATGTATAAGACAGCACTACATACTTAATGTATTTGTTTATGAAAATTACATGACAAAGGTAAGAAGCAATTCCATCAGGCATATTTGAATATAATTGGAATATGAGACATTACTGATAGCCTTTGTATTGTAAAAGAAAAATCTCACACTGTGTGTGTGTGTGTGTGTGTGTGTGTGTGTGAGAGAGAGAGAGAGAGAGAGAGAGAGAGAGAGAGAAAGAGAGAGAGAAAACAGGAGGCAGTTCTCTTCTCCCATGTGGGACCTTTACATTGAACTTGGTAAATGGCAGGACACTTCATAATCTTTGCAGGCTTGCATTTATAAATTTCTGTAGACTTATCTGCCAATTACTTTAATAAGCCACGAATAAAGAGTTAATAGGATCTATATAATTTGAAATGCAAATATCCACGGTTAAAAAAATAAGTAATAAAGTTCACCTATATTTTAGACAAACTATAATTTGTATGTTAAAATGTACATCTTACACCACATATATTATGATATCACATGAAACAGGTGGAATAATGTCATCAACCTTCTGGATTAACATAATAAAGTGAAAATAGTCCATTAAGAAGGATTTATGATTAATTACTTGGAGTTGGTTTGAATAATATAAGGTGTATAGTGTAAACTCTTTAAATTCTCCTTTTGCTCTATAATATATATGTTCTGTTATATATTTAATAACTAAACTTGTCAGATTTCATTCAGCTCACTGAACAACTTTAGGGGATAATGACATAATACTATAATTAGACACAGAATGCTATTAAAAGTTGGTTACAAATGAAAAGGTTTCCTGTCCCCAGTTAGTCTTCAATCTGCTTTTGAAAAGATATGAAAGGTCCAATGACTTTCTGACATAAAACTGTAAACGTAGAATGAGATACCTTGAAATTATCGGTAAGAATCAGACTCCTCCGAGAGAAGAGAGAGAGAGTTGGAACGTAGGCAGAAAGAGAATGAAGAGGCGCTCTGGAAACTCTGGGATCCCAGTGTTTATTCATAAAAAGAATTTGAGACGCAGATGCAGCTCAGTTGGTCGATTGCTTAGCAGGCATGAAACTGTGTTTGACCCCCCCATTACTGCATGAAGCCAGACATGGTGGTGCATTGGTACACGTCTGTAATTTAAACACTCGTGGGGTAGCAGTAGGAGGATAAGAATGTCAAGGTCATCTTTGGTTGCAGAGAGAGCTCACAAAGCCATCCTGAATTATGTGAAAACCTGTGTCCCAAACTTTAAAACAATACATAAAGCAAATTGCTTAGACTAAGTTTCTGTCGACTAATTTTTGTAGTGACAAAATTAATTAATAAACAATTTTTATTTTAGCAAAGTGAATCATTTAAAGTTAAATGTGATTAGTAAAATTACCTTATAGTTACTAAAAGATTGTGTGTGTATGTTTGTGTGTGTTTTTGTGTATGTGTGTTTGTGTGTGTATGTGTGTTTGTGTATGTGTGTATGTGTGTGTATATGTATGTGTGTGTGTGTCTGTGTCTGTGTGTGTGTCTGTGTGTGTGTGTCTGTGTGTGTCTATGTGTTTGTGTGTACCTGAACTATAGGAAATTGGATCTGAATCTTGGGTATTTGTACAGAGCAGTGGTGATTCTGAGACTGGTGAATGTTGGCATGAAGGTAAAACCAGTTTAAATCCCATTTATAAAATCTTCCACTGAACTATGTTATTTAAATATCTCTATCTTATAAAATTATTAATAACTATTTCTGTATGCTGTTAGAATTTGCTGGTGTTGACAAACCATACAGATACATGTGAGTTGCAGGGTGGAAAGCCAGCCTCTTGTGAACAAGCAGCACTTGTGGGAGCACTCTGGTTTGTTTACACAGTGGCCCCAGCACAGAACACTAGAAGTTCTGTGTGCTCTTAATACATGCAACTGTAAACCTGAAATAATAATAATAATAATAATAATAATAATAATAATAATAATAAAAAATTATTAAAGTGGGCTCACTTTCTTTCTTTTTCTCTTTTTTTTTCTTTTTACTTATTTTTAAGAGTCCTACATAGCCAGTGTTGATCTTCAATTCATGTTTATCTACCCAAGAATAAGCTTAAGTTTCTGATTATCCTGCCTTCATTTCATAAGTGCTGAAATCACAGTTGTATAACACAGTAGCCAACTATGGATGCTTATTCAATTTTCTACGTAAACAAATATATAGATCTTGTCCTCATCAGATTTTAAAATTGAAAAAACTGTTATAGAAATTTAAACATACAATACATTTCATACTGTTTGAGTACTACAAACTTTGATTAGAAGGGTAGCATGCCATTAATCATAACCTTATTAACTATTAAAAATTCTTTCCAATTACCTAAATTGTTTTAGCATTACCCAGTATATATATATATATATATATATATATATATATATATATATGAAATTTATAGTGGGAAGGTCTTAGCATTCTAATTTTTCAAATAAAAAGAGTTCTCAAAGACATGATTGTTCTAAAATGATTGAAAACTATAAGCCAATTATTTATATATAAAGCAAGTAAAATTTAACTTAAAAGAAAAGAATCTACTTTTAGAGGAGCTAAACAAAAATATCAGTAGATATGGCTGGTAATGACTGCGATATTAAACAGCATGAGGAAGTGCAATGACAAGATTAAAGACAAACCATAGGAAAGGGTAACGCTGGAGTGATGTAGGCAGTAGGAAAAACATGAGAACACATCTTGTGGTTGGGGTTTGGTTACAGCATGAGTAAAAATCAGATGGCAATACATTGAAAATGCAAGTGAATGTGTCAGTTGTGTCTGGAACTCTGAGGGCTAACCCAGGGTGGTGCTCATAGTAGGCAGGTGCTTTACTCTATTGCCGCTTTCATTCCTCTTACTGATCCGTAAAAGTTTAAAAAAACATAGTTCTCTCCAAGAACAATCAGACCAGTACTAGCATAGCCGTGACCTAGAGCAGTAGAGTGAAATAGTCAACCATTTTGGGTAAGTGAGGGAAAGACGAGAGGCCCAAGTATATCTCCTACATTCGAATTCTAGTTCATTGTCCTCTTACTCGGCACTTTTGCTCAGTTTCTCTAACTCCTGTGTTTATGATGGGAAGAACAAGAGTTGCCTTTGACAGAGCTATTCTGTGGACAAATGAGAGAAAGTTCAGGAACCGTTAGTTATTGTCATGAGTGGATATAAGACTCCTATAAAGCTAAGACCATGGTTTAGATGGTTATAAATGCTGCTTTCTCTTTTCTCTCTGAGACATTCATATTTGCTATGTATTGTTTAACAGAGTCTATTCTGTTAGATAAACTCTTTTCAACAATCTTTAAAATCTCTTTCTCTAAAAAGAGGTATTATATACCAAATTCCAATTCTAATCCCATTCCTTCCTTTATCTGTGTTCTTTCCTCTCTGTCCAGCACTCCTCCAGGTTCTGGCACTGATTCCAGTGAAAACTCAAGACGTGAATGAACTGGTTTGGTTTGGATGGCTGTCAAACCAAAGTCACTACTGCTGCATAGAGCTTTGCAGGGTTTTTCTCCTCTTTCTTCCCTCAGAATAAAAATTTGACCAGTAGGCATCTATTAGCCTGAAATGGAAAGAAGAGATGTATTTAAATTTTTAAACTAAATTTATACGTGGACTTTGAGGGTTTATGCTTTTACTCTTATAAATAGCTGCTTTTATTCCTTTTCTAATGAATATTCTGCTATCAAAATACCTTTCTATGTAACTTCTTTAATATAAAACATCTTGTTAAAGGCAAAATAAAACTCTTAGAAAGCTAAAAAGTAATCCAGAAATGCAGGATAGCTTTTATATTAGTTTCTTAAAGCTCTTGACATCACCTGTTTTTCTGTCTTAGTAATTAGTTGAAAAAGGAAATATAATTTTCCTATGAAATAAATTGAAATTTATGAACTCCCACTATAATACTGCATGTTTGAATAATCCAAGTGTGGCACAAATGTGTGTGTGTATATGTTTACATACACCACATACTTTTATCTCACATATTTTTATTACATGCATAATATTACTTTCATTTCTTAGAACGGCCTTTGGCAGGGCATAGAGTCTGAAATTTGTATTTGCTTTTTGTCTAACATCTTCTTACAGATTTTCCAACACCTGCTATATCGCCTTCTGTTTCTAAACAGTAAGGAAATTATATTCATTGCGGAGAAGCCTGATTTTCTTCTTGGAAATCACCAGGTACTGTAGGCAAACTAACTATGTAAGTGATAGGAGCAAATGGACTTCCACCACAACACAAATAATAAGATAAAATAAGGTGTCCACACATGCGCCAAACAAATGCACAGGCACAGGGGAGCACAACAGAATGTGTCCTGCAGCACACTTCCGACCTGCTGCTCTCCCTGTTGGAGGCCACATGGCTTTGATTTTCATCTAATTGTAAGAAAACACAAACACAGGCACAGGCTTTCTGAATGCTGAGTGTCCCCCACTGTGTTAAGCAGGACTAGAATTTGTGTATCTAAAGGAAACCTTTGCCTGGTGTTTGTCTGGTTTTTATCCTTCAGAAACATAATAGACCTATCAGACAAAAGGCAACAGTATCTAGAAACTCGAGAGAGAGTTTTGATTATGAGATGAATAAACGAAGCGCCTTCTCCTCTGCCCTTCACTAGCAGAGAGTTTGGAAAATCTGCTGAGTTCTCAGAAAACAATGTCTACCACAGGCCCAGCACTCTATTTAACTCACTTAACACTCTTTAGAAAGGGGAAATTTGAGCTGAAGGGCAAGTTTTGTTTTAGATTGGGATGAGTTAAAGGAAGTGGAACATTTACATTCCACAAATTGACAGTGGATTTTTATGCTCTTTCTTCAACATGTTGCAAGAGGAGTTCAATGACCTTAATGGTCACCAATGGCAACAAGATTAAATTAGGGTTTTTCTGTGTTTTCTCTTGTTGGCTTGCTTGTTTTCTGTGTATCACACTACTACTATGATCATTCATGAATATTAACACAATTTAATTGAGCGTAATATGAGTCGTAGGATGTCATAAGTGACACTGGTCTTTAGGAGTACTTTGAGGGAGAGTATTTCTTTAGGAGATGGTTCCTTCTTTGTTCTTCCACCCTGGGACAGCTTGAAGGTTAATACAAACACTTACTCACAGACAGGTACAAGGTGGTAAGTATCACTTGCTTGTCAAGTTGTGGAGATGGCTTAATGGGTAAAGTGCTTACTTTCTGTAGAAGCACAAGAGCCTATGTTCAGATTCCAGAACAAAAGAAGAAGCTGAGCACCTTTGCATGGGTCTACAACCTCAGTGCTACCCAGAGGTCCCAAGTAGTCCCTGGAATCTGACTAGCTAGACAGTCTAGCTCCTGCATCAGGCAGATATGCAAAAGGTAAAGGGGAGAGATGAGGAAGAAGAAGTTCTGGTATCAAGCTCTGGACCCACATGTGCTCTCATGCAGAGGGCACCTACAAGCACACTTGCTTATGTGTGCAGGCACAAGCTAGGATGAATTTAGATTAACTTCAAATTAGTCATCTGCTTTCTTCATATCACGAAACCATCTGGTTTCAGAAGAGGAACGGATGCTCATTTTCTGAACTAAAGTTAACATTTACATTCTCATTTAAATACTTTGTTTGCATTTTAGCATTCCTTCCTTCCACCATTTATCATCTCTAGAAACAACATATTCAAAAGCAAGCTAGTCCTAACTAAAGGATTGTCCATTATCTGGGAAAATTTTAGAAATTTGTCATGGTTGGCTTTAATTGTCAAGTTGATTAAACCTAGAATCTACCACCCAGTGAGGGATTGTCTACATAGAGTTGCTCTGTTTGCATGTCTATGGGGATTGTCTCAATTAAGTTAATTAATTTGAGAACCCAGCCCACTGTATGCTGCACTGTTTCTTAGATGGGGGTCCTGACGCTTTAAGACTAGAGAAATCAAGCATGGCACAAGCAAGCAAACATGCAAGCTTCACTTTTCTCTGTTGTTGCCTGAGGATGAATGTGTGCAAATGTCTCAAGCGCCAATGGCTGTGACTTTCTGCATTCATGGGTTATTAACTAGGATTGTAAAATAATTTTATATTTTTTAAATTGCAACATAAACCTTTTCTTCCTTAAATTGATTATTGCCAAAACATTTCATCGTGATAACAGAAAATAAACTTGGAAGGAAATAAACTTATTTTTTTCATAACTAAGAAATACAACAGACAAAACAAAACAAGTGACATAAAGAAACTGTTTTACCTTATGATTTCCTAAAACTTGAAACATTTTCAAAATTAAACTTTCTCAGAATTAAGAATAATAAGGATTTCTTCCTCGATGGAAACTACCATTCATTTGATGGATAACTTTCTTGCCATTTATTCTGCTTGTCAGTATTGCTCCTGTGTGGAAGAGATCAAATATGCAAAATAGCTAAGTTTGTATACTGTTTTTAATGTCATTTTAATTAATAACTTCTTATGCTTGCTGATGATGTTGTGGGTTTTTTTTTCAATCTGGAACAATCAATTCTTTCTTCCATTTTGCCATTCCATAAAGCGTACTTTGTCATGTAATTATTCCCTTTCTACTGTTTCAGGATTTTTCTCAATTCTCTTTGCCCACTTTTAGTAAATCAAAGCCTTAAGGTTAAGAATCATTTTGTACAGTTTTCTGGGGTTTGTGCAGAAGGTTGTGTGAGACAGTGTCTCAAGGTTTAGGGAGCTATGTGGAAAAGGAGACAGAAAAATTGTAAGTGCCAGAAAGAATGGCTCACTCATTCTGAGGACTCAAGATCCTCAGGGCCTACACAGGTTCAAGTCAGACAGGGTCTCAGTGCTGAGAGCTGGAAGTGAACATGAATTTCCATTCCTATCCAAGAAGCTACTCCAATTCACATCACTTATGAAGAATGAATTATCGCCAATGGAGTTTCACTGGGAATGTGAAGCACACATAAGTGTAGGCTTCATACATTTTTCTCTCATGTAGCTTTGTTTGAAATATTTTTTTTCCTTATAGTTTGTCTTCCTTATAATGTTTCTGATTTTTCAGTTTTATAAGTTTTATTTTGTGTGTGTAGATGTCAGTACGTGTCCTTGTGTGTGTATGTGTGTGTGCACACGCACAGGCCTTTGTTGTTTGCTTGTTTCTATTTTCCTGTTTTCTAAAGCGAGAGAAAGTAGCATGGAGCTGGATGGGCACTGGGATGGATTTATGAGGAGTAGAAGGAAGGGAAACGATGATCATAATACATTGTGTGAAATATTTTGTATCAGTTAGAAATAAAGCAAAGAACATATAGTAAAATTGAGAAAAAAGATGATCTTAATTTCACTGAGACTTGATTGGATACATTCCTTTTCAAGTGCTCACATAAGCATTAATAGATGGTATCTGCCTATATCTGTACTCCTGAGCACCCAGGAAATACTCAGCATATATTCAGTGCTATAATGATTCTGAAGTAGTTTACTATAAAAATTATGATATAAATACATTGTTTGTAAGCTAATTTATCACAATCCATATCTGCCATACGCAAACACACACACACACACACACACACACAAACACACACAAACACACACACACTCATGGTTTGAAGATTAACAGTCTAAACAGATACATTAAAATGGTAAGATATTCTTACTTATATACTTAACTATATATACTTAAGATATCAAAGTATATAATATATATCAAAGTATGTATATCTATATACACATACATATATTTACATATACACATGTATAATACATATATTTATACATATATATATATATATATATACATGTGATAGTGTGTGTGTGTGTGTGTGTGTATGTGTGTGTGTGTGTGTGGTCTGTGTATATAGATTCACAAAATACATTCAAGTTTAATTGACCTTGGAAAATTTTTTTTCTGGAAGTTGAAAACACTGCTCTCTTTACTTTCTAATTCCACCCCCTCTTTTCAGTGCAGACTCTGCTTCAAGATGTGCTAACGAGTCAGTGAAGGATGTAGCAATGAATGGGAAGTGATGCAGGGAGTTTTGAGGGGAAGAGACACCCATGTTTGTTAATAAATATAGGAAATCACTACAAACATTGTGGAATTCCAAGACAATCAGAGGATGCTCATTGTAGGGACAAATCTGACCCATCATAAAATGCACCTATTTTTAAAACACCCGGATGCTAAGTGTTCAGGAAATGACATGGCAAGTTCAAGATGTTTTTAGCTTATAGGAGTCACAAAGAAAAAGAAAAAAAGAAAATTCCTCCTTTCAATAGGAAACTAATATGCAATTCTTTTGAATTCAATCAGCACTGAGGATAACATTGTAGTTAAAACTGTAATGCTGGGCAGAAATTCAGTCAGTGAGGAAAGCGCTTGCAGAACATGCGGAGGACCCTGAGTGAGTCCCCAGTAACACATAGCTGAATGCAATGGCACATACTCTAATCTGAGCATTCAAGAGGTGATAATATCATAGTGATCAGAAGTCTCAGGTCATCTTTTCTGATATATATTTAGGTTGAGACCAGCCTGGACTATATAGGACTCCAACACACACACACTCACACACTCACACACATACACATATGCAGGCACACACGTGTGTGCGCACACACACACACTAAATAAATAAATAATTTGAATATCATGAGCACATAGCTGAAATTATTAGACTTAGTACAGAAAGGATGCGTTCTAAGATACAGGCAACTAGCAGATTTTTCTATGTGTCACCTTCTCAAAGCAAAGTTAAAAACTTAGATAAATTAAATACTATTAAAGAGATTATGTTAGATGAATGTCCAATAAATTCTACTTTTTTATGGCTTCTGAGAAGCAAGAGGATGATCCATTTCTGTCATTTTCTATATCATGAAGATATAGAAGAAAAAAATCCCAATGCTATAAAAATATTTTAATAATTGTGAACATTGGTTGAGTAGCCAACAACATGCATATCAACTCAGCTTCTCTTTTTTTGTAAGTACTTTATTATTTATTACCCCCTTTTCTGCCATTTTACAGCTGATGAAATTAGGAAGAAAAATGTAAGTAAAGCACTCAATGTTGTGCATCCCATGAACACTAGAGCTCAGGTTTGACCCTTACAAACTGCAGCTACAAAGTCTGTTTCTAATAATAAGATAGTATATAATATGCAAACAGAAGAAAATGATACCAATTTTAAGCTAGTACATATAAAACTGCTTATGAGAAACCCAGAATTTCATGAATGAAATTGTCACCCCTCTTCCTTTTTCTTGAGAAGGAAATGAGCCATCCTGTGAGTCATCTCTATGCACTTCTATCAACCTTTGGTTACCAAGGTTATGGGCACCATAAAGCTGCTTGACTAACTTCCTCTGCTGCAATGGACGTGAACTTCCCAATGACTCTACTCCCACCAGGTCTTTCCTTTTGATCCAGTTGGATCTCAACATATCCTTTCCCTCCCCCTATGTCCAATGTCAAACTCAGAAAACTCTAACAGAAGGCAGGAGTCAGAGAAATAATTTTTGCATTATAATTTGCTTTTCTAGGAGATAAAGCTTTAACCTCTACTTTTAGAGAAAATATTATTGGAACCAGCATGATGTCCCAGCCAATAAAGGTGCTTACACCCTGAGTTTTATTCTCAGAATCAACATGGTTGAAGGAAAGAACTGACCCCCACAAGCTGTCCTCTGACCTTCACATGTACAATGTGGCCCACAAATGTCCCCACCACTAACGCGCACACACACACACACACACACACACACACACACACGCACGCACGCACGCACGCACGCACGCACGCACGCAAGCATGCACAGATAAACATAATTTTATACTATATTATTGTTGTTATCAAATGATTATTTTCCAATTTTCTTTATCTAAAAGCCCTGATTAGTTGATATTTTAAAAAGAAAGTGTTTCCTATCATGTATTTATGATCTTGTTATATTACGTGAAACAATTAAGTCCTATTTTCTCTAATGTGTGAGAAGCGTTACTATAAGTGTCCCAGAGTTATTTAATAGGAGTTCTTTAAGCTAGGTCCTTTATTATTTTGACATGTCTAAAACATCTTTTGAGGGTACTGTTGCTATCCTACTTCATATAATGTTCCAGAGTCATCTTGCATTTTTCAAACACAACCCAGATGCAATTCATTCTTTGGACAAGTGCTGGTTTCTTTTAATGAAAAATAATATGTAGAAACAAAACTCTGAGTGGGATATTTATTGGAGGTTTGTGCTCTTTAGCCATACTTCTGGACTGAAGTGAAAACTGTATGCAGACATGCTTAGAGGCACACATAGTTTTAAATAACACTCTTTCTCTTCAACTTTACCTGTATCTATATACTAAGCTCTGTCTTTAAAACAACAAATCTATCTTCACTCATGGCTTGAACTGAAATTAATGAGAAAAAAATAAAAGAAGAAATTTGTTATTACTGATATTCATAGAGGACATTATCAGCATCTACAATAGTTTATTGACTCTAAAAACGGTATAGCATATAAAGTAATCTAGTTTCTTTATTTTACACCTAAAATAGTTGAGATTGAGAGGGGAAGGGTATTTGTCAAATCAGAAAATTTATATAAAAATAAAGTCAGAAATTCTCCTTAAATTTATAAGCTACCTCATACTTATTAAATATAATTTACAACTACTTACTGAAATAGAAATGACATGCCTAAGAAATCATTATTTTGATGTAATATGTATTAAGGACTGTCATACTCTTCACACTATATAATGAGGTATACCTCTAAATATTTTCAATAGAAACATGAAGCAGCAGTTTAAAAATCCATTTGATTTTTTTAAAGTCCTTCTTAGACTTCTTTATTTATTTATTTATTTATTTATTTTGGGTTTTCAAGACAGGGTTTTTCTGTAAAGCCCTGGCTGTCCTGGAACTCACTCTGTAGACCAGGCTGGCCTCAAACTCAGAAATCTGCCTGTCTCTGCCTCCCAAGTGCTGGGATTAAAGGTATGCTCCACCACATATAGCTGTCTCCTTAGAGGTCTGCCAGAGTCTGACATATTCAGAGGCAGATGCTCACAGCTAAGCACTGATCTGATCCCAATGGAGAAGTTAGAGAGAAGACTGAAGGAGCTGAAAGGGTTTGTGGCCCCATGAGAGAACAATAACACCAACCAACCAGAGCTCCCCAGGGTCTAAACCACCAGCCTGGGAGCACATGGGGAGGGACCCATGACTACATCTGTAAATATAGGAAAGGATGGCCTTGTCAGGAATAGGTGGGAGAGGAGATCCTTGATCCCATGAAGGCTGAACACTGAGTGGAGAAGAATTCGAGGGTGGGGAGTGGGAGATGGGGAGGTAGGTGGGGGCACATCCTCAAAGAAGCATGAGGAGGGGGGATGGGATAGGAGGTTCCTATGATTGGGTGATTGGAGGAATGGGGTTAGGGGATAAAATCTGAAATGTAGATATAATATCCAACAAAAAATAAAAAATAAAAAATAAATCCATTTGAAGCCAATGGTCAAGAATGCTAAGTGATCTCTTTAAAGTCCAAGAAGGAATTAAGATTGGATGAAATTTGCAGAATTTGTTTTACTCTGATGAAATTGATAATACTTTAGAACATAAAACATTTGTAATAACAGTAGGAGGCCTGAAATAGACCATGTTAAATGTTAATCAAATTAAAATAATCATTGGTTTACAGAATTAAATTAGTCTCAAGATGAAACCTGTTAGAAACAACTTGCCTAGAATAAACAAAGCCCAGTTTTGGTGACCAATACACATAAATAAGAACACATAAGTTACTCATAATAAGTTAGTTTATGGAAGTATCTGATATCTTAAATATTTGCCATGTCATTTTGCAAATAACACCATTTACAAAGTGGTTTGTGTAACATGTTGTATTTTAAAATATAGATATTAAATCAAGTTACCAAAGACTTGATTGATTGGATATTTGTAAAAGCAAAACAAAAGCAAACATCAACAAACAACATGTGACTAATACAATATACATAATAGAATTTGAGAAAATATTTTCAATTTTTTCAAAACTTTATACATGAATATTCTATTTACATCATTTCCACACCTCTCTGCTCCCTTCAACTTCTCCCATGACCCTCAATTTCAGATTCTCACTTCTTATTTAATTAGTGTTATATGTACACATAATTAATTTACTCACTAAGTGAGTAAAATTGTATTTTGTTTCTGAAATTTGGAGCAAGATATGGGAAAAATAATCTAGAAATATTAAATAAAGTATGTAGTGAGTATCAGTGTGCAGTGGAAATATACTATGATCACTACAAATGATTTTAAATTTTCAGTGGTCACAATAAAGTTAATGGTATAGCTCCATACCTTGCTAAACTCATGTCAGTCAGAATTTATATATAATCAGCATTTCAATAACTATTGAAGTATTTTACACTCAGTTTCGTAGTGAGTATTTGAAATCTGCTAGGCATTTTGGATTTATAGTGACATGAAAGTTAACTTGGTATTTAGGTTATGAAGTAAAGCATCACAAACATTTTCATACTTTATAGGCTGTGGTATCTTTATTTGATCCAGCTATGAGATTATTTTCAAACCTGGTGTAAAAATTAAAGTTATACAGGGGAGAGCAAGTATGTATTACTCATAAGCATATTTATGGAATTTAATATTATTATGTTAATAATAATTATATATCAGCTTTAACTAATGTGGATCTAAGTAATTAGAATTCTAAAAATTTTAGATATTTCCTAATAATATAAAGCAATAATATAAAGCAAAATAAGACATGAATATTTTAAATTTCACCTTCATTCCATATATTCACATTTGCTAGGAGTTCTGATTTGCTTAGCTTACTTAAATAATTGTATTTATAGCGTCTTTTTTTCTCTAAAAAAATGAGTTCTTGTATGAAAGATAAATCACTGGACCATATAATAATAACATATTCTTTGATTTTTATAAAGTTGGTGCTTTATAAGTGATATAAAATGAAATCATATATATATATATATATATATATATATATATATGTAATTTTAAAGTGAATGGACATCTATTCTGGTGGATATTTTCACTGTCCTATTCAGGGGGTTGCACAGTGAGGACTTGCTTTGATGGAAACTGGAATGTTTCCCAGGTTCACCCTTAGCCCCTGCTTAATTGTTCCAGGCAATCCCGTTCAGGCTGTGTGAGTATGTGTTCCCTCTCAAACTGATGCAAAGTGACAGTCTGAGGAGAGCTGTGGGCTTCTCCTCTATTCTCTTTTCTCTCTCTCCTCCCTGAATTGTGGGAAGAGAGAAAATAATTGTTCAGAATTACACAGGCCTTTCCTGTCAATCAAATTGTTTCCTGACCTCACAAAACACAATAGCAACAGTAGGCGGCTCCCAAGCCTGTCAAGGAAGAATAGTCTGGAAGATCCTTTAGGACAGTCTACACTGAGTGATCATCTACTTAACATTTGCTCACTTGCAGAGATTTACATTGTGCTTGGCACAGAAAATCCATATTTAAGAAGGAGTAAAAGACAAAATTGAAAGGGTTGAAAATGGACCTTTTTGTAAATAGCAGTGTTTGTATTACCTCTGAAAATGTTTTAGACGTCTAAACATCTTTATATTAAAGAAATAAATTTTCCTAGATATACCTTATTTGTGAAAATATAATATTATTCCATATATCGAAGAGAATTGAGTCAACACACTTTGAAGATTTCATTGTAAAATGTGAGTGTCCCATAGAACAGGACAGGCTTGATACTAAGCGTGGAGAGACCTGAATGAATGAGTTCATGCTCTGACATGGAGAAATAAGAGAATCAAAGGTTATCTAAAACATATGACTCTCATAGTGGAGAAACCTTAGATCTGGGGAATGCTCCTACAAAAACTGGTATCAAACAAGACAAAATGAAACAAAAAAAAATCAAGCTTTAAGTAGAAAATAAAGATTTGAAACTGCGTGCATATGTGTTCTACTGTACATACTCACAGATAACTACTTCATCAGTATCTCCAGAGATATATACCACAGATTGTAGTAGTATTTAAATTATAATGACTGGAGGTAAAATGCATTTCTTTAGAGATCAGGCTTTCCAGTATTTTTTGAGAGAAACACTGCCACATCGAATTGACTGTGGACAAAGTTACACAATTACTAATCTAAAATTCATTGTGAACATCTTCACAGTAAATGGTCTTACTTTAAGTAGACACACAAGTGTTTCCCTTTATATTTCTATTGCTAAATTATATACTTTAAGTTGTAGAACCGTTAGAGTGGCAACTCTGAATACAGTTATTTCTTATAACAGAACATGTTTTACAAGTTATTGTACTAAGACTCCTAGGATGTTGTGGGCATTCACAAACACACATCACTTTGAAGTTCAAAATTATTTATGGAGAAATAGTTCAAAATTTCAAGGGATGTTTAAAATTCCAGTTTGGGTAGACTTGCATCTTTGTAGAAAATCAACATTATTTGTCTGCCTACATTAGATTATTAACCAAAGAAGTGTAAGACAGTCTTCCAAATATACTGAAACACACGAGTATAAAACCTATGGTGTTATAAACGCTAATACATACCAATAAACTGCACAGCTATTCTTTTTCAATAAACTCACAGCTCTGGAAAAAGACTGACAACCTCACAGAGGAATAATGTGAGAAATGATCTCTGTTACTACTTAAATAATACAATATACCACTGGAAAATAACAGCATTTGTCATCAACACATGATTATTATTTACTTCTTAATGTGGAAAAAGAGTTGAGCTAGAAAAATAGAATAGTCCCCAAAGGTTTGATTGTTGGTGCCCAGGGATCAAATAGTATACTTTTCCAGATGCTCAGAGATAATAGTGTAATATGACCTGTGTGGATGAGGAGTAACTTGGTAGAAGTGTGGGAAAATATCTTCAAGTACCAGACTGCATGTCTGATTTCAATTACCATCAACATAAGTGATATGATATTAAAAATAAAATAATTAAAAAATAATTGACAAAAAGATATGACATTTGCATATGTCAAATATAATATTGTCATCTACTTTTTTAGAAGGAATTTATTTTGTCTCAGATAACTTAAGATGTTAAGGTGACAATTTTTTAATTACTTCATCAATGTTATTTCTCGGTGATCTTGTGTTAATTACTAACAACAATAGATGTGAATGATCAATTTTCAATAACAACTGAGTAGATAGTTGGGCTCATAAACTAAAATAGCCAAGCATCTGGATAATATATACATAATTGTCAAAGCAAACTCAGATTCTCAAGCCTACAGAATCTGTAACAGTTACATGGGAAATTACCCTAATTGTCAATGTGTCTTTCTTTCATTTGTAGACTCAAAATGGTGTTTGTTTTTCAGTCTTTGCCTGTACTTAATTGAAATATATTATTAATACCATTAGTGGCACTGCTATTAGTGAGTATTAACTTGGCTAGGTCACTTCAGACATTTGCTACAATGTCTGAAGTGTCAGTTATACAAGATGTACCAGCTGAAGTGCTGGATACTCTGAGAGTATCTATGAAGGAGCAGAGTTCAAATCCAGGACATTGTAAGGGTAGCAGGCAATGATATGTAATAGAAGAAAGAATGGCACATAGTAACTGAGTGTAATTTACATTATTATTCCACTGGGACGGGCAAGGTTGTATTAGGCAAAATATGCTACTGCAATAATAATTTTTGGATGTTTGATGGTTTGTTTTCCCAAACTTCTGAGAGGAATTTCTGAGTAGGTTTGAGAAGGCCATGCCCTCCCGTGGAGAGTGCTGGCACCACCCCGCTAATGTCTCCTGCATCTTATTTTTGTCCACTGATATGTTTAATAATATTTTTATTCCCTTTACAACCCAATCACAGCCTCCCTTCCTCCTCTCTGTCCAGTACCATCCTAACCGATCCCTCCTTCCGTCGCTCCCTCCCCTTCTCCTCAGAGAAGTAGAATCTCCCTCTTTGATATCACCCCACCCTGGAACATCACCTCCCCCTGAGTGGGGGGGGGGAGTCTCTTTCTCTGTTCCCTGCCATTGGATCCCCTTCCCCTTACCTGGACTGTCTCCTGGATCTTAAATATTCCAGCTTAAATAGATGAATTGTTTGTTAGTAGAATTAATAACAACCCATAGTTTTCATCTGTTTCTTGGGGATTGGGTTTGTTATTACCACCCTTAAGTGTGAGAACTACCTAGATACCTGTTGAACTGAGCTAACAAGATCAGGTAGGAATCAGAAAATCTCTTTGTATTCTTCCTTATTTATTTTTATGATATTGTTAACAATTTACGCGAGTGTGTTTCTACAAAAAAATATGTAATAATGATTTCTTAAAGGTCATTTTGACTGGAACTGAAAAGTGTTGAACCAGTTTTGTTTGTTTGTTTTGATTTTGCTTTTCCATCTTTGGGTTACATAAGATGGTTTTGGTTTTAATAGCTTTGAATTTGTATATGTGTATCTTTAAAACTCACACACAGCAGGTAGTTAAACATTAAATGGATAAAGAGAACATGGGAAAAGGAGGCTAAACTAATATTAATAAAGGTGATACTGAGTACAATATACTGGTCCTGAATATTTCCTAGGAGATCATAAATGCTTTTTAAGTTTGTCCCATAATAGCAAATAGTCTAAGAAATATGCATTGACAACGGAAGTGAATTGGAAATTTACAGGGGACAAATAAGTTAACCAATTCAATACATGAAGCAGTTCACTCGAGATTAAAGAATATAATCTACCTAAAACTTTAGTTTTCTATAAATCACCCTGTTGATAGAGCTTACATAGTATATAGCTTTGCTGTAGTCATTATCTTCTGAAAAATGTTAGTGTATTTTACATTTTCATGTTCGACTTGGTTTCATTCCCATGTTGAATAACACTTAATCCTATTGTCTCACTGAAGTTTACTATGCAAGAATACAATCCAAATAAATAAAAGACATACAAGATAAGCATAGAGAAGTAAAAAGAAAATACTGTGGCCAAGGGCCAATAAACAGCAAACCTATTAAACAACCAGTTAAATTTTCTAAAAGAGGTAAGAATCACATTCCGTGTCCCCTGTGGTCTTAGTGTACTCTTCAGGCCTGCATCTTCTTGAAGAACAGGTCAAATGGAGGTCTGAATGTGGTAGATGCCAGACATATTCTATAAGGTTTACAGATGTTTGTACTTGGCTCACAGGTGTTTCAGATTTTATTTTCCAC
Organism: Arvicanthis niloticus; assembly: GCF_011762505.2. NCBI lineage: Eukaryota > Metazoa > Chordata > Mammalia > Rodentia > Muridae > Arvicanthis > Arvicanthis niloticus. The sequence goes on from NC_047672.1 coordinate 65,033,425, forward strand.
CATGCCAAAAGCAAATTTTGGGGGAGGCAAGTCATACAAATTCCTCTACCTGATGCACAGAGTTCAGCCCACCCAGGCTGAAAAAATAAAACAAGATTTGTGCCACCCCACATCTCATGACCAAGAAGACAAGCAGGTAAATCATTTGAGAAGATTTCCAAGCTTAATCCTTTGAAAACTGATCTTCCCTCAGGGGAATACCAAATCACATTCCGCATCGAAATCTCCTGCTTCCAACCACACTGGCTCAGGAAGCTCTACAAAGCACAAAATAAGCTTTGCTTATTGTCTTCAGATAATGTGATCTCAAGCTAAGTGTACAGCTTTAGTTTTACTATTCAAGTTTAATGATTTTCTTCAGAATAACATTTTATAATGAAATTATTACCATAATGTATTTATATACATGGTATGAAATTTGATAAGAAAAACTCTATCTTCTAAACATTCTGAATATTGTAATCAGTTACTTACGTTTGAGATGAATATCAGTTAAATTGGAAAAAAAATTTTTCAAAGAAAGTAGCATGCTGTTCAGATAAATAGTTGCTCATGTAAACCTAAAAATAATGATGTTTATTTCCTTAGTATTAGCCGATCATAAACTCTGACTTGTGAAGCAGATGACACTTTTTAAAATGTGCTCTTCTATCACCTGTAGGAATCTTATGCAATTCCCCCAATTTTTTATATATAAATTTAATTATTTTTTAAATTGGACAGTTACTGCATTACCTCTGAGGTACATATAAGCTCCAAGCCGATGATGCTATGAAACTAACCTCATATAACTCCATCTCTAAAATTTCACATGGCCCAGTTTTTACCAGGGTTCAGTCACTTTAAAGACATTCATATTGAGTACTTTAAAGGCAAATAAATCTTATTAGGTTGTGTTAAAATATATTTGAAAATGACAGTGTTGTGATGCATGCCTTTAATCCCAATATTCCCAAAGCAGAGGCAGGTTGATTTTTGATTTCTGGGCTGGCCTGGTCTTCAGAGCAAGGTCCAGGATAGCCAAGGCTACCAAGAGAAACCTTGTGTCAAATGCACACACACACATTTTAAAGTTTATCAGTAAATTAATATTTCAACTCTAATAATTATAACCCAATTCAGCAAACTAGAGGTGTTCACGGTAGCATTTGTTTTACCTCCTGCTGTCACATAATATAAAATATTTTATTTACTGTACTTTGTCTATTGAATAACCTATAATGAAAAAGTAACAAACAACAATAGGAGGAAAAATAAAGAATTTTTAAAAGGGATGGTAGAGACTCAAACAAAGGTTGGAAGGGAGGAAGAAGGAAGCAAGAAATAAAGGAAGGAAGGAAAAAATGCAGTAAGGGACGGAGAGAAGGAGTGAGTGGGACAGTAACAGTGGGCAGGCATTCTTTCTAATTATATGTTAAAGCCAACTTTTCTAGCAAGAGCTTTTATTGAGGTGCTTCACTGATAGCCACGGGTATGAGCAAATTAGAACCATTTGGTTTCCTTGAGCTGTAGCTGAAATTCTCAAGAGCAGTTTGAATGTACTGGTGGATAACGATTAACGGGAGTGACTTTCGAGTAATTTGATATTTGTTAAAGGAGCAAACTTGGCAAATGATTTTCTTTAAAGTAAATCAGAACACATTTAGGTTAAGCCTATAATAATAACCCTCTTGGTTAGAAAAGGGTGGAGTAATGGAGGGCTGTAAATTACATATAACCTTGAAAACCAGTATTTCTGTAGCTGAGAAAGTCAAGGACACTGAAAATAATGCAAACTCAGCTCCGTGAAAAGTAAAACACCAGACTTGGCTTCTGACATACTTAAAGAGTAGACATCTGAATGCATCTTTGAGCCTTCTTTCATCCCTCTTATTTGGGCCCATATAGGCTTTACTCTTTTCTTTAAACAAATTTGCTCATCTGCTAACAATGTCACAATTTACCATGGACTCCCAGGAGAACAGCACGACATCCCACACATATGCATACACACAGAGACACAAACACAGACACATACACAAACACACACACACACACACTCACACACACACACAAACTCACACACACACACACACACACACACACATACACACACACACACTCACATACACACACATTTTCTCACATGTCAAGGAAGGACTCTGTGTCCCAAGGTTGCTGACTCACCTTGTATACAAGTCACGTTAAGCACAGAGAAGACGCTGTATATACTGTACATTATACATACAACTGCACTACAAAAAATATCATGCTAAAAGTAAGGGCTGTTTAAGACAGTCTTTCTCTGTAGAGAAAACATGGAAGTACTTCTTTTACTTAACTAGTTCATTACCATCTATAGAATAACATTTAGAGACTAAAAACTCCTCAGTTCCATTCACCTATTGTAATAATGCAAAGCAAATCATCACTTTCTCTTCCACCACCCTTTCATCCTCTCCCTCTTTTCTCCCTCCTGCCCCTTCCTCTCCATTTTCTTTTTCTCTCTCCCTTATAGTGTGTAACTGTGTTTACTATAAATACATATATGCATATTCAATGTTTTTTATGAGAGAAAATTATTTTAAAAAGCTATGGGCAGGTGTTCATTGCTGAGTAAGATAAAGGACTTGATCAATAGTATTTACTGACAGATTTGCTCTGGGTTAAACAAAATTTCCTACTTCTGAAATTTTAATTTTAAAATAATTTATATCATGAAAAATTATTTACAAAAAAGAGATACCTGACTAGGAGAGGTATGAAAACATTATTTTAATAATACCCTTAGTAGTGTATATGCATTTATATGATGTCATCATCTATGTACGTTGGTAAAATTGATTTAACAGATATATTTAACTAATACTAAAAAATAAAATTAAGAAATATAAAATGTCTTTCATAAACTGACTGCATTTCACTACAACATTTAGTATTATCTCCTATAATCATGGCTAATATTTTGTTACTGTGGTTTGAAACTATGAGGGTTAAGTAAGGTTTATATTTAAGTTGTAAATATTCTTAATACATTCTGTGTGTAAGGTTCACAGTATTCTACAACATTTCCACAACTCCTGTGCAGTCCAAACCTCAGCTAATTCATCATTCATATTTTCTCACTCACCAGTTAAAGCAATTTCCTTCAGTGTGTGTGCCAGTTGGCACCTCAAGTTTTTCTTCAATTATGTTTTTAATTTTTGGAGCTGCATTTGACCTTCTATATTACTCCAATTTCAGGTACCACCTCTTTCTCAGTAGATGACTCATGGATTCCTACCCCACCTCCATCTTTTTACAACTTTCTTAAGTCAAAATTGTGAACCCCTCAGATTTATTCCATAATAATTCATAGTTACAGATTCTTTACAAAACACATAATACTCAGAATCACTGTCTTGTGATTCTGTATTCTGCACTGCTGAAGTGGTATTCTGTTTTTTTTTTTTTTTTTTTTTTTTTTCTAATGGCATCATACCATAAAAGAAACTGTTCTGCTCTGTTCCCTGGGGACTCTGCAAAAAAACTTGCTTCAGACCCAGCTTTCCTCCTCCCTGCTGACCCGCTCAGCCTTCCCTTCTAGCCTATTCGTATTTCTTTAGCTTAACTTCTAATACATAGAAACATTTTCTATCTAGGATTGCCAGTGGCCATACTGGAATCAAACTCAAGTCAGTGCCTCACTCAAGCTTCATCCAGGAAGATAATGAATGGTCACTCCATTCTTTTTTTTTTTTTTTTTTTTTTTTTTTTTTTGCATTTTTGTTTGTTTGTTTTAACTAGTCTTTTGATTATATATGGTTTCTGACTTTGAGCATTTGGAATATATGGTTGAACATTTTTGAATGCTTTTTTGAGCATTTTTGTTTGTTTTAACTAGTCTTTTGATTATATATGGTTTCTGACTTTATGTTTTTGTGTGATTTCTGTGTGTCTGTATATCTGTGTGTCTATCTGTGGGTATGCATGTGTATCTGTGTATCCTTTTATTGTACTTTTTTGTTTGTTTTTTTTTTTTTAATTCTGTTTGTTCATTTGTTTTCTAAAAAGGGACAAAATTAAGCTGTTAATTAGGTAGGAAGGCTTCTTAAGGGGGGGAAACATGATGTGAATATATTTTATGAAAAAACATATTTCCAAGCAAAATAAGGAATTTCAAATTTTAGTCTAATGTCAAAAATCATATCTACTCTTCAATTAGATGGAAAACATTGGACTGCTCACATTGTGATCACTTAACCAACATGGTTAGAAAGAAAAGAGTGTGAAGCCACTTAACTGGTCAATCATTCAGTAACTGGGTTAGAGGGTGGGGATACGAGCCAGGCAATAATGCAAGTGAAGCTTATTATCAATTTTGTATGGTGATTACAATGATCTTAAGTAAACATAAAAAAACTGTAGTTTAACAACAAAAAAAAGAAACAAAGAAAGGAAAACAAAGAAAAAACGTCTTAAGTTAGTATAGTGACTGCACTCTTTGTTGCTTAATAAATTATATTTAAATTATTTGGTTTTTCATGTGAAGAAAACAATCCAAATTGTTTTCAAATAATTTCAACAATTACTTCCAAAGATAGACTCCCACCTACTGCATGTTGTAGGGATGACTTTCACTTCCATGTCTTTTGCTTCAGTTTCTGTAGAGTTCATCTTTGCAAACTAGTTAGCTTACAGGATGCAGAGTGGCCAGATGTTGGGGGTGACATGAAATAATGTTACTAGTAGATTATCCCATGAGGCTAGACCAACAAGATAGGTGAAATATTTCCAAATAGTTGGGCAGAAATGGTGATGTGGCAGAACAGGAGCAGTCTAGTCCATTCATAATATCTGTTAACAGAGCATCATAGCTCTAAAAAATCAAAAGAAGAGAACACAGTTCCGGGGGTTGGGGGATCATTGCAACTCTGAAGAATTCTATCATGCAATTTCAGGGGTTGTTGGGCTACATTCTCAAATTCAATTTAGATAGTTTTCTCTTTTACTCAAAGACATAAAGACACAAGCTAAAGAAGTATTAACGTAATAAAATGCACTTGAGCTTTGGGATTAAATGGATTTGATGATGCAGTTATAACTCAGCTTTGTTGTGTATTAGTTCTCATTCCTGGGGATGTAGAGGGGAGAGATGACTTACTTTCCCTGATCCATTAAAGCTTTTTAAACACAAAATAAAACTCAAGTAGAGGTTTTGATCTTTAAAGTGTTATTCTGCAGGAAGAAAGTGCATTTAGCAACAGCTCACATTCCGAGGGAACAGATTGGTTGGTTCATGATCTGATAGAATCTCAAAATAGGCCAAGGAAGAAAAATGTAACAGAATACTTGTAGAAAAGTGTGTCCTCTCTGAGTCTGGACAATCATCTAAACAAACGAAGTAAAACAAACAAACAAAACTGGTAAACTTTGAAAGCCTGTGACCCAGAAAAAGAAGGCAAGAGATCACAGCCTGTATGTCCACATTAGAACAGAGAACAGGTAGAGGAAGGGTGAGTTGATCCCCAGTTCCTTCTTTTGGAGTCAAGATCTTTCCAGCACTCCTCTTCCAACCAAAATTAAAAGGTAGACTAATTTCTCAATCTGTGACTGTAGCTTAGCTTACACTCTTGACTAATAACTGCAGGACACTGGAGATCAGTCAGCTAATTTAATGATGAGACTCTTAGGTCTGTTTATCCGAGTGTATTTTATCTGAACCACAGATATCCACAATTAGTTTAGAAACTTCATGAAAATGTTATTGTAATATACTTAATGTCCCAGGAATTACAGATAATGCAGAAAGAAGTTTGAAAAATCCTCATAATGTTTTTTTTTCTTTTTCTCATAGAACTTCGGCATTTTTATATTAATCTTTAGCCAGAAGCACAATGTGTTAATTTAAAAACAGGGAAACTATTACATTAATTGTCTAACCTCCCAAGTAGTTTGCTTTAGGTTAGTTTTTTTTTTTTTTTTTTTTTTTTAAAATATTTACATTCTTTTGTAATGCATTCTGGAATCATACTGTCAAAGTGTCTTGACTATTCCACTTATGTGAATAGCTGAGAAGAATTTTAGCTGAGAAGAATGAATAGAACATGAATATTTAAAATATTCACTATCTTGTTAAAAAGAAGACTAAAGGTGAAGCAATACAAGAAATAAAAGTGACAAAATATCACAAACACGAGGGGAACACTTATCATTCATATCCACGACAGTAGCCATAATGGTGACTGAGGCAGAACTTCTTTCAATTCAAAATTTAAAAAAACAAGTTAATGTATTTTTTTACAGAACACTTTTGAATATGACAGAATAGATTTTAGTTTATAAAATTCAACTTGTAAAGAAAACATTTTCTAATGCCTTTTTTACATGGAAGAATTATCAATATAATTATAATTTGGTTATAATACTGTTCTAACATATATTCTCTTTCTAATAAGCACCAGAGAGGTATCAATCAGAACTTACACTATGAAATACACTGCTGAAAGCCAATGCAGGATAAGGCTTTATACATATGTGCTTGGAGCAGGGGTTTATGATAGAGGGACAATACTTTTCAGTTGCATGCCATTTACTATGTGACAAACCATTCATGAATGTTTTATAAAAATTGTATTAGTTTATGTACATATAAATAAATGTTAGTGCAATACTATGTATGAGATACTTTACTACTTCAGTGAGACCGAAGGATACAAAACATGACACCTAAGCAGAACAAGGTAAAAGCAAAGCAAATACAACCTGAGAGAAAATATCAAGACTTCTGCAACTTTGCAGTCACAGACTCTGGAAGGGCGGAAGTATCTACTCTAGCTCTGGTTCAAGGACACTTGACCTTGTGGTCTGCACTATCTTTAAGTTTTCAAAAAGGGAATATTTAGAGTCCAGACCACAAGTATTCCTGCCTGCCAAGCCTGACCTTGGTTGACAGGATTAAATATATCACAGATTTTAATATATATATATATATATATCTCACATGGTGTAATTTAGAATCTGGATTTCTAAAACTAATTACAGCAGTGGAAAATGCCTCCTGTAGAGGTACATATAGGTGAGATACCCTAAATAATTTGAAAAACTCAATTTGATAAGTGATATACATTCCATATTATGTTTTATAAAAAATAAGCATGCACATAAGAATATTTTAAATTATTTAAGTTACAAACTTCAACATGAGAGATTATTAATGCTAACCATTTCTATCTCCATCAGAAATAAACTGCTTTATTTTTGTATCTTAATAGAACATCCAGGAATTACCTGCTTTCAGTGAATTTAAGCCTAACAAACCTTGTTACAAAAGCTTGTTACAAGCTCGACTAGTGGTTGCCGTCTAGTCTGTAACACAGATGACACAAAAATATACAAAAAGAAATGATTATGGATCTACTAAATACTGCAATACTGTACTGCACATTAGAGAATAGAAATTGGTTTACACTTAAATTATTCAATTGGTTGTACTCATAAGATAGTGTCTTTGTCATACCTACAGGTAAGTTTACCAATTGTGGGAATTGATTTCCTTAAATCTTCCTCTTATAGGAAGGTCTTTAATGTAAAAGAGATGCTATTTTTTTAAACATTGGTATGCAATCATGTCTCATTAAATACATAAAATAGTATTATTATATTTTGAAACATTGAAAAATGTGATTGTCAGAATGCAAAAGATATACTCTATGGTTTCTCTATAGATCTAATACATTAATGTAATTAAAATAGCTTGGAGATGATCTTCCATAAAAATATACATCCTCTTGAAACACTAAGTACTATTACATGTGTTCCTATTCCAAAAGGTCCTGCAGATATGTTAGGATCTTGTATATAAGATGAAAATACAAATGTTAAGCTTAATAAATTATCCTAATATAATATCTAGTGTAGATCAATAATTATATTGTGATGTTATTGAGAAAGTTAGATTAAACTTATTTCCCTATGAATGCATTGAAAATATTCCAAAATTAAACATTTCTGTTATTGTATACATTCATTACTTCATTTATTTATTCATTTACCTGTTTTCTCAGTTAATATTTCTTTCCTACTTTCTATGCTAAGTATATAAGAACTATTAGATTTGTAAATAAAAGTCTGCCTAAGAAAAAGTCTAAAAGAATTTCAGCCTGTGATGAAATCATGAAATTTGGCAGTAAGAAGCAATGCTGGGAAGTCTACCCTGAGCCTGGCTCCATGCTACTGCCATTCCACACAAAGCATCAGGGGTCCTAACCTCGCTGGTGACATTGCTGTATCCCAATGTTCACTTTCATTTTTACTCAGCAGTGCTTGTAACATCCTCTGCTACCTAGTTTATGTCATCTGCATCTTCCCTTAGGCAACAGTATATTCATAGGACTATAAATTACTTCCCGCAACACAAATATTTTGTTTTCCTTTCTAAAATAACTATCTGTGATATGTTGTGAATTTTTTTATTTTGCTGAAAATAGATTCACTTCTCATAAAATATATACTGATTATATTATATTTTTCTCTCCTTCTACTTCCCTCAGTTCCTCCCTATCTATCCTCTTCTCTAGATACACTCTCTTTCTGTCTGTTGGAGAATAAGTGATTCTCTGACTCTTATGTCTGCTCTTGGGTTGCCATGTCTAACTTCAATATGAAAAAATAAATATTTTTATTATTTCTGTGTTTCCTCTTTTCTTATAGGGTATATTCAGATCATATATTTTCCTCAACCTTCTCCATCAAGTCCCACCCCCTACACCAAGTGTCCACACAGGAGAGACCTATCTTCCATAAATTTAGGGAACAGGTTTCTCTTCTTTTATAAATAAATGGGGTGAAAATATGAAGGAGTAAGAAAGGGTGCGCTATAGTTCGGTATAATATATTTTAAAGACGGGGTACAACCTCTAAATAAGGATATAAAAAGAAATCCTTTTTAAAACCTGAGTGTTGAAAATGTCAGAATGCTTTCTTTTTTTGTGTGTCAACTTGTATAACTAAGCCTCTAAACATAACCCAAGAAAATCATTAATATCCTCATTTTTAAAACACACTGTAAATTTTGGAGATGAAAATACATTGGTCTTTGAAGATACATGAAATGAAATCGTAACATAAAGATACCATAAATTGGTGTGGAGGTAGATCAAATATAAAAATAATTACAAAATACCTTGCTTATTATATTGCAGGAACCGAGTTTCTTGGTCTTAGAAACCAGTTTTGTGAAACAAGGAAAATATAACAGATGGTAAAGCCACACATCAGAAAAAAAAAAATAACTGGTTTGGAAAACCTCTAGAGTTTTAATATTAGAATAATCCTGGTTTCTTACAGCATGACCTTAGGAGGAAGAGTGAGATCATATGGCTGGAGTTTATGACTGGAAGTGGAATATCCTACATTCTAATTATGGGTACACCATTGCTCACTGTCTCTAGAGCAGTAAAAGAGCACTGGTTCATGAATAAATAGTGACAAACTGTTTTCAGAGCCCTGTTTAAAAAAAAAACACACTGAAAAAACATCTATTGTCACCAGAAGCATTTAAAATATTGTTATCAAATATCAGATGGCCAAAAATATTAAACACAAGAGATTTTTCTTTACCAGACTACTGGTGTATAGCTGTAGAATACAAAATGGTAGTTGTGATTTTTTCCAGACAAGGATCAGAGAATTTTGGAGAGTGTAGACTCATCTCAAAGTACAGCTTATGAATCTCTTTTTTGGATTACTGTGTCACAGTTCTTACCTTTGAACTTCCACATGGTGGGAGGGAATTCCTTGAGTGTACTGTAGAAACATCATGTCACTAAACATCCACCTCATATTCATTGTATACAGGAAGTGAGGTGAATTTAATAATGGTGACATTAAGCAAATACAGCATCTGACCTTTGGAATGAGGCGCTTCAAATCAGAAGATTAGTTGAGGTCCAAAGTTTTCTTCAGTATCCTCACAGAGAGTCAACCTAAATAAATGAACTGTTGGATGTGGATCCATGTGATAAAGGAGGTGAACAAGCCGTGTGCTGACTCTGTGCATGAGAGCATTGTCAGAAATAGGGTAGCAATCAAGTCTTTGAACACACAGATGATTACTTCCATCTCAAAGCCTTAGGTGACTGTTGTGTCCCATGCCATGCAAATCATAGAACTATTCACTATTACATGTCAATGATTTCAGAAAAGGCATGAGAAGCAAGACATAAAATATCATCCCATTTAATAAATATCAAAGATCACTTTTAATCATATGTTAGCATTTTTTTCCTTTTATGCACTTAGTACGTTGTATGACTTACAAACAATATGGATCTTATAGAAACTATTTTCTTTTGTTTTTATAAAGATAACTATTCCTGGATTTGCAACAAATATATCTAAGGAGAAGGGGATGAGTACCTTTAAAAAATTTTGTTTTGACTTCTTTCTGCATTCTATATTCATTAAATGAGAATTGGTTTACAAAAAAATATCCAAAATAAAAATAGACAAGAGAACATGACCAGGTACTATAGTCTCTGCTAGGAGACTCTGGCTCTCTCCATAAGGAATGATGTAGAGGCACTCATATTCTTACCCTAAAACAAATTACTTGTACATCATGGATAGTGTCCACATGTTTATGAATCTTAGTATCTTAAAGGTCACTGACTATATTCCATAGAATTCTAAAAATATATTTTAAAAAATTAATGAGATGAGAGGCCTCTATGTAACAATGCATTGTAGTCTGTTTCTCCCGTAAGGAAAGATGCAAGTATGCAGCAAGTGTTTGATGAGAGTTTGGCATTTATTACTTCCTCTCTCCCCTCCTCTGCTGAATATAGGTCTTTGATGACTTAAGAGGACTGAGGATTGGCAGCTATAGATTCAGAAATCATTTGTCAGTAAATGAAATCTCCTTGTTACCATTTGATTTGTGGAAAGTTGTGGAGACACTTGCTTTCTTTAGAAGATTTTTGACAGTTTGCTAAATCCCCCCTTTCAACTGTTCAACAGTTTTAGCTGTCCAACTCTGGAATAGATAAACTGGGGGTGGGGAGAGAAATAAAGAAAAAAATCAAGGTAATACATTACTTTTAGATGTTGATTTGTCCAGTGTCCACTCCTGTCTCAACAAAGATGAGAAATGTCTCCAATAGTCTGGCTGCATGAGAAGCTGCCTGGCCCAACACCACTGAGTTTCCACTCAGGGAAAAAAGTCATTATAGGATTTAGAATACTTTTCATTTATGTGTCATAAACAAGTTTAAAAATAACACCAAAAAAGGATGTTAACCATATGCCGTCTCCCAGTTTGCGACTAAAGGGGATAAAGTTACCCAAGTTCCCTCAAGTCCTTTGAACTTGAGAGCCAGCACGCATTTTTCCACCCTCTTATACTCCATGATAAACAGTAACCCCTCACCATTCCATTGACATGTGTTGTGGGCTCCCTTTGTTCAGCAAACCTACTACATCCCATCATTTTTATTACTGTAGCTAATGAGAATACTCTCAAACAGATGCTGAAATTCACTGGGCTCTTGTTTTCATTAGATGCTTTTTGAAAAGCAATATTTTAAAATAAAATGGTAGAAAATTATAGCTTTAGAAATACCAAAGTATGTGAACCTCAGAGCAAAAATCATGTACAATGAATTGTTACCTTGTTTTGAGAATGCATCATTTTATTGTTGAAAAAAAAAAGTCAGAGATAGAACATTCCCTATAGATAACAACTTTAATTACTATAAGAAATAATACCTATTGGATCCTGCTCTGATTTACAAATGCACACACTATTTATATAAGGTTAAGTATGGTCATGCCACATTCTCCTACCTACCACAGCAACATTTCATATAAAGGAAAATTATGATCATGTTTTCTCTATGTTTTATGTATACTTAAGCAAATATGGGAACTGCAAATGTACATGGTCAAACAATCCGAGCTTTGAGTAGTATTCTCTTCATCACATCATCTCTCCCACTTCATCAACCACATCACCTTCAAACAATTCCAAATGCTAATTGCATATTGCATCTTATACATGTGCTGTGAGAAAAGGTTATAAATCTCTAGATACTCAATAAATTTAAATTAAAAAGTGATACAAGAAAGATTGTTTCATCTGCCATCACAATAAAGAAGATATAAAGATATCAAAGTCTTGCCTATTTTTACCAGTTGGCATTTGTTTAAAGGATCAGAAAACATCAATGCAGTGTTACTGGTCATTTCTGGTTTCAGTTTTGGAAGTTCCTTGGTATGGCTGATAAGCTATGTACCATCTGTCTTTTTCTTATTTGTAGCATTAACTCCAATATAATGAGATTAATGATGAATGCAAGACTGAAGGTAAAAGTCATAAAAGATTTGCAAGTAACAGAGATCAACAAGGACACAGAGAAGACCAAGCTCTGATGCTTTCCAGAAGAGACCAACAAGAAAGGAAAATCTGAGTGCTTCTGCTAGTTTCAGATTTACTTGGAGGGATGGCAGAGATGTTATTTTTATTTCTAGAAAGAATCCTACAGTCCTCATAAGTATGCCAAGCTCAGTGTACACAATGTCTTGCTCTGAGAAAGTGTTGCCTTTGGGACAGATGATCTGCACAGAAGTCCAAGGTGCCCAGATCTATTTTCTTCAATCCTGATATGTATGTTTTAGATTAGTCAAGTGTGAAATTATGGTATTACAGCAAACTTACAGAAACTTTTAACATAGTTAAGATTAAAATATGTAGCTATCAAAAATAATATCCACATTGTAATAAACATGTAAAAATTAACTATTACCTGTGGGTTAATACTAAATTATGTTTGAGCTAAAGACTATTAGTGGCCAAAGCTCATGGACATCCCCAGGCTCTTAATATCCCCAAGTGCTTTTCTCATGCTTCATGAAGGGAATCTCCTTCTTTACCATGACTCTGGTTCCACATATTGAGTCTGACTTTCTTTTTCTCAGAATTACTTCAGAAACTTGAACTTGGCAAATGAGCATTTGCTTTCAAAATAGAGAATCTTTTGATTAATTTTTACATTAAAATTAGAAGATGATAATTATAAATAATCTTGGCATAAATCTCTATAAATGACTCTGCTATACATGTACAGGTCAGGAGACATGCTCAAAGTCTTCATACAAACAGGAAAATAGTTAAAATGAGCCCAGTAATTAAACCTCCTATTAGAGGCATCACATTTTGACGAGTAGCTAATGGCTATAAGAAAACACAAGGCTAACATTGATGTTACTGGCAATTTTGGGGACTTGGTTGTAGCCTAAGTATATGGTATAACTCTTTTGTGAGGACTTGCCAAATATATATATACTTCAACTTGGTAATCAATCTTCCATAACAGAAATGTTCATGGTAATTAAGAGTAAGCTACCTAGAATTAAGGATTTTCGTGAAAGCGGTGTTATAAGAATTTACACTGGAAACCATCCACTCAAATCTTTTCTCTCAAAGTAAATAGCCAGGATTGGCTATGAGACTATAAGTTTTCAGCCCCGTCAGAAATCCAGAATGACTGAGTTAACTGAAATTATGGGAAGCACAAAGCACAGCTTCTAAAATTTAGCCAATTTATAGAGACTGCTGAACACCTGGATAGTCCCTATACTACAAAACGTTGGAGCACCTGATCTTCAGCCTTCTGGCCCAGGATCATCTGACAGACCTGTCAGATCATCTGACAGACAAAAATGATGCAGAATTTTTAAGGGCTGATTACTCTGTCTAGGCAGATATAATCAGTCAACCATTCTGCAAGTGTGTCCTTTTCTGGACAGTAATTTGTCTGTAGATGGAAAGAGGCAATTCTTGCCTAGTGGCTGTCTCACCACAACTGGAGTAACTCCAAAGATACTCAATTTCTTCTTAGAATCCAAGACAGGAAGCTGTCAGGAGCAGACAGGTCTCTAATCAAAATGAACATTAATACAGAAATGGATGATTTTCAACTGACATTCATTCTAAAGCCAAGAAAAAAGCCAGGTTCAGAACTAAGTGTTTTAGTTAGGAGAGATGACAGAGGTTCTGGTTAGTCAACAAAATGATGGACTGGGTATTAGGACTATCTTGTACCTCACTGGTACAAATTGGCATAATTATGCTCTAATTGTATTTTGAAAAAAAAGTTTTATTTTAACAGGAAGGGTGATATGTAGGAGGAGCTAAGGTGGGAGGAGTACCGAGAGGAAGAGAAGGAGTAAGGAGAGGAGGAGAAGAAGGAGAGGATAAGCTAGGTGATGAGAGGGGGGGGGGGCATGAAGGCAGATGTTCATGTGTCTCCACCAGTCAAAGATAGTTGATATATCTAGGTTGGGTACTGGGTTATACTTCTAATTGAGCATTACCAAACTTATAAAAACTTTGATTAACATTTTTAAAAAATTGTATAAAAGCAAAAAGAAAAAGGGGGCATGGGATTGGGGTTTTCTAGGGAGGGGAAATGGGGAAAGGGGATGGCATCTGAAATGTAAATAAAATATCTAATAAAAATTTTTTAATTAAAAAAAAAGAATAAAAGAGTGAAAGAGGAAAAAAAAGAATTTACACTGGAATACTATAGATTTCTGTCCTATGAGTTCAGACTTCCAAGAAGCTGCTAAGCTGCTGCCTGTCCCTCTTGATTATACACCATGTGCGTCTAGACTGCATCACTTAGCTTTCCCCTTGTGACTCCTCCTTACATCCCTTAAGGAATTTCCTGTAATTTGCTGCAACTTTAGCACCAATGTCTATTTTCCATTTCTTTACTCCTTCATGAAAATGCTATTGCTATCTTAAGGAAATTCATTGTCTTTATTCTTGCGCAGATGGCAACTTGCCTCTTCAGTTCTCTGGTCTCATCTCCAGTTGACACAACCTCAAATCTCATAGGCACATCTGGGCCTTGTCATCACTAAAGAGGCATTTGGAATGGAGATGGAAATGACTGAATGCACTGTTCCCTTCCTCCCCCAGATCCCACATTTGTATTTGAGCAGAGAAGTTCCATTACTTTTTCTAACAGAGAAGCTTGATCTCTTTATTTTCTAAATTGTGATCATTTTTCACTTCTTGACTCTGTGCCTTGGCCAGCTTATCAATCACTCTTATGTTAGAATGTTATTTCTCCCACACAGAAGATCTCCCTTTTCTATCTCTTTGCCAAACCCCAATCTTGGATCAGGTAAAACACCCTGTCATCTCTATGCTCCCAAGACAACTACTAGAGAAAAATCATAGATCAATGGAAGGTATTAACTGTGCGTCTTCAAGATGCCTAGCCGTACCCAGCTATAGGCTGCCTAGGGGTGCTTGAATCGTTCCTCTGTTCTGGGAGCAGCTCTCTATAGTGCATGTCTTTGTCATTCTTACAACTTTGCAAATCCCTCATCCTCACAGATCATTTAGTTCCCTGCTGCAATAACCACCAAATTACTAAACCAAACCTCTGACAACTGACAGATGAATGCAACTGTCTCATTGGTTTGAGACTAAATGAGTTTTCCCAGGTTTGCCTATGTGAGCTTGAGTTTGGAACTATCCATGGAAGCCAGTTAGGCTACTCAATAAGAACATAGGGAGTACGAATAAGAACATAGGAATAAGAACTGTACCTCCCTTAGAATCTATCAGCGGCCCATGGTTCAGAAGGCAAGAGTGGGGTCCTGAGTGCATCTCCACCATCCAGGATTTATAGTTCATGTGTTATTTGAAATTCTTTAAGTTTTCATTTTTGGATACCGAGTAACACATTTTATTGTTTTCACTTACATTATCTTAAGGGCCTCACAGGACATGGACCGAGTTCTGTGTTATTTTACTCTTCTCAAGATAGTCAGAAGAGAACATAGTACTTGAGTCATGCCTATAGATTAAGAAATGCAGAAAATCCTGCAGAAGTTACTCTGAGGATAATGCAAAGTGTTGATACTGTTTAAGGGGCTACTGCTATGTAGTAGTGGGCGGGATAAACTTGTTGTATGAAATACAAGTGGTCAGGTAGGACTTCTGGTCAATGCACAGTCATACTGTAAGGAAATGAAACTCTCTTAAGTCAGCCTCTGGCTCAGTGACCATTTCCCTGTCTTCACTAAAGCATAAATGTCTTCACTTAGGATAAATGAGAACACGGGTGATACTGGAGTCCTTTCTTAGGCCATGTGTACTGGCTTCAAGTCCTCATCTCCACTTGGAAACAGACTTTTGGCTTCAGCTAAGCAAAGCAGCCCCTCCTGGCTTCTAACTGCTGCTTCTCAGTTAGAAGGTCCAACCCAGCTGCTTCCCTGATCACTTCCAATGCACAACACCTTGGATTAGCAAATGATAATTTTTATTATCACCAAATGTAGCTGAAAACCAGAGAACCACAGCACTGATAAAAAGTAAGAAAGCTGGTGGCATAGAATAAAGACATCAGTAGCGATATGGAAGATATCAATATGTTGAAAAACAACCCATATGTCTCTTGTTGCCTGAATGGCTATAAGGCAGTTTATCTTTGTACTTACTGATGCTGTGAAATTCTTAAGAAAAAGAAAAGAATATGCTTTATGAATATTATCACTAAGCTCATATTCATTTTTTAAGAAGTAATTACTCCCCCTAAGAAATTGTGTGTGTGTGTATGTGTGTGTGTATCACGCATGCATTTTTATTTCCAAATTAAACTGAAAAGAAAGGTAAGAATTACGATATTCCACACTTAAAATTAAGAGGTTACTCCTAGCAGGTTTTGTGGTAAATGATTAAATAGAAAAATAGCTCTGAAAATCTGCATTCTTTGTGTGTTTTTAAAAACAACTTATTGGTGGATGTGATGTTGAATGTTTCTCTGACTTTAAAAGAGTGAGCTGTCGACTTACATTGCATTGTGAAAACAGATTAAAATGATAATGTAACATGCCAGGCTTGTTTTAGCATTTAAAAAAATCTTATTGGCCTAGGGCCAAAATATTTGCCTCCCAAATGTCATCTTTAGAACAATTTTTTAAGCCCACTGTGATTGTCGCTCCCTCCTCTCAACTCCCAGCAGGCTACAACAGACCTCACATAGTCTCACACAGATGTAGACAGAGAAACTGCTCATTATCAATCAACGAACACAAACAAGCTGAACACTGCCTGGTTCCCTCTGCTCGAGGTGGACAGCCTTATGGCCCAAAGAGTTTATTATTCTGGGATTTCAGATTGTCAAAGCCATTTGATTTTAACTTGCACAGTAGCCACAGAGGTTAGATTAAGGTTAAGATTCTCAAACAAAATGGAAGCAATTAAACAGTTAAATAATGCTACATAATTTGGGGGAGGGGGGGGTAAGGAGAGGATGCTTTAAACCCAGCTTATACCCAAAGAAAAATATTAGTTGCACCAAAATGTAAATATTTCAATACCTCTAAGTTAAGAGATACATGAGAAATTCTTTTGTGGATAATTCTGTATTACTATAGCTCATTTTAAAAATATAACGATAGCAGGTAATTTCATATATATATCAGAGTACTAACAACTCAGAAGAATTTTATTTTATAACAAACTGCTAGAGGCCTTTTGCAATCTATAATTTATAATTAAATGGCAAATACATCTAATTTGAATATAGTCAATGAGAAACATAACCAATTATGGATTTTTAAAAAATGATATAAAGCAATATATAAGCATAAGTTAATTTTTACCTACTTCTTTCATATGTCTCTACATGTTTATGTGTGTGTAGATGAGTGGTGGTGTGTACATGCACATGTGTGCATGTGCTTATGCAGGGTAAAGGGTGATGGCATATGTCTTTCTCAGCTGTTGAAACACCTTTTCATTCTTGAACAGCCAGCACTTTACCAACTGAATGGCATGTCTCAAGCCCTGAGGCATAAAGTTTACAGATAATTTTTACACCCATTATTTTATTTGAATGCTAAGGTCACTATGTAAAAGAGAAGGACCCTTGCCAATTTTAAAACTGGAACATTAAGGTAAAGAAAGATGCTATGTGATTTATTCAAGGCCACATATTTAATAAGAGTTGGAGTCAGATTAAAATCCATTGGTAATTTTATACCCTGCAGACTATAAGACATGGGATGGTCTCCTTTTATGTATCATAAAGTTTTAGTTTTATGTATAGCAAAATATTATATATATGTACACATATATATGTATATATGTGTATATATGCATATATATGCATATATATGTATATATTAATTTGGTGGTATTCTTAAAGAATAGTATTTATTTCTACTAGCAAAAGTTTAAATCTTTAAATCAGCAGTGTGAAACCGGGTGTGTTCACTACAGTTACACATGTCGGCAAAAAATGAATTCGATGTATTAGATGACAGTCAACACAAAGTCCTTTCTTTACAAAATTCCTTCTCTATCTTGATCCTCTTTGCAACGCAAACAAATACTCCCTGCCTAAAGGAATCGAAAAGAGGTTTGGTGCTGAGGATGGGTGGGTTTGAAGAATGGCCTCTTCAGAGATGCCTCACATTCTGTGCACGCCACAGTTGCAAGATCGGGAAGAAACACAGACATTTGAGGAGCTAGAGGGCTGTCCTCAGACAAGGGGTGAAAATCGCTGCCTCCTCTGAAGCAGGGAAGAGGAACAGTGAGCTGTACAGACTAGTGCACAGAATGGGCACATCTAGGTTTTCCATCTCCAATGAATTTAGAGCGTAGACCCCAGATGCCATACACATATGGGCTTCTCTGATCCAGATCACTCACAAGGGAAAACTGGGAAGAATAGCCTGTGATTTTGTTCAATGAAGGTCTAAAGCCTATTACTGAGCAGTGAAATATCTTGGGTAACTTTATTTTGTAGTCTCCTCACCTGGAAACCCACCCAACACACGATATATATTTTGAGAGGGAGGGAGGGAGCAACAGGGAGAGAGAAGGAGAGAGGGAGGTATGAAAGAGGGAGGGACAAAGGGAGAAAGTGAGTGAGTTTAGAGAGTTTTCCTTTACTAAATTGCTTAGAGAAAACTTTTTAGTACTATAAACAATCACTGACATGTTGTTTATTTACATGTGTCTGACAAAACTATTCTAACTTTTAAAGATAACTAAGTTTAAAATTGCAGCTTTGTGTCATTAGAAAGAATGAGTGAGATAGTCTCTGAAAAATGCTAGTGTGTACTGTTTACTGACACATGAAGAAAAGTGGATCTCCATCTATGGGGAACTCATTTCCTTGACTGCATGCCACCATCTCTAAACTGAACACTGGTGTCACTGTCACATTTGGCCTGCAGTATCTGCTTGTGGAGACCCCTAAAACATGCGTGTGAGGAGAAAAGCACTCTATAGCTTTACTATTTGTGATGAGATCAAGAATTTGAGCAGTTTTAATGATTTTAATATTTTAATCTCGGGCTTCTGTGTGTGGGTAGCAGGGGAAATCTACTCATGTACGTGAATGTATCCAATGTAGTGGGCAGTTTAGGATCCACTGGTGCTGGAGTTCCAGGCTGTACGGAACTTAACTTGGGTACTTGCGAGAACATCATGGCTCTTAACTAGTCAGCTATGCTCCAAGGCCCTATTTGGTTTTTGAGGTGATAAGCAAACACATACATACACACACACACACTTGCACACACACATGCATACACACACATACACACATACACACATACACACATACACACATTCACACATACATACATATACAGAAATTTTATTTATTTGATTATGGTTGATGACAAGAAATGACTATTTTGCATTTAGCATACTCCATCCAGAAATTTCCCTGACAGCTACAAGGAGACTTAGGCAACCACTTCACATGGATATAGTCCTAAGAGGAAATCATGCCTAGAGGATCTTGAACATGTAATCCAAAGTCAGCTAACTTACTTTCTCAGTACTGAGTCATCGCCATCTGTAGCTCCGATTTTCTTCTGAGATTGTCACTTCCTGTGCAGCATCATGCTCTGGACAGCTACCCAGTGGTAAGGTGATGGATAAGGGGCAGATGCACTGCTCTTACACTTACCGGTCCAAACAGTTCATTCAAACCAATTGGAAACAAAGACAGATTCTCTCTTATTTTACATATCAGGACAATTGTGAAACAAGACTTTTCCCAGGAAGATGAAACTTATGTATAGGAAACCCACAGCAGACCAAAGTACAGATATCATCAAAGCCTAGCTTGGTGAACTGCTGACTTTTTATTGGGGTTACTTACAGAACATTGGTGAGAGGTTAACAGAAGCAGAAAAGAGTCAAGGACAGATGCATCACCTAAGCCCACCCCAGTATAGGGGAAATCTCACAAAATAAAAGGACCTGGAGTTTACTGAACATCTTGCAAACAGCTCAATCGATTGAAATGTTTCCTTTATAGGTTAGTTGGTTGAAACATCTTCCGGGCAGCTATTCTGATCTCAACATCCTCTTGATGTCTTGGCTTGTCAGAGAGTGACTCTCAACAATTTTTAATTGTTTACTATTGGGAGCAAGGACTGTAGTGAATCTGGTCAATTTCAGGGAATTCCTGAAGCTATTTTGAGTTGTTTACCTTAAGAAGCTTACCAGAAGGATGGAATGTTTTGACCCCCCAAAAACTGCTACAGGGCAGAGAGTGGTCTGTCAAAATATGTTATAAATATTATATTTTTTTTTACTGTATGTGAACTTTCTCATTTTAACCTTGCATATTTTATTTTGTAGAATGGTGTCATTTTTCTAGTTGCAAATTTTATTGATGCCAACTTATGATACCTTTTAACTCTAGAAGACCAGAAAGAGGAAGAGATTGAAACAAAGAGTGCATGTGAGGCATTCTTTTTATTGTTACTTTTTGAATGTTGTCTAAAACAGAAAAATCTGATACTTCAACAGAAATATCTGACTGTAAATTACCATGGAGCTAAATCCGTAGACCCAACTTCACGTTTCTTCTGTTTTCTGAATATATACGGTAAGTTGAATGAGAAACATCCACCACAGTCAAGCATTTGAACATTTAGTCCCCAATTGATAGTGCTATTTGGGAGATTTATGAGGTATGGCTTTACAAGAAGAAGTATGTTACTGGTTGCCAGAATTGAAAATTTAGAGTCTTGCCATTTCCAGCTTTCCCCCTGTTTCCTTTCTGTCACTTAAAAGGTTAGCTCTCAGCTTGCTCTCATCATGCCTGTCTGCTGCCAAGCTTCCTCATCATGATATCGATCATCTCTTATCCCTCTGGAGCCATAAGCCCAATAAATATTCTCTCTTATAAGTTGCCTGGAGCATTGTGTTTAACCACAGTAGTGAAAAAGCAACTGATACAATGTGGGTGCTGTATGAATAGTCATCCAACTGCTTCTGTTGCCATGTCTTTACTGCTAACATACCGTCTCTGCCATGATAGAATGACCCCTTTCAACTACAAGCCAGGGTAAATCCTTCCTTTGTCAGGTAGCTTCTTTTAAGTTATTTGGTCCAACTAGCAAGAAAAAATGACTAAATGCAAAGTTTTCTGTCAGGATGGCTGTCATTACTATGATGAACCTTACTATTTGGTTCATGGGCATTTGGGATTTTGTTGGGGGGGAAATGTGACCAGAAGTTAGGGAGTTTAGTCTGAAAACTCTGAAATATTTAATCAGAGGTTATAGACTGCTCTGGTAGAAGTCTGAATGTTCCAAAGTCTGAGAAAAAAATAAAGAGAGTAGAAGCCTTCCTCATAGGGTCTTTAAGGAGAACAGGAAGTAGGTTATAGACCTTTTTCTTACACTCAGGCCAAAATTTAAATAAATAAATAAATACTGCATATGACCTGAGAACTTACATAAGACTGAATTTGGAAGTAATAGGCTAATTTATTTAGTAGAGGATTAAAGGTCAAGGCAGAAGACCTTTAAAGGCATATTTATTACTAACTACTCTTACACAGGCTCGTAGAGGAAAATAGCAACAACTATAGAAGAATGAAAGTCTATGCAATTTGTCATGGAAATAAGTTTGAACAAGTTTAAAAGTGAGACCATATATTCTAAAAATCTGCTATAATTAATGAAAAGAAATCTAGTGTTCTGCATTCTGGAGTACAAAGAAAGACTCCTCAACAATGTAACCACACCATTCAGAGCTCCAGCCTTTTAAAATGCAAATCATTTAATGAAAAACAGCTTAAATATCTAAAGGGTTCCCTGTTCCTGGAAAGCAATGAAAATCTTTCTCATGGTCATCATACAGAGTCTTCTGCACCTGTTATCCTGGAGTCAAAGACTAGCTGTATGTGACTTCAGACTTGACAACACTATCCAAGTGTTACTGGTTTTAGAGCATAAAAGTTACAAGACTGAAACATTCACATACTGCTTACCATCACCAGAACTCTACAACAAAGGTCCACAGAGCTACTGAGGCCAGACAACATGTGTCTGAATTGAAGTCTCAAAATGCAGTAATGTAGAACCCACTGTATGCGACTGGGAAGGTGAAGCCTAAAGTGTAGTGGAAAATAAAGTATGCCGGATATGCCACACATGGGGAAATCCACCAAAGAAAGTTGCAGACACAAAATAGAGCAATCTCAAGGGAATAGTGTGTGGGCTATACACAGTGTTGCTGGAAGAGAGACTACCCAATTCCTTTGGAGTCCAGATGATTCCACCACAATTCTCAGATGTTTGAGAAGGAGCTCAGGATTTGGGTTTGCCTATTGTGCCGTTAAGTCTTTATTCTTCCGCTGTATGGTGGAAGTGTGTAATCTGTTGTTCTTATTAAATTTGATTTTTACAGAGAATCACAGTTAAGAGATTGTTTTCAGTTTCAGAATATTTTGAATATTAGACTGAGTGTATATTGTATAATGAGATGGTCATGAATTCTCCAGGCCAGAGGCTGAACGCTATAATGTAAATATGAAATATCACTCCCCCCATAGATTCATGTGTTTGAACATAGGGTCTGCAGTGGGTGATATGGTATGGAAATATTGTACTACCACTGTAGGGCAGCAACACTTGAGGCTTTATACTGTGATCCTAACTTGGTTGCTCTCTGCATCTTGGGATGCAGTGCAACTAGCCAATCCCTCCATATGGAATCATGCCTTCTCTGCCTTTTGCTATGCCTCTCTTTCCATTGTAAAATCATCTCCTCAAACTGTAAACCATAATAAACTCATCCTTCTATAATCTGTCCTTCTCATGGGCCAGCAGCCCTTCCTCTCATATATTGTTTTTGTCAAGTCTCAGCAACAAGAAAAGAAACTGAAATTTATCCATTAAAAAAGAGAAAGGAAAAAAGTTTTCTTGAGGTAGACAAAGAGACTGTATTTGAATTGGTTTTGAGGGGCAAAAGGAAGAATCAAGAGACTGAGTCAACCTCAGTGATTGGCTGTATATATTTCAAGTTAATTGTAAATTCTTTCTAGGTCAAAGTAATTTGGAAAAATCCCTTGTATTAGGGAATATGGTTAGTCATATCAGCCTAATGTTCGATTGAGGAGATGAAGACAAATTATATATAATAAAGGAATTCAAGGGAAGATTAATATTAATTTTTTAAATATCTTTTTCAAAAAGAGACCACAATCATTTGAATTCTAGAAACTTAACACTAAGTTGAGAGAACTAAAGAAAAAAAAAGTTTAAAAACTTGGGTAAGATGCTATTCCAGAACGCTAGGGCAGAAGTGATTGATAGCCACCTTAGGTCAGTACAACTGGGAGTGTAGAGGAAGTAGCACCTCATTCAAAACTTCACTTCGTTTGCCCACTGACAAATACAGGATAGACACATCATTAATACAGATATGGTGACCAGTAATGAGGCATAAGGGAGGGAGGAAGTTCAAAAAGTCTGACGTTTTAAATCCAAGCAGAAGACAGGATGGCAGCGTTCTTAAAAAACATGGGACAGAGAATGTTTGGAAGAGAAACTAACAAAATCTGGTTTGTACCAACAGACTTTGAGATGACTTCAGGCTTATGTGTACAGTAGACAGCAGGCAGTTAGGTACTTTGAGGTTTAGGTAGCACTTAAAAAGCGTTCAGAAAGGATAGTGCCTGAAATGTGCAAGGAAAGTAGATCAGCGATGACTCCATAGAGTGGGAGGGATGCACTTGAACTTAAATCTCCAGGCCAGGCTCTGCTTAAAGGACAGGGAAAAGAAGGCTGATGAAAGAGCCAAGAGTCAGCGACACCAGATTCAGTCTCAAATGCCCAAGTTCTACTAACACCATATTCCACCACTTCCGATAATTCTTAATAGTTGGAATCAAGAACTCAAATTTCAGTCTGTTTAGAGACAAAATGTAGAGGAGGAGTTAAAACAATTATATATAAACTGCTAATTTACTAAAAATCCACTTAGTTCAATCATATTACTTTTTATCCCTTGGTCTGTTTCTTTTTCTCTTATTTTTCATTTATATAATAATATAATTAAATTATTTCCCCTTTCCCCTGCCTCCTTCTAAATCCTCTGCTATAACTGTTTTCTGAATTATTAGCATCATTTTTCATCAACTGTTATTAAATGCATAGATGTATATGCATATATACATGTAAATATAACCTACTCAGTTTGCAATGTTACTTGTATGTATGTTTTCAGGGCTGATCATTTAGCATTGGATAAGCAATTGATATGTGCATCCTGGAGGAAAACTATTTCTTCCACTTTCAGCATTCCTTAAAAGCCTATAGTTCTTTGTATAGCAATACTATTTCTAATTACAATAATATCTATGTTTGCATAGATTTTACTTAATATTAACACAAATGGAAAAATAATGAAAAATAATATAAAAATAATGCACAATGTAATAGTAGAAATCAATAATTATTAACACAAATGGAAAAATAATATAAAAATAATGCACAATGTAATTAGTAGAAATCAATAATTAGTAATGATTTAATTTAAAAGTTTTCAAGACTCTAAATTTATGCAGTCATTTACAGATAATATCTGACAAAATGATGAATACATTATCTGATATGTGTTCACATAGGAATTAAAGGCATTTAATATACAAGTTTATTATGGTTCATTTTACCCACTAATGGAGTCAAAATATCAGGGAAATGTATATATGCAATAAGTGCCTGTATTCTAGTCATTTCTAGTTATATAATTTACTTTAATTATACACAACTAAAAACATACATATGTCTGAAATTCTCTGATAATTATCCTTGAATAAATAGGTGAAAGTGAGATTTCTGCTTTAAAAAAATACATATTTATATTAGTTTATACAATTAAGTTACTAATTAAATTTATAATTATCTATATTCCAAATGAATTACAAAGTGTTTTCCTAGGTCAAATTATTGACACTAATGAAAAAAAAAATCTGTGCTGTAAGGGAATAGAGCAAATAATAGAATTACTGGAGACACAAGAACCAAATGGGTAAGTGCAAAGGATGTTAAGAAGGAAGGTTGACAAGCTTGTCAGAATGTCTTCCAAGTTATACTCTCGACGGGTCTGGGTGCATTACCCCCGCAGAACACATGTAGAATCAAAGGACAGAAAAACCTTAGAATGTTAGCTGATACTGGTTAATATTTATTTGCAGTGGACATAATTACATTGTTTCTTAAACATTACAATATTTTCCTGGATGTTAATATTGGAAATGGCACATGCGCAACATACGGAGTGTCAGAGTAAGGAGTAATAACAGAAGCAGAGAATCAGTCAAAACCTGTTGCATATTTAAACTGACAGTAAAGATGCAATAAGGTTTGAGATTTGAATAGAAAACATACAAATTTTAAGGATTGGTCATATTGGAATGAAGGAAACCAAATAGATAACACAATTAGAGCTCTTTGGGTATGTGGAGTTCACTATATCCTAGAAGCAACGATTTAAAGGTTCATTAACCTGAACATTAAAGACCAGAAGAGAGAACGGTGATCAAAGAATACTGTGATTAAAGTAGTCATAAATCAATGAGGAAAAAAGACAAGGTCAACGACGTGGAAGAGATAAAGGCAAAGGGTGAGTCCAGACTGAATGGTGTGGCATCTGAAAGGGAGTGATTGGTGATAAGTGAAAACAGGCACTGAGTCCTAAGCGAACCCTGGCTCTTCCTCAGGAATTCATGAGTGTGGGGTTTGAGCAGCTTCCAGGAGCAATGATGTCAGAATAATTAAGTTTTGGTTCACACAAGAAAGTAAAGTCATTATTCTAGGAAAAAGTATAGATTGTGAACTTTAAAAAAAAAATCAAAAGTTCTAGACTGTTGCAAGTAGCAATTACATTTTCTAAATGTCCAGAGAATGAGAGCAAGTGTGATTACTGACCCCTATAACAAACCAAATAATCCTCTGTTGATAGTTCATTTGTCTTAAGATTATGAAGTAACAAGCATAAAAAGCAAATTAAACTCAACTGATCACTATGATTCTCAAATTCTTCATAAAAATGGGAATTCATTTTATCCACAACATCTCTTAAATGCATATGGTAACAACATATTAGAATAAGTATTAATCCAGTAAAATTGAAAATTATGAATTAGTATTCAATTAATAAGAATTAATGGGAAACTGAAGAAATACTGAATGTTCATTGTCTACAATAATAGATAAGCCTGGAACAGGACTAATTGCATATTGTTTTTGTCCAGTAGCACTTTCAGAAATACTCTCTGCATGAATACTAATAATACCACTAGGTATTATTTTTAAAACACTCTCTCTTTGACAAATTAAAATTTTGATTTATAAATATTTAAAATATGAGATAAAATGCAAAAAAACCTCCATAGTTTATCAAAAACAGTCAGGAATATGACAGTATTGAAATGCTTTAATATATATATATATATATATATATATATATATATATATATATATATGATGCTTCAATATTGTTATCAAGATCTTTTTTATTTGAGATGCTTTGGGTCTTTTATTATTTATAATTATGTGAAAAATCCATTGTTTATTTAAATGCTATTCAGTGTCCAAACTCAAGTTTTAAATTTAATAAATTAATTAATGTATTAGTTTTTGGAGAGAGGCAGATTTTGAAGTTGCTATGTAGCTGAACCAAGCTTTGAACTCCTGGTTTTTCTGCTTCTGTACTCCCAAAAGCTGAGAGTACAGACATACATTGATCCTGCCTAGGCTCAGTGTTCATTGACTTTTATATGCAAAATTGCATATTAAAGAATGTCTCTGAAATTATACCATACAGAATATCTTAGAGAGAATAATCTGCATGCATTTAATCCCCATAACTCTAAAAAACTCAATGAATAGTATTTTCCTTTTAATTTTTTTATATGAAACCTGAGACCTGAAGAATGAAATGTTCAAAAGTAGTTAAATTATATATTTGATGAGGATGTAAATGTTTTGAAGTCATGTTTTCAATTGTTTCTGATTTGGCTTAGGAAGGTAACTGGTAAGATAATGTTCTTGATTGTTCGACAATGTGTGGACATGCATTCATATCCCCAGAACCTACATAAGCCCAATGCTGTTAATCATGTGTATAATCTCAGTGCTACTCTAGGGAATTAGAAGATGAAGATAGGTGATTCTTAAGGACCTCTGAGGCCAACAAGCCTGATCTGCACAGTGCTGTACAACATAGAGACCCTGCCAAACAAGATTCAACATGAGTACCAACACCCTAGTTTGTTGAATAACCATCACTAGCCTTTGTGCCCACACATACATACACACCCATATCATACATGTAAACATATCATACTGAGACATACATGCACACCTATCATATACACCACACACACATATCACACTTACATGAACATATACACACATATTACTAACACACACTTATCACATACACATCATACACATGTATCACATGCACACATGCATACACACACACAAATACACACACATACTACTCTGTTTTTCTGGACTTTCAAAATGTAATTGTTACCAAAATAGTAAATACATTAAAGAAAATATTTATTCTGGACTATTTGATATGCTCATCTTTATTAAATAAAACCATGCAAAGAAATTAGATTGAAGGACAACACCATCTGGTTACGAAATCTCAAGTTGCCCTGACTTTTTGTCTTCGTTACTTCTTTTAATCAGCAAATTAACTCTGGAAAACCAAATTAAGGTTAGGAAAATATGGGGGAAAAAGTCAAAAAAGAACTCCAAAAACAAAGTGCACCTTAATCATTGGCCTTTTTATACACTTAAAATGATAGCAATTATCGATTTATTGAGTCCTTTTTTCATACGAAGGGACTGGGCTGATCTCGTCAAATATTAAGTACAACAATGAAAGGCAAGAAGGGAAGCACCCAGAAGTGAAGATAACTAAATATTTGTAAAACAGAAATCTGTGTTCTTTCAGAGCATTCTTTTTGCATTTAAAGAGAACTGGAAACAATTCAAGGAAAAGAATGAAAATAGAGACACAACACAAACTGAGATTTTTTTAAGAGAGTAGAAAGAACAAGTCAAACTTTACTAAGAAAAGTTATTGAGAAGTGAACCCAGTGTTTTCTTAGGTGCTTGGTTTAGAGAGAAGAGCCTAGAAAAAGACATGACCCTAATAGTGCAAGGCTGGAACTGCTGTAGCCACCAATAGCTGACGGGGGAAGATAGTTGACTGTCACTTGTGGCTTCTTAATTTTGTCGTGAAACTCTTCTGTGTCTTGACAGCTCTTTCTCGTTCTCTCTCTCCCTCTCCCTCCACCTCACCCTCATCCTCACCCTCCAGTCGCCTCTCTCTCTTAACACACACACACACACACACACACACACACACACGAAAGAGATTAAATAATGTCAGAGATGTGTTGAAATCTTATTTTTCTATATAAATTTCTATAGTTCTATGAAGAAAAAGAGACTTTTTCTTTCTTATAAACATTTAGCAAAGAGATTTAAAATAAATATTATATATAATAAACTAAACACTCGTTTGATGAAGTTTGTCTGAAGGGGCATCTTTAAATGTAAAGAAATTGTGTCAGTTATATGTAAAGTTGTAATAGCTTTCTTTTATTTTGATTGTGTGTATGTACATATGTATATGCATGTATATATATATATATATATATATATATATATATATATGTATATACAAAATTGTTTCCATCTTTTGTTTTATTATTCACCTCTGAGTTTTGGTGTCCTCCTAAGAATCACATTTAAGAACTAAGGAATCAACAGTAATTCTGTTGTCTAATTTCAGGGGAGGATATTTTTCTATTTCCCTGACTGAGAAAATTACTTTTCAGCCTCTGAGGTAGTCTGTCTGCTATGTCAGTAACACAGACCGTTGCTTTGTCTCTTCTCTCCTTCCATCAATCTCATAAAAGCATGTTCTTGTTTTACAAGGGCATCCTTAAGGTGATGACTTAGCACAGTCTTAAGACTTTCAAGCCCTCACTGACTTAGAAGGATTCTCTTGTTCTTAGCAAGATGCTAAATTTATGAAATTTATTCTCAATATGTGAGCATCATCTTAGTTCATTTGAAGGCATGGGATGAGGAATCAAGAAGTACCATTTAATTTTACGGTTTTAGAATGATATTGTACTTTGTTTGTTTGTTCTACTCCCAGAAAATTATCTCTAAAGATCTTTTCCTCATTCTAATATCCTTTCCCTCAATGGTGACTCACACTCTCTGCCTCTCTTCTTAACCTCATGTATTCTTTTTCCGGCCCTATGTGGTGTATTATTATGAGACTATCATCTGTTGTGCTTTTTTTCTTCCACATTCATACACTGTGGGTGGACATATATTTATTCAACAGTCACAGTGACTCAGACACTGAGTTGGATACTAAGACAACTAAGAAATTAAACACAGCCAGGGTACATTTCCTGAGGTCAAGATAGCCACATAATAACTTAGACTATGTATTTGCAATGAAACATTCTGCTACAAGAATATATAAATTGAAGATAGATGATAGATGGACAGATAAGTGCATGATAGATAAGTAGATGTATAGTATGTGTATGTATGTATGTATGTATGTATGTATGTATGCTCCATGGCTGCTTAAATTCACTGTGAAATCTGGGTATAGCTTCAGGGAAGCAGTATCAGATAAGGTGATTTTAAAATTATGATTTGAGTCTCTCAGAAACAGTGTTGTCTGGAAATAAAACTTTAGACAGCACAATTCAGTTATGCATACTGAAAGCAGGGTGCATGAGCTTAGAATACTGGAAGAGTAGAAAGAAGTGAGCTTTTGATATTCATTGGAGAAAGGTATAAAGAATGAAAACAATGAATTTAACTCATACTTGTTAAAGTTGAACTCCATGGAAGATATCCAAGTAGAAATGGTTGCAAAAGAGAGAAACGTGAGTTTGGTAGCCAAAGGAGAAGTACAGGTCATAGGGAACAGTTGCTCCACAGGAAGGGAGTGGATACACAGTCACAGTAAACAGTGGCCCTATATGAAAAAAGTGGATACACATTCATTGTAAACAGTGGCCCAATGAAGAGAGAAAGCCGCTCTTTACTAAACCATATTTCTTTGTTTTTCAAGACATAATCCTATGGTAGTTTGGTGACATATGTATTTTGTATTTAGGCAGAATCTTCCTTTTCTACTCAAATCATAAGACATCTGTGGCCCTGTCCAGTGAGGAAACAACTCCTGTCCCCACCCAAACCCACCCCAACCCTGCTCCAAGTGCTGGATCAATGCCTTTACAGAAAACACAAGACAAGATGCTCATTTGGAGTTATTGGACAAATAATCATGGGTGTAGAAAGTTAGTTTTTAGTAGTAATTTTAAGTTAATCGAATAAACCTGATGTATCAGAGATAAATGAGGATGAATAAATTTTCACGCATGTTTTCCACTGAAATGAATTTTTTCAGTTGTTATATAGTACACAATTAATGCTAAGAAGGGGTGGGGTTTTTTGCCTTTTTGTTGTCTAAGAAAGCAAAAGGCAAACAAAATGCCCTCTGTGTCCAAGAAAGGATCAAAAATCTTGTCTGCTTTTCCTTCGAATAGTTATCCGATGGATTCTTTAGTTTATGCAAAGGGCTCTCTAGTGTCACCTCTGCAGTTTTCTGCTCTGTTGCAGAAGCATCTCTTCCTGTCTTCCCTCCCACGTTTCCATGTGTATAAACCCCACTGAACAGGGTGACTACTTTGTCATTTAGGAATTAGCCTGGTAGAGATAGACGCCCTTATTTCCAATGTCCCTCTCACTGCAAAGAAATAAACTTCAAGCACTAAACAAGTAATGAAGTCTGAATCAGTGAGGCATACTTTATGCAAAGGGGTTTTAATGGCCGCTCTGTAATTGCAGACAATGATAACCACCTATAAATCTTCATTTTCCAAATGTCACAGACATTAGGAATTGAATAATGTGTAATTTGTACTAGATGTTTTAGAGAACGTCAACCCAAATTCAACTTGCCTTTAAATATTGGACGCTTTAGATCTAACCCAAGAAAGTTAATAAGATCTTACCTGTATTTACACTACTTCTACCATGATCTGGGTTGTAAATCTTTGCCCAACTACTTCAAACGTTTTAAAAGTCACATTAGTCTTAACCAATAATATTGAAAATACTTTGTTTCTTCAGTGGACCATAGACACATTGAACATGTAATTATAGATATACAGTTTGCTGCATGAACATTATTCTTTATAATTTTATTATAATAACTTATTACAACTTATTCTCGCAACCTGATTTTATGTAATTTTTGAGTGCTTAAAATTTTCTGTGGACGTTTTTGGGGTCTGGCTTCTCTATGTCTCTGTGTTTTTGTAAAGCTCTATGGGTACTTCTTACACATTTAAAGCCATTTTCTTCAGAGACCATCTCATAAGGGAGTTCATAGCGAATGTGTGATTTTTGACACCTTTGCTTTTCCTAACAGTAACACTCTGAATTTATGTTTCCTTCTCTCAATCTTGTTCTCTAGGGACAATGACAACAGAATTTCTCATTTCGGGTTAATTTCTGATCTTTTCCTGTTTGAATACTGAGGAAGCTCCAAAATTTAGGCATAAATGATTCTTCGTTTGGTCTCATTTTAAGATGATTTACCACTGTTTTAAATGTTCCCTTACAATTAGAATCTACCTTCTATATACAATATGCATAATGGAATTGGGTAAGAACCATTTCTGTGTGGCTTCCCATGGTGCTCTCAGGGGAAACTTGCCTCATAGCCAACTAATAAATAAGATTGTTTAAACTTACCATCCATGACTGTTTAAGTGCTTCTCAGAAATTAGCCCATTAATCTTGGTGCAACTGCTTGTAAAGTAGACAGCGTATTATCTTGTTTGTGCCCCTTCCTTCTAGCTATTATCCAACTATGGCAATTTAGGATTCTTCTACATTGTTATGTCCACATCCTTCTGGAAGCTTCTCCAACAGTCACATTCTTCCAGAAGTTTCTGTGACTCAGGTAAAAATTACTTTTCCTGAGCAAATCTGTGCCTCACTCCATGTTATTTCAAGCAGCATCCTCAGTGGTGCAGATGTTGTTTAGACATTAAGTAAGGCACATGGCTAGATATGTTATATGAGCTCAAAGTTGGAAAATAGTCTTTTTATTTTATAACTAGAACTTCCATTACTGGGTGAGAATTCAGTTCCCTCTTCTTCACTCACTGTCTCTTTCTGTTATAAAATAGATAATGCACGAATCATAAAATAATACCATCATCAATGCCAAAACCATTGAGAGTTCTTTCATTACTTTCTAATGAGTCATTCAAAGGATCAATCTTGCTATCTCCAAAAGTATAACAGTTACTTGAGGAAATTTAAATTCTTTTCAGAACTCTATTAATAGTTTCTTTGTCCAAGAAGAAAAGCTTGTGAAGTTGCGTGGGTGCGAGGTGATCAATGCTCAATGACCAAATGGCATATTGTGTGGCTTATTCTGGGATATGGCTACCACTTAGCGACCCTCATCATGATCCATCTCTTTTCAGAGTATTTACAATTCTATGAAATTGTATTGATACAGCAAATATGACCTTAGAAATTACTGCTCATAAATGAAATCAGAGAAACAAAAGGCAATCAGAAAAATAAAAAATCAAACTTTGAAGCACACAATAAAACAAACAAACAAACAAACGTGCTTAAAAGTATCTCCTGTAAGCCTACAAGAAACTTGTTCTTATTCTGTATTTCATATTCATTTCTTCTACAACTTACTCCTTTTACAAACTTACAGTTCGGTTATACATACTTGAGCAGAATATAAAGCAGGTTCAACTTGTGTTGGTAATAGGGTTGGACTGCCGCCTTATTACATGTGGTGTTGATGGTTCACAATCCCCAACATTAGTAAGTTCAAGGGGAAATGAATGACTCAATTAACTTCTTTGTGGGTAGCTGCCAGCTGTGTGGAAATGATGTGTGTCCTAAAGGAGACATTGTTCACCCGGAGAGTGACAAATGAATAAGCATAAGGGCACGCCCCCCTCCCAGTGGCTGATGTGACAACAGATATTATTTATTTCATTAGTGGTACTTGAAAATCTGCTCAAGGTGTCCTGTATACACCTTAATACTCATGCTGACTGAGAGGGGCCTTGCATGGATGGACTTCGTCTTGCTTAATGGATTGTATATAGTTCATAATATATGTTTCCATGGGAATGTTTTTGCTCTATGTCAATGCCCATTCATCATGATGCTGTTTGTTTTTACAGAACCTAAATAAAGAAAAGATTATGAGATCTTGGGTTCTTTGGTATACTTACCAGAAAATTTCTTATAAATAACTGAATCTAGAAATTTTGATTTATTTTGAAAAATCACCTAGAATTTCTTTCTATTAAATCATATGATTAACAAAAAACTGATTCAGGGGGAATAATACATAGATCACTTTTATAACCCCCTTTATATTTTAGTCATTTTAAATAAGTGTTAATAGACCGTGGAAATTTTAAAGTAAATGTTGAAATGAGTAATCAAGTTAAAGATGAAGAAAGATATAAGAAAGTGTTTATCTGTTTTATTTTTAATATTTGAACAATCTTTATCATTGTTAAAGTATTCGTTCATTTTATTTTAATATGTTGATAGAAACTTTGAAAAGATTCTTATCTGTGTGCTTTTTAAATATATATATTAGTCATATCTTTTGGCAAGATTTCATTTTTAACGGTACCTTTGTATATACTTGGGTATTCATTTGAATAGCTGTATGTTCCACAAGTCACACTGTGTTCTACTGGTGAACTCTGCAACTGGGTTCAGTTAAGATAAGATTTCTAATTTATTTTTAAGTCTTTTAAGTCATGATATCATCTTATTCTTTCTAAGGTTCACGGTACCTGAAATTCTCTAGCTATCATGTTAATTTTGTCATCTTTATTCTATATTGAATTCATATGTTGAAGACGTTTCTTATTTTACATACTGTTCTGTGAAGCCTCTGCTGTATCATTTTTAAAACCCCTCTGTAACTGGACCATTTTTCATAAAAACATGCTACATCTTTATATATATATATATATATATATATAATTTGTGTGTGTGTGTGTGTGTAAAAGAAAGTTGAGTGTTTTGTGCTGATCCTATTAAATAGGCTTATTTTATTTTGAAATGTTATAGAATTATGATATTAGCATATTTTAGTAAACTTTGAAATCTTTGAATGAATAAACCTATTTAATTATAAAGACAAGTTTAAATCAAGTAATGCATGTGTTATATAGGTATGTGTACAATCCATGTACACACAGTTGTACTCCTCTACAGTCATAATTAGCCATCTTTCATTGTTACCTGTTTTATCCCTTGAGTAATGTTAAGACAAAAAACATGGAAATGAATACTTAACACAGGGAACATGTTTATTTATCTCATTCTAGATGTCTAAGAGCATGGCATTGGCAATTGTTTGATCTCTTTTTGATACATGACTGCAGGCATCTCAGTGACAGTTTGTGTGAAAGTATAGGCAAGTGGGAAAGGGGGTAATCAGCAGAGATGCCTGCATCCATTACAACACAAAGGCACTAACTCCAGTCACAAAGGCACTAACTCACTCGTAAGCAAAGAACATGAATCACATCAATAATAGGTTAATCCACCCCATGGCTCTACTATGTGCTATCACCCAGGGTTCCGCCATCTCTCAGTGCTGTCACACTGAGGATTGAGCTTTATACACATGAGCTTTGGAGAACAAACTTCAACCAGATCCAAACTAAATCACTGTCCTTATCATTGTTCTTCCTAGTTCACCTTTCCTTTATAAGCACTGTGAAATCTGCATGTTACCATATATTCTAAAATTAGCATCCAGTTTACCACTGGCTCTACCTATCAGCGTACTTCAACCTTTCAATTAGGATGTCAGTCTCTACTCAGCCTAACCTGTTTCCTAGTTTGCCATGGTGATAGAGTCTGCTATGTATTTGTCATAAATGTTATGTGATATATATATATATATATATATATATATATATATATATAGTATAATATATGTCAGAAAATAATTATGTAATGATAACTCAATATTCAGAAGCATTTTAATTGATTTTAATGAGAACCTCCATTATGCCTCATGCCCTTGAAGCCTGGCAAAGTCTGCATTAATTTCTCCTTATTTGCATTTTGAGCAAGCTTCTCTAGTGACACCAACACAGGCATTTTGAGAAGAACTGACACACCCCAGGTGTTTACATTGCCATAATTCATGTAATAGTCAAGTTAAATAGTCAAATTTTCCTTAATGACCTAGAGCCATTTCTTTCTATATTGGGACAAAATATAAGATACTAAAAAATAACTGTTGCTTGTGTGGAATTTAGTTCACCCCATGCTTTCTCTTATTGTTTTAGAACAAGGTCAAATTTCCTAAAATTTCCTTTGTAGTTAGCAACCATTGCCATACTTCCAAGTATGTCAAATTCCTAAGGTAATATGTAACTGAAAGGTTGTTATTTACTTATTTTGTTGTATTTGTTATTCATTTCCTCTTATCTGCTCATCAGTTTATAAACTACAGGTTAGGCTTCTTGTTCTCCACATTTGATTTTGGTGTATACAAGAAAAATCTTGATAGCCTGGCATCGCTTTTGGTGTGATCATTGGGGAGAATACCATCTTACTATCCCCGCAAGGGAAAGGTGATGAGGAAAAAGGTTGTATGATGTTTACAGCTTAGAAATGACAGGGTTGCAGGCAACGAATCTGAAAACGCATTTCAATGTGACTACTGCTTCATAACTTCCCTGAATAAGATGAGATGGGACACAAGATCAAAATCCTTGATAACCTACAGCTCTTTGTCTCTTGACATAAATCTTGCTATTTTAAGAAGTTCCTCAGAGGTAAAAAAGTGAATTTTGACATAATGACTAGGTTGTGTTAACAACGTAGTGGAGGATCTTGTCACCAAGGCAGAAAGCTTGGTGGTCCCGAGAGATGCAGTGTGGCTATGCTCCTCAGTAAGTCCCAAGAAGACTCCTAAGTACTACTAAATGGAAGGTGATTACACCAAGAGAGTTAGCAGATTCTGTAATTCTCCCAGCCATTGAAATCCATTTACCATCCCCAGATATGTACAGAAATATAATTCATTAAAAAATAAAAAGTACTCCAATTATTCTATTTGTCAATTTCCTTATGACATCAAAAGGCACACAGGTCTGAGGTCATCATAATGGAACTAAGGTGGGCATAGGGTTCATATGATAGGAAGGATAAATACAAAATATAATATGTCTTCACTACTGAGATAGAACTGGTTCCACAAAATCAAGAAAAATTGGAAAGACAAAATATAGGAAGGTACACTCAACCTTAATGTCACGTTTGTATTTCCTTAGATTGTTGAAATCATCATACATATTGACACTGCATTATTTTTCTTGATGAAAAAAATTCCATACATTATCCTCATTTATTGAAGGCCAACCGAGGGAAATAAATTTAAAATTAATGTCTGTTTCTGGAGATACAATATATTAACAGCTTTATAGTTTTCAATATTCAGGCTGAAGTTTCTGAAATAATCGGGAAAAAATATGTGTATTAAGAAAGTATTTTTGAGTACCTATGTACTCATCTGGAGCAGAAATAGTTTAAAGGTTTTGTTATTAAAAAAAAAATCACTGACTGTGTATTAGGAATTATGCAAATTAGAATGCTTTATTTTTACATTGTAAAATAGATCTTATTTTATTCATAGCTTGATTCAAACTACAAAAGCTTAAGATGTAGGTGCTATATTCCTGATGAAGCTATCTTAGACTTGACTTTAGCAAACTGCCAAGAAACATAAGAGGATCTTTGTAAAAAGTGATTCAAGGTTGAGTTTTCTTCTTTATTCCCTCTGTCCTTCCTTGTCTGTGACTCACTCTGTTTCTATCCTCTCCTGCCTCATCTTTGCACTGCAGCACATATTACATTTAGCCATATTATAGCATAATATTTAGAATGCTAAGTAGAAGTTTTACAAGGGGCCAAATATATTCGTTATCCCAAAATAAATCTGCAAGCTAATAATAGCAACATTGTGCACTTTTAATCATAGAGGAAACAGGACCTCTCAGTGTCTCATCAACATATATTTGAGGGATCAGTTTTTACTGCTAATTTCTCTTTATCTGGAAATATTTTGATATTTTTAATTTATTGGAGAGGGAAAAATTATAATATAAATTGAATTGATTAGTTTTCTCTCAAAATATTTGTGAATGAACTCTAAATTCCCATCTGAGTCTATCAAGGAGAGGTTTCCCTGTCTGCATTGAACACTGGTGTTCAGAAAGATGTGGAATGCACACTGAATACACAGTACAGCTGTGCCAATCTTTCTGCAATTATTTTGGATAGTTGGGTATTTGCCCTATCTGACAGTTTGTGAACATGATGAATAATTTAGTATTCAAGCTGCTGCTGTTTTGGCCCAATTAACATGAATTTCATAGCCATTGTTATTCCAACGGATTGCAATATGGGGGGATCAATGCCTCGGTATTTGTTCTTTGTGCTAATTCTTTTTTTCCTGAAATGGCTTATAATATAAAGCTAAGTAAAAATACAACAAACATCGTTTTATAAAATGACCCTGAAATCTCTGAGAACTCACCTTTCCATTAAATACTTGTCCATTGTTTAGATGTGGTATCTAATTTTAGAATTTTCTTGGAGTGTTTGTCAACTGGACATCCATCTATTTCAAGCATGTGCAAAATATTTATGGGCATCGGTGCAAAGCCAGAGCATCCTGTGACATTATATATTTCAGCGTGCATTTGTTAGTCAGCCTAACATGACTCATACATGGCTGCTACACCATTTCTTTCTATTCTTAGAGGAACAAATTTTAGTTAGTTTTCTGTGGCGCTGTTTTAATCTAAACCAATTGTCAGTATAACTTCACACTGAGAAAAAGATCAGGCTTTGAAAAGTACTTTAAAAATAGACTTACTATAGACTTCAGTACTGTATGCAGAGATACTGTCATTGCTGCTGTCATATCTATAAAAAGACTAAAGAGTAAATTGTTTTCTTACTGCTAGAAAATTTATTTTGAATAAAAGTTATGCAAAGGATAAACATATAATGCATGTATATATGTATATATGTATATACATAAAACTATAGTATTATCTTGGCCATTACTTTTCCAGTGATACAACTAGATGTGTTGCAAATTCATTAATTTAATAAATATGTCCAGATAACTCCTATGTACCAGATATAATTCTATTTTCTAGGGACGATGAATATAAAACTCAAGGACGGCATTCCATTTGATGGAGAAAAATGTCAGGTGATGCTAAGACAATTTTAAAATTGTTGGATAAGAAAATGTAACCTCATTCACAGCCTAACCTTTGGTTCATCTCTACAACATGAAAAAGCCAAGGCACTGAACTCTGGAGCTCTATAGTGGACAGAGCTTAGAAGGCAGCAGGACAGGAATACTCCCCTTTTTATTAAAGTCCTAGGATGCAGCTTACAGTTTCATATTCTAGGACCTCCTCCAAGGGTAGAGGGGAGAATATATTCAGTGTAATTCAGTTTGTCCTTTGTGTACTGAAAGTTAATGTCTAGCCATTATAATTTTCCAAGCATAAAAAACTGTAATTAAAAAAATCCATTTGAAAGGACAGTACTGGCAGCCTCTTAGTCCTGGTTTCATTATATTATGGAATTGGTACAAATACAAAATTCTAGATCTTTCCAATATTGGCATCATATTGTCTTACTATGCAGACTAATATAAAGTTAGTTGATTTGTAATAATACAGAAAGCATACTATAATATAAGCTTCATTTTAGCATATAAAATTATTGCAATTTCCATGCCTCGGTTTTACCACTTGCAAAAGTGGAGATATAGAACTCTTGCATCCTAGAATACTGTGGTTGGGGACCTTAGGATTCATTAGAAGAGGGTGTGAAATCCATCACCCTAATTTATCATGGGTTTAGACTGTTTACTTGGAAACTACAGAGTAAAATTCAAAATCACAGAACCCATAACATGTATGTCTTCATATTAAT
This sequence comes from Arvicanthis niloticus, assembly GCF_011762505.2. NCBI lineage: Eukaryota > Metazoa > Chordata > Mammalia > Rodentia > Muridae > Arvicanthis > Arvicanthis niloticus. The sequence goes on from NC_047672.1 coordinate 65,072,848, forward strand.
CATATTCTGCCTTTATAAGCAGATGATTTGAAAATAAAAGCAATCAAGCTGGTCTCATACTTGGGTAGGGAGAGCAAAATGCTAGTAACCTAGGACATGTTGCCTTTGCAATGCTGCCAGTTGGGAGGGGAGTTGCTGCTGCACTCTAAGAGATGACCATTGGTTCTTTCTCATGGTGTCCATCGGCATTAACTACCTGTTTATGTTCTGCGTATGTATGTTTACTATGCTAAATGATTAGGAAGTCTCTTTCTTCTGAAATATATTCAATCACTAGGAGGCAATTAAACTGTCACTCCAGAGAAGTCTGATGATTTAACATCAAGTTCATAAGAGTCACTTTTATTTACCAAATTTTTATGTTCTTGCCATTATTTTTCTTACCTCCTCATGCCAACAGTAGAATATCATTACCAACTGTGTAGTTATATTGATAACCCAGAAAGTAAAATAGCTGAGGTTGAGAGTGAATCTGATTATCTCTATTGTCTTCAATTTTTACACAAGTAACTTCTTAACTCTTTTACCAAACCATTGATACAATTCAGACTTCAAGAATGGACATTAATGGATACTTTTTATGTTAAATATGAAGGGAAAAAATTACACTTTGAGATTGATTATAGTGTTTAAGGACAAAGTATCAGGAGTCCAGATAATGGCCTTAATTTGGAGGCAAAGAATTGAAAGGAGTTGATTTGAGATCAATCCTAAAAGATGGAAAGGAGTTTGTCCAAGAAGAATATCTTGGGATTTCCAACCTAGAAAAACGGTTTTTGTTAGTTCTTGTATTAACACTTTAAATGTTCCCTTACTTTGAACGTAATGTGCAATCCTTTGCACACATCTGCCACTCTCGACACCATCTTTAGAAGTTTTGTTTAAGGAATATGAGGCATTAGCAGTTTCACATACAAAAAGTCTGTTATTAAGAGTGAATGTCAGAGGATCTACTTGAATTAGATTACAAAGTTAAGTGCTTCTAAATGCAGTTAAATGTTCTGGCAAAAAAAAATACCAGTGATATTTGTGTTAATTGCTACTAGGATTATAATTATATAATTAAGAATTAAGATAAACATAGTAAGTGAATAGACAGTATTTCAAGGTGAAGGGTTTCTGGCATTCTTTTTCTTAAATTAAGTGTAGAGGTAAAGAAAATATAACTGATAAGAAAATCCAAATATAGAAAAATTTATGTTTAACATAATTCCATAGAGATAAACTCTTCTTTGCAAATAGTACATTCTGAGACACTAGGAGGAGAGAAATATCTTCAAAACTTGTAAGGAAAAAAGGAATCAGACTCCAATAAAATGTTTCAATGTTCACATGTTTTGTTGATGTTAATTTTACTTTGTAGTTGAAACAGAATTAATGACTGCTCAGGTGTACGCATTCACTTGGATACATATATACAAGTAAAATGTAATAGAATGAGAAAACTGATTTAAAAAAAAAAAGAAAATAGGACGTACAGTTGCCAGGTAGAAAAGAGAAGGCAATGTCTATTCAAGGATTAGATTTCATTTTAAATTTCCCCACTGCCAAGGTTAAAAAGGAAATACATTTCCATTACCTGATAAAGTGGAGTATATCAGCTCTTCATTAGGAAAAACCTTTCCTGGCACTAAATTCTGGGAGAGGATTTATCATGTGTACCAGTATTTCTCAAACATCTCATGTTGACTCTTAAAATGAATAGTGGCTTTGCAGACATTGTAAGGCTATTCCTCACCAGATCATTTGCTATATCAACCCACATGAAAAGCTAAGAGCATCATATTACATTGTGATCAGAGAATCAATTTGTGTTTGGAGCCTTGGAGACACTTGGGAGGGTGGAATGGAGAAATAAATTCAATCATGTGGAAACAAAAAGAATTAATTGGTCCGATGCTGCCACAGTGGATGTAAACCCTTGTGTGCTGTAGTATCACTAAGGGTACATCTTTGAAATTTCATCATGAAATTTAGGATTAAAAAGCAATTTTTAACTTCCACCTGCCTTTGAGGCTTGAGAAGTCAGAAGGCTGGATTGACAAAATCAGCTAATGAAAAAGTAATTGCTTATGGTGTCCTGAGTATATCCACCCTACTGCTCTTTGGACCCTATTGCCAACACTGAGCTCATTCTTTATACATGGATAATTTTCATCCTCTTGATAGTACCTAGAGGTACTATCAGCATCAGAACCTGTCCCCATCTTTACTGACCTCCTCAAGTGATTCTTTCTGGATCATCCTGGCATTTTCTCCTCCACTTCTTATCTGATTGGTCTTTTTTTCTTTTTCTTTTGCTTCTCTCCTCTGCCTGTGTTTTACTGTATTCCAGAGTTCTGTTCTTAGTGTACTTTCCCTCGCTAGCTTAGCCTTCACTCCCCCATATATTCCTATTTTTGCCTCTGGCGGTTGAGCTTTAAACTAATTTGTTCAACTGTCTATGTGTACCTAAAATACTCGTTGGTACTCTATCCTAAACCAACAAGTTCAGAACTGCACGCCCTTTGCTGTTCCAGCCATATCTGCTCATGTTCTCTGGGTGTTAATGGCTAATGACTCTACCCATCTTGTCATAATCATGGGTAAAACTGTTAGAAAAATCTCACTCTTCACATAGCCATCCTTATCCTTAACCTCATTTCCCCAAGACTAGCAAACTTTGGCTCTTTACATATCCCAGATTTGTCTTGTCTCTTCTCTTAGTATGCCACTGACGTGACTGGGAGCCTAGTCTCCTCTTTGTATAGATCATTAAAATAAGCTTCCTTGACTGCCCAGCCTCCCAGGCGTATCCCAATGAATACATCTTCCTCTGAAATAGGACTCCTTCTTCTACAAGGCAGATCTTTTATGATGGTCTCCTCCTTTCCATCCTCTGTGGCATTTCATCACCCACATCAAGATTACAAGCGTGACTGTAGAGATGCCTTTTGATTAGGACCCTGCTGATTTCTCCTTTCTCTCTTTGCAATTTACATCCTTTTACTGGCGAAATTGCTCCCATTTCCTGCACTCACACATGCTCTCTTATTCTGCGGCTTTGTGCATTGGCTGAAGTCCTGGTGTGACCGCCTCCTCCTTCTTCAGCTGCTCTTACTCATCACTTAAGAACAACTCAAGCAGCAGCTTGGCCTCCCACAGAAAGCCCCTTGTAAAACCTCACTTGAGCTGATTGTCTATTGGCTGTGATACCTGAACAAGCAATGCATATATTCTATTTGTATTTTTTAGTATATTTTATTAATTTAAGCTCCCTGAGGAACAGCAATACCACCTTGTTAAAACATTTTCCCTAGATTAACTAGTTCAGTGTATAAAAATGATCGCACTGTTTAATGTAGTAAACATTTGCTGAAATAAGTTACTTTTCCCAATACTATTATATTTACCATTGTTTATCTTAATAAAGTCAAATGAGAATACAAAAATATGAACGGTAAAGGTTGTACAGACACCTCTAAAACTTTTGCACCATAGTAGTTAAAGTTAAGATCAGAATCATGGATTTATGTTTATCCTAAATTATTATTAAATATTCTAGTTTAAAATGTATATTACAAATATTTTGTTTAATGAGTTAATATTTTGACATTAAAGAAAAAAAAACATGCCAGGTGATGGTGGTGCATGCCTTTAATTCCAGAACAGGCAGGGGATCCCTGAGTTCAAGGCCAGCCTGGTCTATAGAGTGAGTTCCAGGACAGCCAGGGCTTCCCAGAGAAACTATTTCTTGAAAAACAAACAAATATGGTAACATATATTATAAAATACTTTGAATGACACTATCTTGAAAATAACTTTGTATATCTATCTCCAAACTTAAATTATAACTTTATATAGATGAGTTTGATTCATTAGATTTTAGTCCTAACCAAAATAATTAAATATTGCCAAAAATGAGATAAAATTTTATACTATACCAAGTCAATGTGTTAGAACATAATATTGTCAGAATTAGAAGGGAATGGGGATTTAGTTTATTTCCTCCAATTAATTTATCTGTAGAGGATATTGAAGCCCTAAGAAATCCACTATGCAGCACTATAACTGATTATTGCCAAAACTGGAAGCAGTGTTCAGATTGGGCTCCCCTCAACACACTGTCCTGTGTACATTCAATAATGTAATCTGTCATTTATGTTAATCACAAGCCTGTAAACATACAAATGCATACCAACACATACATTTCATGACATGGAATAATTAAAGTCTTCTGCTGTTACTCTTACTTGACAACAGGGAGGGTAGCCTGCTCATTTTCCGAACTGGTAAAATCACTAAGAAGTTGCCTTAGCATCTTCTTTTCTGTTTCTCTATTTTAATTTAAATTTCATCAAAGATTTTGTACCAAAATAAAACAGAGAAATAATTACATATTTAATAAATATGAAATTAAATATCCAAAAGGAAAAAACAATAAAAAATGAAAATAATATTCATTATTTACAAAGACTCAACTCTCTTGGTAGTTAAATTTGAATCACAATATAAATAGACTACTAACTCGTTAACTACAAAAGTCACATAGTTGTTAGATGTTTAATGTTATTTTTTTATGTTTTATAAATATATGGTATTCATCTTTGTAACAAAATTTAGTTGACCATATTTACTTTTACCAGAATTTATAATGAAGTTATAAGAAGCAAAGAGATGGCCCTTATTTGACGAATTACTCTAATTTCTAACTTCAGGAAAAAAAGTTTAAAAAGCCATTTTTAAAAATAGTTATGAGAGCAGAGAAGATTTAGAGAGACTTCTTATTATTGTATTGTAAATACCAGTAAAGGGAAACATGGTCAACCAAGGTTTATTACAAAAATGGCCAAGGCCCAGTGCTCCACCGACACTTAGATGCCAAAAATTCCAGACGAATTTGTATCATTTGTGACAGGAGAGAAATATTTTATGACACATGACTAGAAAATGTCCTAGTTTTACTAAATACTTTTAAAAGACAGGAGAAAATATGTTTTAAAGTTAATAATTTGGCATTAAAAAATGTTTCTGTGTGCTTCTAACAGGCAAGATTATGTTGTGTCTCCCTTGAACTGAAACCCCTGGATGTTTGGTAATATGCTCGCTTATCTCAGAATTCTTATAAAGTTAGCATACCACCTGCTACAAAAGCTAAATAGCTACTTTTGAATTACATTGAATATGTAAATGTATATATTCATATATTTATATGGATGACTTTAAGTATGTACATATGTATGGAAATTATGCTGGTTTGAGTGACAAATGCCCCCCAAAGGTTCAGACATGTGAAGATTTGTCTCCTACTTGGTGTCTGTTAGAGGAGGCCCGGGAAGAGCGCCCTTGCTAGAGGGAACAGCATCCTTGGTGGGGGAAGGAGGAGCATCCTTATTGGAAGGAAGAGCACACTTGCTCGAGGAAATACATCACCTGTATTGATGTGTTTCCAGGTGCTGGCTCTGACACTTTAAGGGCCTGTGTCACTTCTGGTTTGCTGTCTCTTCTTCCCATTTGAGTTTGAATATGCAATCTCCCCTTGCTCTAGCCACTGTATCTGTCTAGTGCCATGCTGGACTGGTATTATGGACTTCCATTTCTCTGGGACCATAGCCCAAATGAACTCTGGCTTCTATCAGCTGTGTGTACATGTATGCTGATATATATATACACATGTAACTCCTTGTGTGTGTGTGTTTACAAATATATAGTACTATGAGAAGAAAAACACATAACCTCATTCTCCTCCCTGAATCATTGTTTCAAGACCGTCTACTTGTGTACACTCTCAGTCTTTGCTAGCCACAGCGGCAACTTCACAGTGGTTCTGAGGAATCCTAGCTCTTGTACCAACACACCCACTGACCTCTTGGGAAAAGGGAGATACATTTTTCCCACACCTATTTAAACAAGAAGAGGCCTTACCTCTTAAATTGCGCAACACCTGACTTTCAGCTTGAGAGAACTGCAAAATGAAACTCAGTTATTTCAGACCTATGTGCAATGAAATTCTATTTAAGGGCATTTCATCATCCTACCATACACTTTTCTGAACATCGCAAACTAAAAGTTCTTTAGTTTAACCATGTTATCAAATAAATTTTTAATCTTTCTATAAAACTAAATATTGACTTGTTGTCTGAATGTTGTACTTTGAATTCCAGATCAACCTTAATGAGTTATGGAATTTATGGAATACTTTGAAGAAAGATTTGACAGAAAGATAGGATTCTTTGAAAACACTCAGAAGTTATTTTCCTTCCTGTTTTGGCCATTCATCTGAATATAACAAATTTGACAGTCAGCTTTGTTTCTTGCTGCTAACCCTACATTGCACAGGAACTACAACAAGAGTTGTAAAGTCAGCCACTTAAAAGTTGTGAGTTCCATTGTGTGAAAGGGTTTTGTACAATGGAATCATGGGGAGCAGATCATATGAGTCTCACCACTGAAACATTGCCATTAAAACTGTGATGTTACATAAAACGACTCAGAAATCTGACTTTACTGGCACCGGGTGTACTTCCATGCATGCCCCAAGCCCAGTCTGTTTGTGCAGAGATTTAGCTTACAGTGCAGAATCAGGGCTGGGATGCCCCCAGTTCTGTGAGACTTTGAAAAAGAAATTGCATAAAAAAGAAAGGAATAGCTTAATTGATGCTAGATATCCCCAAGGAATTATATATTTACTATGTTTTACATATATCTTACTACTTCATTTGATCGTCCCCAATCACTCCTTTTTACATGTGAACAGGAAAGACCTGTGGAACGTATTTCAAACTCATTTAGTAAAAGTAAAAAAAATAAAGACTCAACAGCAATCAGAGAAAAACCATTAGTGTAAATAAAAGGCTGTCTTAGCCTCTACAGTATAAACTAAGCGTTTTAAAACTTACCAAGTGAAAGGCTAGATTATTTTACTTTCTTTTCTAATACTTTGACAGTATACATTTATCACGGTGATAGTAACATTCAAATAAATCAGATTGGGAAGAGTGCCATAGTGTCAATCATGAAGTTTTTATAAAAGCTTTCTGAAATTGCATGGGGCAGAGGAAACATGATCTTGCTTCTGGGGTGGCAAACAGCCCACCACCGTTAGATAGCTGAAGCGCCATGCCCTGCATCCTGTTAAATGTAACTCAATCAGCTCCACGTCAGCAGAAGGGTTTTTATTTTCATCCTGACATGCCAGTCCGAAAGCATGCTAAAGCTTTCGCTTGTGTAAAGCTTCAACATGATTATTTCTATGAAATAATTAGTGACATCTGAACCCCTTTCTGATAGACTCCATTTAGAGAGAGGTGAAGCCGGTTTTCTTATTTACTGAATTTACATTTGAAACACTGTATTATTTAAAAGAAACAATGGGGTGGATTTGAAAAGTTCATGATTTTTTTATAAACTATCTTTGATCCTGTTACCAACTGCCAGTATTTTTAGAAGGCCTTGCTATTAACTGTTCTTAGGCATAAAAATGACAGTCTTATTCAGAAGACAACAAACATTGTGCTGCATTGTCCATGCATTTTGCTATTTTTAGGAATTATGATAATTAAAATATTAATAAAAAATTTAAAAGTTAACATTTATTATTATTCTATAACTCAAAATATCCATATCACTGATCCTATGACTTGAACTGACATTTTGTGATAAATGGGTAACATGATGGCAAACATTGTCTTATAATTCAGTCCCATGCATTGACACAGAACACTGAAGAAATGTAGAAGGGCTCCTGTTGAAGCTATTATAGCTCAAATTCCACCAGAATGAAAAATTAACTTATTTACCAGCCAATCAGGATTCCCTAGAGTTCCAAAAGCAGCGTGAAACAAAACATGGTGAACAGCTAAAACACTAAAGAGATCTATCAACCTGTGAGGGGTAATGACAGAAAGTATAAATAGTAGCAGGAGATAGCCCCTTAATAATTGTACAGGTGTTTCACCCATTGACCCTAACTTCTCTGTTTCCTAAAGTTAAGTATGGCACTTATCTGGGAAAATAATTTTCCATGAAACATAAATAACACTAGCTCACGGGACTTGTAACTCAGGTTATTAAGACCCACTCACACATTGAGGATTTAGTCAGTACTAGTAAGGGGTCTTCAAGTAGTTTAAGGCTTGACTTAGCAAAAGAGACACTGTTCTCTTCTATACTGTACAAGCTATGAAAGGTGGAGGATCTCATATTCACATCTGGTCACGTGAGTCACCAGCAATCTGTTAAGTGGTGAAATGTTATTCTTCATCGAACTGCAGCTGCTTGCCGTCGCAAGGCTAATTAACAAAGGCAACCTCATGTTTGCTGGTCATGCTTTCTGCATTCTTGTACCCTTCTGTACTCTTCACATTATAATTTATGCCATCTTATTCTTTACGGTCAAATACATTGTACATGATATGCAAATTCCTTTGCATTTAATACTCTAAACTACAACAAGCAAAGGACATATTTTAAGACTACTAAATTAATAGCAGCCAAGATCTTTCCTCATTTCAATAAACTCCCTGGTACTCACTCGATAATTCTTAACAATTGTTTTATAAAAGGCCATTTTAGAGCCATGCTTTTCTTTCCAATCTCTATATGAAACCCTTGCCCCGTGTTCAGCTCTGATACATGAGTGTCTGGCCACAGGATATGACTGCAGTCAGACTGTACCTTGTCGACAACAAACAGCTCTGTAGGGATGCTGGCTTCATTGTTGTACTTAGATTTGGTTGTGGGATAGTAAACCATGACAGAAAGCTTGATAAAGTAGAGTGGATCTGACACTTGAAGACTGAGTAGGTACATACCTGAGACTTAGGCAGGTCCCTGCTTCCTGGCAAATCACTGGCAAATCCCTACATAAGGAAACATGACCACGGGTCATGTAGCCCCAGAACAGAGTTCTCTGCGCTAATGAGGTACCCAGAGGCCCTGGGGGTGTAGCCAATAAGTTTCCCTTTCCAGACATTCCTCCCTGCAAAAGGTATTTAATCTTGGGTCCACCCTGTGAAGTTGGTATGGTATGTATCCATTCTCTGAAATGAACAGTCAGTAAACTGTTTAGAACCATGGACTGTCTCTTGCATCAAGATCCGCAATGAGGAGCCATGGAGAAGGCATTTGACTATCAAGCTGTAGCTTAATTCTCCAGTAGAAGGCTTCTCTGTGTTTCCAGCCACAGCTGCCCCACCAAACTCAAGACAATCACCACTGAGCTAAGTAACAGCTTTCTATTCCCAACCTCCGCCCCCCTCCCCCCACCCCCTACTCCTTCCTTCCCACTCCCCCCATCCGCCTCACTCCCCCCCCCCCTCCCCGCTAGACTCTTTCATCAGCCTCTGGGCCTCAGACTCCATTCTTGGCTCTTACAGGACTCTCAACAGTACCTAGATGTCCAAGAGTTTGAGGACCACCATGGCCCTGGCCTTGTCACAGGTTTGGGGATCCCCTAACACTTCATTTGTGACTTCTCTGTGCAGTACTTCAGCTGCGATTGGGGGCCCAGAGACCCCCAGGTTCAGCTTTGTCATATCTCGTATACTGTGCTTTCCCACTCCTGGAGAAGTGTCTCAGGGCTTCCCTGAAGTCCAACACCCACCTAAGAAATGGACTACCATGTTTAGTTTAGTCCATTCAGTTTTACATGTATTTCTCTACTTTTTTTTTTCACTAGGGATTGAAGTAGGTGTCATGACATCATTGAATTAACAGTGTCTAATGTAGAAGTCAATGAGATTTGACAAAAATAACAAGTTCTTTTAACTACCTCATTTAATTACTGACAAAGTTGACTGCATTCAGTATGTGGTTTGTAATGTTCTGAAGCATGATATACTGTAGAATGATTTTTTTTAGAATAAATATTTTTTATTGAATATTTTATTTACATTTCAGATGTGATCACCTTTCCCCATTCCCCCCACCACCCAGAAACCCCCCATCCCATCCCCCCTCCTCCTGCTTCTATGAGGATTTGCCCCTACCTACCTGCCCACTCCCACCTCCCCACCCTCAAATTCCCCCACACTCAGCATCCAACTTTCATGAGACCAAGGCCCTCCTCTCTCACCTATGCCCTACAAGGCCATCCTCCCCTACATTACAGCTGGAGCTATACTGTAGAATTTTTTTTTTAATGTTGTTAATTGGGCTGAGAGATGGCTTAGTGGTTAAGAGCCCCACCCCCAACACAGAAGCTTGCAAAGGACAAATCAGTTTTCTCCCAGAGTTTCACTAAGGCAGGTTGCATGCCCAGCAGTAGATTGTCAACACAAAATGGTATTTTGATGATTTTTTTTCATACTACTTTTTGAGACATTTTTTTCTTCTCAGCCCTTTGCTTGTATATTATGGTTTCTCATTGTGTGTGTGTTTCTGCGTGTGCCTGTCTGTGTGTGTATTTCTTGTGCTTTTGCTTTTTTGTTATTGTTTCTTTCTTGGTTTGGTTCCTATTCTGTTTGTTTTCTAAAAATCTAGATAAAGGAGGCTCAGAGTTGGATGGGTGAGCAGGTAGAGCAGATCTAAGAGGAACTGGGAAAACCTAGATCTGATTGGAATATATGATATGAAAAAACATGCTTCTTAAAAGGGAAAACATTCTCATCATTTAAATTCATAAGTACATAGGTAAACTAATATTTTCCTCATGCCAATGTGCAAGTTATGTTAGTTTACTAGCAAAGCTTTATTTGAGGTAACATAATTGAAAATTGTGTGAGAAGACAATTAGGTATTGTAGACATTTTGTGTCAAAGGAGGATTATAAAATTCAGTTAGAATTTTCTTTTTAGGTCTCTAAGTCTTTTAAGTCATGTACAAATATTATGCAAAACCATCAAGTAGATAATAACTGTTTCAGTTATTAAACAGCTATTAAAGTCCTCAGCCCCCACCCCACCTTTCCAGCCGGGGTCCGTCACTGAAGGCGATAGACAGCTATAGACTGGATGCTGTTTCTCTCTCTGATACAGCAGGGGAAGAAAATGAAGTCACCTCAATCAATTTTTCAATTTTTGTTTCCCAGGGTTTAATTTTATGGATACACATTAAAGAAAATTGGGAAATTGAATCTTTTTCACAAATCCTTGTGAATAAAAAAATTAATAAACAAGGCATTTTCTAATGTCTCCTATAAACTGGCAGCTATAGCCAAGGCAGTGACAGGAAGGTGGGTAATGACTGCCCCATAGCAAAAAAAAAAAAGAGAGGCCTGGCCTGGGCCAGGTTCGATGTTTTAAGTTGGAGGCAATGTGCCATAGGAAAAGAATAGGCCCAGCCTTCCCTTTTTACCGATTAAAATTTGGGGACGTCTGTGATCCTGAAAAGCTGACTGCATGCTAAGTTTTGAAATCACTGTCACAATTAACAGTTGGTTTCGCCTTTATAACAAACTCTCCTTCCTGTGAATGTTTGAATCCTCTTAGAAGTTTCTGTTCCCCGTCATTATGGATCTCAAACTACTGAAAAGCATTTTAATTCACCCTGTCTCTGCACCCTGTAGCAGCCAAGCATCAGAGGTGTAACATTCTGTGCCTGTGCCTAGGTTAACAGGGAAACTCTTTGCATCTCCTTTGCATGAGTCAAATGGAAAGTAATTCTTTGTGCAGTGTTGCCAGCTTCTACACTTTGTATATTTAGTGTAGATCTAGTTATTTATTTATTCAGTGAGCTTGAGTGTAATGTGCCTTTTGGAAGCAAAATGTGAATAACTTCATGTCCTGAAACCTGCCCCTGTCACTTAGATTCTGCAGATGCTGCCTCTTTTCCAGCTTACTGGTGAGCCTCTGCTAATCACTATTAACAATGGGATTTTTGTCTCACTTGAAAACGTTCTTGTTCCCTTTCCATTGAGGTGGAGACTGTCACTAAAACCCACCACCAACAGGTATTTGCAGTGTCTGGTAGATTAGGAAACTCATTTAGGAGATGATCTAACAAAGAAGCCAGGGTGGGGGTGGGGGTGGGGGTGGGGGTGGGGGTGGGGGTGGGGTTGTAACAAGCTCTAGCACAGATCAAAATGGTTAAAAGGTGTGCCATTTTAAAACATTTTTGAATGCTAATATATGGTAGAGTGATATGATAAAATAAAAGAGACCACGGTAGTGAAACAGCTTTTCTAAAATAATTTCATAAAACAGAACAAACAATCAAAACACCCTCCTAAGACTAGGTTTAGACATTTTGGGCAATTTAGACACAAACCATAACTTCAGCTTATTTTTCTAGCTACTTCTTACTTCCCCACTCTGACAGTCTAACTAAGCTAACAGAGGCCACCTGCTAGTTCCACTCAAGGAGAGAGATGGTCACCAGTACAAATTTTCCCTGTGGTTTTTGACAGCTTTAATTATCTGGGTTTTTCTTATGATATATAGCAACAGTATAGCTCTTTGGTCAGTTTCTCATCCCCTTCTGCATTGACTTAATATTTATTACTACAGTTAATTTGCAAAATGAGCAATTTCTCACTATGTTGCAAGTTCAATTCAGCCCTAAGACAGCCTTATTTTACCACATCTGTATTCCCAGGGCATTAGGGGGCAGGGAGGAGTTAATGCCTCTGTAGAGACTGAATTCCCTTTGCATTTTACCAATTCCTTCTCTCAGCTCATGCTTCCACAGCTACTGCTTATGCTAAAAGCATTCATAAGGGTCAGATTATGCAAAGTGTAACTTAATTTCTGAGACATCGCTTTTAACCTGCCAACCCTGGGTTCCCATCCCTGACTATAGTAATCCTTAAGTAATGAGCGGTTTTGAACAGAACATGCAATACATCAAATATTTAGTTTGGAAAGCATCTCAATTGATGGGATGTTTTCTGATCTCCTAAAGCATTTTTTTCACCTACATTAATTATCTTTAGGGAAAAAAGTTCAAATTCCCAGTTCCAGAAAAAAAAATTATTTATTAAAAATGAATTTCAACCTGAGAATGAGGAGGGTTGGCTTTAACTACAGCATTTGCTATAATGTCGATGATCATAAGATTCTCAGTGACTAATGAAGCAGTCTCTTGGAAAACAAAAAACAGGAAATAACAGATGCTATTTTTAAAAATATATATATATAACCCAATCAAAAACATCTTGATAAAAGAGGTAAAATTTGTTTTCATGTTTGGTTGTCTTTTCAGTCTTGTTAGAAAATCTGATTAATTAACTTTTTGAGAATTCCCTAGTTAAGTATTTTCTCTTAAGAACTTACTAATTTTTAGTAGTGATCACATTTGGAAGGAAAGGCTACAATCACAATGAAATGAGACTTGAAGTGTGCTTGTTCCATCAAGTCCATTCTAAGTAGATTTACACACTAAATCATTCATTGCAATGCATTCAAACCATGCTCAGCCTTTGCATTCTTTTATTTACAAATGCAACAAATGTCTTTACTCAGGAAAATGCAGGGTATTTATACCCTAGGAAAGTAAGTGGTGTGTGTGTGTGTGTCTGTGTGTGTGTGTGTTGTCTGAGTATTGTATACGTTTCTGTGTGTGTGTCGTGTGTGGTGTGTATGGGTGTGGTGTGTGTGTGAGAGAGAGAGAGAGACTGTGTGTAATTTGTGGAGGAAGGAGTTTGAGTGGGTGGTTGCACACAAGTTTATGGCAGTGCCTGGTGGAGACCAAAGCTGACATTTTTCTCTGTCCCCACCTTATTTTCTGAGTCAAGGATCCCTCCCTGAGTCTAGACCTCATTGACTGACCAGACTGTCTGGCCAGTGGGCTCCAGGGAGGCACCTCTTGCAACAGTTATAGATACATGCCTCCATGATGTGCTATCACTTAGGTGCTAAGGATTTGCACTCAAGTCCCATGCTTTCACAGAAAGTAATTTACCAAGTGAACAACCACTACCCCCAGCCTTACTTAAATTTAGTTGTAAATAATAGGCATTTGCCCTTTCAAGTTATTTCATAATTACAAAATATTAGTGGGCCCTTCAAAATAAAAACATTAATTTTACCTAAGGGGAAAAAATCTCCCCACAAAAGAAATATTTAAACAAGTAACTTCTGAAACTACCTGAGTCTTTATTGGAAAAAAATAAAATAAAAATTACCTAACTTGTTGTAAACTGTTTCTCTGGAAAATCAAGTACAATGCCCAGTAAATTCTTACTAACCTATCTCGGTATGAAATGGGGGTGAGGCTAAAAGCTACTGAGTTCTTTGTCAAAGTAAGCACAAGGACACCATCCTAGGAAGCCTGTGATCACTCACCAGAGGCAGTACTTACATTTGAAAACTTGAAAGGTTCCAAGGATCAGGAACTCAGTTGCTAATAGACTTCATTGTGGTTCAAGACACAGGCTGTGGAGGGGAGTGCAATTGAAAATAGAACGCTTTTGTGTGAAATAGAGTATTTTCCTATACTTGAATGGTCAGTGTTAAAAGATCAATATGCTACTTTCTGACTCTTACCTACAGTAGTAAATACAGAAAACTCCGGATTTTTGGTGGCACATGAGCAGTTTCAATCAAGCCATGCCTTGGGCCACAGGTTCTTTGAGTGAATGGTAACAGCTGGAGGGATGGTTCAGAATCCATATTGTTTGTCACCTTCAGCTAAGTCCTGTGTTTTCACACACTCTTGAGCAAGTACTCTCCTGCCTTGCTTCTACTTCAGCTAAGGGCTTAAACTTAATTCTCTCTCTGTCTCTGTCTCTCTGTCTCTCTCTTCTCTCTCTTTGTCTCTGTGTGTGTGTGTGTGTGTGTGTGCGTGCGCGTGCGCACGCAAAATTGTTATAAAGTTAGGAAACAGCTTTAGTTAATCTTGCTAAAGTCAGATGAGATAACAGCAGGTGTCTAAGCCCCAAAGGCCTTTATGTTGCCCAAAACTAATTGTATCAAAGTTATAAGAATAGAGGTGTTTGTAAATATGAACTGTGTATATAATTCCAGATATTAACATTAGTGTAAATTATTCATTTGTACAATTCAGTAATGTTCTCCTGTTTCATTGTTCAAATTTAAGATGAAATGTTCTTCCTATAGAATCAATCTGAGCTTTTACCATTGAAATTAACTATTATTTTTTGAAGAACATATGAAAAATTCTATGATTAGACTTTTAACAGGCAAAATAGATACATATTATTTCATCCTGTTCTGTGTTGACAGAAATAAACGTACCCCCCTGCTTTACACAAGAAACATGTTGGAGATCTCTTTGTACAGTTGAAAATAAAGTAAATAGAAAGGGGAAATGCTTCAAAGTAATAATGCTGGTGTTTAGCTGGGATAATTCACTATTGGAATTCTCTAGATAATCCCAAATGGGGCCAGAATTCCTTTGCAGGATGAGTGTCTATAAAGGCAGACAAACAAGCCTCTTGTCGTTTGCAGTTAATCCTTTCCCTAAAGCGTGAAAAGTGCTCACGATAACAAGGGTGGAAAGAGTAAAATCAACATGATTTTGGAGTTTATATTCTTAACAATACTAACTGATCAATAGGCTTTCAGGAACTGACAAATACAATAAGATCTGCTTGACAAATCAATTTAGTGTAGTAGGCTCTGTCTTCCCCTCCCCCTCCTCCCTTAAACCCTCCTCCTTCTAGATTCACACAGAGGTCAGGGGAAGAGTGCTGTTGGTATACAGACAGTAGGAAAGTTATCATGG
Organism: Arvicanthis niloticus; assembly: GCF_011762505.2. NCBI lineage: Eukaryota > Metazoa > Chordata > Mammalia > Rodentia > Muridae > Arvicanthis > Arvicanthis niloticus. The sequence continues at coordinate 65,088,451 of NC_047672.1, forward strand.
CAATGCTTAGATAACTTTTATGAGTACTTTCAAAAAGTGTTTGTGTTTTTGAGACCTGTCTTTTCTGCCAAGAAACGTTCAGAACATCAAACAGGAATTCTCTTCCGGATTTCAAGTGTTTAGAGGTGCTGGTAAAAAACAGAGTACGGAGAAGATTACAGGAAATGTACAGGGTGTTCTCTTAGAGCTTTTATACAAGTCTTACCCAAATCCCATAATACCACTAGATGTCAGGGATCTTGAAAGAAACGTAAAAGAGAAAATTTAGACCCCACAAACAGCATGCCTACATGGCAGAGAATTAATGAGGTCCAACTCGGCTCCGAATACATGCCTGTACCCCACAGAGAACTGAGTCACCCCTCACCAGTTCATGAAGACACAAGAACACACTTTTCTTTTAATTCTGGTCCTTGACACTCAGCAGGGACTTTTGTGAACTTTGCCATCTTCCTCTGCCCTTGAAGCCAGCACGAGGGAAGTGGATCTAATTAATAAGAGGCGGTGCCTTTGCAGAGTCAGCCACTGCTTTCCAGAAGCTGCAAAACCTCCACCGGCACTTTTAAATTTGGAGTATCCTTTCGCGAATCCCCTGTTGTAATTTATAATTCTCAGTGGACCTATATTTGTCTTGAACTGATCGTTTATATGGGCTTTCCAAGGAATTTCTTCACTACACTTGTTGTAGAGCAGGAGAAGGGGGTGGCTAAACCCAAGGGGGGGGGGGTGCGTGGAGGCGGGAATAATCTCTAAAGGGGCTTTAAAACCTTCCGTGGTTAAAGTTACACTGATGCGAGGATACACACACACACACACACACACACACACACACACACACACACTGCACAAGTTCAGCGAGGCTGTGTAATGAGCATGGACTGTAAATTCTGTAGGTAGCCAAATTCAATTTTTAAAAAAAATCAAAATTGCTCCCCCAAAATGGCTATAAAACAACGCTTGCCTCAGGAGGTAAATTTATAGCCCCATGCCTCTCCCAGGCACGCCGGAGGGTTCTGCTCCCGGCTCTAATCTCAGCGAGATGTTTTTTGCATGTGTTGTGTGACAAGAGGGAAGGGGAGTGGGTTGAGCTCGCTCCTCTCCCATTGTCAGCGCGTCTAGTGAGTGTTGGGAAAACCTGTCCGCGGGATCCTGTGTCATCTCTCCCTGCTTGTGCACAGGAAAAGTCCGCGCTGCTCAGGGCTGCTCGCTCCCCCTCTCTCTCCTCTCTCTCTCTTTCTCTGTTTCCTTTTCATTCTGCTTCCTCGGAGCCGACTGAAGCAGGGAGAGGGAGCAGGATTAGAGTCAGCCACCGGCTATCAGCGGAGCAGAGATAAAAGGAACTGCTTCTTAAGCACCACTGCTGCAGCCCTTGTTAATTTTTTTTCTTCTTTCCACACAACAGTTGTGCCTCATTATCCCGTGCCTGGCTCGATTTTCTTTTCTTTTTCTTTCTTTTTTTCTTTTTCTTTTTTTTTTCTTTTTTTTTTTTTTTTTGAGGGTTTGAAGTTTTTGTGATTCCGTGACTGTTACAGAAGAAGAGACGTTAGTGTTGCCATGAGGTCTTGATTGTCTGCATTTATGAATGAAACTGACCTAAATCACCTGTTACCTCCAGTTTCCAGATTGTTTGAACTTCTCTGGCCGCACAATACAGGAAGGAAGGCTGCAGCAGCTCAGGGCCCTCCAGCGTCTGCAGCATGGGCTGGTTCACTGGGATTGCCTGTCTTTTCTGGGGTGTAATACTTACAGCCAGAGCAAACTATGCAAACGGAAAGAACAATGTGCCAAGACTGAAATTATCGTACAAAGGTAAAGCTTTCCTTTTATTTTATCTCGCTATCTTTGTAATCCCTCCTCCTTTCTTTGCTTGAACTCCCAACGCTAACCATCAAAGCTTTAGTTTAACCTGGGAAACCTGTGCCATTTATCGAAAATTTCCGTGGAAATTTAAACACTTTCCCTTAAACAACAAAAAAGCACGTCTTCTGTTTGATATGTGACAACTTAAATGCAAACAAAGAACATTTAATCACAGTGAGCTAGCTGTGTGCTTGCTCCGTGCATGCTGATCTGGGTACCTTCTAATCATTCTTATGTGCCGTTCATTCTTCTCACTTTACTTCTATTAAAATATTTTTAAATGACTACAAATGCAAAAGAATGCCATCTTTATAGAAATTCATGCCTCACCTATCATAACCATTACAACGAACAGTATCTCCTTAGTTGTAGGCACTAAATGGTTAATCGTCATCATGAATATTCAGTTTGCTCAAATCTGACACTCAGATGCTTAACATAAGCAGTAGATCATGGTTTGCCAAGAGAATATAAACTGGGGAGAACAGGCTAGTTTTTCCACACTGTGTTATGATGGCGAAAAGACTGTGTTTCCCTAATTGGTGTAAAACTAGCCTTTGAAATAAAATGTTATTTAATTCCATATGTAGTTAAGTGGCAATTCAAGGAATGATATTCTCTAGTGAAACAGCTAGTTAGTTACATGAACTTCTTTTTAAGTGTAAATTTATAAAAAAGAACCCTGTGAGGTCATATGATACTTTCTGTTACAGATTCCTCTGTGTGTGTGTGTGTGTGTGTGTGTGTGTGTGTGTGTGTTTTCAGATGACAATTTTAAAGAAAATATTTGCTCTATATTTGTTTGGATAAATCTCAAAGACTGATGTGTAAAGTAATGGTAACACAATTCCTAAAGTGTGTGTGTGTGTGTGTGTGTGTGTGTGTGTGTGTATACAAAACTTTTAGTGACAGAGGGTATTTCTCTAACTCAGATCTTATTAAATGGAGTTTAAGATTAAACCATTTTAACTCTTATAGTTTAACTCCCCAAGGTGCTGATTTCCTATGATTCTCAGATTTCTTGAATGGGGGTGGGACAGTGAGTAGCTTCCATCTCTGCTATATATTCAGCTAACAAGACTCATGAAGAGTATTGGCTAATTCTAGACACGCTTCCTTCTCATACATGACTGTTACAAAGAAAATGTATTTCTAATTTTCACATGATAGAGGACAACTTTCTCTGAATTCTTTAGTGTGAATAGGGATATCAATTAAGAAAGAGGCATAATTTTCACATTTTGCATGAGAAAATTAAACACCTATTAATGTGTGCATTTGGATTCAACTTAGGATAGAATATGTTGACTTGGAAAATTATTTTTAGTATAATATTTCATTGAGCATATAATTGCACATAGATTTAACACAAAATAAGCAGTTAGATTATTACATGAGTATTGAAATATCACATAGTGTACATTAACTATTTCATTAAGTCTCTACTGTATTTCTATATAACTTTATTGAAATTAGCTACATATTATGTAAAATAATCTACATTTTCATTGATCTTTGAATTGTATGATTGAGAAGATACCATAAAACTATATATAGATTGTCAGTTTATCTTATTCAAGCTTATACTTCTTGTAAGTTTAACATTCAACTTTGATTTTTAAAAATGTGATACCCAGGTTTGGGTCTCTAAGATATCAAATGGTTGCAGGCTACAATTTGGTGTTAGCAAATTTGAAATAATAAAGTATATTTTAAGAATCTAATAGTCTTAGAAAGAGTTTTCTAGTTGTTGAATAAACTGTAATATAAGATTAAAATTCACTACATTTTCCTATTTTGTGAAAATTTTATTTTCTTGGCAAATTATTGTCAGTCAGAGAGGAGGCACCTGTCATGCCTAGTCATTCAAATCATGTTGATAGTGTTGAATTGAAACTGCTCTTTTTTATGTACATATGTTTAAACTTGTCTGCTGATGAGGTCTGTATACATTATCAAGAGATAGATAGATAGATAGATAGATAGATAGATAGATAGATAGATAGATAGATAGATATGCAACACTGTCTCTGTCTTAACAGGTTTTTCCCTATGGCAGGGATTTTTGTGCTTTCCTTTAAATTTATATCTTCCGCAGAGCTCTGTAAGGATGCTATTGATAAATTAAGAGCTTGGCAGTTTGATAAAATAAATTGCAAAGTGAACAACAGCAAGGGATAAGAGGAAGAGTTCCCGCAGATTTCTTCAGTCATTTTATTGGTGTGTCTTTACCTTTGTGTCTCTTCACACACACTTGTTTTGCTAAAGCACATGCCTGATAATCACCTGTCAAGACTTTGTTTCTAACTGTGAGAGAGATTTTCTTTTTTAAATCTTCTTCTTTTTTTTTTTCTGACTTAATTAGACGTCAAACACACTTAAACTATCTACTGCATCACTCTTAAAAATATTGCCGCATGACTCATGAAGAGTTAAATCCCTGCCAACCTTAATTTCCCATGGTCACTTGTCTTCAACGATCCACCATTAACTCTGTCGTTGCTCAGGTTGCCAAGATGAATTTCCAGGCAATCACTGTGCTGGCTTTTTCCTTGTCATTCTGCCTGGGAGTAGATGAAAGAGATTTGATATGTTAAAGGGGAAAAAGAAGTAAAGGCACTCAGGCAGCTTCTGTAGGGGATGTGCTTACATATCTAATAAGGTACTTCTACTTTCTAGGAAAAGGGAGCTGAATAGATGTTGTCAGAACCATCTGGAGAAGTGATAATATTAGAAAAATGGGGTATGCTGGCTTCTCCTCTGAACCAGTCTGATTTAGAATCCTTGTGGGGGAAGGAAACGTGAGAACTCTGTAAATCTCAGCGTCACATAGAAATTATCCTCAAGAAACATTCACTGAGAGATGAGTCTGCCCTCCTTCAGTGTGTGGACTGTATCTGGCTAAATGTTCAAATCCCCCTCTTGTAAATGTGTACATAACTGTTTATTTAGTCTACAAAATTACTCAAATTTTTCCCCTCTTATGAAATACTAAGAAATCATATGATCTTTCATCTGAGATGTGTGGTACAATGAAATCTTCAGAAAAACCTGTATGATTCACAAAAAGAAGGAGGAAAAAGACTTGGAGGTTTTAAACAAGTAACAAATGTTCCATCACTCAATGTAATGGTTTTCTCCAGTACACGATGTGCCTCAGATTGGGAAGAAATCAAAGACACATGCAAGTCTCAGTATGATGGTGTCTGGTGAATCCAAAGGTTAAATCAATGATTTTAACCTTTCCTTCATGGGGGGCGGGGGGACTTAGTAAATAGCACTTAAGGGCAGACATTTCAAAGGATTTTTTGTTATTCCACTATTTTTTCCTCTTTCCAAGAATCAAGTTTTTTAATTATTGTGAAAATGAGATGGCCATTTAAATCAAGACAGCCAATTTTCACTAATTAAAATTTTATATAAAAATATCAAAATTGCTGTATCTTTATCTTCATATATTATGATTACTTTAAAATAAATTAGTATGATTGCCGGTTTACATAACTTTATTTCTTTCTGTGATGCAATTAAAAAACATTTAAGAAAGAAGTATTAATACCCCTGTGTGGCTACTTCCATAAACATGCCATTATCATAAATAAACATTTATAACTGATATTAATGTTTATTGTTGAATAAAAATTTATGTAATCAATAGAGTAAAATATTTTAATGATAAAACTATTTTAAGTCACATATTGCAATATATATATATATATATATATATATATATATATATATATATATGGAGAAAGAGAATGAGAGTACTCAAGCTGTGGGTCACAACCCCTTTGGCTGTCACATATCAGACATTCTACATAACAGATATTTACATTATAACTCATAACACTAGCAAAACTACTGTTATGAAGTAGTAATAAAACAATTTTAATGTTGGAGTTCATCACAGCATGAGGACCTGTATTAAAGGGTCACAGCTCGCAGCATTAGGAAAGTTGAGAACCACTCTATTAGACTCTGTGTTTATATGTATAGATAAGATTTGACTTTCTAGGTACTATTAAGATGTTTCAAGGATCTCTTAAATAGTCACACAATAACATGGCATAGGTTTTACATTAATAATCGCCTTACAAGTAAAATATATCTAGAAATGTGAGTTTATAATCTACAGAGGCATACACACATGCACAGAATTATGAAGTTATAAATTATATATTGTTTTAACAACTTTCTAAAATTGTCACTTCATGTCTCTAGGTTTCTGAGTTAATGATTCTTTTTGAAAGTACATTTTTATTTTCAAATTGTATTTGTTTTCAAATCATATATTGACTCAAAAGTTTTGAATTTAAGATGGTGAAAACTAGATTTTTGACAAATCTATTCAAGACATATCCTAACAAAAATCATGAAAGTTGGACATATAGTAAGACACAAATGTATCCTGTCATTCAACTCTGGTGATATCAAATGTAGGCTCCTGAAAATCCTCTATTTGTGGCCCTTCTATTAAATCTGTCAAGCAGGTTGACCTTTGAAGTGACAGTAAATATAATATAGACTTTAAGAAACAGAAAACCACTGAGACTGTGAAACTATTTCAAAGAACTCTGTAATGTGACAACTTTTAATAATTAAACCTGAAGTCTGAATGGTTTAGAATTGGGATTTCTGACTTCTTGTTTGAGGGCACTACAAGTATAAGCAATAGGAGGATATATTCTAGTGATTTAATGAACTAAACAGGCATAAGTCTATGGTGGCAATTTTTCTTTGATTTCCGATACTTGATTATCAGAATATACTTAACAGACAAAGTATCACAGTGCAGTTAGGGTCAATTATATTTAAAGCATACTTAAGTTTGCAGCTGAGGGCTCATTAAGGGATAACTTTAAATAGAAATAATGGAAATGATTATCTGTATCCCTATTGCCAAAAATCAAATTTAAACCATTGGGTGTGGACATCATTAATGTGAGTATAGAATTGTTTTATAGACTAAATTTTCTGACATATTTCTGGATATATATGTAAAAGTCCTATAACTTAAATAGGTGTTTGTGAGAAAATTTGTAGTTTAACTTCTTATCCAGATTCTTTTTTCATTTAAACATCCATGAATGACAGTTTTATAAGCCTAAATTCAAGATTTTCCTAAACAAAATTCCTACTTAGACTTGTGTAAATCTAAAGTTACCACTATGAAAATAAATTCTGAATTGCTCATCACCTAGCAACTTTAATTTACTAAGTCCTCATACTGTTTCTTGACAATGTATGCAGTAAGAAAATTACTATTATCACCCTTAATGAAAAATTCTATAATTATAAATTCCATAGCCAACAAGTTATATGTAAGCCTCCAAAACTATGTCAGCACTGTGCTGAGTTTATTGCTTAGGATAAAGCTCATTTTGGAAAGATCAACTAGTAGTTGTAACAAAAGTAAGAATAAGTGTGAATCTAGACTGCCTTTACCTCTTTCTGGCTTCTAGGGTACTACTTAATGGAATTACCATGATTTGCAATTCTATGCTCCCGCTAATAGGTGGCAGTAGCAATTTGTGACAGCTCTTCCATTAGTTTGAAAATAGGCAGGCTGCTAGAATAAATACACACAGAGTAACATTGTAAAGGCCAACCCTGGGAAAACTAACTCAAGAGTCATGGTGTGTATCACGAACTGAGGGAACATTGGTGAGGACAGAATTTTACTAAGGGTTTTGATGTGCTCTTCAGGGTGAACTTACTAGCACATTTCCCCACATACAAGTAAGTGGCTTTAAGTATGAAAGAGATAGTACATTTTAATTTAAATAAGAATTATAATAAAAATTTATCCATAAAATTATCCATAGTTAAACAACCTAAAAAGTGAAATAGTGATTACAGACAATTAGATTAGGGTATACCAGGTGTGTGTGTGAGTATGTGTGTGTGTTGTACAATTTACATATGCACATATTTACATGAATTATATAAAATGTGCTTATAAGAGAGAATAATCCTGCATGTAATATATTTTGGCCCATCACTTATTTAATTATGGGATAGCTAACTGAGAATATAAAATAGTATTTAGAAAACTCCATTGTAGTTTAAAGTAATTATTCCTTTGAGTTTTATTGTGTTTTAACGGTAATTATAATCAAGCATATGGAAGACTCTGTAAGTTCTATCTAACACAAATAACTTCGAATGTCTCCAGCTACTATCTCTTTCTATTGCCAAGACATAAACATCTGTATAAATAGGAAATTCACACACTATTCCCAAACAGTAACAAAGCTGGACTCTGTCAAACCCAGGATAAGAAAATATACAATTTATAGTTGAACTAGGGAAGGAAGATAAGCAAAAATAAAATTCTGTTGATAAATTTGAAGAATGATTTGCTCTTTCTATTTTCTACAATCTTAGTGTAAAACACAGAAAGACTACGAACTCAGTGATCTTTGTCATCCATTGAATGCGTCACTAAAACTGAAACTTTAGGTTTCCTTTCCTTAAATGTGGCATGGGAAACAGTGTTAACCAAACTCTATAGTGATAATGCAATCACAAATTTGTCTATAGATGAATTATAACATGACTGACTTGTGTATTCATAAGAAAATTAAGAACATCTATTGAACATATCAAATGAGTATTTAGTTTTTTTTAAGTACTTACATTAATCATCTTGTTTCTGCTACATTGTGATGTTTGCAAGGCTAGATATGATTTAGTTGGTGTTTTTATATGTTCTGTGGTTAGAACAGTCACTCTTTGTTGATTGATTTTTGTGCATTTTTGCTAGCCTTTGTTGTCTTATCTGAAGTGTACATTTTGATAAAATGTAATTCCTTTAGTATATACTAAAAATGTAAATTGGTAGTCAGTGAATTGAACAGTATGGTGGTGATAGTTAATTTTAATAGTTGAGTAGACACAACCTACTATCACCCAAAAAAGAGACTTTAAAAGTGATTGCCAATGGGCATATCTATGGAGGATTCTCTTAAATTAACTGATGTAGAAAGACACAGCTCACTGTGGGTAGCACCATTCCTTAGGCAAAGGATCCTTAGCTACATAATACAGAAGGTATTTAGCTGAGCAGAAACTAGCAAGAAAGCAAGTGAGCATTTATGCATTAATTTCTTTTGATTTTTGGCTGTGTCTGTTGTATGACTCACTTTTCCCACAATAATGGACTATAAGATGGAATTGTTAGAAGTTCCCTTCTCCCTTTAGTTGCTTTGTATTTTTTTCTTTCATTGTATTTTATCATATCAACAAAAACAAAACTAGGAAAATGACATTTTAGAGGAAGCAAGTGTTGAGCTAGCTTCTACAGTAAAGTTAACGACTGGAACCATTTGGTTCAGCAAACTTGTGTGAACAGAAGAGCCCCATAAACGGTAGCTCTGTGTACGTCAATCTTCTTCCAGGACCACACCAGAAAGTGTCTGGTCATTTTGTCATCTACAGCTCTGAGATAGAAAATACATAGCAAGACTATGTATGGAGACTCTAGTGACTGAACTGAAGAATTCTCTCATCCATTTTGCACAAATATCCTGATTTTCCTTATTCTGTTGAGGTATATACAGGAGAGAAAGAGAAATGAAAGAAGGGAAGGAGGGAAGAAAAAAGGGAGAAAGAGGGAGAAGGGAGAAATCTCACACCAAATAGTGACTAAAGTAAAGAAACATGTCCTATCGTTACCTAATGGAGTTCAGGGTTTGTCAACAAATCATTTCTCTAACTAAGGATGGAGTGTAATCATAGAGCAGTTCATGAGATTTATTTTAATCATCCGCATGGAGAAGCAACCTGGCTTTGCTCTCTGACAGTTTGTTAAATGCACCATCTCAGAGCCTCCCTTGCTCCCTCTTCTGTGCTTATCTAGAGCAATGGTTTCTCACTAACTCTGCTGCTACAGAATACCACCCCTCCTCTCCATCAATCACCCTTGCTCTTGAGCACCTACATTTTTGGGCAGTGAATGTGATAGGAAGGAGCCACAAGAATCTTTTCTAAAGTATGAACCTACACAGTGCACCTTAAATTCTTTGTTTAACTTTTGAATCTCAAATAATTGAGAAGACAGGAATTCCTTAGACTGTTTAAGAGTTCCACAGTTTGACAATTGTAATCTAAGTTCATTTATAAAGTTTGATGGATGATTCTTTATAAGGTGACAACCAAGTAGAAATATCAGGAAGGGACAGTAACATAGGTCCAAAAGTACATTTATGTACAAGTCGTAGCAATTAAGCATCAAATAGTCTGGTAAAGATAAAATAAAATTATTTCGACTTGAGGTTAAATCCAAATTATAGGAATGCCATTGCCTACTCAAAATGTGTATCATCAGTTTTAAAGGTTTTATTTTTTTAAACTTCAAGTCTTGAGTTTAAGCAAACGTTTCTGTGTTTTTAGCGTCATGTATGAGTCATCTTAAATACATTTTCCTCATCTCTGTAGGCTTCTTATTTACAGAAATCAGTTGTTCAGATCTCTTACTCTCTATGTGATAGATGCACATTCAGAGCCACATAGCCTAGCTGGCATATTTTTGCATGAATGGATTATTTTTGGATAAAACAAAATTTAGAATGGCTTTCTAAAGAAGATGGCATTACATTTATTGAAGTATCTATCAGTCTTCTGAAACATAGTATAAGGAAAATCAGTCTTGAGTGACCAGGAAGGCAAAAATGAAGAATAGAGTGATTGCCACCATTCAAAGCCTTCTTTACATTTTGGTGTTTTGTTTTTTTTTTAATTTTAAAGTTTCATTACTATGTGATTTATAACTTACATATGTTATACAGTAAGCTGCAACATAGCAGGGTAGGCATTCTATGAAATTAATATATAGATACCAAGATTGGCTTAAAAATGAAATTAATATGGCCAAATGGCATACATTATAAGTACATTCTACAGCATGGTTTATATATGTTTTCTTAAAATACATTCCAAATACATAAGTGAGGTTTCCTTTTAACCAAAGGCCTGGGGACTTGAATTTAGGTATCAACTGTAAGAGTTTCTGCTGCTATAGTTCCTTGAGACTACCAACTACACTGATCTCAAATGCTGGTTTCATCTTCTCTTCTAATTTCTCTTGCTTTACACTATTATTTTGCCAGAGGGTTGTAAAGAGCATTGTCTACTTTCTTTTAAGAGGAGGCCACTTATGATATCACTGGATGTGTATTACGTCAGTTGTGGGTCTTTCCTTCCATTGAGTCCACCCAGCATCTTTGCTTCAGAACATAACCCTTATTGTCCAGGCTCCATAGTGATGCACTGTAGCAGGATTTTCTCTGTGCAATTAATTTAAATATTAATACAACAAGAAGCCTGTGATTGGACAGGGAAAGGGGAGGTGGAGCTAAGAGTTGGAGTGACAGAGAGCAACACAGGAAAGGAGAAGAAGGTAAATGGAGGACAAACAGGACGATTCAGATTCCGTGTGGCTTTAAATAGCCATAGATAGCTATAATACAATATCGGGATAGAATAAATGGGATAACTTGTCTAATCTAGGTGGGCAGTTCATATCGTTATCAATTGGCTCTGAAATTATCACGTGGGCATCTTATGAATTGAAAATTTATTGATATATAAATCCGACTGATTAATTATAAGCTTCAAGAGTTTTGATTTACTGGGTTGGGGGGGGGGGTGTTTGTGACAGCAGACTACAGGAGGTGGATGGCTGAGAAGGAACGAGCAGCTCTAAGACAAGTGAACTGGAGTTGGGAAGACCATGATCCTTCACTGCATTGGGGCTAGCCGTGGAGGCAATGAGATGGAGACCGCTGGGGCAGAGAGTAGCAGGGCATAGTGCAGGAACCTGCCGCTCATTTTAGTATTTCCCGCAATAATGCACAAAACATTTTTATTTTCAGGATCTTCAACCCTAATGTTCAAGATGTAACTAGAACTCAGTTTCCCTCGATAATTTAAGTGTGAATTGTAGATCCCAGGACACAAAAATCGAAATCACCCTGTATTCTCTATGAAACACAAAACTACAACCTATCTGCCAGGACTATTCAAATAAATCTCATTCAATGAAGGTTATCCTTTGCAAAATAAAATTCTTTTAATTATGTCTGAGGTGAGTAGAAAAATTTCCAGACCTAGAAAATAATAGAATAATCTTAATAACCCTTTCTGGTTCCTTTTGGCAATACATTAAAGTTGTTTTTTGTTTGTTTGTTTGTTTTTTGTTTTTTTGACAAACTAATCTTTAGAAGAGAAAAAAGAAAAGAAAAATAAGTTCTCTAAAACCATAACCTAAATGCTAATTTTTAACTAACTTGTCCAGTTATACATGGGGACCCCTGTATATGCCCAGTCCCAAAGTCCTTTAAGATATTTCTTCTCTTCCTAGTTAATACAAGTCCTTGTCATCATTTGACCCATTAGAACAATGAAAACCCTTAATTGCAATCTGTCTTTTTGTCCTTTTTGGCTACAGTTCTTTCTGACATTCGAAATCTCACCACACTTTGATTGTATTAAAAATCTCCATTGATTGAAGCCCCAAACATATAGTGATTTGTTGCAGTGACAAAGAGGCACTGTAGGAGGTTCCATGGTTGTGCATGTCTGAATAAAGATGAGGATGAGAAAGAGAGGATGAACATTCAACACATTAGGTTATATGGAAATTTATTTCAATAAATTATCAATTATAAGTATTTGAGGACACAGAGGGTTACCAGGATGTTAAGGCTTTCAAATTCTGTAACTGGGGGCTGAAGAGATGGCTCAGTACTTAAGCAAAGTGATCCCCTCTGTGTACTTCAACCTTCCTTCTCATTTATACTTAGAGAGCACTTCTATATGACAACAGTATGTGGCAAAATTATTTAAGAATTATTCCTTTTGCTCCTATGGATCACGTAGTCAATCACAGTCAGTGTTGGTTTGGCGCACTATTATTTAATCTTAAGTTAATTAATAATTATGTTTTTGTCTTTGCTGTTTTGATGCCAATTTGAAAAAAAAATGTCTACTGTACTTTGGTTTCTCTGTTCACAGCCACATAGATATCAGAACATTAATTGTGGAATAATCAACTTAGTTATTTTAAGGTGATTCCAAAAAGGAGTTTGGTAATGCTAAAATAATCTATTCTTTTAAGATAGACCTTAGTGTGTGTGTGTGTGTGTGTGTGTGTGTGTGTGTGTGTGTTTATTGGCTCTGGCCTTTAGATATCTAGAGGTCACTAGTGCTGGGATTGAAGGTATACCCTAGCATTTTGGGTATCAGTCTATAATTAAGTCATACACATGTGAAATGAATTTGGATCACAGTTTCCTATATCAATGGCCTATCAATTCCATCCCACTAGATGCTTTAAGCACTTGAATGTTCATCATGGATGGAGATAGGGCTTCATTTGTTCCAATGTAGCAAACTTTATCATCTTTTCAGATTACCAAAACAACATTTTGCATTCATAAATACAATTTCCAAGCATCCTTAATGTTAGTTATTTCTTTCCCAGTCCTTCCTCCCCTGGCTTTCACACCCTTGTCACCACTTAATGGGTCCTTTCCATTACATTTCCTTTGCTCTTCTCCCCATTTAAGATCCTTCTTGCCTCTCTCTAACCCATAGTCATCCATGTCCAAAGCTGCTCTATTTTCAATAATTATAACATAGAAACAATCTTAATGTTTATAACTGTTAAATAAATAATGATAATGCAGTAGCTGTATACAAGGGTGTTTTATTTAGCTGCAAGTAAAATGAAATTTATAGGCAAGTGGATGGAGCTAGGAATATATGGAGTGAAGTTTTCCAGATCCAGGACAACAAACATTTTATGTTTTAGTCAGATCTTAGTGATGGAGCATTAGATTCATGTATTTAATTTAGAGTATATAGAATCCTATAAATAAAAAGATAGTACTTTAAGTAAACAATCGAAAATATCAGCTAAGTCTAACATTAGATTATTCAGTCCTCTGTCTACCTTTGATAAGGCAACTGGTCTACCTTTGATAAGGCAATTGTCTTGAGTGTAGGCCTCCATTGGCACACTTACATGCAATCTGGGTAGTATCATGTTGTGCAGAGCCAATAATGGGGGTGGAAAGGGACTTGCCTAACAATCCTTGTGGCTGTGAGTGGTTATGGCCAGGTTGAATAAGGAAGCACCTGCCTTTTCGGGAAACAGTTGCCCACAAATGTTGGCTATAGATTACATGCTTAATTCACATTTTCAACATTAAAGAGTCAGTCATTTACTATTCAGTAAAAAGCACCAGGAAATGGCTAGTTTTATTTGCGTATCCTCTAGAACAGTGTAATGATTGCTTTCAATATTATTTCATTATGACTTGTTCCATGAAGGCACAACCTTCTGCTAGCTTAAGGAATATCGGATCCTCATAGGAATAAACACAATATTTCTTTTTGTATGCCTCCCCCCAGTCTGAACGAAGCATTGTAGATCCAAAGGCTGAGTCTTTGCTACCAATTCTGTGAACCACCTGTGACTGCAAATAACCCATTTGCAGGAAAGAGGATATTCAGTCACTCGAGAAAATAAACTTACAGTCTGAAGCTGGTAAATAGGATGAAGAACATGTTGAGAGTAACTTAAAGGGGCTTTTGTCTACCAGAAGACACTGGGAAAGCAGACTGAGAAATCCAGACATCGTTAGAAAGGGAGGTGACACTAACCACCATTGGCTTTTAAAGGATTTTTCAGCAGGACAGAACTCCTTTTGAAAACCCTTTATGCACTAGCATGAATAAATTTCTGAGATACTCTAGACAAAGATGAATTTTATTTCATTGTGGCTTTAGCTGTATTACAATGCTCATAAACTATTTTACTTTATGCCAGACATGTGGAAGTAATCAGCGTATGTAAATGATATGTGAAGGTGAGGTTCAGCTTTAGAGTAAGAAGTTGGACTGTCTGTGGCTATAAATTTTAACCACATCACAAAGACCAACTTTCCTTTTAACCGTAACTTAGATGTAAAAATAATCAGTGAAAAATTCATAAAACTAGTATTGTTTTCTTAGTAAAGTCCTATAAATGTAAACTGTTTTAAAACATACTAGGGAAGGACTATTTTGTTGTTTAATAGCTGCTAATGAAAGGAATTGAAGTTAGAGATAATTACATCACTCTACCTCGGACAAACCATTTTCACTAAAGCTTGTGCTTTATACTGACTACAATTATCTTTTGTTAAAATAAGTGATGATCTACTTTCTTCCTTTACATTGTATAAACTGTTTTCTGGGTAATATGTACTCCTGGTGCATATGTATATCTATCTAAATAGATTTAACATTTTGAAAAATCATGCATTCATGCCCTGAAACAAATCTTCTTGAAAAGGAAATAGATTCAATGAAAAAATAATCATCTCCTTTCCATAAGATCATAACCATGCAACCAACGTTTATCCTGAATATGATGGTGTTCTGGTTCTTTGAAAATGCTTTTTATCAGGCACTGTATTTAATGCTAGGTATTATCATAGCACAAATACAAAGCAATGTAACATATAAGCATAATAACACACATACATGCCAATGAGTTACACACACAGAGAGAGAGAGAGAGAGAGAGAGAGAGAGAGAGAGAGAGAGAGAGAGAGAGAGGCCAAAGAAATATTATAGTAGGAGGGAAAAAAAAAACAGTAAAATAAAGTAGTGGCAAACATTTACATACTAGCTTACCATCTGTTTTATTTTTCTTCTTTTTGTGGTTGTTTAAGTTTGTTGTTTTATTCTGTTTCAATTTTGACAGATAAGTACTTTGTCCACTAAGCTGTGTCTCCAGGTTTCTTGCTATTTTATATAAAGATCCATTATAGAGTTATTCTTTGTAATTATAAATTCATGTCTATTATCTCCAGATTTGCTTATTAACCAAAAAACAAAATCAAGAAGTGAAGTAGTATTTACCAATGTTTGCAAGAGGAAGAAATCTATCTATCTATCTATCTATCTATCTATCTATCTATCTAATCTATCCATATATATTATATATATATACTATATATAGATAGATAGATTTTATATATATATATATATATATATATATATATATATATATATGATGTAACATATACATATAATTTTAAAAATTAGAATTAATTCCATAGTGTCTTAGACAAATTCCAGTTGAGATTTTGGAGCTTATTTTCTACAGTGATGAAGAAAAAAGTAAGGTGAGAAAATGATCATGAAAAATGTTGGCAGACAGAAAAGTAATGGCTAAATATACTGCATATACATGTTGCAGTAAAGACAATAACGTTCAGCTGCTCTGTGTGTGTGTGTGTGTGTGTGTGTGTGTGTGTACTTCCAGTTGTTGCTGTTTTCTTAAGAGTTCTGATATGCCACTTACTCTCTTCATGCTTCTTTTTATGTGCTCTTGGTTCTTCTTATTTTTTTTTTGTATCCAGGAAGTTTTTTTTTAAAGATTTAAATCTATCTCTAAATCTATTTCAAAGGAATGAATATTTGCTAAGTATGGCTGTACATTACTCATGGCAATAAATAGTGAGCCTTGAAAAACACATGGGATTAATGCCTGATCTCAGGAACCTTGCAACATGGTACTGAAGAAAACAGGCTTCACCATAATAAAGCAAATTGGCCTGCCACTCAAATACAAAGAACATGTGATTAAGTTCAGAGGTGACAATGAGTTCTTAATTATGCTACGGTGTGCAATTGAGCATAAAGAAAAAGGGTTTAACAGGGAATGAAAATTAACCTGAATGCAAGGCTATCCATTTTGCAGGGTTGAATGCAGAAGGGCTTTCCAGTAGAACCATACTGTGTATAGTCATGAGGCAATTAATATCCACAGACTACCTGACAAGCAGAAAATGAATTGTATATAACATGCAGAGGAGTAGCAGACTACAAGGTGATGTAACCAGTTTAGGAAATCTGGCTGTAGCTCCTTAGAATCTTTGTTCATTTCCCTGAAGTGTACTGGGGTTATTTGTAGTGTTGTGCAGTTATAAACTAGTGCATATATGTAAGGCATCTGCTCTGCCCAACTTAGCTGACTTTTCAGAAGATAGGTAGCATTGCAAAACACAGTATATCGGTTAAATGTGCAGAGTGATGTGTCCCAAGTAGGTACTATGAGAATTCAGAATACTTAGATATCACAGATGGAAGAAAGGTCAACAGTGTGTTTATGTAAGATGATAACACAGAACCTTTTATCAGCTGTGGAAGGGGAAAGGTAAGATAAAAATTAATTTAGGAGAAGAAAGTAGCACAAGTAAGAAGGTGAGAAAATGACAAAGGTCTTTCATGGTACATTTGGGTTTTTTTTTTTGTTACTTAGACATGTTGAACTACTCCAGACCAGATTGGTTTAGAAACTGACTGGACAACCCACCTTGGGCAAGTAATTTTTCTGAGCCCATGCTTGTAACAAAAGATATACTCAATCACTTCACTTTTTTCACATTTAGTTTTCACTGAAAATAACTAAATATGCCAAAAATATTGTCATAAGACATAGTTAATCAACATATTTTAGTTACAAAACACAAACTAAGGAACTATCATCTCATTCAAATCAGTAGAGCATGGTAGTTAACTACGATGCTGCTGCCAGTAAACACAGAGTTCAACTCAGACCTGAACATCATTTGCAGGACATGGATAAGGATAAAGCTACAGTTGATCAGTTAAATATTAAACACAACTAGAAAAGTATAAGAGTGCTTTGAAATATAAGCAATCAGGTCAAATGATAAAAGTGCCAATGACTTTATAAGGATAATGAAAAGATGAAGAAGGTATTAGTTAAGAGCAGAGGATGGAAAGAAAAGTGTAAAAAACAATACATAAAGTATTCA
The DNA here is from genome assembly GCF_011762505.2 of Arvicanthis niloticus. NCBI lineage: Eukaryota > Metazoa > Chordata > Mammalia > Rodentia > Muridae > Arvicanthis > Arvicanthis niloticus. Next base: position 65,106,150 of record NC_047672.1, read on the forward strand.
GAGTGGTGTAAGCAACGCGGTAAATAAAACTATATTTGATTGTTAGATACTTATAATAAATGAATGACACCTTTAAAAGAGAAACATAACATAGTTTTTTGAATAAGTCTTATTAAGTTTTAATAAGGTTTAACATATCCCATAATTTCATTAAATTTGATTTACAGTTAGGATTGTATGAAAGAATATGTTGTTTCTTTCAGTTCAGAGAAGGAGAGGGCTTTATCTCATGCAATATAATATGAGATACTGAAGCTAAGGGACTAAGATAATCACATCATAAAATTTTCTTAGGGGAAAAAATGAATGACCAATTGAGGAACACCAAACACAGTGATCCTATGTCAACCCTATTTATTACATTGATTCTGATATGTCAGGAATACCAATGAAGCTGGTTGGTGGAGTCCTATTCCCACTGTCTTCAGATACCACAATTCTAAAGGCAATTACCTGGATGCCTGTGCATTCCTTCAACCACTTTCCCGCACATGACTCACTCCCAAGTATTAGCTCTAATTTAATGTGCATCTATGAATCACATCCTTTTAATGCTTGTAAAAACCTTTTGTTTGGGTGCTTCTAATAATAGAAGATAATCCTAGAGTAATTTCTAAGAAACTTGGTAGCTCCACTGATATAGCCATATTTTAAGGCCCCGAAGTAGCCATTATTATTAAACAATGAAAGAAAGTTTCAGTCGGCAACATTTTCCCAGTTTCTGATCTGTTTCTTTCACTACTAAAACTGAAGGTGTACACCCCAAACTTAGTACATGCTATTAGCATAAATGATCCCAGATCAGATGCTCAGAAAGCACATCAAAACCATTGCTTTCAGTTCACAAACTAACACTGTAACAGTGGCCTAGAAGTGTAAGTGACCTGTATATATGATGGATTACTTGTTGGCCAGGACCTCCTGCAGTGTCTTAGAAATACTCTAACTTCTTGCACAGGACTCTTACATTTTAAATTTTATACATTCTACTTACACATTGAATATTTACTTTTGGGGGCTATCATGTGTGTGACTTTGGAAGCCTTTTTTAAACGACGAATCTAGAATTCGGATGGACTTTCTGGCAACCAATAGTTTCCATGCCATCTTTAATTAATAAACATGCTTATGTATCTTAGATGATAATGCATGGCTCTTTCTTTTTTGATAGGTATACATCAAACTCATGGTATGTTTCCCATTAAATGCAGGAAGAGAGAACTGTCGTGGGAGAAATGCCAATGGGAAACATATTTAAACCCCTCTGTTCTTCATTCCAATAATGGATAATCATTTTTTTTTTTACTTTGACTGTTCATTTTACTTAATTTTTTTGCTATTCACACTAATTTGGCCTTTATTTGAATTGCATCAGCAATTTACCACATACCACAGGATAACTTCTTAATTTGGTACCAAGATTTGTATCAACTGAAATATAAGAACTGTGCCCTACATCATTTATACGATCCAGAAAACAAGATACATATTTGTAGTTTGTAAAAGGGAAGACTAAGCTGAAAGAATACTTTAGAGAACAACACTGTGAGGTTTCATACAGTCACCTGTTTCAGCTTTTGTGTGTTTACCATTTCCTGTGCTAAATGCAGGGATAAAGTGGTAGGGGCTCTGTGAAGGGGAAGCCTGTTAGTGTTGGTGAATCACTGTGACCGTAAATCAAAGCTGCCATAAAACTTCAGAGCATTCCCTCACTGGGCAGGCAAAGTTCACATAGAGACTGCCTTCTGTGCCTACCTCCATACATTTAGAGCCAGCCAGGAAGATTTTAATAGTACATGTCTGCCGGATGCAGCATTCATCAGGTTTCTTTAATCAGATTAATGGGTATGACAGCTTACGAGTGTGGAAAGGTTGCTATAAGCTTCCAATCAAAACATTTGTCAACTATCATTGAGAAATGCAACCTCATTCCTCTGCTTGACTTATCACAACCTTTAACACTCACAGACACAGACACAGACACACAGGCACACTCACCTGCACACAGACACGGACACAGACATGGACACAGACTTAGACTTGTTCAAAATGAAATTTCTGTTTTGAATCCTAGAATCAGAGTTCCAAGTCACAAAAGCCTGCTGACTACTAACCTGGCATGGCCTAGGGATGTACATTCCACAAGCACAAAAGAAAGCTGACTCAGGATGCTCACTCAATGGGACAGTATAATGTGGCATTAGCTGGACGTTTGTTCTGTGTCTCCTTTACTTGGTGTGGTGGATATTCCCTACTGCTGATGCATACAGTGGTTTGAAGTAAAAGCTGAAAACAATTGTCTTTAAGCTTGGGAGCTAAAAGCATCACTCCCCATGTTTCCACTGCTATAAACAATGATGATGATTTGAAAATATCAACAATTAACACTTTGTGATCACTTTATGGTCAGAAATACTTTTTACATTTTCCTGTGAACTTTGTGTAATAGACACAGCACATCTGTGTAGAAACAATTGTTTCCACGCAGAAACAAGGATTCACCATACCCATGACTCCAGCTGCATATGTAGCAGAGGATTGCCTTATCTGGCATCAATGGGAGGAGATGCCCTTGGTCCTGTGAAGGCTCGATGTTCCAGTGTAGGGGAATGCCAGGACAGGAAGGTAGGAGGGGGTGATTGGGTGGGGGAACACCCTCATAGAAACAGAGGAAGGGGGGATGGAATAGGGGATTTCCAGAGGGGAAACCAGAAAAGAGGATAACATTTGAAATGTAAATAAAGAAAATATCCATTTTTTTTAAAAAGGAAAGAAAAGAGTGGAGAAAAGATTGTCTTATTTTCCTAAAGTTTACATTGTTAACTCAAAATCATTATAAAAATGAAAACTTTAGAATATAGACTACAGAACTAGAGAGATGGCTCACTAGTTAAGAGCACTGGCTGCTCTTCCAGAAGACACAGGTTCGATTCCAAGACACCACATAGCGGCTAATGATTATCTGTATTTCATAGGGGATCTTACACCTTCCTCAAGTCTCCACAGGCATTAGATGCATGTGGTACACAAGTATATATGCAAACAAAATACAGACCCCCCAAAAAATAAAATTTAAAACAGAATATGAACTACAGAAATATATAAGAAGACCAATTCTATTCTAGAAATGTATTCATTATTATGATTTAGGAAATCATATGGATTCTTAAAAAATTATTTTAAAGTACGTTATAATACATTGAAAGAATACATAGTAACTTTTATGCCATAAATTATTTATATTTATAAAAACAAAGAATTCCATATGCAGGAATTTATACAAAGACAAATAGTTCTAACCTCCTTTTTGATGTTTCTTTTGTTTTTAAATTTTTACATCATTCTAGACTTCAAGAAGTTTTATTAAATACTCAGTAGAAAGATGTATCTCATGGCTGATTTATAAAAACCAATAACCAAAAAGATATTCCAATCAATTTACTCAGGGCAGGTAGATTTCTTTCCAGCATGTGCCTTTTCTCCCAGCATTGCTGGCAAGTGGGCCAAGTTTATGGAACTGCTTTGATCCTAGTCCTATACTTCTTTTGAGTTTAGTCCTCTCATCGGAAATTCTACGATAAGTTTAATGTTGACCAGATGAGCAACTGTAGCACGTAATTAACCTCAAAGGCCTCCTTGCACTTATGCTGATGGTCCTAGGATATTAGCAGAATATCTGACCACAGAATTTCAGGATCTCAGGACTAAATTGTCTCTTTGAATTTTAAAGCTACAGCTCTTCGTGGCTTGGGCTGCCCTTTCTGGATTGGGTGTACCAATCTTAGTTCTTATGGGCTTGGTTGCTTTGGGTCCTTCTCAGACTCACTTTTTCTCAGATTAAGTCATAGAGCTTTTAATTTTCTCATTAGTGTGACAACATACTTATCAAAAGCATCATATGGAAAAAGGTTTACTGTTGGCTTATGGTGTGACCTTCAGAAAGGCATGACAGTAGAAATGGGATGAGCCAGTTCAAAGTATGTCTGCAGTCAAGAAACAGCAAGATGAGTGCTAGCGTGTGGCTTGAGTTTTCTTTCCTTTTATTCCCATCCTGGTTTCTGGTGTTCACTATGATGATGCTCACATACAAGGCTGTCTTTGTGAAATGACGACAAGCAAACATCTGTGAAATGAGCCCTGCAGACTTGCCCAGAGGTGGGCCTTTGAGACAATTCTAAATGCAGTTAAGCTGACCTGAAAATTAACTACTACAAACCAACCATCTACCAAGCACAGCAGAGCAATGGGTCATGCTGTTTTGCTTGAGCTCTCTGCCTGCGTTGGAACTCAACTCTGAAGACCAGGCTTTCCTGGAACTCACAGAGATCTACCTACCTCTGTGATGCCCTGTACCATTATCCTCAGTGAGTGTTTTTGTGTTATGTTGTACACACACACACACACACACACATCTTTTCTACCAATAAAGCAGCAGACATGTTTGTTTTCAATTTCAATACTGGGAGTTAAAGTTAGTGCCTCACACACAGTACACAAGCTTATTATATGCTTAACCCCAAACAGTAATTTTTAAAGAACTTTTAAAAATAATGGATAATGACTCATGGAATTACTTACCCCTCCATGTTCTGATGATTAGAATTATACTCAAACAAATGACATAAAAAAATAAACCAACCAGAGAGAAACTCAAAGTACACTGAAGAAAAGAAATATTGAACATTTTTAATGTCAACATAGTCATTGCTTCTCACTACATATATCCTTTTAATATATGGCCATAATGTACATAGGAAAGTAAAAAAAAAAACATATATATTCTTTCCCTTATGCATAGAGTCAAAGCAGAATTTATAAGTTAGTCATTGAAATGGTTAACATTTCCCCAACACTCTTCTAAGAGATATCCCAGAAAAATAATACCAAAAATCTCAAGTTGAGACATGTACTTCTCCCAGTAAAGAAACGCATGTTTCTTTTCATACTTACCAAAACAAAACACAGCAAAGGATTAAGTCAGAGGATGCCAATTCAAGACTATGGAGTAAATCTAGGCTATTGGGTGTTTTCATACAGCTTGAAAGCTCAGAGCAGTTTTACTTATCTGATGATTAAAAGCAAAACAAAAGAATCATATTGTGTAACATAATCACTATTTTTTAACTCAAATGTCAGTATCAGTTCTATACATATAATTGTAAATTTGAAGATAAAACAGTCACAGAAATATGATATTTTGCCTACACACACACACACACACACACACACAAACACACACACTTTTCTGTATTGTCTCTCAGCTTGCAATGCCAAACTGTCTTCTGAAAGTTTAAAGAGAAACAGAAGTGTTATTAGAACATGGCTCAACAGTTCATTTTGTTTAATGAATAAAAGGTCAATATGAAAATTCAATGATTAACAATTAAAAGAATTATGTAAAATGGATGCTAATTAAATCACAAAGCATGAACAAATTCTGATTTACAAGTTTATAAAACAGTGGTGTAGAAATGAAAAGGAATAATGGACTCTTAGTTTTGGTCAGTTGATATCTATTATTTAAGTGATATTTTTAATGTTATACTTGATTATGATTTTTTTGATATTTTGAAAAGTAAGGGTTTACCTAGTAGTTTTTGTTTACTCTAAGGTAAAACTTCTATCACTTTTGTTCAGCAATAAATAATGAGTTTATATTTTCAGGAAGTAAATTTATATGTGTGTATGTATGTATGTGTGTATGTGTGTGACTATTTGGACAGGAGGCTGGGTATTGTGGCATCTGGATATTCTTGCATCACTTGGGATGTAGATGCAGCTAGGTCTAGAATTCAAAGCCAGACTTTTGTAGATAATAAATTTGAAAACATCTGTGGTTACATGAGATCATATGTCAATCAGTCTGGAAGTGAATAAATAAACAAATTCCTCACTGTTGAATACTAAAATTGTGAATGAGAATGTATAAAGTCCTCTCTACTCCATAACCCAAACAAACAAAAAATAGAATGTATCATTTATTTGAACCAACTGCAGTAAGTAAGCATTTGCTTCCACATGATATCACATTTTAACACTGCTTCGTCAGAACTTGAAATCCAATTCTACTTTCTTTTTTGCTGAAAACATTCTGGTGCTTCACAAGCAAGCAGTGTGTTGATTTTGTACTCCAAATTAAATAGCTATTCAGGCACTTGGGGCTCCATTCTTTATAATTCAGTGTGATAGTGTATCCCATCGCCAGCAGCTCAATTTCTGTCTTTCACCATCTGTTCTTTCTTTCTTTCTCTCTGCCAAAAATCGATAGAACTCAATGAGCAAAGCGAGCTGTTCCATAACCCAACCATATTGAGATGATTTTGTTCACAATACATTGACCTAGTTCTTACACTGGTCCAGTTTAATTAAGTAAGCTCTCTGTTTTATAAAGATGCACATTTACCAAACTGTAAACATTAAACGAGTGTCGTAGAAGCAGCCAAAATGTTATTGTTTCAACAGTCATGATTTTAAGATGGCAACACTTGGCAGACATAAAACCACACACTGTCTGCTTCCAGATTGGAAATCCCTGTATATAGCAGGAGCTTTTCCTGAAGATCACTAGGACACATTTGAGGGGATCCAATAATCAAAGATGGAAACTCATGGAAAGTCTAAAGATTTTTTTCAGATGCTTTAATGTATAGATAAGTGGTTATGTGAAAACAAATTAAAGGAATTGCGGTAATTATTCTAAGGTATTCCATTCGAGAATTCGATATAATTTTTATACATCTATCAAATGTATCTTGTGTGGTTGTTACCAGTACCAGCTCAGAAAATAGCAGAGACAATTCTACAGTGGTCTCTTTTAAATAACTCCGCAGGTCACAGTTTTTCCCATATGCAGCCTTATTACCACACAGAAGCACCGCAGTGAAAGCTACGTTGCTGTCCTGAAGTCACTGCCCTGAAGCAGCAGCCTTTTGAGAAACTGTATAGGTGATTTGCAAATAAGGCTCCTTCTGTGTGTCTATGAATCACAAAAATCACAGTGTTTGTTAAATGAAATGTTGATGATTATATAAGTAGAAACATAGGTAAAGTGTAGAATAATGTTTGAGTAAAAATGCCTTATGAGGGAGTGTAACGAGTGCCCCCCTAAATCCCTTTTCGCCCGAGAATAAGGACAGGAGGCGGTAATCGGGTATATTGCCATGAGGACTTTTTACTACTCCACACGGTAAAGCGGAAAGACGGAAGAAACCGGAAGCGGCTCGCTTAAATACATCCTAGAGTGACGTATTCACTTCTGAATGGCTGTTCACTCACCACCCAATATTACGCCTCGGGATAGGCCAGTGACTTGACGCTCTTTCTGCCTAGCAGCTGCGCAGAATAATTGTTTACTGCTGGGAAAACACGAGGCCAGCGCCATCTTGGAAAATGCAAATGTGTAGCCACTGAAAACAGCGGCTCACTACAAGGGAGGAATGAATTGGTGTTCACTGTTTATCTTCACTAGTCTTATCAAGGTTGTGCTAACAGGGCTCTCTGTTCTCTGGAAGGCTCATTCATCTCTGAAGCCTTAAAACTGAAATGGTGTTAGGCTTGCTGAAACTTACATTTGCTGGCTCTTCCTTTTTGTTATTCTTTTAATTTTTGGTTTTGTTGTTGGGATTTTCACTTCTTGAGGGTACTTCAGTACAAAGGTAGATAGAAAGGTAACTGTTGATCTTTGCTAAGTACCAATCGAGGTGCTAAGAATATCAGTCATCACAAAAGGATTTAGGGTTCTATAAATTGTTATCAGATGTTGTCATTTGCAATAAATGGTGACACATTTTTTTAATTGACCTCATCTTTATTATACACATGGATGCATTTAATGCTATCATTCTTTCTAATTGCATTATTCAAACTTACTTTCAAAGAAATTGTCTTTGTTTTCTTATTAAACTTATGAAGCCTATATAAGGAATTACCAACAGAGATCACACACACACCACACACAAAGGTTTTAGTTTTTCTGTTTGTTTGTTTTGTTTTTTTCTTTGCCCTGTCTTTGTTTTGGGGGCAGAGTATAGTGGTCTGAAAGAGAATAGGCCCCACTGGCTCATGTTTGAATACTTGGTCCCCATTTGACAGAATTATTGGAAAAATTAAGAAGTGAACTGTATTAGAAGAGGTATGTCACTGGCTTTGGGATTTTACAAGCCATTTCAAGTTAGTCTTCTCTGCCTCCCACTGGTATATCAACATCTGATATCTCAGCTACTGCTTCCGTGACTTACTGGCCTGCTTGTTCCTAGTCATGATAGTCAGGGACTCTGAAACAACATTTCAAATTAAGTGCTTTCCTTTTAAAAGGTGTTTGGTAACAGCCCTGTGTCATAGCAATAAACAAGTGGCTAACACATATGTATGTGTATCCATAACTAGCTTGATAAAAGAAACACACGCCAAGCTGCCTTTGAACTTATCATAATCTTTCCTGTTTTATCAGTTTTGTATTGGAATTGTAAATATGTGCCACTATTCTTACTGGGAAAATCAAAATTTGATATTCCGTTTGGTTTCTTAGTCTTGTTATTAAAAGGATGGGTCTGGAAAGAAGGGCAAGAATTTGAATTTGAGTTTGAATTTGAATTTGAATTTGAATTTGAATTTGAATTTGAAGGAATTGGAGAAACAAATCAATAGGTGGTGGTGAGAAGGGATAAGCCACATCATTATGAGATAAAGAGATAGCAGAGATAAAGCCATACCTTTTGAGTTAGGCTTCAGGAAAGCAGACATATTCAGTGTTAGAAGTCATCAAACAGCTAAGTAGCAGTCAGGGGTAGGGGGTTAGAATTTTGGAGAATGACTAGAATTAGACTGTCAAAAGTGTCAGAAAAAGCACACCTGGCCCTTTAGACTGGTATCTTAAAATGATAGAAGGAAGAGGAAACGATATATATTTTCAGTTAAAACTCAAAAAAAAAAAGAAAGAAAAAAAAAGAAAGAAAAGAAAAAGAAAAGCAGGCAAGCTTAGCAGGGCTGAGTGGTCGGGGAGCTGTTCTGGTGAGGGGCTCTTGGGAAGTATAAATATATTATCTCATTAGGGGTAATTATTTCTCCCAGCGCCTTGGCATGTCTTTGATCGAATCAGTTTTCCTCTGAAGTAGTCTCTTGGTCTAGATGCCTGCCAGACTCTGCTGGATTAACTCTTAAGGAGAAGAGCTGTATGGACGAGGTGTGTCATTGGAGGCACGCTTTTAAGTATGTAATAATCTAATCATAGCAGCATCAAACTGTCATCTCTCTTTCCAGGATCAGATGTAGATAGAACACAGATCAGAAAGAAGTGTCTATTCTTTAATGTGCTTCAATAAAGCTTTGATAAATTCACCTTTGCTTCAAATATTTTAAATACTAAAGAAAAAAAGTCATAATGATACCGGTTCTACTATTAACAGGGTAGTACACAGTGTATGTGCGTGTGTGCATGTGTGTGTGTGAGTGTTTGTGTGTGTGTGTGTGTGTGTGTGTGTGTGTGTGTGTGTGATTCCATAGAATCAGGAGGGACAGGGCCATGGTCAAGATGAGAGCTATCTATTCATGGTGTCCCTGTTGTAAAATGAGCTGATGGGTGTCCATATCTGGACTACTCTCTGTTTCTACTTTGACAGGGTACCTCTAACAGCCATTGGGAAATTGGAGTGGATAGTTGAACTTTCTGTTTGACGATAAGTGGGACTATTAGGTATGGGAGTTGGAGTATATTCCCAGTGTGTTTACTTAAGGGACCTCAAAAATGTATTGGTATTATAACTGTATAATGTCCAGCTGAGAGAACTGCAATTAGAGCCCTGCACACAGAGCAAATGATTCCATCATTCTGAGAATAAACTTTGTGATTGGAGCTGAGGTACAGCTCCAATGGGTAGGGCAGGAATCGTTGTTCATGGACTTGAAAAAGTTAAGATTGTGAAAATAGCCAATTTCTTATAAAAAAAGAAAATACAAACAATTTACAGATTCATTGCAATCCCAATCAAAATCCCTATGCCATTACTCATTAAAAAGTCGTAAAATTCCTATAAAAGCCAAAAGCATTTGCAAAGAAATTCTGAGCTTAAAATATCTAAAGAGAGGCATAGTCATACAAGAACTCATAGTAGCCAGCCGGTGGTGGCGCACGCCTTTAATCTCAGCACTTGGGAGGCAGAGGCAGGCGGATTTCTGAGTTCAAGGCCAGCCTGGTCTACAGAGTGAGTTCCAGGACAGCCAGGGCTACACACAGAAACCCTGTCTCGAAAAACCAAAAAAAAAAAAAAACAAAAAACAAAAAACAAACAACAAGAACTCATAGTATACTACAGGGCCATAGTAAAAAAGATAGCACCATACTGGATTTTCTCAATATATATAATATACATATATATGTATATATATACATATATATATATAATAAATTTATATCACTTCATAAATAGGTGTTAAATATAAAGGTATTTAAGTATTTGATGAAGTATTTGGGATATTTTCTAGCACAGGATATATATATACACATGTATGTATGTATGTATGTATGTGTGTGTGTGTGTGTGTGTGGTATCTGTATAGAATTAAAATATTATTGTATTAATGTTAAAAATGATATTTTAGAGGCTTGGCTGTTTTAATATAAAATTTGGTAAAATACAAATATCAATATGATATAGGCTTAAAAGGAGAATATAGATTTCTAGTCTGTTTGGGGGCTGAAACAAAAGTAAGAATTTACAAATACACCACAAACTCTGTAGAAACATACAGGATCCGCCCATTGGCTTAGTTTGATTCTTTTGAAAACCTCACAAATGAAGGTTATAGCAACCCAGGTGAAGGGTCATTTTTTATTGATATCTCTTTGTTCATTTTTCATTTTCCTTTTGTGGATGAAATGTTTTTAAGTAAGTAAACACTTAAGCATGAATTATCTTCATTAAACTAATGGCACATTTAAATATTTTTAGATAAAGACTAACTTACTGAGTTTCTCCAGTGTAATCTATGGGAACACAAGTAGTAGATGTGACCAAAGCAAACATCTGAGCTATGTTTCTGAATATATCTATTTCAGCATAATCATTTATTGTTGGTCTAAGACATGTGTCAACATCTCATCTATTCATTGTCAGAATCAAAACATTTACAAATGCATTTCAAAATTAAGCTATTTCAACAAAGTCTCAATATTTATGTTTCTGTTTACTTCTTTTTTTGCATGTGAATGTGAAAATTGGATTGACTTTTATTGTATCATTTTGGAATATCATTAAGTTTGATTTTAAAAATTAGAGTAATAGAAATTTTCTGTTGCCCACATGACCTAGAAAAATCCACATTATTTGATTATCCGTCTACTTTAATACCACTTACCAATTCTTCAGTTTCCACTTCTTGCTTAATGCTTGCCATATTCTTTATTGTCAGGAGTCATTTTTTTAAACTTTCTTTCTATATGTCTGTTCATTTTACAACTTCAACACTCTATTAAAGGTACAAAGACTCACAAAGAAAACTGACTCTTTACAATTTGAACTTTATAGAAAAAGTTTCTATAGAAATGTTTCTATAGAAAATGTATTTGTGCTTGTGACCTCACCAAAAGCATACAGAATATAGACCTGCCTCAGCCACTGATCTTGATCATGACGTTGATCATGATGTTGATCATGCATGAAGCATGGCAATGAACTACCACTCTTATTGTTCAGAGGGAAGTTGTGAGTGTTTTATGTATGCAAATAATAATGAGTCTGACCACTAATTGTTACGTGAACCTATCAACCAAAAGTCCCATAGACAGGTTGGGAGCCATATATGCCTTTGTGGAAGCTCACTCATGATAGAGGTCGTACTCTTTCTTATTCCACATTAGTGATTTCTCTTCATTTTCTGGATTAATTCAACGCTGAATACTATAGCTTACAGGAGGCACTACAGCTTTTTCCAGACCTACTTGTTTACTGTTAATGACTTTGACTTCTTTTATGTAGCTATGGCAGTGAAATTCAGTGAAAAGAATTTCTTTTGCAAAAATATTTATCCAGTAACTATTTTGCAACAAGCGCTGCCCATGGCATTGAAAGAGCAGTGTCTAAGCATCTTAGCTTTCTTACCCTTCCTTTTTTTATCTTCATCTTTTAGGTCATCATTTATCTCATGCCTACTATAAATACAGACTGGTCTAAAAGTCTGAAAGGAAAGATCTTATCGAAAGATACCTTGACATAGCCGACAATGTCAAGGGAAAACTCAAACAATTATTTGCCATTCTAGAATAGCAAAGTGATTTTCTATCTTAACCACATAACAAATCATTCTTCTTCTTGTTTTGCTTTGCTTTGCTGTTTACTTATTCATATTGGTCCCCCATCATGGTATGTTTGCATAATCTAATTAGTTAAATTTAACTGTGTCTATATTGTACATTTCTATTTTGTTTAGTATCTGAAAATGGTGTATTATATCATCCTTTGAAAGGAGAAAAAAAGTACTTCTAGATGCTATGTTTTGATCTGACACCAGCATAATGTAAAAATATAGAATTAGGGACATTACATATTAATATTTTCAGTGGTTTATATGTATGAACATAGGTTAAAATATAGTAAAGTGAAGAAGAATAATTACCTTGACTATAGAATGAAGAATGTTTTATGAATTAAGAGCCAAATCCTGGTTATTGCTTCTGGTCTGAAGACCATATGGATAAAAAAGAAGAGCATTCTAAAGATAAGTTGTTCAAATACTTGTCACAAGATAGTTATTTTCCATATACAAATTATACATTGTATAATTTTTTTCCACTGTGATTTGACATTACTAACAGTAGCCACTTTACTGGGTTATCACTATGAATAATGTGCTAGTGAGGAAGACCATGGGCTGTGTAAACAGAAGAGTGAGTCAAGAGAACATATAAACCTACCCACACACACACCTATATACATATATATACATATATATGTATATGTATATATGATTATTCTTTTATTGTAGATGACAGAAAATAAAAGCAGAAGATAAATATTTATTTGGTGTATAAGTTAGGGTTACATGAACTCATCAACCACAATAGAAAAAGTCTTACTTTTCTAAGTAACATGACCATAGCAACTCTTATAAGAGAAAACATTTAATTGGGACTGACTAACACTTTCAGAGGTTTTGTCCACTGTCATCCTGGTGAGAGACATGGCAGAATGCAGGCAGCCATGTTGTTGGAAAAGGAGCTGAGAATTCTACATCTTGATCTGAATGCAACAGCTGGCAAATTATGCTGCTTGCTGTGGCTGTGATATGACCCCTTGTTCAGTTATATCTGCACCAGCTCTCTGTTTTGAATGGTTTCTTTTGTCTTAATTTAGATTTAGTGGGTCTAAGTTTGGCTGTCCTAGAACTTGCTCTGTGACCCAGCTGATCTTGAACTCAGAGATCTGTGTGCCTCTCTCTCCTGAGTGCTGAATTAAAGGCTCAACCATGATGCCTGGACCTAAACTTCTTTAATTTCTTTTCACAAAAAGCTTAGGTAGGTAATATCTAGCCCATGGGTCACCACTCCCTTTATTCTGTTTAGTATCTTTAATGTTTATCACCTTGGACACAGGATTTAGCTCCATTCCACTTACTGCTGCTTCTTTTCTCCTTGAACCAATCATTTTGTATTTTCCCTTGCTCAGCTTTCTATTTTTTTCATCAAAACATTCTTCATAAGAGTGAACACTAGTAAATACACAACAGTCTGTACTAGGCTGTTTTTGCTACTTACTATGATGATGACACACCTAATCTAAAACTGTTCAATTTAGTCTCAGACAAACATTTTGGACAAGGGCAAAGAGCAGCCATATTCTTAACCCCCCCCCCAAAAAAAAAAAAAAAAATCACAAGAACAATTTCCAAGCCACATAGTAAAATTCTTTTCCTCTGAAACCTCATGAGCCAGGGCCCCACAGTTCAAATCACGCTCAGCACCACTATATTCCATGTTCCTATGCAGATGGCCCAATAAGCCATGCTTAAAGCCTTCCACTGCTTTCCTAATCCAAAGCCTGAAAATCTGTATTCCTCCAAACAAACACATGGTCAGGTTGATCAGAGTAAGACCCCAGTTTCTGGTACCAAATTCTGTCTTAGTTGGTGTATTGCTGTGAAGAGACAGCATGAATACAGTAGATCTTATAAAGAAAAACATTTAGTTGGGAGTGCTTACAGTTTCAGACATTTGGTCCATTATTGCCACGTTTGGAAACATGGCAGATTTCAAGAAGGCATGGTGCTGGAGAAGGAACTGAGAGTTCTACATCCTGATCCAAAGGCAGCAGAAGGAGGAGGATGCTTCCCGGGCATAGCTCGAGCAGAGGAAACCTCAAAGCCCACCCCAACAAAGACACATTTCCTCCAACAAAGTCACACCTACTTCAACAAGGCCATACCTCCTAATAGTGCCAGTTTGTATGGGCCAAGCATCCAAAAATATGAGCCTATGGGGTCATAAGTATTCAACCCACCACATTTGGCTACAATTATCTAAAAGCAGTTGTAATTGTTATAACTATATACAATACCCAGGAGACACTAGGAAAGTTTTCTATTAGAACACATACATTTATTAGTAAATTAACATATAATCATAATTAGAAAGAAATCATTCCAATTTTCAGATATTAATTAGATAGCAGTCTTAATTTAAAAGTAAGACTTCTTCCAAATACTTTTTCAGCCTTGGTAGTAAATTCCTTTACTCCCTGAGACATATCACTGTCTGTATAATATCTTTATAATACTAATTTTTCTAGCTCAATTTTATTTATTAAAGTTGCATAAAAGGTACTACCTGAATAGTACTGTTTTTTTACATTGTCATATTTAATAAAGTATTTTATTTCAAACTATTTCCAAGCATATTTGGTATCATGATTCTCACATCACTGGAGTTTGGAGTCAGGAAAGTTCACAGTTTTTTTTTTTTCTGCCCTTGAAAATTATATAAGTTTACAAATAATCTCTCATATAACATAATGTCAACTGAGTTTTTGCTTCTTGGTATTTGTCCCTAGCATGTGTGCACTGTGTTCATTGTTTATATGTACATGCCAAGGTGTTTAAACCTTACCTAAACATACCAATCACATGTCCCTCCAGAAGCTTGGGTGTCACACCTGGCCTTGTGTATAAACTTGCACAGGTCATTTGAAATCTCACAAATATAAGCTTATGGATGAAATGTAGAAAATGCAGTAATGTAAAAGTTGAAGCCATCAACCTTTAAGGATTTTGAGAGTTATATTAACCGTCAGCATCCTTACCTACTAATCTACAAATAAAGGTTTAATAGTCCTTATGTTGCTAATAATCCACAATTGAGATTCTAAGGAACACGTCAGCAATGAACATTAATCACATGTGTTTCCTTTACTTTGATGGGGTTCTTATGAAGGAACCCCATATCTGTACAGCAGTTCTTTTCCTCAGTATAGAGCATACCAGTTGTTATCTTAAATAGTCAAAAACAAATCTAATCCAGGAGCATGAACTACCTGCCATGTGCTGTGCTACTGTTACTTGGCGGTTTCTCTCCACAGTTTGACCGCTGTGACTCAACAACGCTGCATTAAGTCAGCAGATACTGACACCTTTCGCAAAACTAGCCATGGAGTCCCTTCAATAAATCCTGAGATGCCCAAGCTCTGTGGCTGCTGGTGGACAATTCAAAGTTGTATTTTCCATCAGGTCTGTCTAGTGTGTTCTAGAGCCATTAAACCTAACATCTAAGTTTTGAAATGTGGTTTAAGGAAAGCACACCTCTCAATTTGTCCTTTCCTTATTTTTTTCTAAAAAAGAAAACAAAAAGTCGGAACAAAACAAAATCATCTGGATCTGTTCCAATGTACAGATAGTAGTCCATCCAATTGTACTATGGTGGCACTTTTTTTTTTTTAATTAAAGGAAAAAAATAGAGGGAAAAACTGGAACTACAAGTTAATGTTCTTAACACTGCCTCTTCATTCTGAGGATTAAGGAGTTTCTCTCCCTTCCTTAGGCTTGAAAGCATGTCAGTGACTCCCAGCTCTAATTCCTAAAATTCAGCCAAATATGGATTCCAGGCTTGGTTCCAGCTGGCTACTCCAATACTCTCCCTTCCCCCACACCCTCCTCGTAGCTGCAGTTGCATAATCTTTCTGTGCTGTGCATATGGCAGCAGCTTAGCTAGCCATACACAGGTAGCAATCACATCTCATTGTTTCTGGGGACTCTTTTCTCTTAGTGAAAAACAGAAATAATCAATTTGCATTTGGAAAATATCCGATTCTTCAAGAACTGCCATATGCAATTCTAAAGGTTATTTATCAAAATATATGTGAATAGTATTAAAGAATTGGTACAGGAAGCTGTGCATTCTTACTCCATACATTCAACTTGGATTGTAAGCATTTGGTTTTCAGTAAATCCAATAAGATTCTATGTTGAGGGCCAAATATTAAGCAGGCTAAGCTCATGAGTGGGAAATAAAGTCAACTAAATTTGGCAGTGGACCCAATTCTTTTCTTATTTATTGTTGTCTCTTATATAAGTTTATATCGTGCTAGAAAACAATATAGTAATAAACTAAATAAGTTTAAATTTTGTTTCTAGAGTATGTCACACAATGATGTATTTATATTTTGCTTTTTATTGGATATTTTATTTATTTACATTTCAAATGTTATTCCCTTTCCCCATTTCCCCCTATATTTTGTTTTTAATAATTCTTTTGTGTTTTATGTTTTGAACTTCAGCAAAATCTATATGCAAGATTATTTCATGTGTGAAAGAACATGTCTATCCTGCGTCAGTTCCACAATATAATCTAGCATTTCTAATCATTTCCAAAGCCCAGAAGATTCACACTGCACATAAACAGCATCTCACACATCACTTGCAGCCACACAAAAATTGATTGGCTTGCAAGCTGCCTTTTGTTTTAGAAGAATGGAACCTTAGCATTGGTTTTCATGTGTATAGGAGTCAGAAATTCTTGATGTCCCATGGTGTTGCTTGTGTGATTTTTTTTTAAATGTAGACTGTGTTCATGGTTTTAAGATTGCATTTGTACATTTTAATTACTACAATGAATTTTAAAATGCTTCAATTAAAAAGGATTCATTGCTTCCACTTGTTTCAAAGGACAACTCTTTGCCCTAACTGGTCTGTTAGAACATTTAGAAAAATTAATTGCAACGGAGAAATTTGATGGAACTTTCTGTTCAAGGGGCCTTGACAGAGGATACCTGACATCTCAGCCTCATTTTTCACATCTCTGAAAATCAGTCTTGCATTCAGAAAAATTTGAAACAGTACCATCAACTCCATTAAATTACTAAAAGGATCATGTAGGAAATGGAAATGAAACACATGATATAATTCAGAACTAAAGAAAAATTATGTGTTGGAAAGCCGTCTATATATAGATATATATATAGATAGATATAGATAGATAAACATATGAGTACAACAGATAAAATTTTGGCTGTGATAGTAAAGGTGGAATTCTTTTTTTAAGAATGATGCTATTTTTATTTGTATTTTTCTTTTTTTAAGATTTATTTATTTTTATGTATATGAATACACTGTAGCTGTCTTCACTGCCATATATATTTTTATGTATATGAATACACTGTAGCTGTCTTTATGTATATGAATACACCAGAGAAGGGCATCAGATCTCATTATAGATGGTTGTGAGCCACCATGTGGTTGCTGGGAATCGAACTCAGGACCTCTGGAAGAGCAGTCAGTGCTCTTAACCACTGAGCCATTTCACCAGCCCAAAGGTGGAATTCTTGTAGTCATATATATTTATCCTAAGTTGATAGTACCTCTGGATCTACTTGTGATAATTGTAATTGTTTTTACTTTATTAGTTGTGAAAAAAATCACAGTTTTCTGTTGTGGAACTCCTTCATACTGGTTTGTGATCATTCTCCCTGCCTCCTCAAATTTCTACAGCAAAATAACCAAATTATGAAGCTCACTATATTGAGCCATTAGGACAGAATTATTCTCACCCAGCTACCATATGTGCCATTACTTAAAGCTAATGGCAACATTGTGTCTTTATAGTCTTCAAGTTATCAGAGTGTTAATGCTTAGACTGCATCAAGAGCTAAAAGAGAGCTATTTTTGACAGTTCATTCTGTGATTGCATTATAGTATCGTTAAGTAACACACTTCTCTGCTGCAAATTGCCCTCGTGTTGGAATGCTTCTCTCCAACTGGTGTGAAGAGGTGGTGTTCTTTTATTTTTCCCACAATTAGAATGTCAGCTCCTGTGGAAATACATTAAGAGGAGACTGAGAGAGTAGATGCAGGGGTTTGTATCTATAGTGGTCTCAATAGGACTCATGTGCAGTATTTCTTGGAGAGAAATTCATTTGTAAATATTATTATTTACAGATTGATATTCCAAAGTCTCTAATTTTTAAAGAAATTAATGTAATACTATTCACGTAAACTGTAACTTAATACTTCTGTAGGTACACACACAATTCTTCACTACCACAGTAACTATATTTAGCACTAAATTATAAATTAGAAGTATGTTAAAATTGATCATTTTAACATGTGGGAAAACAATTTTAAATGACTATTATTAAGTATGAGGGCATATTTTTTTAATATTTTAGTAAGAAATGGTAGGTGTTTTTTAAAATGTATTCTCTGAAGAAAATTGGAAAGAAAAGCATTCTATGCTAATGATATTATTACATTGTCACCAGGCCCAGCCAGTGGAGACAAACAGATGTTTTATATTTTTAAATATATCTTTTGTAAATGAGAAATTTAGGATTTTTGTCTTCAAGCCTAATTTAGTGATGCTCTAGAATGATATAAAAGTTTGGAGATCTCGGCACTGACAAAACCCAGTACATGTAAATTTTGTTTTTATTCTCATCCTGTTAAATTATTTATATTCTATAGAAAACATAACCTTAAAAATCTCTTGAAAAAAAATAAAATCCAGGACAACAAAATATGCAGGGACCAATGAAAGAATAATTCATAAAGGTCTCATTTTTAAAAATGAATTGTTCACTTATTCAATTTGGTTAACATTGCCAGTATTCTGGGCACTATATTATGTACAGAAACAAGGAGACTCAAACATGTGACTTTACCAAAATGAAAGTCATGATCTTGCTGTGAAAATGGACAGTGAGGAGAGATGAAATAAAAAGAAACAGAGGAAATTCTAGCCTACAATATTTGATTTGATGCAAATGAAGTCCATTAAGAAAACAAAACAAAGCCTAAAACTTTGTGACATTTTTCACTATAATTTCAGGGAAGACATTACTAATGAAGATTCATACAGCTGAAAGCATGATGCTTGAATTAGCCTTATGGTGGAGATGAGAGAGAAAAATTAGAATTTTTCAAACTGAAGTCTTATGCACTGAAGGCCTGAGGTAGAAAAAAATTTTACCAAATTAATATATGAGAGAGAAATCAATAATATGCTGACTATCCTGTAGCTAGATACTGATGCCTATGGATATAACTATGTTGTTAATTTCAACTGTAATACAAAACACTTATAAACTCTAGATATATAAGTCTCTAATTTATGATCTGTTTTAAAAAATCACATGGAATATATCAAGTATTAGAATCAAGTTAGGAACCTTATTTAGACTTCTGATGTCTAGTCTAGGTAAGAGAAATGTATAGTGAATTAGACTGATAGTGTTGGCAATTAAAAGATGTGCAGATCTGAAATGTATGGGTAGAGTAAACTTTGGTTTTCAAATTTAGATAACTGCAAGAACTATGTTTTTTATTAACCATGCTACTAGTTAAATTCTTAAAGATCTCTTAAAATACTTAAATAGTTTGAATTTGTTACATGTCCTATATCTTCAACAGAAGGATAGTTAGATTTTCATACTCACACAAATCTAATTAATATAGGAAAGAGTACAGCATCTACATTGAGAATTTTTCTGCAGGTCTTCCCTACCAAGTCCTTTAAGATTTTATCAGTGTGTGGTCATGGACCATATCAACAAATTGCATATGTATTATCAAATTAGTTTTCCACTGGGCTTTAACCCAAGGTTATTGAAGTCTCCACAGATGTTATTCATTGTTCAACAATGAAGTACAATAATATTTCAAATGATGTAGTCATTTTATAACTTGGAAATCATTCATAGCTAGTAGTTACACATGTGGTTTTGTATGTAAAAATACATGTGCTAAAGTAGTATAAAATATTATAAGTAATTGTAGGTAAAGGGAACTTTAGCAAATTTCAATATCCAACAGAGTTTTCATGATCATCCTTGCTTCTGCTGCCTTTCAGAGGAACATGTTTGCTTATGTATATGTTCCTGGCAATGTCAAAATCCCAAAGACTATTCAATCACTTGAGCAAAATGCACCAAAACCTGAAAAGCTTTGATGTTGATTGCTAACGTTTCAGGAATTCAAAGAAAAAAATAATACATCTTATACGTGCATTTCAAATTAATGCTGTCATTAATAATACACATTCCAAATCTGGCCATGTTTCTATACAGTAAAAAGTAGTTATAAGTAAGAATTTGATAATTAAGTACTGTTAAGCCAGATCTGTGATAATGTCACATATACATTGTTTAACAAAGAAATGAAATTTCTTGAAAGGATTAACGTTATAGGTCAGAATGGAGAACTATGACTTCCAGTGAAATATATATATATATATATATATATATGTATATATATATGTA
The DNA here is from genome assembly GCF_011762505.2 of Arvicanthis niloticus. Lineage (NCBI taxonomy): Eukaryota > Metazoa > Chordata > Mammalia > Rodentia > Muridae > Arvicanthis > Arvicanthis niloticus. The sequence goes on from NC_047672.1 coordinate 65,126,882, forward strand.
TATATATATATACATATATATATATCCATCCCCCTGCTAGAAACACAGCTGCTGAAAAAATACCCATAATCTTCTGACATGCATTTCTTGTCTTCTTGACATGTATATCTTCAATGTATACAGGCTTATATACATTCAAATTTTTCCACTGAAGCATGCCACCCACATACATAGACTATGATTATGCATTTTACGCATAATTTCTTTTCAAGAGTCCAGTCAGTATAAACTATGTGATAATACTATTTTTCATGGATCACTCAGTTACATAACAGTAATCTAAATTGTTTTCCTGGTAGATTATTTTGAATGTTTTTACCTCAGTCATACAGTGGATCCAAGATCCACTTGGACAGTAACATCTTGTAAAGTGTCATACTTTCAAAGATCCATGATTATCTGTCCCAGATAAATGCTAAAAAGCTTACTGAGATAGAAAGCTTACTAGTAGAGCCTTCCATCGTGAATAGCATGTTCAGTGATGAAGTAGTTCTCATAATAGAGGTGAAAAGCTCGATTGATCAGGAAAAAAAAAACAGAAAGCACAAACAACATCTTTTTCTTTCCATTCGCTTTTTATCAGATGTTTTAGTTAAATATCAATAATATTTGATTTTGAGGAAGAAATGAGGGTAGCAAGCAAACAAAGATTCTTCCAGAAATAAAACTTCCAATTTGAAAAAAGTTGTTTAGAAATCTTTAAAGAATTAAAATCTTTTTAACATCTTTAGGGGGAAAGGGGACCTAAAATGTTCAGACATTACATCATCCTTTCTTTTTCTAGGCTTGCCTGAGAAATATTTAGGGGCAGGTATTTTACATGTGGTCTGACAGAGGCAGAGAAAGATGCGGATTCTTGCCAGTAGCAGCACCATAAATCAACTGTAGAGTTAAATATAGTGCTCAAAATACAAACCCAGCTTTGGGATCTTTCTTATTCTTCCCATTGAGCTGGATAGATTTAAAGGTACAAACTATGTTAGGCTGGTTTGAACATAAAAAACAATCTATCAACAGAATGAGAACAAAATACCATCTCATTGACAATTAGAGTACATAGGTTTTACTAGAAAATTGAGATTAACAATATGCTTACAGCATTTAAATGTTAATTTTTCCTTACCTTTGGCTGTAACTTTAAAAGAATGCAATGGGTGTAAAATGGAAACATCTAATGCAACCATGAGGAATGCAGTTGATAACCCCACAGCCTGTGATTGTCAGCACCATTAAGATTCTACCCCAATAGAAATTTCCACAGTGGAAAAGATAGCCTATTTATCATCCCATTGATTTTGCTAAGGTGTTTGGGACAAAGGAAGTATCCCTGTTCAAAGCCCATCAATGTCTTACACAGTGCAAGCTCTATGAACTGGAAGGTATAGGGTTTGATGAAAGGTAAAATACACCCCACTTCTCAAAGAAACTATGTGGTAAATATAAACCATTGTTCTAAAAATCCTAGTGGGAGTTGAGAACATTTGAATCTAATTAAAATAGACACTATTTTATGTAGTCCTGGATACTCTGGGCCAACCATATGAAGAATGCTACATAACGGAACTCTTGCATGGAGAAGAGTGTTGATAGATAGGTCTTGTGTTGGAAGTATGAGGTCACTGGTTTATATCCTGAGGAGAAAATCTGGACTTCTTCCATGAAAAACAGCTGCTTTTCTAAAAGGTCTTGCACACAAATGGAATTAACCAAGCTACTGTCATTTTAAGGATTCCACAACTCTCAAAGAGAGGTTCATGTATAGACTTACACATTTGAGACATCCAGCTTCAGCACGAAAGTATAAATTTCCTTGAAATAAATCCATCACAGAAAGGCTGGACCAAAACAATATTGATTTAGATATTCTTTTCAAATTATTATCTCTGAAAGCTGACAATGAATATTAAGTGGCTTGTGTTTCAGTGTTCAGTTCTGGCCACATGAGTGAAATTCTAGGAAGCCATCCAAAATTTAAATTCAGACAATATGAATTAACCAATTTCAACTGAATTAGAGATTAAATACGTATTACATTCATTTTATCACTTTCCTCAAAGGTCTATTTATCATTTTATTTTTCTGTTTGATAATATGTACCTTAAAAATAATCCAAATATATTTAAAATACAAAGCATTATCATTAAAATACCAATATGTATCAAAACCATAAATATGGTAAACCATGTTAAAGTACAAAGAAAATGTTTTTATTTGTTTTAGAATAATTAATTTACACACTATTCCTTGCTTTTCTTGCTTGACTTCTTAAAATATTTCACAGCAGAAAAGTAACTCATAAATATCACTGCATTTTAATACTCGAGTTTGACATTAACACATAATTTACCCATAAACATTCATTAAAACTATCACTTATAAAACAAGATTCTAATTATAAATGTCTAGAAAGCCATGTTTAATGAAGTTTTGTCTTTATAGCTAAATCCCCAAAACCTAAAATAAGTTTATAAATTCAAAATATATTGCTTAACTATTTTGAGAGCATACAAATAATCACTTACTCTTTAGTATATGTATATCATATACTAAAGAAACAAGGCATGCAGTTATCCTGGATGCTGAGACAGTTGCTGATGGTGGTAATGTATTCCCTCTCTTCAATGGCTCTGCTGTGACACACCTACTACCACAGACCGTACTTGACTTCATCAGTGATCACAGTTTGTACTTTTGTCACCAGAACATTTCAACTATGTCAATCAGGAATATTGGTATCAGTAGCACTTCCTGGTTCTTAGTAGAGCAGAAATCTGGAGTCTGAAAAGCTCCAGAGCTTGAGGAAGGCCCTTGCTAAACACTGGTTTTTCTGTTTTGTTTTGTTCTAGGTGCTAATTTACTAAATAATGTGCCAATTATTCAGCTCATCACAAAGGGAGCTATGAGTTTTAAACTAATTTCTATATTTATTATATTTTAAGTAGGAGAAATGTCTCTACCTTGAGTACTTGGATTTAAAAATTACTTACAATAATTAAAAGTTCTGTTTTTTTTTTCTTTTTTGTTTTTGTTTGTTTTGGTTTTGTATTTCTCTTTTTCTCAGTTTTTCAATTCTCCTAGTTTCTATGACTTTTTAACCTTTACAAGCCATAACATTTACCCTAATAAGAAACAAATCTCTACTTTAAATAATTTTCTTATAAAAAATCAGTAAAAAATGTTTGCAGAACGCTCTCAGAGCTTTTAAAGTAGAAAGTACATAGATAGTTATTTTCATAACCCTATGATGATTTGAAGAGAAGCTTATGAAGGATAACTAATAGGTGTTCCCCAGAAATAAATGTTTTTTGTTTCACTGATATAAAGTATTTTTAATAGTTTAATCCAAAATTTATTGATGACTCTAGCATAATAAAGGATTGGCAGAGACTGTGATGACTGTTTACATATAAATTAATATGCATATGAAAGAGAAAAATTAGGGTGTGAGTGTCAGTATTACATATTTGATGGCTCACAGTGAATTGGTGGCGTGGGGGTGGGTGGGTTGTTTCCCAGATCTTAGTAGAACTTAAAGGTACACTCAGCCTTCAACAGGAGTCTGAGCTTCCCCTCATTATCCTCTACCTTCTGACTACTGGGAGGGCTGCCTCCATAAGAGCTGTGGCCTGCAGGGACTAAAAGGAGATCATATTTCACTCTAAGCAGTGTTTATCATTTATGATTCTAAGATTGTTACTAGTCTTTTGTTTTTGAAAAAGGACACAGTCATATTTTCATGAGGTGTAGAAGGGAGTTGGATGAAAAGTCATCTAATGGTATTTTTTTTCTCAAATCTTTAGGAAAGGGTAAATTGGGCTCTGAATTAGACCTTTGTCCTTATGGGAATAAATGTCTGTATGTCTTTGACTGTGCTGTAGAATCTTCACTGACTATTGTCCTGTCTAACCTAAAGGTGTGCTTGATTTAATGGGTCCTGGGAGAGCAGGGATTTTTAGCAAACTAGCTGGATTCTTAGCTTTTTTCTGGGGATGTATGAGATGTCCTTAGGGGTCTTAAAGTGAGCCTGGATCACATTATATTTTCCAATTCCAAGATGGTTCACATCAGAAAGCATTTTAAAAATAAAATAGGACAGTTTAGATATGCATTATTTTCTATATAAGATAAAATGGGTTTTGTTGTTGTCCTGTGATACCAAAACAAAGCAACAATTGGTCCTATCAGTTTTTTTGTTTTTGTTTTTTTGTTTTTTTGCCTAAAATTCATATAAAGATACTCAGATTGAGGGTAACTTAAACTTGCTTTAAACATCAATGATACCTTCATTTTCCCCCTGATTTTATGTGTTATATATAGAAAGTTATTCTTCAAGCCTGACAACCTAAGTTTGATTCCTTAGATTCACATAGTAAAATGAAAGACTGGATTCCCACAAATTATCCTCTGACCTACACATGGAAAGTACACAAAGTTGTGCCCACTTGCATGCACACACACATACACAGACACATGAGCACGTGCATGCACACATGCAGACACCCAGACACACAGACACAAATAAATACATAAAACTTCAAGTAAAATGTAACTTTAAAAATTCAACAAACTTATACTCAAGTTTTAAAATGACATGTGACTGACTTCAATTGCTCAATTAATTGTGAGAATTGTCCTCTCAAAAGCTAAAATACACTGTTACAGACAAAATGTATAATTTGACAACAAACCTAGTAAATTATTTTCCCTGTGCTTAAAGTGCCTGGCAAAACACCATCGTTTCTTTAGATATTCATTGCTTTGGCTCTCACTGGTTTCCAGCATCCTCCTCTCCCAATCTATTTTCCATTCTGTTGTAAAGACGTCTTATTCTTGGTAAGCCAGCACACTTCATAATCAGAGTATTTATTCTAATTATAGAGGAAGGGCATGGCTGGGAACTCCATATGAGTGTTCTCAGCAGCCCTCTGCCAAGCAAAGGCACAAAATAAACAAACACCAATTTTGTTACTTTGTTACTTCATTTACTTAATTTCCTACTCTATTTTCTTTCTTCATTTCCCCCCAGTACTAGATATTGATAATTGTGCATTCTAAACATGCTCCCGTTGAGTTATATTCAAAGCCCCTTGTTGATCCTTGAATACATATTTCTGGGTTTTCCTGAGTTTTCTGATTTGTCTTTAAATTAAAAAAAAACTTAGATAACACTAAAATGAATAAGTTCCAATATGACTGTTCCTTTTCCAGGTTTGTGTGTGTTTGTGTGTTGTGTGTGTGTGTTGTGTTGTGTGTGTGTTGTGTGTGTGTGTGTGTGTGTGTGTGTGTGTAAAGTGCTCAAAAATGCAGTGCCCTCATTGTTCATTGCCAGAAGTGACAGATCCTCTGGACTTAGAATTACAAGAGGTTGAGGACTGTTCTACATGGGTGCTGGGAACTGACCTTCAATAATTTAGAAGAGCAGTGTATACTCTGAGACAATCTTCCCAGCCCAAACATGTTTTTTTCCAATAAAGTAATTTTGTCAATGAATGAATGAATGAATGAATACAATATACTGTATAGTGCAAGCATGTTAGAATGGAAACAATGAAACATGGAGTTAAAACATTCTATATCTTTCTGTAACCAAAGCTCAGCATTAGAACCATTCAGTTAAATAAGGTTGTTTTATAAGATTGCCCTTGTGTGGACATATGCAACAGATAAAGCATGAGTGGATGACTTATCATTTAATTTTTCATATGTGAATTATTTCCAACAGATTTACTACCAGAAAATATAAGATACAATTTGTACATGTCAGAGAACATGTTTTCTTATAGCCATGTAAAATCTAGTTATTTGAAGACACACTGAAACAGATGCTCTGTTGCATGTAAATTATTGGTCAGGAGTAACTAACAAATTAGATTTTCCACTTCATGAAGCAGGCAGACACACTTGTTGCTGCTGATGACACACAACCCCTGTGCACTCGAACTCAACACACCTGTGATACAGTAACAGACTAAACACACAACCCCTGTGCACTGGAACTCAACACACACATGATACAGTAACAGACTAGACACCTGACTTAAAAAGAAGGAGATAAAGATTGAGGAGAGAGATCTAAGAATCCAAACCAAGATTTTGATCTCTCTTTTGATAAATTCTCTCAGCATACATGCAATCATGCACACAGGGACACACACACATATATATACAAATGTGAATTTTCACATCAAACTAACTTTAATTCTCAAAAAAAGACCAACTGTCTTCTACAGAAAATAAGTGACCAATATTAGTGCATAGATGCATTACCATATTTTTCAACATAAAAATATTCAGTAAACTTATTTAATATTTCATTTAAAATGTTTTTAGTCATAAATAAAAATTAATGATATGTTACTTATTTTGAATTTTAAAAAATGTTTTAATGTTTATTTTTTGTCATTATCTACATGCCAAAAACTAATCAATAACAAGATATGATATCAAAAATCGATTCTTTCCTAAAATGTGCCTCTAAATTTAGTCACAAGAACATTGAACTTAGGGCCAGTTGAAACATGTTTACTCTTGACTTCGGAAGCTCTTTGTGGCTCAAACAGTTATGCTCTCTCTAAATAGTCAGACTTCAGTTGAAGGTCCAGATCTCAAATCTCATGACTATCTAATTAGCTACTTCTTCTACTCCTGATTTGATTGTATGGTACTGTGACAACCTTTATTTCTAATGCATGTTTTTAATATTATTCTTTAATATTATAATCATGTTCTTTGATGCTAGAATTATAATATGCTGATTTTCATAGTTTTGTAGGTCTTCACACAGAAGCTGCCTTTGGCATAGGATTTATCCACAACCAAAAGTACATCCACAACCATTATATACATATATTATATTATATTATATTATATTATATTATATTATGTTATATTATATTATATTCTTGTAGTGTACTGGCTATCCACAGCCCATTCCTACTCTGTATTTTAATTTAAGCAATGGTGGACATCAGAAAAAAAAAGCAATAAATACATGCTAACTTACAAGCCCTTCAGGAGAGAAGAAGATGGCTTCTAATTTTCCCCTGAATCACAAGAATGGGAAAAATAAGTCAGAAGCAGGAAGGAGCAACTCAGATTTGCAGAAGAGTAAAATGGCCTCTTGAATGGTGCGGAGGCATAAGAACAGCCATAAAACATGGTAGCAAGGGAAAATTAGATGCTATAACTTCTGTCAGCACTGAGGCAAAGGAGCTGGGTGTCGGCGCTGTGATTTGTTTTGTTTTAATAAAAGTAATTACTTTTTTAAAATTAAGCTCTGGTTAATTTATATGCTGGTGACTTGAAGAGTATATTAAAGTTGTAAGAAACATTAAAGAGCCAGCGGTGTTTCCACTGCTGTACATTGATGCCAAGTCCCTCTAGCAGGAAGGAATTCTCAAAAATTTGGGCTAAATAATTATTACATTAAAAATTAGCCATCATTTGTAAGTCATTAAGGCTTTTTAAATTGTGAATATGACCTTTGAAATTAACATCTAACTAATAGGGAAAACTAGTCTGTAGTTTGACAGAGAACATAGTCTTATTTGCTTTGTTCTGTATACTGTTATTACATTTATTTATTTGAGCTTTTGTTGCATTTCAAAAAGTAAAATATGCTCCAAGTAATACTTATTGAGACATGTACTTTGGTTGTGGATAAATTCTATGCCACAGGCAGCTTCTGGGGGAAGACCTACAAAACTATGGAAAACAGTGCATTCTAACTCTAGCATTAAAGATAAAGTGGTAAATTAGCTTCAGATATTAGGGTACTCGGTTATATTGAGGAAGTCTGCTTCCCTTGGCTGTTGAGTCAGAACACTCAGGTGAGGGGCTACAATGACTCTTGTAAAGTGATTTTACTCTATATGAGTAAGGGTGGAAAAGACAGAGCACTTAGTCAATGAAGAGTATTCTAACCGTTGAGTTGATTTGAAATAATCTCATGTTCATAAATATTCTTGCCTATTTTGAATGTCGATATACATAGGCAGTATTGATGAGTGAATAAAACAAACAAAGCATGAGTTTAGAGAATTTCCATAGCCTGGATTACACAGATAAGTTCTGTGGGCAACATTTTTGGCAATTAATATGGTTTCTGGGTTCTTGGGTTTGTGTTTATATGAATAAAGTTGATTGTTTAAAAAGTTGCTCTTCCCTTCAAGGTGTGTGGCAAAGGCAGACAGTTCTGTGAGTTTAAGGCTAGTCTGATCTACAGAGTGAGTTCCAGGATAACGAGGACTACACACACACACACATCTATCTTGAAATGAATAAACAAACATCAAAGGCAAAAAATGGGGGAGGGCTGCTATTACTTCCTATTACTGTGGTGTCCAGAAGCAGGCTTTATTCCATACTCTTAAATATTTAGAAATATCTGATGATGTCTCTCTTACTGGAGACAAGTTACTGGGTACTAAGTGATTAAGTCATCAATACTTGAATTTGTATATTCTATTCGTATGAGTTTCTTCTTTCTTTCGTTTTCAGGAAAATGATCTTACTCTAAGTCAGTCTGAGATCTGTCTTCTTTCTTCCCTTCTGTGCAAAACTTGCTTTTGCTATATGGATCTCAGATGTCATCGTCTCTTTCTCCTTCTCCTCTTCCTCCTCTTCCTCCTCCTCTTCCTCCTTTTTCTTCTCTTCTTTCTTCTCCTCCTCCTATTCCTCCCACTTCTTTATTTATCAGTTATTCCTTCTGCAGATAAGATCTTGCAGAAAGACATCTTTCAAGTCAGCATATTCAACACTATATATATATATATATATATATATATATATATATATATATATATATATATGGAATGAAAGATATAGAAATGAATGAAAGAAAAGAGGAGAGAGGGATAAATATCTGTTTAGTCCTTATTAGCAAGGGCATGAATTTAAGTAGAATTTGGTTGTACATTCCATTGTCTTAGGACTTTGAAAAGTAGAGCTGATCTTACTTTCTTCCCCAGCCCCTCTTCTTCCCTACGCTGCTGGGTCACATTTCAGTGAGCAATTTTCTTCCATCTGACTGAAAGCATGAAGTGGGGAGAAGGAGGATTTTACAGGCTGGTTGTTATTTTGACTTGGACATATACTCTACAAGCTTTAATGACTTTTTAAAAAAACATCTTGCTGGGAAGTCCCTGTTCTACAGACTTTTCCCCTTACACTTTGGCAATAGATGTCTTTCTCATGAAGCACATTAGATGTATTGTGAAATAGTTTTGCCATCACTCTGACTTCACTCAACTTATTTATTAATTAATATAAAAGGTAACACAATATATAATGTGTGTGCATGTGTGTGTGTGTGTGTGTGTGTGTGTGTGTGTGTGTGCATGTTTGTTCTGTGTATAATTAGAATGACTTCTGGCCTAATTCTGGGGCTACTCTCTAGATTTAACTCTACATATTTCATCTATGGATATTTTATCAGTAATTTTATAGGCATAGATATTTTATAAGATTTTTTTCAAGAGTAAAGAGGTTGTAGATGAAACATCTATGATTTACCATTTTGTTTAATAATTCTATATGATCTGGAATATATGGAGTTTTGTACTAGTATTTCAAGATTTTTGTCAAAAATTTAAAGTATCCTTATATTTCATGTAGTTAATATTTTGTTCAGGTGCATCTTCATCTTTTATGTATATTTTCCTTGCTTCTTGTGTTCTTGTCTCTCTGTGCATCCCTCCCCTTCCCCTGAGATGCAAGGAAGAAGACAGATTAAACATGTTGTTATCTTAGTCATCTCTTGCCAGTATAAAGTATATGTGTTTTGTGGAAAGAGTCCTCTGGGGTCAATGCATTTGCTGTGTAAACCAAGAGAGGAAGTTCAGTTAGAAGAAAGCTACAATTATTCAAGGAAATGTTATGGGGAGTTAAACTAAGACACTGGCAATGCATTTGTAAGCAAGAGCAAACACAGGACAAATTACTGTGTTAAGTAAAACTGCAGTGATAGATTGCATCTGGGGATGATGAAGCAGCTCTGGCTTGCGTGGATCTTTGTGGATGAGTGATCCTTGCAACTGCCTTAAAACAGGCAGAATGTTGGTGATGTCAGTAATAGAAAGAACAAAAGGAGTGAGTTCTGTTTAAATCGTCCAGAGTTTAAGATGTTTGTGCAACATCTAAACAGAGGTTTCTAGTAAGCCTTTGTTTGGCCTTGGGAGGGTAATCTGCCTTACAAGGTATACATTTGAGTCACATCAAAATATTGCTCATGTTAAAATGCATAGTTGTAGATAAAATTGACCACAGAGTTTCTTCTTTGTAAAACGAGCGAGCACAGGGTAGATACAGTAATATAAATATTTAAGAGGCTGTTAACTAAAGTGATGTGATAGAAAGAAGAAACCAAACATCCCACTCGTTAGCTTTTAATATACTCCAAAACTCAGTCTTTTTAAAGACAGTGAAGGAAAATAGAAAGAGCCTGACCTCTCATGTCAGATGGAAGTAGATATCCTCACTTTCTGTCATACTTGTTATGTGATCTAGAATATTCTTAGTAGGCTAGCTGAAATGAATCCTTTTCTGAGTAGAAAAAAAATAATAATTCTGCCTTACAGCATTGTTCGGTATGAATTAATATTTCTTTTAACAGCTTTGGTCTACTAGACACTGTTAGTGTCTTTTTTTTTCTTCTTGTATCACATGGTCTTTATTCTCTTCTTATACCATATGGTCTTTATTCATGTCCTGTATTTACCGTGTTTCATTATTCCTCTTCTATTATGGTCCTGTTTTTGAGGTCAGGTTTAATTGACTAGCTTATTTTCCAAGGATTATTTCTTGCTAAGCATTATTACTTCTTTTCTTCCTGGACTCCTTACCACTTGGTATGGTTTACTTTTATTGTTTATTATTTACTTTCTACATTCCCAAAGGATATCTTTCTGCATTTTTATCAAGGTTCTGCTGCTTGGCATATTCTACATACTTCTTGGCTGATGTGTTATACCTACAAGAAACTATATATATATATTCACTGAATTATGATAATCACTATTAAATATAGAGAAGCAAATAATTGTGTCACATTGGAACTAGTAGAAACAGACAGGAACAGAGGACTGCCATCCTTGGAATCTATGAGTCAGAAAGATGAACTGTGAGTTCCAGTCCAGCCTGATCTACAGGTTATCATCATCATCAACAACAACAACAACAACAACAATAGTAATACTACATTTCAAAAAATCTTATCATTAATAGTCCATTTCTTGATGCCTTAAAAGGACTCGAGCATTGTAACATTCATCTCCTGCTCTAAGGTTTGAGATGCTTGCTGTTTGCATATAGTATGGGATCCAGAATCACAGCTGCCAGTCCCAGGTTAGAAATGACCTTTCACTCTCAAGGCTCTACTGAGAACAGCTAGGACCTTTCTTAGGTGTGTAATTTGAGTTTTTTAAAGATGATTATTCATGCCATCCACAAATATATATTTAGTAACTAGCAGAGAAGGGTTTTGATATAGCTTCAGTGGGATAAAGAAACAAGTTGAAGGGATTTGAAACAAATTATATTAGGCAAAGAGAGTAAGATTGTTGTTTCCAGATGTCATATACCTTAGTCAAGTAAGTTTGCTTCTGATTATGTTAGGTAAATATGCATATTTTGATGCTTGTTACTTTTAAAATTAGAAGATAGTTTTTGAAACATATTCGAGAAATACTTTCCTAATTTATAAATTGAGAATATGTACTTAGAATCACCTGTGAAATAAAAGGATATATATTGGATCAATCTATGCAATGAAAAAAAATTCAGTGACAGAAATGTTTTTCTCCACAAAGTTTATATTTTAGAAGTGTTGGCCACCAAGAGTCTGAGGAAAGGATCTGCAAACAGGAAAGTTTTAAACTCTAATACTTAATAACATAAAATTCCAAAGTGAAAACCAAGAAAACTGATAATAGTAGACACTAGCACTTTGTTTTGTTTTCTCAAGAAGCATAAGAAAAAAGTTGAAAGACAAAGTAAGGAAGAGAAAGAAGAGGAGGAGGAGTATCTATGTAACTCTGAAATGTAGGCTGCGAACTTGTTTAACCTCTCTGAACTTCACAATATTTACAAATATCTAGAGGTGGTCATCATTTAAAGTGTTTTGGCATTTTATAGACCCAGCCTCTGATGGTTTTTAAAAGGAGTGTTTGTTGTAAGAAAAGGACAAAGTTTAAGTCATAGGAACAGTCCATGAGCCTAAAAGCATCAATGAATACAAGCACTTCATTTGAGTCTAGCATCTTGTGGGGTCCTGCTATCCTTCCTGCTATAAAACATGGAGGAGGTAGAAATAGAAGTGGAGGGAGGGAGGAGGGAAGAGAATGAATTGGTTAGAAATGCACAAGGAGAAAAACAACCAATGTGAAAGAGCAGCAAACTGGTCCTGTATCCCACTAAAAGAAGCTGAAATCTGGCCAGTCTTGAATGTTTGGATGAATAGTCACTTCACTACCTTTCTCAGAATTTGACTCAGTCATTGAAATGTGGATATAAATTATGGTTTTATTCTAAATATACCAAGAATGCAAAGAAACTATATATTTTATTACAGAGAGATGAATCATCATGTAGAAGTTTAAGATAAATTACCCATTTTGTATGACATGTGGTAAAACATTAAGGAATGAAAGTTTATAAAATTATATTTCCATATCTTAAGTAATGGTTGATAGTGATTTTGTTTTATAACTATTTTCTGTTCATTTTTTCTTTTTCAAATTAATCACAAGAAAATCTGTGATAGCTAAGGGTGTGGGAAAGCAAATTGGAACACTTATAAACAAAAAGGAGGTGGAGTAAATAACCCAGTTTCTTGTGCCATAGGGATCTGAAGTACATTCTGATGGCAGACAGAGTGTAGTCTCTTAGTTTGCTCTGTGCAAATTAATCTACAATTTTGGGATTTCAAACACTACTTTTAAGTTTTTAAAAAAGCATGTAATTTATCCAGAACCAATCATAATGCTGCTTAAAATGATATAAATTAATTTTCCTGCCAAGATATAGTCCCTTATTTCTTTATTCCTGTTGTCTATATTGTTCTGATTCACAATGTTGATAGTACTACTCACTGGGTGCAGACTCTATGAAGTTAAATCCGTGTATTCTTTACTATAATGTTTGCCAAATCGTTGACAATATATCATTTGCTGAAAATATGGAAAATGAATTACTTGTTTAAACTTACTTGTCAAATATACAAAAGAAATCTTTGATTATAATCTTTCAATTGCTTCTCAATATGGCGAGCACATTTTGAAGTAGAAGTGATGTTTCACAATGATACTGAGATATAGCCCTAATAATTAATTCCACTCACTATAAAAACTGTAGTCTACACAGATGTGTTGTGGTCACACTAACACCTTCAAATACATGTTGTTTTAAAAACGCCATCAGTTGCTCTGTGATAAAGTGTGAGCACCTGTAAGACGTGAAAAGGTAGAGGAATGTTGAACAGCATCTCACATTACAGAAGATTTGTTTTGGCTCCAATACCAGTTTATGTCACTGTAAAGTTTCACAGAAATGAAGAAGGAATAGCCTGGCTTTTGCAGAAGGAAATTCAGAATTGAAAATACTTACCATTGATAGCATATAGTATGTTGACATCTAAGAAAATCAAAATCATAAATTTAAACAAAGACAATATTGAAAATGAGATTGAATGGAAGAAAGGTGTTTGATTTGAACCCAGGAAGTAGTGTCGAAGGTTCATGTTTACCACTTCATAGAGGTCACAAAAAGATTCTTTTCTAATTTGCATATCTTTGCCAAAGGTTTTTATTAGAGTACATTTAGGAAAAATGGATTGATACAAAAATAAGTATATTTTAGAACAATAGAAAAAACTTCTACCAAGGAAAATATTCTTTTTTAATGAACTGAATTCACAGGTTCATTTTTAAATGTGTAGTTTGTTTCCAGGGTGATTTCATATATAAGCTACCAAAAGCGTAACTCTATATGTAGAAATGCATGATTCTTGCCAAACTTATATTCAGCTAGTAACATAGTTTTCAGTTGGAAGGATCTCTTCATTGTTTAAAATTACAGTGTACAAAGTCATTTTTATTATTTAGACTTGATGGTATAAAAGATGACAAAATACTTCATTGTTCTTAAAATGAATATACAAATTCTATATATTTAATATTATATACCTTAGCATTAGTATACAATATTTCATGCCTCTATCACTTATTCCTTCCCTATATAAAATTACCAGTACCTGACATAGTTTGAATATTGTATCTTGAAAACCTCTTGTGTTGAAGCATTAGTCGCCAGGAGGTCAAGCCATGCATTGAGAAGTGCAGAATTGGACTTAATCAGTACGTTAATTTATTGATGGACTTATAATGTCAAGGAATTATGTATGGGTTGGGAAATGGGAGGCAGGGACTGGATGTAGGAAAGACATCATTGATGAAATACCTTTGACGGATATGTCTGTTACTCATCCTGTGTGATGCTCTTGGCTTCCCGGCTACCATGAAGTGAACAGCTTCCCATTGCTGTGCCCTTCATTCATGATGACTCTTCCTTGACACAGCCTTAAAAGAAATGAAACCAGTAGAATACAAATTAAAAACTCTGAAACTCTTAGTCCACATGTATCCTCCTTTACTTTGTTTTGCTCAGGCATCTGTTACAGTGATGAAGTGTCTAATACAGAACACTTAGTAAGACAGATGTAAGTGTATTATTTAAAGTATATTCCATATGGATCCTAATTCATTTTTATTAATCATTTTATTCATTTACTTTTAAAATGATATCCCCCTTCCTAGTTACCCTTCTACAAAGCCCCCATCCTATTTCCCTTCTCCCCCCTCCCCTTTGCCTCTATGAGGGTGCTCTTCCACCCACTCACCCACTCCCACCTTACTGCTCTAGTATCCCCCTATGCTGAGGCATCAAGCCTCCACAGGACCAAGGGCCTCCCCTTCCACTGATGTCAGAAAAGGCCATCCTCTGCTACATATGTATCTGGGCTATGGATCCCTCCATTTATAATCTTTGGTTGGTGGTTTAGTCCCTAGGAGCTCTAGCTGGTCCAGTTAGTAGATATTGTTCTTCCTATGGAGTTGTTATCCCCTTCAGCTTCTTCAGTCCTTCCCTAGTTCTTTGAATAACCCCCTGCCCCCGGGGCTCAATTCAATGGTTGGCTATGAATATCTACATCTGTATTCATCAGGTGCTAGAAGAACCTCTCAGGGAACAGCCATACCAGACTCCTGTCAGCAAGCACTTCTTGGCATCAGCAATAATGTCAGGGTTTGGTTTGTGCAGACGGGATAGATCTCTAGGTGAGGAGGTCTCTGGATGACCCTTCCTTCAGTCTCTGTTGCATTTTTTATCCCTGACTTTCCTTTGGAGGGAAACATTTCTGGGTTAATTTTTGAGATGGGTGTGTGGCTCCATCCCTGTGCCTATCTATTGGAGGTGGTCTCTACAAGTTCTATTTCTCTTTTGTTATTTTTTGGCTAAAATCATTGCAGTTGTGGGCCCTAATTTTTAAGATCGGAATACTTATATTTATTTTTACATTATACAGATAATTTTTAATTGAGTATATATTAAATAAACTACTGTTCTATTTTCTTCTTCATAATAACTCTTGGGAGACATATTACTCATCCCATCTTCTATAATACTGAGGTCCAAGGTATGACTAGTTGGTTTTAGTGTGCCTTCCGTATACACAGGAACTCTGGTGATATTTTTTCTCCTATAACAGGGAACTCAAAAGTAACAAGTTGTTTCCTTAATTTCTTATACTTGATACTTCAACCTCTCTCATACACTTTCTATGTGTTTGTAATTAAAATTCATGTTTAGATGACCCTTCCATTGTTTACTGTTTCTTAAAATTTATTTTAGCTGAGCTGACATACTTTTTTGTTTGTTTTTGGTTTTTCAGGACAGGGTTTCTCTGTGTAGCCTTAGCTCTTCTGGAACTCACTCTGTAGATTAGGCTGGCCTCAAACTCAGAGCTCTACCTCCTTTTGCCTTGAAAGTGTTTAGATTAAAGATATGTGCCACAACTGCCTTTTTTAGAGCTTATATTTTAAGTTTGCTTGGGTACCTATAATTTGGACACTCTGGAAATAGGGTATGTTAGGTATGTTATAGTTTTGAAACTTAGAAAGAACAATGAGATAGATTATAAGAGTAGATGCCATTTTTAAGGGAACATGTAGTTGAAGAAGTCACAATGATGTTAAAGAACAAATAGTGTATGAAGGTAGACCATGTGCTCATGCCTTCCCCGGGGACACTGGAAGGTGCAGCAGAATATCATAAGTGAAAATGTCTCTAGCCTGACATAAATAATAAATGTTTGATCTATATTTCCCTGTTGAACTCATATTTTTTATTTTTTATAAAAAAGGGAAGAAACATAGATGAAGCAAGGCAATCTCTAATATGCCAAGGTTTTTTATTTTTCTTTTAAGTTAGGGGTTAAGGAAGAGACAATATTTGGATTGCAGTTTCTTTCTGAGGAAGAATCTATATTTTATAAATCCACATCAAAGTTTATTACTAATTGCATTAAGTATATATTGAAAGAACATGAGACAAAATTAAGGGCACAGTTTGAAACACTGCAGTATTTTCATTACATGAAGATGGTGCAAGAGAGAAAAAAAATGCAGTCAAGAAGTTTATAAAAATTAACACATTTAATAAATTATATGATATCTCTCTATATTTTAGCTCCTAAATATTACAGTGTTTATGTTTTATAGAAAATTAGATGGTCAAAAGACATTAAAATGTCCCAGTAGAACAATCTAAACAACCTAGGGAGTTAAGTGACACATACTCCAAGTTTCCATTAGCTTTTTTACATAGTGTCCATGTAGCTAATGGCTTGCAACAAATAAAACCACTTGAGTCATCACACCATTGAAGAAACATGTGTACAAGGTTCTACTCTGTTGAGAATCAGGCTGATCCAGGACTTTCCCTGAGGCTCTGACATATGGAGATGGAACTTAGTTCCTTGTCTGCAACTAGGTACTTGCTTATCAACGCATGTTATTGCCTGGAACAACGGCTACAGAGGAGCTAGGGTTTCTTCATCCTGAGAACATGACTGTTCCTACCTTGAAGGGCTGTGGTACCAGCCTAGAGGCTTTCAGTAGTTAACCTGTAACTTACTTGAGATATACTGTGTTCCCTTAGTACATTTCTTGATAGCTTCCTGATGACTTTGTCTCATTGTATATTATCTTCTGCTTTGTATGTCTCATTTTCCCTGAAAAGTGTATGTACAATGCTATACTCAGTAATAAAGCATCTTGAAAAAGACATCTTGTGCATGATCTCCCAATTGATCAGTAACTTGCCTATTCTCTTTATTGTCTGATCTCTTGGTCTTTCTTTTGAAAAACCTGCCACAGAAGAAGAACCTCCTGGTCCAGGTCACTAGTCCATGAACATATGAAGATACTCCATTAGACCACTTTCTATCACAAATTTTTTCTTTCCTTTTGTTCTTTAGCCATGGAAATGAGATCAACAAGATGTTTACTATTATTCTAACGTTGAAGAATCATAGGGAAAAGATGGTTTCTGTGAATTTCTTAATAGCATTAAGAATAAGAACTGCCTGCCACTGACAGCAGAACATCAGATTACCATGTACCAGCAGTATGTGTTTATAAAGGACCTCACATTAATAACCACTGTCTTGTTTTGTTACCTTTTAGAAATGTTGGAATCCAACAATGTGATCACTTTCAATGGCTTGGCCAACAGCTCCAGTTATCACACTTTTCTTCTCGATGAGGAACGGAGTAGACTGTATGTTGGAGCAAAGGATCATATATTTTCATTCAACTTGGTGAATATTAAAGATTTTCAAAAGGTATCTTTACTTTAATACATGCACTCTATTTTTAAACACTAAAGTTTTTATGATATTCTATAGCTACTTAGTATCAGGATAGCCTACAAAATTATTTCAAAATTACTTTTCCAGACATATATAAAATGAGTGACAACAATATGCCAGTAGATATAGTAAGCCATATTATCAACAAAGATAAAAGTAATCATAGTACTGTTGATAGTCATTTTAAAAACAAAACAACAATAACAAAAAACCTCTAGCTTATTCTTCCATAAGTATTTATAGATTAAGGTTTTATGCAGAAAAAAATAACATATAATCTGAAATGTTAGAGAAATACATCATAACTTGAGTTTATGAAATATATATATATATGTATATTTGTGTAAGTTGTCCATCTCTCCATATTGTCATCCATCGAGTTGAAAGTTCATCAAGTAATCATATGACGACCTTCTTATGTCTGAACATAGTTTTATTTGAATACAGATACTCTATTCAATTTTATGTTTCTACCACATGTTATGATAGAGATGAGTAATTATAAAACACAACATGTGGCCCATAATGCCTAGAATATTTACAATCATTCATTTTAAATAATAAATTTGCAGCTCCTCATGTAAACTCAAATTTCAGGGCATCACTATTCTTACAAAATTGGTTATTTAGATATCAGAAGGTTGATATTTTTCATAATATTCCTTTAGATTTCTGGCTCATTTCAATCATTCTATGAATTTGTAAACAAACAGAGATTTTAAAAGCAGACAGTATTGTTTTTGCTTCGTCTACATGCTATAACCACAAGTCAACCAAATTTTCTTAGTTTTCAAGCCTTAATTCCCTGAGGAAGCAAGTCTTTCTAGAACAGCTTCCAGGAGAACTCCTGAGTGTGCTTCAGCTAGCATGTTTATTGGCATCTCTGGGTTTGGCTTTGCTCCTTACCACTGAAGGCACTAATGTGGTGTGGAGAACTATTTATGGAGAACACATTGGATGACAACTTCTTAAATGTGGATGAACTGTAAAAAGGTTTGGTTCTGCTTGGAGACATAACTTTAAATGTGTCCTTTTATCATTATTATTACCTAAACATAAAAGTTTATTTACATATATAAAAGCTTCAATTAAGATCCATATTCATAAAGCATTGCAGTTCAAATATATTTTATAGTAAAAATGAGACACTAAATCATAACCAGAGTATATTAATTCTGTTTTATTTTTGAAAGGGGTTATTTCTAAATGTCCTCAGGTGATGACCATGTAATAAGAAAATGTGTCTTTCAAAACTTTTAAATGGTCAAAAAATAAGAAGCATTTTTGTGGATATTTTATACAAAGAAATAATTCTTTAGTGAAGTACAAACTTTGAATATTTGCTATTTTAACTTTAGGATATCATATTTGTTAAAATTATGAGGATAACTTTTGTTATTTTATAAATGTCGTGTGTGTGTGTGTGTGTGTGTGTGTGTGTGTGTGTAGGTAGGTAGAGAGATTAGATAGATAGATAGATAGATGATAGATAGATAGATAGATAGATAGATAGATAGATAGATGATAGATATGCCCACATACTACCTCTAATCATGTAAAATATGTATTTAATACTTTCCTTTAGACACATGTTGTTAACTTTGAAATGAAATAAATTCTGTCTGAATTTTAAAAGAACCAAATCAACACATCAAAATGCTAGAATTTTGTAAGTAAGATAGATCCAAGTGCTTTGTTAATGAGCATGACAACCTGTGTTCTGTTTACAGCACCCACTTAAAGTGCCAGGATCATAAAATAGTCCCACAATCATTGCTCTTGGGAAGTAGAGACAACGGGAACAAGCGACATGCTGCTCAGGCAGTCCAGGCAAATCTATGAGCTCATGCTTCACTGTTGCTACAGTGAAAATAAAAAGGAAAACAATTAAGAAATATACCCAGCATTAGCTTCTAGAGTTCACACTTCTACATACACATCTTCACGTAAACATACACACGTGTAAAGTAGATCATGAAATACTTTAAATAATGGAGTCAGAAACTAAGACATTGGTAGTTAACTAGTTTCACATAAAGAAAAAAAGTAATATGATTATAAAATTATAATATTTGACAGAAGTGAAAAACACAAAATAAGACCAATAATTGTTTAGCAAGAACAATTAAGAACTAGAAAAATGAAAAAATGTGTCTTCTAAGATCAATTTGTTCATATACATATAATATATATGTGAATAAAATTGTTTCATTTTAGCACAACTTAGCTAGCAGTTTGCTATAACATTAAATAAATCTTAGTTTATTATTGGATAGAGAAACACTATATCTTATCCTCAACCACTGTGAACTTCAAATTTAAAAGGTACAACCCCCTGACCTGAACTGCTAACTTGAAGACAGATGGCCATGGGATTGTCCTCTAGAATGTCAAGGTTCAGAGTAATGTTCATTCATAAATACAATCAATGAACTATTTTTAAATGTCTTCAATATGTGACTACATTATGTAGAACAGGTTTTATCTCAGTTTTAATTTAGACATACAAACATATATGTGCAGAAAATCACCTAGAAGAGAAAAAACAAATTAAGGACTTAATAATAAAAAATGATGGTTACCCATTGTATTCTTAAATATCATATTTGTTATATGAACTTGAAATGCATTTCTCCAGGAATCATATGTTATTTCAATGACTCCTAAACTCTTGTTTATAAGTATGCTACACTTGGGGTTCCAATTCCCTGGGTTGAAATCTCAATCTTTACCTGAGCTTGTGACCATTCACAGTGAATTATCTTGAGGCTTCAAATGAATGGTAATCAATCATCCTGAGGCTCAAAGCTTTCCAGCACATATAAATAATAAACTGCCACTGACTCTGGAGTTTTATTTAATGTATGACATTTCCCCCTGGAAATTAACAAATATAACTAGAAGAGAAAACTGATGGAGAAATAATATGTTGTTCTACCCAGTGGAGAAAAAAAAAAACTATTAAAATTAAAACCCATGGAAAATTTGGGGGATTTGGAACTTGGAAAATTTTATACTAAAATTTGAACGAGAATATTTATATTGCTATTATAGAGAAAATATATTCAACTGTCTGAGCCACCATCAGTAACATCATGGTTCTTCTACTGTGACTGGATCCATATGAATAAAAGTCCCAGAAAGTCTTTCAGCTTCCCAAGTAGTAGGACTATAGCTAATAAACACCATGGCCACGCCCAGTCAAAGAAGCAGTTTTACAAATATGGATTTTACTTTGTTTCCACTTTCATCATCTCAAAACATATGTTGTGATTTTTAAATATTTCTTATTTTCACATGGAGAAAGAAAGAGGGTAATGAAGAAAGAGGTTACTTTATGAACTGTATTTTCCAAACATTTCAGCTCTCACCCTTTTATTGCCATGTTCGGATTTAGTTCAGAAAGATGTATTTGGAGTACACTAGTGTTAAATTTTCAGAATCGTTATTTCATGATAAATACTGAGAAATTTAAAAGAATGGAAGTCGTGTTCTTTGCAAATTCTCACCTAGATCCTCGTGTTTTCCCAAGACAATCTTTGTTTTCCACCCAGTGTAACTACCCTTTCCACACTGTACTGCTCAGATGTATGAATTCCTTCAGTAGATTTCCAATTCTAGTTTCATACAATGTAAAAAAATAGTTTATAAGTGGAGAATGCTTGACCTTTGTATGTAAAAATGTATTAACTATTGTTAAAAGAAAGTCACATTTGAAAGATTCCTGCATATAGTATTTCTTTCTCTAAGCTTGCCTAACAAATACAAAAGATTATATAAAATGGATCTCTTGGCAAATTTAGTCTCATAAAAATATGATTGTTTTGTGTCCTTAGATTGTGTGGCCAGTATCTTATACCAGGAGAGATGAATGCAAATGGGCCGGAAAAGATATCCTGGTAAGCATTAATCTGCTAAATTATTTCAGAAATTTCTCAAATAATTTATTACTATGTGATCTCTTCTCTCAGATTCTTTTAAACACCATTATTTAGCTGTCAATCTAGTCATTGGAAGAGTAAGTGATATTGTCCAATTATGAAAACATAGTTTTATATAAAGAAAGTAAGTAATAATAACAATCATTTCTTTGATGGTTTATTTGTGAAGATAATAAGTACCTAAATGCAATACTGTATCATACACGCCTATATTCAATGGCAAATGATTTGTTCAGGTAGAGTTAAATGTTAATTCATATTGGTTCCTCTTGAATGATAATTTCTCCCAGGGTCATCATTATTAAATTATCTTTGTTTTCTTTTTACACTTCCTGTTTTGTTTTTCTTTCTTTTATCTTTCTTTTAATTTTGTTATGAATCTTTCTATATTTTCTGTTATTTTTCAAATAAATATTAAGAGTGAACTCTGTAACTTACAGTATTCTAGACACTATGGAGTCAAAAACTATTTTGCAATGCTATAATGGATTTATCATTTATCTTTAGGTAAATAACTTTTACATAAGGTCCTTTCTTTCTTAGGCAAACTTGGTAACAAAGTATGCAATGGGTTGGAAGTAAAGTAATAAATCTAAACAAACCATAAAATCAATTCAACTTTATTAATAAATAGATTATTATAATTTCATTATTAACATGTACTGTATTTTATACCTTATCAATATTTCAGGAGATCTGAAACACAGAGATATATCTAAAGCTTTTGTCTATTTTAAATATTAATATTTAGAAGAAATTTATCCTGTGTGTGTCCAAAGGCATACATCCATGTCTAAGCAGGTGTTATCAAAAGGCAATCTGATTGACAGCCCCTGCCTCAAATGTAGACTTGAATTCACTGGTAAGGAATAGCTCCATCAGTTAATAACATTGACACTGGTGAAAGAAGATGGATTGAGGCACAAAAGGCATAGAAGTTCCTAACCCTGGTGTATCTGCTTATCAATAGCAACTGGAAGTCTGCCATTGGAAATTACCTGCTAAACACGGGCAATAGATTGCAAATCACTCATAAGATTTTTAACCATGCCGAGGCCTACTCCACTGAATTTGTAGGTGGGTAGAGAAGATCCAAATACTAGGACAAGTATAGATTTACAGCCCAGAAGCAGGGCGAGGTTTGGTGTGAATTACCATGATAAAATGCAGAGGAACAGAGAATTCTGGCTAATGAGTTCAAAGGATTGGTTTTGAGGACAACCCAGAGGGATATGCCCAGAGAGTGAAGGGTAGTGATGGCGGTGAGATGCCAAGGATGTTGTTCTAAACTTGCCAGAATCATTTTTTACTAAAGCTGCACAATTCAGGGATGCACATAGAAATCTGGAGTGTGCTGTTCATAGAAATCAGGCTGGAGTTGGAGCGGAAGTCAGAGTGTGCAGTTGTAAACTACAACATCCCATTGTATCAGACCAGAAAATAAAGTAATTCAGAATAGCCATTTAAAACCAATTCATTCAAAATCTTTCAAACATTTTAATTTTATGTAAGAAGTTAACATAAAAGAAAATATTTTTTTGGACTGAGAAGATGAGTCTTTTGCTAAGGTGCCGACTATGCAAGTAGGGGACAGTGAAAAATGAATCCCTAGGACCCAAAGGAAAAACTTGGAGTGGTAGAGCACTCCTGGAATCCTGGCCTGTGATTGGGCTAAGACGGGCAGATTGTTGAAGTACGTTGGACAGCTCGCCTAAGAAAATTTATGAGTTTCAAGTTCAGTGAGGGACCCTATGCCAAACAAGAAAAAAAGAGAGCAAATGAGGAAAGACATTGATGTGAACACCTGTCTCCATCCTTCGTGTGTACAAGTACCCACATGTGAGCATAGCTAAACACACGCATGCATACATGCACACTAATGAGGACCCTCAACACTCACTAACACCACAAACAAAAACAGGCACAGGATGATATCTTTGATACCAATAGAAAAATTTGGATTGGAATCATTCCACTAAAACAGAAATGACTAACAGTTGTCCTGCACCAGTGTTGTACTTTTCTGGACTCATGGAGACATTGATCTCAAACAAACAAACAAACAAGCAAAAAAACCAAAACAACAACAACAACAGGTTACAGGATTCCAGTAAAGGTGAAAAAGGCACAGGTGGACTCACTATGTGATATTAGTTATTAAAAAATCAATACTGAATTCTGACCAAAATTGATGTCTTTTTACTATTGTTGAATATAATAGTTATATATGGTAAGTGAAAACTTTGGTTTAGGCTTCCACTGTGATCTGGACCACATCAGAGTTATACTGTTTTCAATTTGACTTTGTCAGAACAGTGCTGGTAATAATGTTACTTGTCTGACCTAAAAATTACCTAAATTTTATACTAAATGCAATGACCAAGTACTGAGTACATTCAGTAACAGGAATGAATCAGAATATTCAGATGCCATGATGTGCAAATATTCTATTGAGCTTATGTCGTTTTCAAATTATTTATCTTAATATCTCTCTCTCTCTCTCTCTCTCTCTCTCTCTCTCTCTCTCTCTCTCTCTCTCTCTCTCTCTCCTGACTTCCTCTCTGACATCTGAGATTAGGTTTCTAGACAACATTCAGTTAGTTCAGCTACTACAAAAATCTCATGTCCTCACTGTACTGAGATATGTCATATAATCTTAAATTGATAAGTGCATCCCTAGAAGAACAACTTCAGATTTTCAAAGTTTATGACAAACGTTATGGATGCTATAGGACTAAAATGAATAAGAGAATTAATGTTTGGTGTTGGCTGATATTCTATGTTGGTGGCTCCAGATTGTATGGTAGAGAGAGAGATACACTGCAGTCTACATCCTCTAAAGTTAAAAGTAGTACACGGTGCCCTAATGATGGAAAAATCAATGTAGGATGTGGCATCGTCACTATGCACTTTCATATTTCTTTGTGTTTGAGTAAGGCAATTTTCTTTCGAATCCTTTAGCCTCTCCAGAAATTTTCATTTAAGAAAATAAAAACACAATGATTTTGTTTCAATGAAATGTTTTTGGTTTTGTTGTACTTAACATTAAAGTATGCCCCATTGTATGCTTCTGTTTAATGCATCTGGCTCTTTAATACTGACTTCCCTGGCCCAGATATTGAAAGTACAGTTGATGCATTGAGAGTTTATTTAAATTCATTTCCTTTACTGTTTAGCCTCCTTAGGTGCTATTTCAATGTAAATATTTCTTATTGGATATATTAATATTTTTTTTATTTTCAGGCTTTAATTTACATATCCACTTCTCCGTCCTTTTTCTTTACATGTGATTTTGAGATAAAGATTAGGTGACTTGTTAAGATTTGTAACATGTTTTTGATAAACATGAGCAAGCACCATTATTATTTTAAGAAATAATATAAATAACTAATCTGAAAGAAATACTAAGAGGAAAGACTATATTTCATTCAGTACCTGATTTATGCAATAACACTTGAGCAGCTTCATGAAAATTCTGTACTGTATCTTGAGTAAATAGTGATCAGTGGGGATTTATGAACAGGAATTCTTTTCAACGTGCTCTTGTGATGCTAGAAACCACAAGAATGCACGTGGGGGGCAGGCAACCATCAGGACTTCAAGACAGAACAGTAATCACAATAAAAATTGACCTTTCACATTTACAAGAATAGTAAACTATAATTTCCTCATGAGTGCTCTCTGGTTTCTAAAATGTGGGTCACCCTTTCCTGTCTGGTTACTTCCGCAACTCCCATGGAAATAAAGTATCTAGAATCAAACCATCTTGGGAAAGGGCTGTCCTCTCAGGACTCAGTACAATGTAAGAATATAACACTAAAAGTGAGACGAACCCAGCAAGTATTATTATAAGTCTGCGCAATGTATCACTTTAAAGTGTCCAAGAGGGGGCTTCATTTCTTTGTCGGAAATTGCCTCATCATCCAGGAGTAACCACATTTCATGATATTGAACTTGCATAGTTTCTGCCTCTGGCTGTAACCTCATTTGGGGGAGTAACCACCTCCCAGTTCTCTTGTGTATTTGGGAAGATCCAATCCATTATTACTCTGCACCAATAAACAACAAATGTATTAATAGCAACTATTGCAGAGTGAAGACTGTGGTAAAGAGGCAGTCTGTCCACTCTCCCACCCACCTCTCTGTCTTTCTGTCTGTTTCTGTCTCTGTCTCTCTCTGTCTCTGTCTCTGTCTCTCTCTCTCTCTCTCTCTCTCTCTCTCTCTCTCTCTCTCTCTCTCTCTCTCTCTCTCTCTCTCTCACACACACACACACACACTCAGTGGTATATGTTGCCACTTATCTGCTAGTAAAAGACATTTCTGACAACACTAATCTCAGAGGGTTTTTTTGTCCTGAAGAAGTGGATACAGTTTACCAAACACACTGTCCTGTTAATTAATACACTCTTTGCTTGATGTGTCAGTGCTAAACTTTAGAATCACTGTAGTATTTTTGTTAGAGGTATAAAGTACTTATTACCTTTACAATCACTATTACTACAGAGACGCTGGAAAATACATATTTTATATTAAAAAGGAGAAAAGTAAAATATGATCTGTGCATTTTGACTGCCCTCAGCTCACCGTTGCTGAGGCTTTAAATGCACTGAGTTATTTGCAGTACATTTTTTTGTGGTAGCTTAGCTTCCTTGACCATGGTTTGCAACTGCAAAATGAATTTGTGCTAAGCTGGTAAAAGAATCTGTTTTGAATCAATAGCTCTCTGAATCCTCTTTGTTTATCCTAGTAACCCATCTCTCTTTGCACTGTTTCAATAAAACCAAATGGCAACCGTATGACTGCTAGAAATATTTTGAGCATCATTGGAAATCAAAATTTCAACCATCTGAGAGGAACCAAAAGGAGCAGATTCTCAGAATTCTTTTCCAGATACATTTCAGAGAACAGTGTTATGCACCTGAACCTCGGGACTCTGTAGTTTTAAGGAGTTTGTTTTCCTGTTCTTAACTGTTATGACCATATAAAGCTGTACAATAACATCTCTACCAAAATGACTCATATTTCATGAATTTAACAGCATTAATTTTTGACAAGTAACACAATTTAAGTCACACTTGTCTCATACATGTCAAAAGTTGCATGCCAAACATTAAACTTTATTTAATATTTCAAAGTTCAATGCTGTCACTAATCTTCAGGGGTTTTGGGTTGTTGGTTGCTTTTAGGAATTTGAAAGCTTGATAAATATTTGCAAGTGAGGTAGAGTTGTTGTTATTGTTGATGTTGTTATTGATTTTTTTAATTTTGGAGCCTACAAAAATCATAAGCATTCACTGAATATAAATATGTATTTGTGTCACATTTCTGTCGAGCAATAGCATTGA
Organism: Arvicanthis niloticus; assembly: GCF_011762505.2. NCBI lineage: Eukaryota > Metazoa > Chordata > Mammalia > Rodentia > Muridae > Arvicanthis > Arvicanthis niloticus. The sequence goes on from NC_047672.1 coordinate 65,154,091, forward strand.
CTACCTATATCACAGTTTATTTTCAATTGTGTTTTTATAGTTAAGAGTAATGTAAAATTAATTATCCCTCAGAAGCCATTGGTTGGTTTCAAACAGCCTTGAAAAAGAAAGATCATCTTTTTCTCTGGAGTCTGAAGCTTGTGTGTAGAGTGACTAGATAGTGACTTACCATCACCGTCAACTCAAAGGCATATTAACACACCCAGTTTTAACTACTAAGATTTATTTTACTATAATTCCTCTTGTATAAAGCCATACACTCTAGGCAGTTGTTACTTGATCCTCTTCTTACTGCCACAATAGAACTGTACAAACTATATAGTTCATGATGATATTATGGCTACTGCATCCTGTGAATAATAATGCCATTAGCTCTGACCCAGGAGCCATGTATCTTTTGCATGTATCCATAAAACCATAGAAGGATAACTTGCTTTAAGTAGATTAGGTCTGATACTTTATACTTGTTGATAATATTGAACATGGCTCTTATTGACAATGAAGATGATCTTAAATTGACTATGATGGTGTATTTCCAAATATGCTTCCTGGTGAAAGTAGATAGTACTGCAATCATGCACCTAACAAATTTTGAATGAAGACCAGCAAAGATCTTGTCTTATTAAATAACAAAGCATTGAGTTTAGAATTTTATATTCCTCTGTGTAATATGTGCTTTCCTAATTGAGAAAAATATTGCATGAGCTGAATTTACAAGATTAGAGTGTAAATTTGCCATTCATGACTGCAAAAACTGAGAGTTTTCTGAATGCTTGATATTGATCACAGCACCCTTTATTAGAGTAGTTGGTGACTGGTGACACCGACAATGTTTCCTTCTTGAGTGAAGTTTTGCACGTTTGGGCATGGATGTAAATGCCAGTGGAGGCCACAGATTGATTTTCTATTTCTTGATCAGTCACAATCCAATATATTTTTCAAAGACATGCTATGACTTTCATCTGTTTGCCTAGACTGGCTGGTCAGTGAGCCCAGAGTTCCTCCTGCTTTTCATTCTCCAGAAAGAACCACCATACCCTACTATTCACATAGGTTGCAGAGATCCAAACATAGCTTCTCATGATTAAGCAATGCAAGCCTCACAAACACATGCTTGTTTTAGAAGTCATTAAGAAACTCAGATGGACAACAAGTGAGATTGTACCTTTAAATTTATTTAGAATGTGGATGTTATTCAACTTTGGGCTTAATGTTTTATTATTAAAGCAAATAAGATGATAAACATTTCTTTATCGACCCAGACCAGGCCTTCGTATATAAGAATTTACATTTGTAATTTGTAAGTTACTTTAACTGTTTTACTTGCACAATAATACTAGCAATTGAAGTACAGACTTTTTAAAAATCCATTTTATTTGACCATCTTGAGAAATTTCAAGTGTATTTTTAAGTGGCCTGAAAGAAGGTCATTCATTTGGCACTAGCTAAAGAATTATTATTTAGATCCGGCTGGAAATGAGCAAGGTAATTCACTCTAAGGTAGAGTAAGCATTGCCATTCTACATGATTCATTAGCATAATCTGAGTAAATTCTAGAGAGAGAGGGTTTGGGTTTCCTAGCTGACAGTGAGAAGGCCTTAGAGTTCCACTCACCTGTAACTCTGATAGCCATCACTGATACATTCTGTTTCTCTTGTGTCAAATGAGATATATAAATGGATAGCTACTTACTTTTGTGGATTCACTGACCAAATGATGTATGTAAGTAGATATCGACTTACTTTTATGGACACACTGACCATCATGCTTTACATTTAGCCTTGACTTTAGAAATATTTTCTTACAGATGATAAAAATCTGTCTGCAGATAAATAAGCTATCGTCAGCTTTTGACTGTTTTTAACTTTAATTTTATTCAAAAGGGAACAATAGGCTAAATCACCATTATATCTACAAAACATCATTAAAGTTTCCCAAAGTCCTTTAGCATCACTTAATATTAGTGTTGATATACTGCTTTTGATGAGAGTTTAGGGAAGGGGAGGGGATGCAAACATTATTCTATTTGGAAAATGGGGATACTAGTTCCAGAGGATGTTAATTGTTCTTTAATATGTTAAAATGAGAACACTGCTGAAACTTCTCAGTAATCTTCATTTAGGTGCTGAATATACTAAATACATTTAATATACACTATATGGTATATTACATAGAGATTATACTTATGCATATCTGTTCATGTGTATTTATATCATAATCTGTTCAAATATTTGTTTTCTAGTGGCATGTTGAAATAATTTGAATATTAATGTAATTTTATTTTATACTTCTACATACACTTATGGAAGGATGAATAATTATATTTATAAATAAAAATATTATAAATTAGTGATTATGTATAGGGGGAGATAATTAGGTCAAATCTATTATCCTCTTTTAGGTAGGCATTTTCAAATAACTTATTCTGTTTTAGTAAGATAGCTACCTGTTATAATTTCTTCAGAGGCCAGACATAAATAAATGGAATATAAAACAAATTTTACTAAAGATATCAAACTTGGTATAATGGTAGACACGGTAACGAATCCATGGTAGGCTGACTGCTGCTTCTGAAACATAAACTGTGCTTACAGATGTTGTAGACAACCCAACTTGGTGTTAGAAAAGGAAGTAAAGTGAAAGTGGACAGAGCAAGTGTCTAGGAGTATCAGGAACTACTTTTCACTACATCAAATTCCTTTTAGTCAATTGCTAATCTTAAGAAGATGCTTCTAATTGCCATGAGGCTAGACAAGGATGAAGGCAAGATCTCATGTCTGAAGTAAAACATGAGACCTGGGGAAGAGGATGAATTTCCAGCCCACTTGTTAGAACATGCTAGAACATGAAGGGCCAACAGTGGAGAGCCTTGACAGGGTTATAGCTGTAAGTGAAACCATGCTTCCACAGCTTTGGAAATTTTCTTATGTTAGCAACCTTATAAGCCACTGAAGAGGAGTGTCTAGGGAGTGGAATTCCAGCTTACTAAGTTGACACAATACAACTCCTTTACAATTGTTAAAAATTGATGGCTGTGGTTTGCTGCTTAAGTAGATGATGACCATAGGCCCATATTATGACAGCAGTGGCTGTATTTGAGAGTCCTCCCCTGTTGGAGTACTGAAATTTCACGACAATTCTAATGAACAAACTGTAATATTTTTTGATAGCAGAAGATGGGCAAAGATTACTGAAGTTGCATCTTTTTAGCTCCGAGCATGGATTTCAATTCTCTGAAGTATGTCATCAGCAGAAATGAAGAACCCACATTTGAGTTGTTGGCGTAATGCATGGAATGGTATAGGATGCAGAGTAGTATGAAAGTTAAACAGTCTTGAAGCATTCAAAACAATAAAGACATGCTTATTTTAAGAAAGGATAACCACAGGTCACAGTGGTACAGGCTTTTTATCCTGACAGTCACAAAGCTGAGACTGGGGAACTCTATGAGGTTGAGCTCTGTGAGGTCTACATAGTGCATTCAGGAAAGCCAGGGCTATGTAGAAAGACCTTTTCTTAAAACAACAACAACAATAACCAGTTAATAAATACATGTAATTGCTTTGTTGGGATGTCATAATCCCAGGTTTAGTTGAGGGTACTTAAGGTTAAGAATCTGGAATAACTTTCCTGTAGTCATACAGAAAACAGAAGATCCCTGGTTAATTGCAGCCCACCCCTCACTAATAGATAAAAATAGATCTCAATACTGTTTTAATTTTATCTTCATAATTTTATGTTCTTGAGGATATATTTCATAGCTTTTTGTTGTTTTGTTATTTTTAGTCAGGGTTTTTCTGTAGCCTTGACTGCCAGGCTGGCCTCCAACTCACAGAAAGCCACCTGTCTCTGCTTCCTGAGTGATGAAAATAAAGACATGCACCACCACCAGGCTGTATTTCATATTTTTAAAGAAATCAAAATTGTTATTGAACATGAATAAACGTCAACACATTTTAAACTTTATCGGTAGGGCTGCAATCAGAAATAATTTCTATAATTTAACATATCAAAATATGTATATATATATTAATACTTATAAACATGAACATATATATATATATATTTGTAGATTTTTAGTCTATTATCCTAAATTATTTGAAGAAATATTTTGTTTCAAAAGGTTGGACAAGTGAAATTTCACCTTAATATCTAATTATGTAAAAAATAGAAGACAATAACTTAGATAACCAACATCAACGCTTTTCTATTTCATTTGTTTTATTTTGCTAAATAATTTAATCAATAACTATTAATGTCTTTTGACCAAGCATCTTCTATCATTACATAATCAGCGTGACTGCAGTCTCTTTTTCATTTGTTCCCAGGATGCCATAACACAAACCCACAGTATGGTTTGAAACAAGCGACATTTATTTTGTCACAGTCGTGGCAGCTTGAAGCAAAAGAGCTAGGCATCAGAAGGGCTGGCTTTGAGGCCCTCTTGTTGGCTTGTTGCTAAGTATTTCTCATGTTGCTTCTCTGTGCTCTCTCCTCTGTGTTCTCTCACCCTAATGTCTCTTTATGTGTTTTCCTTTCCTCTCTGGAAAAAAAAAAAAAAGTAGATTGGATTAGGGTCACCCTAAGGGCCTCCTTTAACTTCTTAGTTCTTCAAAGGTCTATTTGCAAATAGCACAATCAGGTTTCCTGGGTGAGGGTTTCTCCCCATAACTTTTGAAGTAACGCAGTTGAAGCCAACACAGACCTCTGCATCTGCACTTATATCGCTCATTAACTCCATGACAATTGAGTTGCAACACATTTATATTATTACAAAAATCTTTTTTTCCTGTGCATGGTAGTGAAAGCTTTTAATAACAGCACTCATGAGGTAGAGTCAATTAGACTTTTCTGATGCCAGTTTGGTCTATATAACTACTTCTAAGTCAGCCTGTTCTATATTGTGAGTTCCATGCCAGCCAGGGGAGACCCTTCCTAAAAAAAAAAAAAAAAAAAAAAAAAACAAAAAAAAAAAACCTGTATTTCCAATATTTCATGTTTTAGGATCGTCATAAAGGAAATACACTTTAGGCTCATAAAACAGAAAGGAAGAAAAAAAAAAAAAGACTAAAGGCATTGGCTTTTCATATTCAGTATCTACTTGTACCAGAAGTTTGATATATCCTGTCTGTGTTGTGGTTTAAAAACTCATTAGCGAATCTCCATTTACTAAGAGAATTGTATGAACATTTTATATTATTAACTATATAATGTGTTTAGTATTTTGGACATGAATGGCTCTTAACCAAAACAAAATCTAGCTTGCTATGAAACAATGCAGATGGAAGAAATGAAGTTTGTAAGAATGACACCAAACAGTCCTCTAAAACCCAGACTTCTTTCCATATCTTCTATCCTGTAGTATAAAGACAGCAGGTATCTCTCCTTAGCATGGTGAATTCTCTTATAATAAAGGTATATAAGTTAGAAGTCACAAATTCAATATTAAACAGACAATACAAAAATGAGAACATAGCCGTGTACAAGTTCTATGAAATATACCTTTTTGAAGAAGAGATTTCTAACAACCTGTAGTGACTGTGAAGGACTGGGGAGACATGATGGTGGATGATCAGAACACAGTCATAATAGAACAATTTAGGAAGGGAGAAAGACAAAGCACTGCTTCCAGATAAGTACAGGGCAACTTAAATAGAAGAGGGATAGAGTGAGTGACAGGAACAATCTCACGGATTACTGCTTTGGCATGAACCCTGGAGTATGCGGCCAGCTTGCCAAATAAATGGACCAGTGAAAACAGAGTCAATGGATTAACTTCAGGAATTAAGCTTATTAATGGATTTTCCTGCAGAGTGTGTCCACCCATCCTGATAGACAGGGATTCCTTTGCTTTCCCAGCTGCTAGGTTATACAGTAAAATAGTTCCACGTGAGTGGCTGATGACACAGGGACTATTGATTTTTCCTTTAAAATGAATTGTCATTGACCTGAGGCAGTGCTATACTATCCCCATTCATTTGCGGCTGATTTATATTTGAACCAGCACAATTTTGCTTGATTTAATCATGAACTGAATATATTTGAATAGAGATTGTCCATGTTCACTGTCTCCTCCCCATTTTTTAAAAGCTGCTTCTTTATTTAGGTTAAATTTTCACTATTTCAGCCATAGTTTAAGAACAGGGAAGGAGGTAATTGGAATTGTAGGTAAATTATATTCTTTTGTAGAAAGCATAATGATCGGAAGTTAGTTAAAAACACCTCAATGCTGTTCTAATTTTCATGCATGGAGCAGTTGTTTTGACAGATGGATGGGCTTTATTTTTGTAACGGTCCAGGAAAAGTCTGCAACACAGCCTAATCTGTGCTACGAAGCTGTATCTGTGATGTTTGTTTTTGATTCATTCTGCTTTCAGCTCCTATATCTTTTTCAAGGATAGATATTTTCTTTGCATTTATTCTTTAGGACAATATTTTTATGCATAATTTTTCTATTCATGTAATCCAAAAAGACTAGAGTCCCCTAAAACTCAAATTCAAACAGCTTGTCACAGAGGATGATTTATCAAGGCCCCTCAGGTGTGGGCTTGAGTTTTTATTGGATTATAACTGCTCTTACTTCTAAACTAATGATTGTGGGGTGCTGTTGATCTGAAGGTCCCTGAGATTGACTGACTCTCAGGATGTCAACTTGTTACCAAGTTCACCTGTGTATATCAACTTAAGTCTGAAAAGAGATCAAGGTTTGAAAAATGAATTCATTTTGAGCTGACCGCACTGTCTTTATTGCACTGTAAATCCTCCAGTGTGGAGCAGAGCAGTGCAGGAGTTTAATGCCAAAAAGTACATTACATTCTGTGTTTTGAGAAACGTCATGGTTCAAGGAAAGGTCAGAAACACTCCTCTTCTGTCTCCCCAGAGCAGCAATGTGTGAAGTGTGTTTCCATTTGCTGCCACGCTTCCCTCTAGTTTAACAGAATGTTCAGGCAGCCTCAGAATCAAATGAATGTCCTTTTTGGAATCCTCACCAGGCTTGGCAGCCACAAACTAGAAAAGGAAGGCAAATGAATGGCTGGATTGATACACTGTTATGTAGACATTCTCTTCAGAACAGATCCTTGAGAGAATGTCTTTCAAGTTTTGGGTTCCTCTCTGTTCATATTCTTTTGTCTACTTTCCTCTTCCACTCACGATGAGGAGTCTTCCTTCGGCTATTTTCAAACCAATCTTGAAAGTATTTCCTTCCACTCCTTTGTTTCTCTACAGCCATCATTTTTATCCTCTAAGCCCAAGAAATTGCTCCACACTCTATTTGCCTCAACCTTTACTTTGAAAATAATACTAAGGGAGCCTCGGGGCATGGCAAACAGTGCAACTTGCTGCCAATTGGGAGAGTTCAGTGGGGAAATTAAGGAGATCATTCTAGGCCTTGGGCCAATAGGGTGTGGATCCATTTTCTCTAACGCAGACTCACTTGTTATCAGCACACTCAGTCAGACTCCTTGCCAGGTTTCTCGGCTAGAGTCCCATGACTGATTTGGTTCCAGCAGCTTTGTAGAAGAATGGTTGTCATAGTATAGTGGTTCCCTATTTAACAGTTAATAGAGAACAAATTGAGAATTTGATATTCAATGTAGTCCAATTCTGTGGGTTTCAAGAGCTTAGGGAGGTTTTTTTTTGTGTTAATTATAACCTGCTAGTTTCTTTATAAGGACAGCCTTATGCTAGTAAATTGCTAATTGGTTATCTAATCTATAAGAAATAACGAACTCACGAAAGCTATAGTATTAAATTCATAACAGTGGTAAGGGTAATATGACCCTTCCTTTGTGTGTTTACAAGTATTTGTGCCCATGATTATGTTTTGCTTTTAAACCACAAAGAACCATAGTCTATTTTTAAATTGTTATGAGGTATTAGACATGAATAATGGAACTGGAGAAGTTAGGCTTATATGCAAAATGGCTTGTGAATCTTTACAAGCATTTTACAGACCAAGTGAATTCCTGTTCTTTTCTGAAGTGAACAAGTCTTCTGTCTGGGTCTGCCACTATTATTTACCGGAATATCCATTTGCTTAACCATGCATGCACAGCCAATATCTTGATTTTGACATATGGTACCAGAACTCATTATTTATCTTCTTGAATATAATAATATTGAGCCCACAATGAGGGATGGCTGTAAAAGCAGAAGATGTAGCCACCTACATGTTTCAAAGAAAGATATTTTTAAAAATTTCTCCTTTGAAAATGACAGATTTTTTTCTTAAAGGAGTACGAATATATCCTGTGGGCAAACCCATGAATGCTTCATTTGTAAATGAACTTATCAGATGTTTCCTTTCCCCAATCGCCTTCCCCTGCATAGACATTCATGTTGTATCCTGTAAGGGAAGGAGGGGAACTGATATAGAATGAAGTTTGGGCTTTGAGAACAAGGGAAGTTATGTTTTATATTTGATGATATTTGAACAGGAACTAACCTGTTCAAAGTGAGTGAGGAAGGGTATACATACACCCTTTAAGCTAGGAAATTGTTCCTCATATCAGAACAGTTTGCAAAGTAGGTTGATTTCAGAGCATAATTGTATGCCTTGCCCAAAAGAAAAAAAAATACATTCTGGATCTACTTAACAAAACAGTAAAGGAATTGCCATTTTGGTTTTTTGGTTTTTGCAACCTTTACATTCTGAAATTACACATTGTGAAGAAAACATGAGGACTCACATCTGAAACTAACATTTTGCTTTAAATAAGACTAATTCATCTTGAAAGAAGTATATTCAAAGGACAATATCAGGTTTCATCCAAGAACAATCAGAGAGAATGAATAGCAGGCGCTTTCTTGAATTTAAATGTTAATTATTCTGCTGGAGTTGCCTGCTCCTTATTTTATGGGCCAATGGAGTTGAGACCCAAGTCATCAGCTGCAAGTACTGGATACACATGTCATGTGGAAATCTACTCAGCAAGTTACAACACTCCACTTATAAACTCTAACCGACTACATAAGTCCAGATGCATTCTGAGTTCACACCTAAGAAGTCACGGGTCACGTAGAAGCTTTGAGGGCATAACACACTTCAGAACATAACATTCAACCTGGTTCTCCATTTTGGGAGCGAGCCAACCTCATTTATACAGTAGTCTGCTTTGGGAGTTTATAGTTCCATCTCTAGGGCTTACTCTTAAATATTCAACTGAAAATTTCTTAAAAACTATGAACAATGTAAAAAAAAACCTCTTTCACTATATCTATTAGGCGGTATACGAATGCATACTTATTAGAAAGAAACATTAGGAAGTGTATATTACTAATAATGATTAGCTTCTGTTCCCCTGTATTTCTGTTCCTGTTTTTTAAGTTTAAACTCGGAAGTCACTTTTGTAATAAGAATTTCACCATAATCTCATTTGAATAATTTATCTAGAGAGTTGGTTGTTGTCTGAGCTGTGGAAAAGTCATTCATGATTATTGGTAACCCAGAACATTTCATTCAGTTAGGCGACAATGTTTTAGAAATAGTTTGGGTGAAGGGTATATATCTTATCTAGGGTTACTACTGCCATGATGAAACACTGTATCTGAAACAACTTGGAGAAGAAAAAGATCTGCCTTACACTTCCATAGCACTGTTCAGTATTGAAGAAGGGAACAGGAACCTGGAGGCAGGAGCTGATGTAGAAACTATAGAGGGTGTTATTTACTGGCTTGCTTCCCATGGCTTGCTCATTAACCTGCTTTCTAATAGAACCCAAAACCACCAGGCCAGGTGTGGCACCACCCAAAAGGGACTTGGGCCCTCCCCTATCAGTCACTAATTAAGAAAATGCCCTACAAGCTATCTTACATACCAATCGGATGGATGGATGTTCTCACATGTGGTTCCCTCTTCTCAGATTAACTATAGCTTGTTCAAGCTGATATAAAACTAGCACAGTATGTTTATTTCCTCACAGTTTAAGATTTTTATATTTTAATACATGTAATGCTGTGAACAAACTAACAGAATCATAGATGAGCCCTAAAAATTGAGAAAGGTGTGCATACAAAATCTGTCCCAGCTTGCCCAGCACCCCAGATTCTTCAGTCAGGCTGACTGCTGGAATTAACTGGTTTGCCTTTTGTTTCACAGAAAGAATGTGCAAATTTCATCAAGGTCCTCAAGGCTTACAACCAGACCCACTTGTACGCCTGCGGCACTGGGGCTTTCCATCCAATTTGCACCTATATTGAAGTTGGACATCATCCTGAGGTAAAGCCGACTTCTAAAAATGCTTTTGGTTCCTGGCTTCTTCCGGTTCAAACGCTTCATTGCTGGTTTCCTCCAGTCATTTGGCTTCTTGTACACTAGGCATGGGGACCTACTTCCAATTCAGATGCTGTTCTTAATTTTGGTCTGTGTATATAAAATGGTGTGGCCATCACTCAGCAACAACTGTAGGACAAAAGAAGAAAGTATTTGTTCTCACCCTGGATTTCAGAGTCCTTCTCTCTGCACCCAGGGAGGCAAGCTGCAGGTGTTCTCAGTTCTCCTTCATCTGTTTATTTGTAGATCTCCAGGCATAACTTCCTCAGTCAAAGGTTTCTGCCTCCTACTGTTTTGTTGTCCTTGCTTGTTTGTTTTGTTTTATTTTTGTTGTTGTTAGTTTCTGTCGGAGAATTGAGACAGACACTCTCTATAAATGGCTTACGGAATGGGAAGCTCACATTTGCATTCTTGCTTTGTTAGGTTTTTTTACCTTTACATTTTTTGATTACTATGTTACTAGCATGGAAAAGAAAGAAATATATTTTGTTCTACTGAAAGATGTTGTTGAGAGACCCTTTGGCGAGAGAGTTATAGTTAAGTAAATTTAAATCAAATTTAAAATGAGGAGACCTTGCTCCTTTTGAAAGCAGTATATTGAGCTGTGCATCTCTGTCACCTCAGTTATAAACACTGTTGTCAGTTCTGTCGCTAAATCTTCAGAACAACAGTGTTCATGCGGCGAGAGAGTGATCTGTTACAGAATTTACTTCCAAATTGGAATTCAGAAATGCTCAACAAATAAAGAGTTTGTTCACAGACTATTTCTGGAATCCTAAAGATAAGACTGAATTTACATGCCAGCCACTTATGTCTTCAGCTCCATTTTCTTAAGGTGTCCTATGAGATAGGAATGTATTGTATTGATTCCAAAGACAAGAAAGCAAAAAACACTTCATGCTTTATCTTCTTTATATAAGAAAACGCACTGCAGGCTGTGTGTTTCCAATGCTGCAATCACCTACATGGTGTGGTTTCTGCTATTGCTTCCCTGATGAGACTGGAAAGTTTAAGACACTTTCCTAAGGACTCATCCATATAAGTATTGTGCCCACCAGGCCTTGTAGTCCTCCTTCTCCTCTTCCTCACAAGTATGTATTAAATACTTGTTAGTATGGGCAAGATGTTTCATCATGATGTGACTTTTTAGGAAAGGAGTCCTCTTAAGAGTGTCCTGCTTCACACTGAAGAAAATAGGAATCAGTTCATACACAGGACCCTGGAGAAAATACAGATCCTGGTTTTAGTCACTTCTGATTAAATAACTACTCCTGTGCTACCATCCCAAATGTGAAACTGCCAACGTCAGTGAAAGCTGGACCCATTGTGGCGCACATTTTATACCTAGAGTCATAATTTTCCTGATGGGTAGCACACAAGGATGCAGTCGTGCTTTCAGAAATCTCCTTCCTCAGACACACAGACAAAAGGATGGTCGTGTGACAATAGGCTGCAGATTTCAATGCACAAACTATCAGCTTTGAAGCCCTGGGAAGGTTATTTAACATCTCATAGTCTCTGCTCATAACATGAAAAACAAAATAAAACCACCCTTGCCTAGGTATCCCCATATGTTAAATCAGAGTTATGCTAACTCATTACCTCAAATCACCTTCCACGCTTCTAATATTTAGTGCTACACAAACTCGAAACTTCTAGTCTCATTGTGAAAGCATAGCATTCTTCTAGTCTCCCGATTTATGATTTAATTCCAGCGTCTCAACCTTAGCTACTCCATGTAGAACTAGGGGCTTCCTTCCCTACATCTGGGTCTAATACAGCATTGGAATGAAGATGGTTGAGATCTGTTACGTCATCCTTGCTAAAAATGAACCGCTAATACTTGAAATTATAAATGTGTCTCAGATTGAAAGCCTTGAAAATTTGTCTCATTCATTATTGCCACCTTACCTGGTATTTACTTGTCTCCACATCTGTGGTTATGAATAAGGTCACTAGGCTTCCCTTATAGGGTCTCTCTGTACTCATCTTAAATCTCCCATCTCCAAAGGCCGAGACGTCCATTACGTTGGAATCTATTTATGCTAACAGTCTATACATCTGCATGCATTTTTATCATTTTTCCTATGATGATGTCACCACCCCTCCTGTAATTGAGCTTCCTGTTGTTAATAATGTATTATCTTTCAAGTCAACTAAGCATCGCTCCTCTTAGGGTGGACTGGTAGGAGAGTGAAGGGCTACAGGCCATTGCTCAGTCTCCCCTCCACTGAAATAGTAAATAAGCCTAGTTTCCTATGTGAGCTCCTTTGAGATGACATATTGAGGTACAACTTTTTTTTCTGAGAAACTCAGAGTTTAGAACAGGTCCAAATTAAAAAGCTCAGTGATTTTGATTTGCATGAAAACTATAAATTATGAAATACCATTCCAGAGTAGGAGGTCAGAAAGAAGATGATTACACAATTACCTGGGGAATTTGGAGCAGTCTAGACAGGCAATCTAGGAAATTCTGGAAAAGATATTATCAGGAGAGCTTGTCTAGACTACATCAAATTTAATTTTCGATGCTTAAGCGGCCTTCTGAGACAATCTGCTTTAAATTGATCTATACTATTACTTAAAATGCTACCCTTGGCTTTAACCAATTTTGCTGTTTATGAAGTTGAGAAAAAGAGACAATGTGCACTTTATACTGTTAGAAAAAACTGACACTAATGGAAAGCCTGGAAAAGGGAAAAAAATAAAAGAGGCACCAGGAGAGATGCTGGGAATGTTAAATTAATATTCACACACACATGGAGTTTGAAAATACCATCATTAAAAATTGTCTTTAAAATAACATTTATGTTTTATAAGATTATACTATGATTACAACTTCTGTCCCTTCTCCTTCCTCTCTCCAAACTCATGGCCCCCACCTAAACCCTTGGCTCTCTTTCAAATTCATAGCCTCTTTTTCTTTAGTTATAGAGTTTTTTTCCTCATACATTTTAAGCTAAGAATTACATGTTTATTTTCCTGATAGATGTCCTATAATACATTTTTAGAAAAAGAAAAAAAGACAATTTTATTCAGTGGTTTTTAGACTACAAATAATTATATTTTATGAAAAGGATAATCTTCATTTTTAACATTTGTGAAGACTATGGAAGCAACACTGCCATAGTCAACTTCTGTTTTTCAATACATTTCCCTGAAAGTACCTATTGCCTTAGTTTTCAAGCTTGTAGACACTTCTACATTAGAAACCTGCATATGAACTAAACATCTTTATGAAGAATGCCACAGAAGTAAAACACTACTTTTGAAAATAATGCAAGGCCCTAGCCATCATTTAATAGTTTTGAGTCTATCAAAAAATTATCACTTGCTATTTCTAGTGATAAAACAACTTCCAAAATACTAAAGTTTATACAAAGTTTAGCATTGTAGTTATAAAAATAGTCTATTTGTTTCTAGCATTCTGATACCTATATATACACTCTTGAATAATGTCTTCCGAAAATCGAGTTTTTCTGTCTAGTGAATGCCTTTTGACCACACACAGTATGTCACTGATTGCTGTATTAAACAGATTTTCTGTTTCCTGTGGTACATTTGGGAATTGGTAGACATATTAATTAACTCCAGTTCTGTAAGATGTGTGTCAATCAATTCTTGGGCATCTGCCAATAGCCCTTGACACAGCAGATAACTGCCAACAAGGTCACATGCCTGATACACATGTGTACGTTTGTCATAAAACGCCTGCAGAGTTCACAGAAGGAGTGATTCAGACAAGAGCACAGATGAGCTTGGAGCTCTAGTTCCAAGCATCTCTGCCATTCAAACTGTGAGTCATCCTTTAGAGGCTGGCTATTCCCAAATGGCTTATAGTATATGGTATTTCCCCTTCAAATTTACATCTGTTAATAAAAAATATGTATAAATTTAGAAGGAGTATAGCTTTTCGAAGAAGTCTCTGGATATAGTCTCAAATTCCAAATGGGTCTCTTCTATGTACTGGCAGGAATCCTAAAGAAAGGTGGACCCAGATGTCTGCTGGATAGTATTAACTCTATAAATACTCTCATAATGTCATGGTCTCAATTTATGATAGAACCAAGGGGACATTAAGAAAAGCAATGAGGCTTAATGGCTATCTCTCAGGTCACTTTTGCAATGACAGCCAATGCATCTCTCCAAGAACTAAAATTGTCTGGTTTTTCCTTTTGTTATGAAGGGGGGTTTGTTTTATATGAAACATAGATGTTATTTAAGTATCAGGTAGGGCTCTGTCAGTTAATTGATTTCTAATTCTTTCTTCTTCTCTTACCTTTCTCACTTATTATGTCCGGTCTAGAAAAGCACAGAGTTATTTCTCAAAAGTATGAGTAAACTAATGGCAAATGGTTTTTGTACCACTTTTCCATATTCCTTAAACCACACATAGGAACCATTACCTTGTAGTAAGCAAACTCTGGGGAGAAATGTCAGAGTCCTTCTTCAGTTTCTTCCTAACTGTTCATTATTTCTACCAGAGGTGATTTGTCTTTCCTTTTCACAGCAGATCTGAGCTACATTGTATTAGAGTTAAATCTTGTATAGTGTCCTGTAATGTTTTAAATAATTGAATCATGCTAAAAATCAACCTTTGTGAGTTATTATTTAATAAACAATACTTCCATTTTCATCTCAAGCCAAAATTTAAAATCATCTGCTATTTGCACTTGGAAGGCTTTCCACTTAATATATTCTGAGAGAATTGACCACAACTGTGTGTTTCTCAAAAAAAAAATTTAAATACTACCAACAAGACTATTTCTGAAAATTAATAGGAGCAGAGACTGATTTAGAAGGTAGAATAAATGGAATTTTAACAATACAAGGATAAAAGAAAAAGTCAAAACTGGTAAATATAAGAGTATTTAATTAGCACTGTGCAAATACATACTTTAAATGTGTCAAGTCACATGATTTGACCTGAGTATTTGTTTTAAAAGTTCATAGTTTTGATACTAACATTCTTCTATTCTCTATCTTGTATTCATTCAATTATAAAACATATTTTTCTCAAAATATTTCACAAATGTTATTCTTGAAAATAGTGAAAGATAAAATAGAAATGTTCATGTATTTAATTGATTTTTAAATGGTTGGTTCATTTGTTACCAGAAAAAGGATATGGATGAAATTAAGGCTTTCTTAAGTCAAAATTGATTTAGTAATGTCATGACTAATTACTTTTTAAATTATTTTTTAATCCTTTTTTACAGTCCAGTCTTCATCCCCCTTTTGGTGTGTCTTCTGACTGCTCCCCATCCGATACCTCCTCCCCTGTCTCCTAAAGGATGTTCCCACCCCTCTACTCCTACCCCACCAGACCTCCCCACTCCCTGGAGCCTAAAGTCTCTAGAGGTTGGGTTAGGTACATCTTCTCTCACTGAGACCAGACCAGGCAGTCCTCTGCTGTACTTGTGTCAGGGGCCTCAGTTGCTGCCTTGTTGGTGGCTCAGTGTCTGAGAGATCTCAGGGGTCCAGGTCAGTTGAGACCACAGGTCTTGAGTAATCACCTTTTAAGAGACATACTACCTCCTAACCATGAAAAAAAGATTACATCATGGCGGCGGTGTCATTTGTGTGAACTCTTTGATGTTGTAAGGCCAAGAATGCTCTTTTAAGTTTCTTGGGCTAATGAGAAACAAAGACTGACTTGTTGCCTTAACCCGTGTTTTACTGTTGTGAAGAGACATCAGGAACACAGCAACTCATAAAATAAAGCACTTAATTGGAGCCTGCTTATAGTTCTAGAGGTATAGTCTGTTATTGTCAGAGGGCATGGCAGCACACAGACAGACATGGTACTGGAGAAGTAGCTGAAAGTTCTACATCCAGATCTGCAGGCAGCAGAAAAAGGAAGAACTAGGTGTGGCTTGGACTTTTGAAACCTCAAAGCCCGCCCACAGTAACACACTCTTCAACAAGTCCATCTATCGCGCCCCCCCCTAGAGCTTTGCGTCCGAGGAGAAATCACGAAACGCAGAGATCAGGTAGTTACTGTAAACGAGGCTTTTTAATCTTTATCACCCACGTGGAGAAACGTGGAGAGACGCGGAAGGGTCGAGCTGAGGAAGGGGTCCCGCTTAAGTACAGTCTAGAGTGACGTATTCACTTTTGATTGGCTGTTCGCTCACCACCCAATATGCCTCGGGATTGGCAGTGGCTAAGGCACGCCTATCTGCCTAGCAACTGCGCAGATAACAGCAGCTTCCTACAAGTCCATGCCTAATCCTTCTTAAGTAGTGCCATGGTGACCAAACATTCAAATATATGAACTGGTAGAAGCTATTGTGATTTGAATCACCATAGTCACACTCACTATACACATGTTATTTTGTACACAGAAGGCAAAGTCAAGGCAGATCCTGTCTGGGATTAAACAGAATAAAAAACCAAAAACAAAAATGGTGAAAGAAGTAAACTCTCCGTGGCACTGGAGAGGATAGGATTGTAGACCCAGTATTAGATTCTTATCTGGGACACAAATTTACATTGCAAAAGGATTTCGATTTATCTAAAGTATAGCAATATCTTGCCACATAGTTTTGCTAGTGCCAGTGTGTTCAGTGTATTCATTTTCTCATTTGAGTGTTGTTTAATTCTAAGCAGGAAAATTATATTTATATATTTACAAATTTACCAACTATTAGAAAATACACATTGGAAGTTACGGCCTGTAGCATTCTAGAAGAATGCTTTGTAGTGTTTGTTTGTTTTGCTTTGCTTTTATAAGCAAAATGGTATCATCTTTTCACTCATATTCTTTTGGAGGACACTAATCTTTGATTTCAGCATCTTAGGATTCTTCACTTCTTTTGAACGGGAAGTCTAGTGCAGTTGAGTTCAGGCAATGAGACAGAGTTCAGCTGAGCTGAGTTTAGTACTGTTCTGTGCAGTTCAGTTGAATCCAGTAGAGTTCATGTGAGTTTGGTGAAGTTCAGTTGAATGACATTGAGTTCAATTTAGTTCCTGCAGTTCCATTTAGTTCCAGTCCATTCTTGTAGTCAGTGCGGTTATTCATGGAATTCAGAGGCAGTTTTTCCAAGCAGAGCAATTCAGTGAGAAGCTGAGAAAGGGAGATTGAATCAGTCAGCTTGGAGAGGAGTTTGACCCAGAACAGCTAAATTGAACCAGCTAGCCAGAGTTTAGAAGGAACTAGAAAGGATGAGCTTATTCAGCAGTAAATATCTGAGATGACAATTACATCAGGTGAAAAAAAAGTTACTTTTTCAGGTATTGTCATTGTTATAGATTTGTTTAGGCAGTTTTCTAGTTTCTGTATCACGAGTTTAGCTTCTCTCTCATTGTTGGAGATAGTATCTTCCAGCAGGCTTCCTGCTGTTTGACTTTCACAGTCTTTCAGTCCCGTTTGCATTGCATGCCTTGAGCCTTAGTGAAGATGTTATCTTGTAGATGCCTTTAGGGATGAACACCCCATTATAAGTTGTTGTCAGCATTTTGATGAGTTGATTGTCTCCATGTGCTACAAAGAAAAGCTTCTTCAATAAGCCATGAAAGCCACACTAACCAGTAGCCTATAAGGATAAGTACTTTGAATGCAGTTAGAAGCTATGCTGGTCTAGGAAAAGATGAAATAGTGGTTTCTCTTCTAAGATATACAAAGAGAGTGAAAATAAGCAGGTGGAATTAATTTTAATAACATTTTAATTAGACAAAAGTATTCAAAATATTCTTTACATGTATTATATATTTTTTACTATGAAATTCAGTATAAAGTTTACTAATCACAATTTAGACTAATCTGATTTGGAGTACCCAGTGACCCAATGTGGCTGGCAGCTATACCACCTACAAGGTATTATAATGATAGAAAACTCAATAACTGACAGCTATTATGTCCACATTAGCAGTTGAACCCAGGAGAGGCAGGCAGGAAGGACTAACAGAGACTGGGGAGGAGAGCAGCATATGATAATGAGAACAGTTCAAAGATGACCATGAGAAGCAAAGTAGATCCCTGGCATGGAAGCTTTATTTCTTAGATTTGGGAGAATCTTAGAAAGTAACCAAGGGTAGATCTTTTTATATCTGAAGCTTCACTCAATGACTAAATAACAAGGGATGAGTAACAATGAATGAGTAACAATTTGTAGCTAAGTGAAAATATGGAGAACATCTTCTAGGTGAGATACTAAGAGGAATGGTGAAGACTACAAATATACAGACCCTACATACACATAAAAATCTAACATCAATATGGGTTAATGTAGAACTAATTAATATTAATTATTTCAATGTGGTGTTACTACCTGCCCCAGTGGTCTAGGTTCCCAAATGAAAGACACACACAGAGCCTTTACATCTTAAGATGTCTCAAGGAGCACAATGGCTTGGCCACTGCCTAACCTCCATGCAGTTAATCCCAAGTTATTATCTACTAATTCTATGTTCTATCTTGGCTGCCCTGGACCCTGTTAGGCAGCCCTCTGGGCTGTGCTTTTCTGCCTGCTTTACATAGTTGCTATGCCTCTATGTCCTGGACTCTTCTCAAGCATGGTGTCTCTTATCTCTCCTCAACTCTCCCATGATGGATCTTTCTCTTCCTCCCCCATCCGGTCCCAAGCCCAGGAAATCCTAAAATCCGGTCCCTGTCTGTCCTCCAACTATTAACTGTTGGCATCTTTATTTACCAATCAGAACCCACTAAGTATGTTCCCAGAATTTACAGGCAGATGCTCTCGTGCAAGCAGTTTTTCGGGGAATATAATTAGCATTCATAATACAGAAGCTACAGCTTGAAACATCAAAAATAATAATTATATTCCTCCAAAGTAAGATTTATTGAGAGATCAGTGTATTATGTCACTGTCTGTTTCAACTACACTGATTCATCACAAAATTTGATGAAATTGATACTCTTAAAAATTTTTACCAATGAGAAAGCTAAAATCCTTAGAGTATTTTTAATGCACCTGAATTCACCATGCTAGGCAACAGTAATGGTTTATGTCTGTATTCAAAACCTGCATCATGAAAACATGACTTACAGAATACAGGAGAAGAAAGAACTGAAATGACTGATGCTGTTTTATGAAAGGGAGTCAAATTTAATTTTCCTATATTTGTATTTCAAATCTAGTTTGGACCAGGTGACAGACAAGTGTGGACAAAGAAGGAGTTGAAGTAAGCAAGGGCTGGCACCTTCAAAATGGAATCTGAAAACTGAATGGCATATGAGTAGTTGTAGGAGGTAATGGGGGCAGTGTGAGCAGTGGTTTGAAGGACAGAGGCAGAAATGACAGTCAGTCTACAGGGAAAGGGGGAATAGCACAGGATGCATGGAACATTTCAAGTACGGAAGCTGGAAACTACATTAAAGGTTAAGTTGAGGAAAACTAATTGAGAGCTTTGTGAGGTTTTACCAAGAGAGTGAAACTATTCCCACCATTCAAACAGAAATATATTTCTAGGGCATAAATTAGGAAAGAACGGGAGCAGTCCAAACATCCGTTTTGAGACTATGGCAAAGGTCTAATACCAACTGAAAAAACTAAACTGAGACCAGGTGAGAGACACAGGGCAGAGTGAGATTCTCAAAGGAAAAAAAGAAGTCAAAACATCCTTCAGATTTCATAAATTAGTGAAGGATAACTGCGATGATGAGAGCTTATACTTTCTAGGGGGAGGATGGGCTTCAAATTCTCTTGTGATGATAAGGCAAACCTTCTTTTGTAATGCCTATATATTCAATTTCTACTACAGGGCGTATGAATAAAGATGTTATGAATAAAAAATGTTATTCAAAAACGTTAATGTGTTACATACAAATGTATAAGGAATCCCTAACCTGGCAATTACAAAAAAATGAGTAATGCATACTTAGAAATCCAGAGATAAGCATGTTGTGTAAAGCTTACTGTGAACATAATGCAAATTTATTCTATTCAAAAAGTTTCCTAAAACAAACCAAAATCCTGTAGAATTAATATATTAGTATAAATATATATCACTATAAATATGAGCTTTTAAATGAAAATTACTGTCATGCTATTTTAACTTTTGATGTGTATCTGTGTATTCAAACCATTTAAAGAATGTTGTTTATAACAATTTCCTAGCTAACCTATTCAGTTTTTCTCTGGTTAAAATGACTTTCTAAGATGATTGTTTTACTTAATAACACCAGTGTCTGCCAGACGTGATATATTGAATGACTTTTATCAGCACTGAAACATTTGATGTTCACAACCCTGAGATGTAAACATTTCTTCATTTTCCCTTTGGGGGCAAAAATGGAGACTCAGAGGGGATTCAAGAAGTTACTGATCATCACACAGTGAGAAATGTGTTTTCCTCACCATTGCAACATATAGCCTTTACGATGGCATCAGCACTATACACCATTCGTTGGATGCTATGCCATATGTTTATTAATATTCAAGTCTGCATAAATCCAAAACATTGCATTTAAGTTAGTACACCACCAACTAGATTACCAGAACACTCTTGGAAGTATCATTATTTGCTTAATGCTGAAAGGTTGACAGTTCATGTCAATTTGATAAAATTCCATGGCAGTGACTACTTCATAGAGTCCCTCAATAGATTATTAAGGTGAAATAATCAGGGAGTGTTGTTTTTATAAGCAAGTGTGATGTACCCATAGAAACACCTTTATCTGGTGATACTCGTTCTCTTTAGAGATAACCTAGAGGTTAAAGAGATTAATAAAACCAACTTTTCTTACTTGTCCAGAGACAAATGTGACTATGTTTGTGATACAGTGAATTGTTATCTGTTTCTACCAGAGAGAGAAACTTCAGAATCTATTATATTAATGGAAGAATATTTCAAGTTAACTACATAATATGCAAATGAGTTTTGATGAGCTTTCTAAAACCTTAAAAAATTTCAGCATAAAGAGTTGCTTTCTAATATTTTGAAAATGGATTTCTACAGATTAACAGTTTATATTTTTTTTAAAAAAGTAGAAGTCTGAAACACAGATAACACTGAAATTTTTATATGACATTCAAAATACTAACAGTAAATAGCCATACTTACCTTTCTGTTATCAAGATCTAAATTGACCTTATCTCTGTGTTAAGGTCGATAAATATGGCAAAATATTATAATGCTCAAAAAGAATCTACATTGTATTAAAATTCAATTTTTTTATGAGCAGTCTTTAAACTTTTTCAACTAGGATCAATGTACTTAGAGAAATATTTATGTGAAGGACAATTTTTAATCATTGCCTCATAAAATGAATGACATGAACCTTCAACTTTAATTTAGGTAGTCTTATATTTGCATAACTTGTTATTACACTTTTATAATTTAGAATGCATTTGAATTATAAGGGCTAGAAAAGTTGGTCTTACTACCTCAACCTACCTTGATAAGTGTCCATTTTAGGCAGAAAATAACAACATTCTAAATAGTCAGAAACCAAGTCATATAGAATGACTCCTTTCCATTTTAATTTTATTTTTATTTTTCAGTCTGCCCTTCTAATTCAATTGTGCATCCTTGGCCACTGAGAGCAATCTCGAGAATTGCTGAGCTGCTTAAAAGAGAGTCTAATGGGATCTAAAAATCAATTCACAGCTCTGCCACCGAGTCATTGCACAACTCTTGCTTCCAATAAATAACATGAAATTGGTCTCTTCACCATCTCAGAACTCAGTATTTGCCTCTTGTTGCAAATACCCTAACTAATGGTTACTATGCCGATGCACCTAGGAAAGTCACTACTGAGTAGAAATCTTGACACTACTGTCTCCCTCAACCAGCTGCTGCACCTAAGATTGCCTGGGAGCTCTGCAGAGGCTGGGAGTCTGTTCTTTCTAGTACTGCAAATGCACTTTTGTATGTGTGCCAGGGTTCAAGCTCCTTTTAAGTGCTTTTATCCCAGTAATTTTTTTCTTTTGATTTACATTTTGTTGGCATTGAGTAGCTGTCTTACCTCATATTTAAATTGATTAACCTGGAAAGGATAGATCCTCAGTGCCCCACATTTATTTGCCCTTGGCTGGCCTAAATCTGGGGGACAAATGTCAGCTCTGAAGTGAAGAATCCCTATTTCCTGTACCATGTCAGGCTGATAGAAGTCTCCAGTGCCTCTTTGTCATCACGTCACATTTTCACTAGCAGTCATATGGAATCTTATCTCTGATTTCAGACTGAACTTGACCAGTGTGTTAGGTATATATAAAAAAGACAGTATTTTCAGTTATGTATAATAACTTATCTGACAGTAGACTGTATAGATTTTGTGAGCAGTAAGCAAGCAGTCTGAAGTGCCTTGTCCATAACATACATCAGAAGCAAACTGTGATGTCCTATTGCTGCAAAGTATATCACAAATTTGCTTAGGACAAAGCAAACTCCATTTTGTCTCATACACGACCATATTCCATCCTCATGATCTTTAGTCTTTCTATTTACCTGGTCAGATTTACAAATTTCCTAAGGCAAACATTAAAAGTATTTTCAACTATATTGCCAAAAGCTTAGTTTGATCTGGACAATATTAAGTTATCATCCGAGTGAGAAAACTATACAGTTTCCACTTTACTCAAATCTATAGCTATCTGCCATTTCTCCATTTAAAGAATATGTCTGCTGATAAATCATGGCAACTTCCATACTTGTTCAAAATAACATTTGTAAAATAGTTGTTATCCAGCTCCTGTAATCTCTACTCTTTATTTTTGAATAAAAAAAAGATGTAATGACTGGGAATGTAGCTTACTGGTAGAGTGCTTCCCTACCATATATCAGGCCTTGAGTTCAATCCAAAATAATGTTAAAATTATTATATGAAACAAACAAACAAAATACAATGGCTGGAAAGATGACTCAGAGGTTAAGACAAATACTGTTCTCTCAGAGGATCTGAATTCAATTCCCAGGTCACTTTGAGCAGCACGCAAATGTCTGTAACTCTAGCTCCAGAGGACATGATGCCTCGGGCGTCTATGGCCAACTGCACTCACATCACATGCATGCCCACAAGCACACATGCATAATTGAAAAGAGTAAAAAAAATCTTTGGAAAATTTAAAATTACATTGTTGGTGTAGCTTACTCAAATTTGTGGCAACTTCATAGTAAAGCTGACTGTAAAGCTTCATTCCCTCAACAGCTAACTCTTTATCCTTTCTGGTATAGTGCATTTATTTATTATTTTGTCCTTGCTGCTACCATGTGAAAGAAATGAAAGTCACAATTTTTGATAAGCCACAGATTGTACATATGATACTATTTTTCAAAATTAAAATAAATTCAATTTCTGCTGATAACTTCAATAATCATTATTAAAATAAATTTGAATTTTACCTTCTTTTTCTTAGGCATCTACTGTCTGAGTATGAACCATATCATGTGATTTCAGGAAAAAGTTTATAATTATTTATTGCACAAAAAGAGTATTTGCTTATAAAAATAAATTGTCATGTCTCCAGAATACCTACGATTTAGATATTTCTAAATTGTTTAATTTTATTCTCATGAAAGTTACTGGATTTAAGTTGATTTCAGTTAGGTGAAGAAGTCAACACATCAAACATTATCAAAGAAAGTTATTGAGTACATTAGAAAAGCAACAAGAATGTGGACATCATGCAGAATCTCACCCACACACCTCTGCATACAATGGACAGGAATGACTGAATGCTTTGATCTTATCTGGGTAACATAAAAGAGAGGGGGGAAGGCAGCATCTGTCAGAAATAAGGTTTAATGAACAGGTGGAGACTAGTTGAGTGTTGACACAGAGCATAAGAGAAGCAAAGAAAGATGAAATGCAGAATTGTTATCATCACAGCCTTCCGTGGTCCAAGGAGATATATTCTGATTTAAGAAAAAACACTAAAATAAATGCACTTTGATTTACCCCTAAGCACTCAGAAGCCTGTATTAACTTTCCACAAATAATGTTAATGGGACCAAATCATTCACTGTGTATCTATATAAAATTTAATATATATGGGAATTTATACAAACTTTTCATGTATTTATATCTATGATAGATAAAATATCTTGGGAAAATATATGTGTAATACAAAAAATGTGACTTATTTTTATTGCCCACCACTATTTATATAACTCTTTATATAATTGAGAAAATAGAAGTTTATTGTGGAAAAGTGGCTGACGTTAACTTAGCTTTCTCCTTAGATTTACCTGTGCCCTTTCTGTCTCTCAAAAGCTATAAGTACTCTGAGGATATGTCATATGCACTTAGTTTTGAGAAACTTCGTGGTTTGTGAGATTTTACCTGGTGAAGTACTATTGTAGATTGTGGTGATTTTTCAAAGTTGATATAGAAGTGTAGATCCCACTCCCTTGTGACTAAGTGCTCTTATGAATAGAACATAAAGACAACAGTTATGTATCATGAATGGCATATATAGATATAACATTATCTCATGGGCACAAAACCATCATTATATCCATGACTGCTGTATTAAAACAGTGAGTAAATTACAGACATTAGAGATTTAAAATTGAAACGGTCCTACATTATCTAAAAATATTAAAGAAAGAAAAAAGAACAACTGATTAACATATAATTTAAGATTAGAAGTACAGGGTATGTTTAAGGTTAGAGAAAGTATCATACGAATACAACAGAAGGAAGCCCAGTCACAGATGTAGTGTCCTAGCATTTGGAAAATGTCAAATGAAAAACACTGGCCCCTAAAATGGTGCCTTCATATAACAGACTCTCTGGACTCTCTGCTTTACATCAGAGCAGAGGTTGAAAGGTCGCCAAGGCATATGGTTTCACTTAATGAAATGAGTCTCTTCAACCCCATCATGCTTCCTCCACTCCTCCACCTCCACCTATTTTCTATTGAGTTCCTTATGTGGGAAAGCCAGATCAATCTTTATAGAGAGCAGAAGGCCACCCGTCATCTTGTTTAAGGACTTTATTCTACATTGAATCCCGGAGACTAAGGTAAAGTGTGCCTGTTGGCTTGGGTCCTTCCTTTTTCTACATCCTTTGTAGCGATCTCTCTCACCCTGCATCCTAGTATTCCTCTTCTTTCAATACCTTGTCACTTCCAGACTGCTCTTTGCAGGCTTTCAATTTATTTCTCATATATCTATTCCAATGAGTCCAATCCATTGGATTTCAATTCATGTATTATTTCTACAATAATACAAGTAATATATACCATCTAATAACTAAATGAAGGCAGAGGCAGCCAGCAGATAGAGATGAGGGCTGTAACAAGATTTAGAGATTGTTCTGAAGTAGGGTACATTTTGTAGGTTGGATTCCATCCCCATAAGCTATCTGAATGCTTGAGTATTATATCATTTTTTTCATTTATCAAGGTTAGTGTTCTTGAAGTTAAACTGTGTGTGTTTGGAGAACTTGTTCAAGTTACAACAAAACCATGAAAAACAAATGTGTTAAAATTATAAACCAAAGACCACATAGACTTCATCAGAAAATAAGTTGGGCTCTTAATACTGAAAATAAATCTGTGTGTATTTAACACAAATCACTACTTATAGGTAAAAATAATTTACACTGATTAACAAATAATAATCTTAAAGTGTTATAGAAAATTGGCTTGTTGCTTAATATGATTGTGATACACTTCATATTCAAACAGTCTCTACACACAGTGTATATAGCATATGCAAATGCTTTTTCTATAACATTTATGTATGGTTTTTCTCATAACAAATGTTCATGTATTTTGCTGTTAGAGTCCTCAGACATTAAGTCAGGAAAGATATACTAGGGATAGATGGAGAATGTATGAATCCTTGTCTAAAGGAAATAAAAAATAAGTGAGGGGACAAAGAAGAATGACAGTGGGAGGAGAGGAGAAATCTGCCTTGACATCAAGTTTGGTAAATTGATGTGGCTAGACATAGACTTTATCACATAAGAAAATTCTTTTGGTTTATTCTGAGCTATAGGTTCAGGTGAATTAGACCTATGCAGGTATCAATACGTAGGAAGAGGTACTTCAGTAGGTTTTATAGGATCTTCTCACTCAGCCACTGCACTAAGAAAATGCAGCACATTCACACTGAAGTCTACATCATACTCCTATTGATGTCCTCATTGCATTATTGGCCCACTTTTCCTCACGTGGCATTTCATTGCAGAATTAAGAATAATAGAAGATTCTGTATCTATGTCAATATGGACAGCAAATGACCTTTCAACTTAGAGTTAATAATAAACTTTATTTTCTACTATTTTTGTTTACTTGACATTTCTTTCTTGGCTATTAGTTTCACAGCTGAAGGAAAAAATGACTAAAAATGAACCAGCTTTTTATTTCTAAAAATAGATTAAAGACTAATACATAGGAGAACAAAACTAAAGTGATCTAGAGCACCATTTTTTTTTTGAGCATGAGGAAGTCAAAGTTGAGGACTTCAAAGGTCAGAGGACAAAGGCAAAGGGAATAAGTGGCCACATTGACATTCAGAAGATAATTGGAGGTGCCATTACATGGAAAATGGA
Organism: Arvicanthis niloticus; assembly: GCF_011762505.2. Taxonomy (NCBI): domain Eukaryota; kingdom Metazoa; phylum Chordata; class Mammalia; order Rodentia; family Muridae; genus Arvicanthis; species Arvicanthis niloticus. The sequence goes on from NC_047672.1 coordinate 65,180,832, forward strand.
CTCTGATGTTTGAGTTTGGAATTAAAACCTTCTTTGGATGAAGACAAATTTTATTTTGGTAGAAGAGTTGCCTTTCATCTTCCCACATTAGGATTTCAATTGGCACAAGATAACACAGCCTGCCCAACAATCAGGCATTTCAATCCAGAGGAAGCAACGCTCCCTCAACTCTCTTTAAGTGCCTTTTATTTTTGCCTGTGTATGAAAAGTGTGTGTTTGACATATGTAAAACATTAATCCACTACAACATGAAGAGAGAAGATTGTGAGCTGACTGTAATCTAAAATCTAGCAGATCATTCGGGGTTACTTTCAGATGGAATGTTCATTTCTATTTATTAAGGACCATAATCATTTAATATAACAGGATTATATTTGTTCATAACTTCCTTAGATTTTCAACAGAGCCCTGGAGAATTTTAAATGATGAGCTGTTAAAAAAAAAAAAGAAACATTATCATTAAAACGCCTTCTGTGTTTAAGCCCTTCCTTCAGTAGATACTAATAATTGTTTCATTCCTGAATACCCATAGAGAAAAATCTGAAGACATTGCCAAAAGCAGGGAAAAATTAGAGAGAGAGAGAGAGAGAGAGAGAGAGAGAGAGAGAGAGAGAGAGAGAGAGTTCTTTCAATATGAAGGAGTTTCAGTAAGCCTAACTGATTAGCTAAAAGCTCTTTGACTCAAAGGTAACAATATAAGATTATAGGCTTAATGATTTGACCTCTAGGGAATGTTGCCACCAATGTACATGGTCCAGTCAAACCATCTGCTGAGCATTCTGTGAGCTGTCATCAGCCTATGAGTTCTCTCATTGCAAACTTATACCCCTAGCCTGGCATTTCCAATTATATGGTGTGTGTTTTTCTGTTTGATATGTGACATTTCTAGCCTGATATAATATATAATCATGATAGAAATATAATATCATCTCTAACTGTGCATACAATTATCTATACCACATCATTAGACATATTTAAAATATTTATATTTATTACCTCAAATAAATGAATAAATAAATATAATTACTTATATAAGTGTAGATAAATGATTTTAAATATATATTCTTTTCTAGAAAAGGAAGAATTTAGATTAGAAAATCATTTAGTCTTACTTGGATATGTTATTTTTCATTACTTTCCTGTTTAAGCTTTTATTATTCCTGAACATTTTGTTCAATACTGTGTAGTGGTTTTTTTTGTTTGTTTGTTTGTTTTTGGATCATTAAATTCTAAATATTTTACTTGACACACATCCACACATCTTGATCTTTCCTTTTAAATAATTAAACTGACCTCTATTGTCCTGGATTACTTTATTGTTCTGAAAAGATTCTTATTAAGGGAATAGATATTCAAACTTTAAAAGCAGAATTTCCAAATTGTCTTACTTTCGTCTCTCCATATATACTTAATGCTTCTGCTAAGAACTTTAATATGGTACCATCAGTATATTGTGTAAGGATTAAAAATGAGCAGCAAACCTACATCTATAAACAAATAGTTAGCAAACTACTTATTTCTGTGTGTAAATGTGTATGTACACAAATGCACATATACACAACTTTCATTGTAAAATTATAAAAGAAGCAGTCATTTGTAAAATTGTGTTCAAAATGCATTTACCATAAGAAATACCAATAAGCACTTTGACAGAAGAATTCTGTGTTTTATTAGGTGTTTAGGGAATTTGAAATTAGTGTGTATGATTATGTACTTTAGATATATAGCATCTCAGTCAAGTAATTGAAGGCCATGTAGCTGTTCAATAGTTACATTCATGCCTGTAACAGAACTAAAATCAATAATTTTAATCTCTTTTATTAATCTGTGAAATAACATTTGCTAGATGGTATTTGTTAATAGACAAATTAATAAGCATTATAGATTAGTTGCTCTGAGACTAAAAACCACTTGTTTAAAAGATTTTTATTTAGTTAGTACTTTATTCATTTTGAAAATGTCCAAATTTATTGTACCATTTATGTCAGTAGTGATATGTATGATGTGCATGAGAGCACATTTTCTTTTTAAGTTGGAATACTAAAAAACATTAGCTGACATGGCATCTAGATATTTCCATTCCTAATATAAAAGGAGTATTTCACATTGGTCTTTGAAAAAACATTGGATGCAGCAATATATTACTTGAGGTGAATGTTTGCATATACTTTTTAAGTAAATGCATTATTTCTCCTAACAACTCTAAACTGACTAATTGGTTTGTTTTAGGATTGATTTTTCAACCCATAAACACATATACATGTGGTCTGCCATGAGGCTAACAGTCTATCTGCCACCTGTAACTGTCACCTTAAGCAATTGTACCTTAGGCCCAAATAATAGAAACAGCAAATCATAGATTGAAACATCTGAAACTATGAGGCTAAAACATGTCTCCTTAAGTTATTTCTATGAAGGATTTTGCATGGGTGATAGAAAGATGATAATACAGAGCCAGGAATAGTGGTGTACATGTTTAATCACAACACTAGGAACAGAGTAAGAAACAGATAGATGTCTGTGAGTATGAGGTCAGCCTCATTACATAGTGAATTCCAGGACAACCAGAGCTATATTGTGAATCTCTCTGAAAAAAATAAAAGGAGGAGGAGGAGGAAAATGGCAGAGGAGGAAGAAGCAGAGGAAGAAGAAGGGGGGAGAAAGAAGAAGAAGAAGAAGAAGAAGAAGAAGAAGAAGAAGAAGAAGAAGGAGAAGGAGAAGGAGAAGGAGAAGGAGAAGGAGAAGGAGAAGGAGAAGGAGAAGGAGAAGGAGAAGGAGAAGGAGAAGGAGAAGGAGAAGGAGAAGGAGAAGGAGAAGGAGAAGGAGAAGGAGAAGGAGAAGGAGAAGAAGGAGAAGAAGAGGCAGCAGCAAAAGACAAGAATGAGATAATTCAATACATTTTCATGATGTTGTTTAAGAAATATAGATGGAAGTTAAATGAATGTTATAAAAGTATTCCCATACTGTCTCTCTTCCCTAGCACCTCCTACCAGAGAACTAAGTCTTTCTGACCCCTGGCAATGGAAGAGGAAGAATCTTAAACAATATCATAGAAATCAATGACTGCATATTTAAACACTGTGCCAACTAAATTATCTATTTTAACCCTACATAATTCTAATCAGGAAGATGTTTTTTTTTTTTCTTTTTTCTTTTTTCTTTTTTTCTTTTGGGAAAGAGTGAGTTAACCTATGTAAAAGTGTAACTAGGACAATGAGATCTTTGTTTTGAACTCAGTTTGGTATAACTACTAATCTTTTAGTAACTCTATTTTAGGTTACTTAAAATTAATTTTTATCATGTTCTAGAAAGATTTTTATAAATGGATATTTGTAAGAGGTAAATATTTTTCACTTAACAAAATAGCAGACATAGAAATACATGAATTCTTTTACAAAGAAGAATTTTTGAATAAGTTATTTTGTCAAGTGTAAGTAAAAAGAAAATAAATTGAATGGTTAGGATTAGACCAAATTAGGAAGAATCTTGAAAATATGCATATGAATAAAGACAGCTACTGTGATTATTAAGTAAGTAATTAACACAAACAAAGAACATTTTGAAAAACAATAGTGGTATCCTGAGGTGACAGTTAAGTGGCTTCTTAGCATGCATTAGAATCTCATTTAAATGCCACAAAAGCAAACAAATAAGATAAATATCAGTGATTTCTAGAAGTGATTGGGTAAAAGAGCATGCAGCATCAGAAAATTACCTAGGAACCTTAGTAAAAATGAAGTCTAGATCACCACAACCAATTCCTTAAGAAGAAAAGTTAATGAAGAAATGCTAGTACTCTTTTAAAAGTATTGATATTTATGGTTGGGAGAGGGTGGGCCAATCAAAATTAAATATATATGAATATGTTCAATCTATAAACTTGTTACATTTTAATGTAATTTATAATTTATGTAGGGTTAAAATAGATAATTTAGTTGGCACAGTGTTTAAATATGCAGTCATTGATTTCTATGATATTGTTTAAGATTCTTCCTCTTCCATTGCCAGGGGTCAGAAAGACTTAGTTCTCTGGTAGGAGGTACTAGGAGGAGCTAATTTATAAAATGAAATAGTATTTAAAAAGAAATAAATAAAAAAGAAAAGACTTGTAGGGTATGAGTAACAAATATTTTGACTATTTGGTAAAACGGGGAGCATCCTTTGTCTACCTTGAAGGTAGGATCTTTGTGGCACAAAGTGAGAAAGTGAAATGCTGGACTCCTGTTTTCTAGATGCTAAGGTTGATAGCAATCTCCAAGCTGGTATGGATTGCGTGAGTCTGTGGCAACATAAAGAAAAGAAGAGAAAGTGTGGTTGTGATAAGTTATTTCTCTGTCAGAAAAATGAGACAATTCAAGCCAAATTAGAGTATATACTGGCAGGTTTATTGGGAAGCTGTTTTCAGGTGGGTTCATTGGTCCCAAGGAATGAGGCTAGGGAAGGCTCCATGGGGAGGAAGACAGGGGGGAAAGGGGAAGAAAAGGAGAAAAAGAATTACTTCTACATACTGGAAGAGGAACAAGCTGAGAGAGAGAGAGAGAGAGAGAGAGAGAGAGAGAGAGAGAGAGAGAGAGAGAGAGAGAGAGAGAAGAAGAAGAAGAAGAAGAAGAAGAAGAAGAAGAAGAAGAAGAAGAAGAAGAAGAAGAAGAGGAAGAGGAAGAGGAAGAGGAAGAGGAAGAGGAAGAAGAAGAGAAGAGAAGAGAAGAGAAGAGAAGAGAAGAGAAGAGAAGAGAAGAGAAGAGAAGAGAAAACTAGGGAGAATCCAAGATGTCTACATTATATAGGAAAGAGCCTGTCCAGGAGGGAAACATAGCTGCTGGCTTCAGGGTAGAGGGTGGGGTGTGCCAGGTATACTGAGGTATGCTGGAAGATCCTGCAGGCCAGGTCTATGTTGAAATGTGAAATTTGCACCTCAGCTGTTGGTCTGAATCCCAGAAGTTGTTCTAAGTGATATTATGTTCTAAGTGATAATTTTAACATTTAAGAGTAAAGAAATACAGGGCTGGAGAGATGGTTCAGCTGCTCTTCCACTGACTGCTCTTTCAGAGGTCCTGAGTTAAATTCCCAGCAACTATACGGTGGCTCACAACCATCTGTCATGGGATCCGATGCCCTCTTCTGGTGTGTCTGAAGACAGCAACAGTGTACTCACATATAAAATAAATTAAATAATTAAAAAACAAACAATCAAAAACGAAAAAGAAGTTCAAGGTCACTTTTAAAAAAAAGAATAAATAAATGGGTGAAAACCAAGAAGTAGCATTAGTTCAATCTTCTGGATATCCATTGTAGAAAAATGAATGGCTATAGAATAAAATAGAGAAAGAAAGAAAGAAAGAAAGAAAGAAAGAAAGAAAGAAAGAAAGAAAGAAAGAAGACATGGGCCAAACAAATATAAAGTAAAATCAGAAAGCAAAACTTTGCAGTAGGTACTCAGAATTTTTATATTCAGTAAAAACACCAAGGAGAAGAACCAAAACAAACACACAGACAAACACCAGAGCTGTTGCAAGAAGAAAATCAATCATGTGTTCCTTTCAAGTTCCTTGTATGGAGAAATAAGAAAATGGAATGTCAATAAAACCATGTGGAAGGCATAGTTGAGGGAAAAAGATGTTGTAAAGCCACTAACTCAGATACTCATCTGTAAAGGGAATCAGATTCCAGGATGTATAGTTCAACAAGAAAAACAAATTGTGTAGCCTGCTTAATTTATCTTTATGAGTCTGAATATCTTTCCAAATTAATCCTTCAAAAATCGCAGGACTTATCTTTGTTTCTCAAGTCTATGATTTGCTGCACAGGCCTCTGGTTATTATTTTGAGCATGTGAAGAAACAATCTAAGACAACTCTAAGATTAGAAAGAAATGATCCTTGTTCCCAGAATATTTCCTCAGCTCACCAACATATCCCTTTTGCTCAGAGTTTTTAAAATCATTTGTTTCATGTAGCATAAATGTGAACATTCTTGGAGGCTGGAAAGATGGCTCAGAGGTTAAGAGACCTGTATACCCCTCTAGAGGACCCAGAATCTACATGGCAGTTCAAAACTGTGTGTAATTCCAGTTCCAAGAGATCTTGCACCCATATGACGATGCCAATGCACATGAAATAAAAATAAATACATAAATTTTTAAAAGAACATGTGTATAAGCCTTCTCTCTTTTATTATGGTCCTTTGGTCAATCATACAATAACTCCAGTTCTCTTACTGTTTATATGCCATATACCATAGCATTTTTTTTAGTTATAAAATGAAAAAAAAAAACCCACTAATTTCATATATCATATGGAATTAGTAAATTTTAGTAAATTGGTAAAAATTATATCATATGAAAGTTGTAAATATGAGAAAATAACAATAAAACAACAAAGAGCTGAACTGCTATTATTGCATGAATTAACACAATTTTAGGGGTGTTAATAAAGGGCTTTACTATCCACAGACCAGCAAATCTTCCAGTCAAGCGGGCATTCATTCAACACATGGCAATGATGATTAGTTTGCAGTTTATATTACTGTGATTTAACACTTGTATTGAGGAAAATGATGGCAAAGGTTGGCCGCAGTGGTAGTAACTGTGGAAGTCACACCAACTGCAGCATGATTATTATGTCTTTGCTATCCCTGTGCTGGTTCTGCAAAATTGTCATGCCTCGTGCTAACAGTTTGTGGCCACAGAATTATTTTAAAAAAGAAGAAGAAGAAAAGAAAAGTCTCTGCATTACTCTGTGCTCTTGTGTGCATATTTTGTCATTGGAGAAATAATTTCAAGATGTCCAACAATGACAAAAACCACATATATATAAAGCTATGACATCAGAATTGACCATAACTTGACACAAGCTAAAGCACCTCAGGAAACATAGGAAATTGATGCAGCTTTGCAGCTGTTTACTAAATGTGTTAGTAACACCATTTGTGTCAAATATCCTAAGGCTTGACACAAAATTTTTGACCTGGGCAAAACAAGGTAGAGAGGCAATCTTAAAAATAAGTGTAGTTTTTTTTTTTTTCAATATAGAATAGAATAGAAAAAGATTTCTCTCAAACATGAACCAGTATTGTAAAAATGTTCATGTAAGTTACTACTCTTTGCCATTTTACACTGCCAAAGCATTGGAAATACTAAGGTTACAGTGTGTAGAAACACGAAAGTACCTATGCAATATGATACTGTACCTACTAATGAAAGCTTTTCAAGGGATGTTAGGAAGAGGGGAGAAGGATGTGCCAGTATTAGCTAGGGAGGATGCTACTTTTGGAATGAGATAATTTTGGCTAACAGCATCAATGGGTTACATTGCAGTTTAGGATGAGCAAAGGGAGGATGAGAGGGGGTGTAGTAGGAAATGAGAACATGGACGTGGGAGGGTATCACATTCCACAGAGCTTTGAAATCCACCATAAAATCCTAGACACTGCCCTGAGAGAAAAAAGTAACTGGTGGGCTGGGATGAGGAGCATGAGTAAACCCAGATGGAGACGAAGAGGTGCTGCAAGGGCAGGGAGAACAGAACCACAGCAGAGCTGGAGGAGATGGAAATGGGGAATTGTGTGCTAAGGTTTCTAAACTGTTGTACACCTATTTAATTTGAAATTCTGTATTTTATTTGTACAAACATTTGCCAAGAAGAAAACATTTATAAAATATTGAACACATTTGTTGAATTGCTTCTATTATGAAAGTACTTACATGCGAAGCATTGCTAATTGTAACTTAATTTTTTGCATTTTATTTAGATACACAACACACAAAAAATATCATTTTCCTTTAGTGATTTGTATTCCACAGATCCTTATTAAAATAATTAAAGCTGAATGTAAAAGATGGAATATGGATAGGTTTTTTGAATAAAAGGTTAAGTTTAAACCAGAAGAGAAGGCTTGGAGATTAGGACCTGTGGCTGCTCCTCCAGAGATCTACTGTTCAAGTTTCAGCACACATATGGCCGCTCACAATTGTCTGTATCTCCAGTTCCATGAGATCTGAAACCCTATTCTGGCCTCTGTGGGTACCAGACATACATGTGGTGCCTAGACATGCATACAGTCATAAACCCATGCACATGAAATAAAATTATAAAAAAGTTTAAAAATAGCTTATGGTTTGAAGCTGTGATAAATTTGCTTGCTTGAAAGGAAAGGACTAACTGAATCATATAGTCTTCCTGGAGCGGCAGACAGCCTCTCACATATCTGTGACTGGGAAGCTTCCTTTAAATGATAAGATATTAAGCTTGGGTTCCAGAAATATTCTTCTTAATTTTTGAAAAGCACAGTCTGAGCACACAATTTGTCCTTTGGTAAGAGGACTTGGGTATGCACCAAATCTTATAACTTGTTATGTTCGGTTGGTATCCCTGAAAGGCCTGCTCTTTTCTGAAGGAAAACAGAGGAGAAGATCTGGGAAAGTGGGGAGGTAGAGAGAAGAAGAACAAGAGGAAATTGGGATGTAATATATGAAAGAAGAATAAACATTTTAAAAAGGAAAAAGCTGCCGGGCAGTGGTGGCGCACGCCTTTAATCCAAGCACTTGGGAGGCAGAGGCAGGCGGATCTCTGAGTTCGAGGCCAGCCTGGTCTACAGAGTGAGTTCCAGGACAGCCAGGGCTATACAGAGAAACCTTGTCTCGAAAAACCAAAAAAAAAAAAAAAAAAAAAAAAAAAAAAAAAAAAAAAAAAAAAAAAAAAAAAAAGGAAAAAGCTAAACAAGGAAAAATAGAAATAATTAATGGCAAAATATTAAAAAAACAAATAACAACAAAACAATATTACACAGAGCAATACCTGTGTGTTGGTAGCCATTGAATATAGTAATGGATTTTCTTCCAACTACTTGCTATTCTACATGACCTATTAGATATTATTCTAAAAAAAAAAAAATAGGCTTAGAGAGTTATTTTATGACTTCTAAAAGTCTGAAATAAACAGATGACTTTGTATGTCATTTTGTCCTGGTTACAATAGAGTTAATCTTATTCCCTGTTTCAATTTAATCATTAACAAGCATCTTAGATTCCTTTCTATATTTAAGTATTTGTACATGAAAATTATAAAGTACATTATACAGAATTATGATTGGTTAGTTAGAACTGGATTTGCTATACTTAATTGTTATAGCATAGACTGATAAATTTCTAAGAACTTATGATATTATTTTGTCCAATTATGCTTGATCACTAATTCAAAATATATATAGTAATTCTAGCATATTAGATGGTGCTAGTCAAGAATGAGGGGTGGGAAGGTACAGTCTTAGGTGTGGGAATGCTAGAGCCTGTTCAGGTGTCCTCAGGCCTGTGATGAGGCCAAAGCCGAGGGGTTCTCAGACTCTTGGGGATGCAGGCACCACTGGGAGTCATAGAAGAGCTGAGAATGAAAACTGGGGCAGGAATGATTGTCCTTAGCTTGACAGTGGCAGGCTTCCTTGTGGCTGTGGCTGTGGCTCTGTAGACTCTGTGGGCGAAGGCCTTCTTCATGGCTCCCCATAGCAAAAAAGAGACAGTCCAGGGTCCTAAACAGATTATTGTCATGGCAGGAGACGAATACATAAAACCTAACACCACTTCTCAGAGGGTGCTTAAATACCTTTTAGAGGGATGAATGTCTAGGAAGGAAAGCCTATTGGCTAAGCCCTCCAGGCCTCTAGGTACCTCATTAGCATGGAGAAGTCTGTTTTGGGACTTCATGCCTGTGGTCACATCTCTTTTCCATGTCTTGGCCTGAGATATTACAGATGCCTCATCTACATATGGAAGGGCTTGGAGTGTTGCCCTTTCATGACTGATGGCTACAAATCTCTCTATGGGGGCCTGTGGGAACATGACAGGGACGTGGTGCTGGAAACAGGTAAAGCTCCTACTGTCCCTTCAGGGTCTCCAGAGCGTGGAACCTTTAGCTCAACCTTACCAGGCTTTCTTTAATGGTCGACTGCCCTGCATCTTTCTAGGTTTTCTATAATGCAGGGAAAATCTATTTGTTGTAATGACCAATATCTGCCATGGGAAATAGCAGCTAAGCAGCCTTTTACTCTTCATGGTCTTTTCTAAAGCCATTATTATGAAAATAAATAATATAAGAATTTTGAAAGAAAAAGAATATTGAAAATTATAGCAAATGTATAAATGATTAAAAAAAAAATCAGACTCAATAACCAAACCTGTAAGAGGAGCTGAAAAGTCCTGGAAGCCACTGTGCTTCTAAGTGAACTGGTGTGCTCACTATCTACTTGTTTGATCAACCAAGCCTAAGCTTGGACTTGGTCAAGTAAAAGAAGTAACAAAGTTCAGAAGGAAGTAACAAGGAGTAATTAGCAATGGGATACAGCCTTTCTCTTTGAGAACAATATATTCTGTATAACTAACAATTATATTAAATACAGCATAGTTCACAAAATTTAGCATGATAGGAGTCAGGATAAATGGTAGAAAACATTTTTATCCTGAGATAGTATGGTAAGATTTCTGAAGCTCATCCATTTTATCATTTTAATGAATTATATATTAAATTAAAATTAAAAACTACCTATAAGACATGGTTATTATTTCAGTTAGTATTCACTTTAGTCTTTATTACCTTTTACAAATTCATTACATTTATTTGCAAAAAAATTTAAAAATAATATTTGTTATAGTAGTATCCACATTTCTATAAAGATATGAATTTAATTTTATTGCCATTTAAGGTATGTTTAAGATAGATTATATCTTATGAAATTATTATTTACCAATATAATTTAAGTAACCAATTCTTAAGTTAAGAATTAAAATTATTTCAGTTTTATTATATTCCATAAAGATACTTATATTTGAAAATTTAAGATCAAAGCTACTTTTTATTGTGCAGCAATGACATAGGTATAAATAGTCCTAGTAGTTGACAATGTCTTATTCAAATGATTCCATGAAAAACAGATAAGATTCCTGCCCCTTATGATTCCAACAGCTCTGACAGGAATACCAAACCCACTAACCTATAGTTGGCCCTGCTAAAGCCAGAGTCTCAAAACAAGACGAAAAACACATAAATATAGGAAAGGAGATGGCAAAAAAGAGAAGGATGTAAGGAGAGGTGAGGGATAGCACTGAGACAATCGGCAATAGTAATCAGAATGCATTGTTTACATGTACAAAAATGTCAAAAATGTATTTCTTTTCTTAAATAGTAATTTTATTAAGTCCTTGAGAAATTTACACAATATATTTTGATCATGTTCAGTCGTCTAGCCTCTCTCATCAACATGGCCTTTCTATGTACCCTATGTTCAGCCATACCCCACCTTTCATTGAGCTTGTTTTGTGCTGCTCAACTACTTTTGAAAGTGGGGTCTGTCTTAAGGTGATCCTCCTACCAAGATTCATGTCTTCTCAGAAAACTGACTCTCTCCTTCCCGTTGCCAAGAAACGTCAATAGCTACTTGTAGGGAAGTTGGATCTAGAAACATAGTTGCTCTGGCAAGGGATCACATACAAAGGCCTCCTAAATCTATGTGATACAGCTGGAATGACACACATTTAATCACTCTGGTTACACTACAGACATGCCCTTAGTGCATACATTTAATCCCAAGCAATGAAGGTGAAGTTAGTTTGTAGAAGAAAGTAGCCATGTTTGAAAGTGATGTCTATAAAAGCAAAAAGGAGGCAGTGGGGAATAGGATAGAGGGTTTCTAGGAAGGGGAAATGGGGTATAAGGGGATGGCATCTGAAAATGTAAATAAATAAAATATCCAAGAAAAAAAAGTGATGTCTAATAGAGGCAGACAAAATGATGAATCAGAGAAATTTTGACAGGATGAGTCAGAAATAAGACACACCCAACTCATCAGAATAGACAGGAAATGCTTAAGAGCAGTGCTGAGTGATTTAGGAGTGAGGGCAGTGTGGTGAATGCAGTTCAGTTGAGTTCAGGCAATGCAGTGAAGTTCCAGTTGAGTGCAGTTAGTGCAGTTTGGTTCCTAGTATTCAGAGGAAGATTTTCCAAGCAGAGCAATTCAGTTAGAAGCTGAGAGAAAGCCAGTTTGATCAGTAAGCTTCAAGAGAAATTATGAGCCAGACCAGCAGCATTGGACCAGCCAGCTAGTATTCAGAAAGAACTACAAAGGGTGAGCTTATTCAGCAGTATACCTCAGAGATGACAATTACAATTGGTCAATAAAAGTTACTTTTCCAGGTCTTCAGCCAGTGGTGAAATTTCCTACATATCCCCCTGCTCCATGCTGACTTTTTGTCAGGTCAAATTTTTGGAGTATTTTACATGCTATCAAAATCTGTATGAGCTCATATGGTCCAACTGTCTTCTACTATCTAGGAAAACACTATTTTCTTAAAGGCAGGATTAGACTGATCACTTTATCCATACATCAGTGCTTTCTTGGAGTGAAATAATTAATACAATAACAACTTTAACTATGATATTTCTACATATTTTTAGGCACATATAGTCATTGGAGACTATGGCACCAGTAATATTTTAATATTATGATAGTACCAAAATTCAGTTCTACTGTCAAGAAACAATTTTAAATGTTCTGGATTTCTTTCGAGTTTGGTTAATAGCAACAACTCATAAAATCAAAAAGTAATGACATCATTCACCTCGTCTATAAATTTTATCAAGTCAAATACCTCTACATTTTTCTTAGTCATCTCTTTGATGATGAACTTTTGATTAAATTTTTACAAATCCACTCTATAAAACTTTTCTATTAAATTAAGGCTTACCACTTATAAGTAATATCATATGTAAACATAACCAAAGGAAATAAACCTATTTTCAAGTATATTTGTTTTAGAAAGTAATACAAAACTTATACAGTTATAATACAATAGTGTATTATAGTAATATAATATTACTTAAATTCCTTACTATTGGGTAATACATGATGAACTGTGTCTCTTCTCTATGACATGTAAATAATGACAAATTTAGTAGGTCCCCTCAACATTTTTCATTGCTCATCATGATATCAAGCTTTTTAGCCAGAACATAGCTTAAGCAAATCATTCACTTTCTAAACATGACAGGGATGTAGAATCTTGTTTTGTCTCTGGATTCTATACTTCATTCTTCTCACTGTTTAGGCACAAAGAAGGCAGAGAGATTGGCTTCTATGGATGACTCAGCACTGAAGGAAGTAGACTAAAGAAAACCTGGAGGTACTCCCAGAACTCAACAGATAGAGTCTATTTTTTAATCTTCTGTTTCTGCAACCATGATGCAAGCCACCCTCAACTTTGTTCCAAGGCTGTTGTAAAAAGAAACCAAAACAAGAAAGAACAGAAATTAAAGCAGTAATCTGGTAGTCAATCTGTTAATTGAATTCTAAATTTCTGTTTTCTAAACAGTCAGGATTATCTGCTAAGATTTATGTATTTATATTTTTAGATGAATGTAAATAGCATAATTAGGAAATATGATATGTTAAGTAGTACACATGGATAAATATAATATATAGGAATCAAATGAATAAAGTGTATGACCCATTTTAGATGAAAACAACTAAAAATCATCATTTGCTAAATTTTGTATGATTATTAAATCAATCTATCATTTATATCAGGCCTTTCTCTTCATTTTCTTTTTGTAAATTTTGCTCCCTACAAAATTGTAATGTTTTAAAAGCAAAGTATATCCATTTAGCTATAACAGATTAATATGTTAAATATATAAATAACAAACTATAAATAACAAAAATGAATTTTGTAAACTTTATTATGCTTTCTCTAATTGAAAATATAATTTGACTATATGTGTGTGTGTGTGTGTGTGTGTGTGTCAATTTTTGAAGAATGGTAATTTTAAACATATGGCCTATTTCTCAGTATCAAGTATGTTATTTAAAATGTAAAATCAAGTGTATGATTATATTCTGTTAACTAAGATGAAGTCTTGTTCCTTAGGCAGAAACTGACATTTAGGAGCAAGATACTCACATAAATAATTCAAGTGTTCACTATAAAAGACTGTAACTTATTACCAAATGCTAGCTCAACAGATGATATAGAATCTCTGTGGTAATTAATGTGCTGACAAGGAAACTCTCAATTTTGTCTGAATTTTGTCTAATGACTATCCTGGGAACTGATGAAATGGCTCAGTGGTTTAAAGGACTTGTTACTCATACAGAGGACCAAAGTTCAATTCCCAGCACATATACAAGGTCTTATAACCACCTGTATGGATCTCTAATTTCAGGCTATCTGAAACCCTCCTCTAGTTTCTGCAGACACCAGGCACGCAGGTAGCATGCATCCATGCACAAAGGCAAGACAACTTGTACACAACAAAAAGGAAGACTATCCTGCATGTATTATATCATTATTAATTATGTGTGTAAGATGTATTTTCCTTATTTAAAAATTCGAGATAATTAAGACATAAATTTATATATATTTAAGCAGTTAAATCATCCATAACTATGTTACTTTTTTAGGACGTTCTTATATAATGAAAATATATGAAAAACCTTGGTCATCAAAAATCAGCTTAATTACAGATGAAATAATGGGTACAAGTATGATTTATGATGTCACAGTAACTATGCCTTTGAAACAGTGAAGTTTTTATTGGATTAAATGTTCAGCTGCCATTAACTAATAAATCACAGGATAGCTTCATGCTATGATTTGAGACTATGACCCAATCTTCCTATAACATTTTTTTTTCTTCCTGTAACTTTTAGTATTTGAAAGTAATCTGTTGAATGCCAACTATCTAGATGAAAAATGCCTATGAATTGCTATGGAGATAAGAGCAAAACCTAAAAGAGAAGCTGCATATAGCAATTAGTGGGAATATAAATTTGCACTACAGAAAGTTACATGTCTCAAGAAGCAGCATTTAAATCAAACTTTATTTTTATTTTTTTAATTTTGTTTTTTTGTTTTGTTTTGTTTTGTTTTGTTTTTTTCAAGACAGGGTTTCTCTATGTAGCTCAGGCTGTCCTGGAACTTATTCTGTAGACCAGGCTGGCCTTGAACTCAGGTATGCCTCTGCCTCATGAGTGCTGGGATTAAATCTAAACTTTAAAAAGTATGTTGAGTAAATAAATTATGTCTCTGGGCTAGATCAAGTCCAAGAAGTGCTCTCCTTAATATTTACTTACACAATAAATTATAGAAACCTGTACCTTTAAAAAATATATGCTTTCTGTTTAGTTCTAAAAAGTATATAACACAGAAAAGAAGTTATAAATAAAAACAATACCCAAAATGTAAACTACAGAACTAATATTTCATGCAATGCCTTTGAGGTTTTGTCTCCATATATTTAATATAATTTACATTGCTGCACAATAATAAGGAACAGAAGTATTAGTTGTAGTTTTGTATGCACTTAGTTTAAACATTCCCTTTATCTCTTACCAAACAGCTGTACAGACATCCAACAGTTCTTCTTCCTGGCATTAACGTGATCAGTATTCTAAATACCACTGTGATGAGCCTGCTCTTTTTCTTCTTATTAAAATATAGTTCAAGAAATGAAATAATCAAGTTAAGCCGTGTGGATGTTTTCAATCCCCAAAGTTTCTTCTAAGTTTACATTTTACCAAAGCCCAGCAGACTCGTTTCTTGCCATATTTCTTCCAAAGCAGTAATGATCACGGTTGAAGCCTTTGGTTACTTGCTAAAAGCATAACAAAGTTTTATCATATCATTGTGGCACACTTGAATGACAAGCTTTAACTAAGACAAAGTTTGGTATAAATAAAATGTTCATCCTTTGGCCTTGTCTGATTCAAGATGGCATCTCTCTGAGGGAGGGGAGACATATGATTTAAGTTCAGATTCTTCTTCAATGCATATGCTCTTTTTGTTGACAGAATTACATTTAAGTTCATACGATTTCTCAGTGTTACCTTAACATGGATGTGAGAGGGAAGTATGTAAGAGGTAAAATAAACTAATAACTGTATTCCCACAATTTGCCACAATTTGCAATATAGACACTGTTACTTTGTAGGATGTTAAGATTACACATGTCAATATATAAAATACCCACATGAAAAGATAAGTGGGCCGTTCCTTCTTTACTCTCTGCCTCTTTGTTTCTGTCTGAGCTTGCTTTACTAGGTCTCACTGTGGTAAAACTATGCAGAGTAAATTGATCGTGTTCTGGAATTTCTCATTCTAGCCAAGATAGAAAATTTTCTTTCATTATTATACACCTTGGGAGTTAACAGATATTCATAGTTGAATAATTATACCATGACAAGCATGTGATATCTGCATAAACTCAAATTAAGCTCCTATTAAAACATAATCTGCATGAAGTATGAACACATGTGCTTTCTGTTTTCTTTGGTTTATACCATTAATTTTAATGATGACAAAAAGCAGATGAATTATGGCCCTGAGGTTGTGTGGGGAACCCAGATAAATTCAGATCCCTTAAGTTTGAGAGGGCAAATCCCATTAAATGCAGCTCGAAGGCATGCAGTGTTGTTGGTAGGAAAAGAATAGATAAAGAGATACTA
The DNA here is from genome assembly GCF_011762505.2 of Arvicanthis niloticus. Classification (NCBI taxonomy): domain Eukaryota; kingdom Metazoa; phylum Chordata; class Mammalia; order Rodentia; family Muridae; genus Arvicanthis; species Arvicanthis niloticus. The sequence goes on from NC_047672.1 coordinate 65,197,313, forward strand.
CTTTTTCTCAAATGTAGGAACAAAGTGACTTCATGTATTTTTGAACAGATAAAGATGTTAATATCTTCTCATTTCTCATTGCCTTTAAAGTATACACAGGACAATATGAGAATGAATAATAAGTACATTGTTATGTGTCAGAGGAAAATCAATTAAGATTAATTAGAAATCTGACATCTTCATGAACTGCAAGAATTAGATTATATATGTAAACATATGCATATATATAGGCTAATATATGTATAACATACACATATGTGCACTGTATGCATGCTGTATATTCAAGAAAAATAAATCAAGTAAAAAGCATGAGAATTTTGTTGATCTACTATTGAATCTGCATTGAATTTATCTGCTTTTGCTACAAATTAGTTCTATGAACTAGACAAGTCACTTTTTGCCTGTTTATTTACAAATACATTTATATGTATAATGGCAACACATATTTCAATATGATATAAAACTATATATATAAACACCTTGAAGATGAATGCTAAGAAATCTGATTAGCAGATACTGGCTATTATTTTTCACAAAAAAAAATGCTTTATTCCTACACTATCAGAACAAGAATGCCCATTTATTTATTTATTTATTTATTTATTTATTTATTGGAGGTGGACAAGATAGACAACCTCCTTCCTCAGTCATTAAGTTTTTAGGGCTCTAAGATTACTAACATAAGCCTCAACTAACAATGTATTTATGATAAATAAAACTACTGATATCCAAATTTCTGTATGATTTTCATATGCTACCCATGCCATTATACCCTATTATTCACTTGACATTTGCAAAAAATATATATAAGAATTTCTCCATTTCATAGATAGGTATTTTGGCATTTTAATTGAAATTTAAAAACTTGTTATAGAACATATAATTAATAGTACCTACAATTCTTGATATAGACTATAGGTATCAGAAAGAAGAAGCATCAATGTTCTTAGTATGTCTACCATAAGGGTTAAATAATAAGAAAATTTAAAATTGCAAGAAGTAACAAAAATCCTCACAATATCTGGAGATTAAATTAAGAAGTAAAGTTTTTGTAATGTTATGACAATAGTTTCATAGACGGTAGAGATAGAAGTCAAAGAAAATAGAGCCATCAGCCCTCTTGGGGTCAAAATGTAGATTAACTCTACAGGAATGGTATCATTTTTCTAGGAATCTGGATGAAATTGTTTGTCCCTGTATTATAGATCCACATAAAAATTCTCTAGAAACAATTTTTATATTAAAAAAGAAGACCCCACAGTATAGTGAGAATTACAAATTAATCATTTTAATAAATATTATATAGTATTGTATTTCATTAGTGTATTGTTATAATACTTTATGAATATATTTTGTTTTTTATAGATAGATTTAATTTTTAAAAATGATCATATTGCTGACATTATGGTTAAATTTTCTATGGAAATTTTGCTATGTAATATTTTTAAAGAAGATATAATTTCATGGAATGAGTTGGCTCAAGTGTTTCAGCTTCAAAATCTGCATTTAGGTAACATATATTTTAGTTATTATGTACCTTACTGAGCAACTCAAAAGGAAAGAAGAATTATTAGTATGCATGTACCCAAGAATCCTTATAGGTACACGTTTTCCTTAACTTACCCTTTACCAACTTCCTTCTTAGCTTCCCACAATCTTTATTTGCAGAAATTTTTGCTTGCCTTACTGTAGGGATTATAAAATTGTAATGTGACATGAATGTAAATCAGTTAAATGCAAAGCAAGCCTAGCATATTATAATCAGGGGGAACATTATACCTGTGTATTCACATAGCGTTACCTTTTAAAATTTCTCAGCTATGGTGACAGAGACCAAAGTTACAATTCCTTTGTGTCTCTCTTCAACATATATTGTTAAATAACTATTTCTGACAGAGTAATTTTATGAAGCTTATTATAGTGATTGCTCTGAAGCAATATATTCCTTTGAAGAGCCAAGGACTCTTAATAGCTCTCGATTTTCAAATAACAGTGCACAATAAAGAGATTTTGTAAAGGGCAGGAAACTAAGTTTGAACAACTTGATTAGAGAGAAATTCAGGCAGCTGAAGTTCAATACCTGAATTTATGAAAAGAAAAATAAAATAAATTATTTAATATGAAGTAACAGAAAATGAGAATGAATAGGGAAAGCCATTTTTTGTCAGATATACAGACAACAGAGTACATGAATTCAGAGAAAATCTATACTTGAAGGCAGGGTAAAGTCAAGAAGAAACAGGAGAAACCATTGTAGAGCTCAGAAAGACACAACTAAGACTCACACCTTGTGAAGAAATAGTCTCTTTTCACTGAAAATACCTAGAATGTTTCACAGTGGCTAGGTAAGGTACATAAGCCCTTATTACTTTTTATAAAACATATCCATGCTTTATATCTATATCCTGAGACCCCAAAGAGAAGTTTGATGCAATAAAGATTAAGAAGCACAAACTAAGAATAAGCTAAGTGACTTGATCAAGTCACAACATACACACACATCTTCTTTAAGCTGTTCTAACATTTAATGAGACCTGGCTCTTCTCTCCCCAGGCTGTGGCAGTTATTCTGTACCTAGGGGCAAGTTCCCTTTTCTCTATGTCATCCCACATCACTGTCGGATTCATCATAAGATCAAGCCACTTTGATGCCATTGTTATCCAACTGGAGCTATCACTCACACCTTCGAAAGCCAGAATAAACAGCTTTTGTTGGCACAGAAAACTTTCCAGTTGGGACCCAAATTTATTGTTCTCTTTTATCTCAGTATATGTATATATGCTTCCTTGTGCAAACCTGACTTCATGTCATTACTCAAATGTGGAGTGCATTTATTTACTTTAGGGATTTCCCCATTCTGTTTCCTTCAGATAGCATAATCTGACTCCCTGTTGTCTTCAGCACTTTCTGTGGAGTCCTCTGAAGCCCCCACTTATCCCCAGTGTGTAAAAACACATAAGCATGCCACTTATTCATCACATGCCCCAAACCACCTTTCACGAATTGAGTCAAACGAATCTACACTTCTGTAACAGAAATATTCTTTGAATTCTTTCAGACCCAGTGTTTCAATCTACTGCAGTGAGCAGGTTTAGGGGTAGTTATTTTCTTATGAATACGTATGAAATGCTATATGCAAGTGCTGACCACATAGTGAGCTCTCAGTTTATAGTCAAGGTTGGTAAACATCCTCCAGACACTTTTAAACTTTATAATAGTGACTATAATGCATTGCAGTTAGGTATTATTGTTGTAATTTCCAATTCTAACTAATAGAACTCTCATTTTCTTGTTTCAGATAAATATGTTACATAAAATAATTAAATGTGTATTTATTACATAAACAAACATTTACGCTAGTACTTTAAGAACATATAAATTAGCAAATTCTTTAAAATAAACGCAATGTGAAACTACCTATAAGAACTGATGCCTTGGCTGAGCATAGGGGCATATGCCTTTATGTACTTGAAAAGTACTAAGAAGTCCATGAAAAGTGGAGGCAAGCTTATTGCTATGGGTTCAAAGTCACTCTGTTCTACATAGAAAGAATTGGGTTTGACAGCTCAACATAGTAAGAGCTTGTTTCAAAACAAAAACAAAAAAATATGTACAATTATTAACAAAAAATCATCTATATAAAGTCCAAACAGCTTTTTCAGTTTCTTGTAGCACATGTTTATACCCCAGATATACCTGTAATAAATTCTAGCAAGTATAATTTAGGTAGAAAAGGTTTACCGGGATAGTAGAACCCACAAGAGAAACGTGGTATGAAATAGGAAGACATACATTCTACAATTTAATGAGCTGAGCCCTTCATGAAGGTGGCGCTACATTGAGACATATTGTATTTACTGATAAACATGATATAAAGAAGTGATGAAATACCAGCCCCAGATAAAAAATAAGGATAGCAACTTGGCAGTGTTTAGGAGTTAACTCATAGCTCTTACATTTTATCTTTTAGAACAAGAGTATAGTAATATTTGAAGTATGTAAACACCAATAATATACTTAGATTAATGGACATCACCTTCAGAAATTAAACACATTTCCAAAATTCACATTATTGTCTGGTTGTTATTTGAGTTGTAGCTAGTGTCTGTTATACAGCTGTATTCTCACAATGTCATTATCTTAAAAATTAGTTTTAGTATATATTATGGTAGAATTATAGAATTTTTATTTTTCTCTAGTCACTACTGTTGGTCATTCATTCATTCATTCACAGGGCTTCAATACAATACAGAGTTCACTCTTTATATGAAAGTGATATAACAAGATATGCATTTCATCTAAAGAATTTTAAATGAAAAATAATGAGTTATCATTGAAGACTAAAGCTAAAAGAAATAACAGGCAAAAGGAAGGTATGAATAATAGATTGTTAGGCAACTTCCAGAGAGAATCTGTTTCCCACTCTGCAAAGATCACTGAAATATAATGAACCTGTATGAATGAAATATATCATGACCTGATCATTAAATAATAAGTTTATTGCTTAATTTTTAGCAATACATGAACCCAACTCATTGCATGGACTCTAAATGTTTTAGCAGGCAGCACACATATATCATGGAAGTTATTGTGTTATATTTTATTACATGGTTGCATCAGTTTTCAACTAGTTTTAGGTTTTGAAGTTGCATCTAGCTGTGTTGAAGTTAAGAAACTGAGAATCTAAGTAGAAGAATAATGACAAATCAGAAAAGCAGTGAATGTTAGTTTATCTGTCTGTACTGACTTAAGAGTTATGTAATATAATGCCTTTCTGTAACAAAATAAAACTTACTGAACTAATGTTTTCAGTAGGATCTTTCCTTGCACATGCTGTGATTTGGGGCTGATGTCAACTTTTCTGTTCATGAAAAATCTATGAATGGCCAACTCTCTACTCTGCTACTGAGAGGAAGAATTCCTTCAGGCAATAAAGTGATGCTGTTAAAGATAGCTTTTGCAGTGCTCTAGTTGTAAGCCATGTGTGACTGTGAACCATTTGAAATGCAACAAATGCCAGTGAGCAATGGAAGTTTTCCTGTTTTAAATTAATATAAATTAAAGTAGTAGACATGAGTCATGGTTGTACATGGTTGCACAGTGTTAGTTGCACCCTGTTAAGGAAAGTAAGTTCCGGATGAATTTGATCCCAAAAGGAACTTCTTTGTCAAAGCACAGTGTACCACAATACTTCCTGTGATATCTTATTGCATTCATTCTTAACTGAAGTCCACAGATTTTCCCGTTCTAATCATTGCCCGTTTGCAGTTGCTAATTAAGAAATGCACAAAGAAAGCTAATAAAACATGTTTGCAAAAACCAATAAAGAATTCTCTTAGGAAGTGACTTCTATAATTAATCTTTAAGGAAAGGTCCTGATGGGGTTGGAAGGGAGGAAGGAGAGGTTTTCAGAGAGATCACAGAATCATGACAGAGTAAGGGAAGACTGTGAAATCAAATTTTCTTTGAAGTATGATATATTCTGTGAGAAGCTGAAAGAGGGGAAAAGGAAACTCAGGAAGCTCAAGAAATACACATTCTTTTAAAATTTTATGAAGTACTTTTTTTTTACAAAGTATTTTATAAATTCCCAATACAGTGTGCATTCTTCCTCTTGTAAGTTGGTTTTTTATTTGCTTTCAATTTTTTACACATCATTCATGTTTTAATCATTAAATAAAATAACTTAAATTACAACATTATTGCCAAAATTTATTACTTAGACAAGATTGAGATTTAAGAGATTTATTGCCATGATGTCACCAATGGTTTCTAATTTATAAGACTTTGGAGTAGACATTAGCATGGTTATTATTTCCTCTAATGCCTTACCTCACCAGTCCAGTAACAGTCAGGAAATCCGAAAGACAAAGGGGAACGAGTAGTCTTGAAAGCTAAAAATAGTCGTTGAAAACTGATGCAATCGTGTAATAAAATATGGCACAATAACTTACATGATGTCTGTGTAGTGCCTGCTAAAGCCATTAGAGTCCATGCAGTCAGTTCACATGTTGCTAAAACTGAGTAAGTATTTCGGCGTAAGTAAACTGAAGCAGCTATGTACTTTTCTTATGCTCACAGGCTTTGGGATCACCGGTCAATATTTGCATACGTGATACATTTAACATTCTTACAATGAAGAAAATCATTGGTTATCAACCAGATTTCTTAAAGGCCTTTTGAATTAAGCCCAACCATGAACTATGTAATATATTGCATATACAAAGGAAACTAACACACAATTATATTGTAAGAGTTTTCACAATGATTAAATATTATATATTTTATAGGCCCTTCTCATCAGAAAATGAAAACAGCAATATCAAAGTTATCCCACATCTAGATGGGATTCTTACATACTTAAAGAATCTCTTTATTTTTTAATTAATTGTGTGTATGTGTCAGTTTGTGAGAGAGTATATAAATGTAAGTGGGTGTTGGTGCCCAGAGAAATAAGATTATCTGTACCTGGAGTTGTAGGTGGGCTGCTTGATATGGAAACTGGAAATGGAATTTGGGTTCTTCACAAGAGCAATATGTGTTCCCTAGCCATTTAGCTATCTCTCCAGCTCAAGAGGGATGAATTTTAATGAGCATTTGAAAAAATTAAAATATTGGTATTTTGAATATAGTCTTCCACTCTTCCAATTATTTTAACATCCCTCCCTACTCCCTACCCACTACGTGTTTTTTGTCTTAAAAAAAACAAAACAAAAACAGAAAGAAAGAACATGTGCATACACACACACACACACACACACACACACACACACAGTAAAAACTGACATACAATCTATTTGTATTGCCAATTACTCTTGTCCATGAACCAGGCCCTGAGTATTGTTGATATATTCAATGTCGCTCTTCTGAAGAAGATTCTGATTTTCCCTCTCCCAGAATCTAGCACTTGCAAATAGCTTCTTGGATAGGGATGAACTTTGTACCCACTTCTGCTTTCCTGTGCTGTAAGTTTGTCTGGCTTGAAGTTGTACGGGTCTTGTGCATGCTGTCACAGTCTCTTTGAGTTCTTAAATACAACTGCCCTGTTGTATCAGGAAAGCAGTCTTTCCAATGTAGTCCACCACCTTTGGCTCATACAATCTCTACCTCTTCTCTAGCATAGATCTCTGAGCCTTGAGGAGAAGACTATGGTAAAGACAACTCATTGAGGTCAGAATGCTCCAAAGATCCTCGCTGTCTTTGAATTGTCCAGTTATGGGTCTTTTGTGAGGTATAATCTATTGCAAATGATGCTTCTCTGATGAGGGTTTAGGTATGTACTGAACTATGGTTTGACAATATGTCATTAGGAGTCATTACTATGCTCAGTTAACAGAATAACATTAGCAGGTTTGCCCTGGGATCCACGACCTGTCTAGTGTCAGGCATATAGTCTTATTAGGAATATTGGTATGGATTCTATAACATGAAGCAGGCCTTAAATCCAATGGAAAAATAGTTGGTGAGTTACATAACATTTGTGCTATCACGGTAACAGAGCATGTCTTACAAATGGTCATTATTATAGCTTGCAGAGCTCCTAATTGAGTGAGATTAATAATTTTTTCCCTTCTGGTAATACTCACAGTGCCTTACAGCACAATGAATCTATTGAAAAGGATCAAAGCTTCTACTTGAGCACTGACTAGATCTCTTCAAGTTTGGTGTCATAAGTAAGTGGTGTATTTAGCAATAGGGTCATACTGTCAGGTTGCAGAGGGAACTGATAGCATTGGCAGTAACCTGTGAAATTTGGGACAGTGTCTAAAAGACCTCTTTATACAATGACTTAATAAGTCATAACCCATTCATAGTACTGGGGAATTCTATTTGATAGCATATGATGACTACTTGGGGCATTGTCTCCCCCTATTTTAGAGAAACTATTTAAATTAAATTCTCTCTCTCTCTCTCTCTCTCTCTCTCTCTCTCTCTCTCTCTCTCTCTCTCTCTCCCTCTCTCTCTCTGTCTCTCTCTGTGTGTGTGTGTGTGTGTCTGTCTGTCTGTCTCTATGTGTGTCTGTGTGTATGTGTCTGTCTGTCTCTGTATGTGTGTTTGTGTCTGTGTGTGTGTGTCTGTCTGTCTCTGTATGTGTGTGTGTCTGTGTGTGTCTGTGTGTGTCTGTGTGTATTTTTGGATGCTTCAACAGCATTAGGTTTCCATATGGCTTTACAAAAGGCCTTTATTATTAGGTATCCCTTCCCATAGTCTTTCTGTCCTGACCTTCCACCTTCCACCCCCATGTGATCCTCCTTTATCCCTTCATAATACTGCATTCTACTCCTTAGAAGAACGCCCCCATGGCCAGATCTCTTACTAGCTACCTAAACCTTGTGGTTCTGGCAGTTTTGCATTCTGTTTCTGGATGATTGTTTCTAGCTTCATCAAGTTACATCAAGTTACAGAGAAAATTTTATGATGGCCTTTCTCTTAAAAGCGGAATAATATTTTAATTATTTAAATGAGCCACATTTTCATTATTCATTCATTAATTGATGGGCATCTAAGATGTTTCCAATTTCTTGCTATTATTAGTAGAACAGCAATGAACATGGTCCAAGGTAAGATCTAGTGTCCTTTGGGGACATCCCCCCAAATCTTGTATAGAGCTTTTTGAGGAACCTCCGCATGAATTTTTATATTGGGCTTTATGAGTTTTCACTTCCACCATCAGTATATGAGTGTTTCTCTTTCCCCACATAATCTCTAACATCTGCTATCATTTGTTTTGTTAATCTTGGCAATTATTACTGGGGGAAGTTAAAAATCTCAAAGTGGTTTTAATTTGCATTTACCAGAAAGCAAACGATTGAAAAAATACTTCTCATTCATTTATATTTCAATTTATTTTATTTATTTATGATCCAGCCGTTGCCCCTCCCCCCCCAGTTCCCTCTCCCACAATTCCTTATTCCATTCCTCCTCTCCCCTGCATCCAAGAGGATGTTCCCCCACCAGAAGGTGTCCCCACCTCCTCCCTAGGGTCTCAAATCTCTGGAGGATTAGGCACATTTTCTCCCCCTAAATCCAGACCAGCAGTCTTCTGGTGTATATGTGTCAGGAGCCTCAGACCAGCTCTGGTATACAGCCTGGTGGGTGGATCAGTGCCTGGGAGCTCCCAGGGGTCCAGGTTAGTTGAGACTGCTGGTCTTCCTATGCTGTCGCCCTCCTCTTCAGCTTCTTCTATCCTTCCCCTAATTTAATCACAGGGGTCCCTTTTTCAGTCCAATGGTTGGATGTAAGCATCTGTGTCTGTCTCAGTCAGCTGTTGATTGGGCCTCTCAGAGGACAGCTGTGCTAAACTCCTGTCTGTAAGCACATCATAGCATCAGTAATAGTGTCAAGCCTTGTCCACCCATTAGGTAGTTCCTAAGTTGGGCCCCAGTCACTGGACCACCTTTTCCTCATTCATTTCTCCATTTTTGTCCCTGCAGTTCTTTTAAACAGGAGCACTTCTGTGTCAGAAATTTTGACTGAGGGTTGATAACACCATCCCTCCTCTTGTCTATCCACTGGAGGTCTACTGTTTATTTTTATACCCTATTTTTTACATTAGGTTATTTGCTTTCTTTGAGGTCGGTGTATTTAATTATTTGTATGATATAAGTGCTTACTCACAGTCAAGTATATAATTGTAAAGATTAACTGGTAAAAAAAAATTGTGACTGTTAGAGGAATAATGAGTATTTTCGAAGGTATCTTACTTGTGAACATATTTGCCCCATAACATGAGAAATTTTGATAACCATGAAACATGATTGCTTTATTATAGTAAAAAAAGAAACATATTTTAGGATAGATTTTATATAGCTTCACAATACATTTTTACATTAAAAGTGAGATTTTTCTTATTCTCTTGTGATGGGGAATCTGCGTTTTAGAAGGGCTTTGGGTCTTGCCTGAGTTCCAAAGCTAGCAAAGGACAGAGCCAGGAATAACAGCCATTTTGTCCAATTTTAGCATCTTTGGACCCATTTCCACATGTAATGGGTATAGACTTTATACTACAAGTGTGTGTATGCAAGTAACTATATATACTGCACTCTACAGCGTGTAGATATATATCCCATGACCACATCTCACTGGACTGGAAAGAAACTGCATGTGTTCGCAACACCATAGAATCCTATGAGAAGAGAGATTTAATAGGAGATGATCAGACATTTGAATAGCAGTTATGCTTAAAGAATTGGTATTTTATCAGCAGGAGGAGTGATTAACTTAATATTTATATGTGAAATTAATGAAAAAGAAAGCGAGCTCTGAGCATATTATTGGTTACCATGACCAAGGGTCATTTTTTTTTCTCTTAAACTATGACTGACATGCTGAACCTCTGTTCCTTTGGAACCTAACCTTTTACTTTGTAAATCAAATACTACATGACATTGGAAGTTGAGCTTATCTAAGTTGCATTGTTTGATTAACTTGGACAAACGATCTTAGATATTATGTCTTTCATACTTTGGAAAAATATTGGAGGGAATAATAAAAGATCTATGAGTAAAAGAAACAATAGCATTTGTACTATTTTTTTCTATGACTAGTTTCAGTGTTTCTTCCAACTTTCAATACTCATACTCAGCGATTGCAATAGTATTTCATTTGATTGGTGTACTATAGACTCAAGCATAGATATACCCTCCCAAATATACATTTTTCTTTTCTATTTTCTAATTTCAACAAAATACATGAAATCAATCTATTACTTACAAGTTTCTATGTATCTTCATTAGTGTAAGTTAATGATTTTTATGTTGTATTTTTAGCATTGAAGTACCAAAAATACAACATAAAATAAGGTTAGATCTCTGGTGATTTGTCACTCATAATTAAGTAGTAATATGTTAGTTTTTCATATCACATTAAAATTTTTACAATATGGGTAGCAACTTATTTTAAATATGCATATTCTTTGAGTGATCATGTGAATAGCATTAAAAGGAAAATAACCTGCTATTTATTTTTCTGCATTAAAATTCTTTATATAAATTTAATAGTCACTTTCCTGGTAATACTGTAAGGTTAAACATTTACATTAAAATTGAGATTTTAGACAAGAGGTTCAGAGTTATGGTATGGCCACATGAAATCTAAGTCTGATTATTTGCCAAGCTGGGCTTGGTGCCTAGATCACCAACATTCCCGCTATAACTGCAAGATTTTAAGAAAACCCATAAATTATTACACAGTAGGAATTTCAGAACAAAGCTAAAGCACCATCCTTGCTAGCAGACAGCAGATACATAATACTGAATCAATGAAAAGAAAGAAGAAGACAGGTAGTTCACGATCACTATTGCAGAGCTGCAGGGTAGCTTAGTTTCCTTCCGCTTACACGATTCTCTGCAATTCAAAATGGGTTCTAAGAGTTCTAACTTGAAACTCTGCCATTAGTTCCATCAGAAATAGTAAGTGTTAAAGTGATCCTTGCTGACCATAAAATGGATTGTTTGTCATTGTAAGTTAGAAGATACTCTTATGTGATTAGTAGAAAAATTGCCAAGACCACTATTTTATTTTAGTCTGGACATGTTAATGTACTACTGGAAAAAGCATGCATATTCTGAAGTAATTAATGCCCAGGTCACCTGTGTATTCCAGTGCCAGAAAGGCTCCTGAGTTTACTCACCTGTCACATATCCCTAGCAATATACATTGAGACAGAGGGTTCTTAGCCGTGAGTCTAAAACCTACTTCTAGGGCTTTTGTTATCATGCTTCCCTGGTATACCCAGTGCCATGAGCATACTTTTGTGCAGTTAAAAGTTTATTCTTGTGTCTGGGTACTCGATCTCCCAAAAGAGATGACCTACCACACAGGAAGAACAACAATATCAATCAGCCAGACCTCCCCCCACCCAGCAGCCCCAGGGACTAAACCACCAACCAAAGAGTATATATGGGGGACCCATGGCTCTAGCTCCATATGTAGCAGAGGATGACCTTATCTGGCATCACTGGGAGGGGAGGCCCTTGTTCCTGTGGAGACTTGGTGAAGATGACCCAGCGTAGGGGAATGCTAGGGCAGTGAGGTGGGAGGGGCTACGTGGGTGGGTTCATAGAAACAGGGGTGATAGAAGAGGGGATAGGAGTTTAACTGGAAAGGGGGATAATATTTGAAATGTAAATAAAATAAACAATAAAAAATATGTTCACTGTTCTCTTGATGCCACCCCTCAGGCAAACTCTGTGGAAAGTACAGTGGTTCCCTTGAAAGAGACAAGGATGGTTTCATGTCCCTTGCTAGTTAATGAAGTGTCAGAAATTTACAGGAGAAGCATACAAATTGCATGGAGAAAAGAGTAGGGAAATGGCTCTAGCTAAATACTTTTTAATGGATTGCATATACCAAAAATCAGATAGAAATGGTCTAGAAATGTAATCTGTTATTTTCTTCTATATGAAAAAGTAAATGAGTTGCTTCGTGTACATCTAAATCTTGTTTCTCCAAAAGCCATTTGCATATGACATACATGTGCTTGGCACACACAAAACATTAAATGACCATCCTAATCCTACAATAACGAATCCTGCTCATTGGCCTTCATTTGTATCCTTTTAGTTACAGCATGCTCACAGATTAAAAAACAAATTCATCAAACTAAGTAGCTATTTGGCTAGTATGCTAGGATTAGCTCTTTCAATCCATTTAATTTATTTTGTCATCTCTAAAGTTTATACAAATTAATGTACTCCACGCTGATGTGAATACTCAACTTCTCTTTGATTTACTGACATGTTTAAAAATGCTTCTTTTATAAATGAATAAAATAGTTCTCTTGTTTTATTCTTCAGGACAATATTTTTAAACTGCAGGACTCACATTTTGAAAACGGTCGTGGGAAGAGTCCTTATGACCCCAAACTACTGACTGCCTCTCTTCTAATAGGTATGTAGCCACCAATTGCTTAAATAGTGAATCTATTATAACTAATAACAAGGTGCCCTATTATTTTAACCTGCCAAGATATTTAATCTTATTTGTTAATACTGTCAGGAGGAGAACATCACCTGTGATGTTCACAAATACGTTTTTTTTTAAATGGAAAAATAAATCACTAATTGTCAACTGGTGTTTGCCCTACTCAAATTGAATCATACTCGGGAAAACAGTTTAACTGTACCTTTAGAATAGTTGGCTGAAGCATTGTACTTCCTTGGTTGAAGTTTAATTTTTTTATTTTTAAGAATGTTTTTTATTTTCATTTCATGAAAAACTAGAGTAAACATTTTGAGATATGGTTAAGAAAGAACAGCATTTAGTGTATCATGAAAGTTGCACTTCAAGACACTACTGTTTCAACATTTGGACAGTTTTGTCCACAAGATGAAGCCAAGGGGTAGGCTAGTTGGCAGAGACGTCCTTGTGGTATTTTCTTTGACTCACTGGAGTATCTTGTCATATGTGTGAGCCTAAGGAAAACATTCTGTCATATGTTCTCTGCTTTAGCGTCTTCTTTGCCTAAACACTAACATAACGGTGTAGGTGACTTCATTTTTCCTTTATGTTTATCGTCTCTTCTCTGGTTTTTTCTTGTTTTCCTCTGCTGCAGAGGACTAGAGAATACTTAACAGTGCAAAGGTTAAAGAGGGGGATGAAGTCGGAGTGTTAGTGTGCATTGAAAGGTGAAAACTGTTTAGATGGACTTTTAAATATCTGAATACTGGGCTTAACTAAATACAAGCTTAAAGAAAGGAATCTTGCAGTGTATTCCTCTTCACTTGGCCTCCCTCTACTTGTTTCTTCTTCCCTTTTAAGACTTTTCATTCTTTCTACCTTTTTTTTTTTTTTTTTAGTTTTGAACATACCAACAACCTTCCACACATTATATTTTTGTACTTCTTCCATTTACATAAAATGGAAAGTTTAAAAATAATAAAAGTTTTGAAACATCAAAGTTGAATTGAATTTTTAAAGTAAGTTAGTGCTTAGCTTGTTTCTTGTAAGTCTAGAAGGCTTTTCAATGTTTCTTTTGTAAATAAAAAGAAAACATTTTATAAAAAGTTTTATTTTATACTCACAAAAATAAAACTTTATAGTTATATAAACAACTGCATTAACCACAGAGATACATGTCCACTATTGTCCAGTGTTTACCACTAATCTTATCTCCCTTTAGAATAAAACATTGCAATATAAATTATTTCTTTTATAGCCTTTCTATCTAGAGAATTCTAACCCAGTTGATTCTTTTATAAAGCATTTTAAAAACTTTTCAAACCTGAAGAAAAGCTGCATACTTCAGCAAACTTATAGTTTCTCTGTCCATGGGTAACCTAATGTACACATGGATGCCTTCCTCATGCATACATACTGAAATTCAAAAGTTGTCTTAAACAATGAAGAGGAATCTTACCTTGTTCTAACTTGTAATCTGTATTTATTTAAATTGCACACTAAAAATGAGAAATATTATTCAAAAAGCAGTCTGTAAAAATGTGCCTAATGCTGTGTTAGCTTGTGGTATGCTCCTCAGAAGGGATTTGCTTATTTATTTTATTATTCCAGTGAGAAAGGATGATGACAGTTGGTATTACATAGCTCCTATGGTATGCAACCACACAAAGTCCACAAAGAAAGAGAAACTCCAAAGTTTGGTTTTATATTAGGGTTTCTTTGAAAAAGATGTATAGGTTGCTGAAAAGGAAAAGGGAAAGAGAGAAGTTCAGCAAGACAATATGTGGCTGAGAAAGAACAAGAGACCTTTCAGAAATGCACGCTTTCCATGAGCCTCCAGACCTCAGATACCCACTACCGCAAAATGTGGCCAGAAACTTTCAGAGTAATGAAGTCATTATCCATAAAACAAAATAAGTTAATTTCTGAATCAGTTATAAAAACAAGAGGAAGGAATAACTATGGCCCCTTCCATATTTGGTAAAATCCCTTAGAATCAATGACAAATTTTAAATGTTTGAATATTTATTCATCAATTTTGTGTGTTGGGGACACCAGTGAAGTAACAGCATAGACGGCATGTGGAAGTCAGAGGACAAGTTGTGGGAGTTGTGAGCTGTGGGGATTGACCTGGGGTGGACAGACTGCTGGCTAGTTACTTATCTTCTGGCCCATCATCCCCTCCCGTGCAACGCCATTTTAAGTCAAGAGCTGTAACATTTTTCTGTGGCTGTTTGTTTTAGGTGTGTATTACAAATACTCCTTCTCACAGTATATAAAATTCTCTTTATTGACTTTTTAGGTATTTTCCTTTGATATGACTTTTAGTTTTAATATGACTCATTAATTTTATGGGTCTTCTAAATACAAATATTTCTTCATTAACCAAACTTTTGAATCTAGAGTATAAGCACTTCAAACTTCTTTCTCCAAATCTAAGTTTCACTCAAAACATCTTTGAATTTATCTTAGCAGAAGATATTATACTTTGCAGATGGTATTTATTACTTGCAATGGCAGTATGAAGCTGTTTAACCAACAGAAAATGTTAAAAGTCAATAGACACTTAAAAATGGAGTTTATACAAACCACCAAAGTTTAGTAACCTCTCTGCAAAATGTCATGGGTTTTTAAATGTTGGCTACAGACAACTAGATTTTTCCCTTGACAAAGGCATAGCTACCAAAAATGCCCAAATACAATTACATGATCTAAAATTTTGAGTCACCTTAATAAAGTTAATTTTTCAAACTTTGAAAATAATGGATGTATGGCAGAATTTATTTTTAAAATATCTCTTAGTTCCTTCACCTGCAAGTATTTTTTGACTTTGTTAAAAATATCCTTATTAAAGATAGCATTTGTTCCCCTGCTCAGTATAAATACCAGGTGTGAACAGAGCACAGGAATAAAATCTAGTACTTTCCACACTAATTAAATAGTAACTCACATTTTCGTGATATGAAGGAATGGCTAACTTGAGAGCAGTTGTGATTTCTCAGTGAAATCTCTTACAGGAAATGCAGAACTAATAATTTAGAAATATTCCATCAGGAAGGGGTGCTGCTTTAAGCTGGAACTCTGCCTTGCCTCAAGAAAGAACATAATTTGGCATTAAAATACACTCTCAGTGGGGATTAGAAACAAAAAGGTACTCCCTACCATGATTAGATATAACTAAGAACATTATTTGAACCTCTCTGCCCTCAGTTCCCTGCTATATAAAATATATAAAATAGTATGCTTGGTGAATTCCACCAGCTTCTCGAGAGAGTTAAATCCTGTGGTGTAATGGAGAGAGCGGCCACTTGAGTGTTTGTGCATTGCTGAAGGTACGTGAGGTAGGACCAGACAAAACTAGTAATAATAGTTGTCCATGAAGAAGCCAGGAAGCACAGCCTTATAAGTTTTATGTTTTAAAAATGTGCCATGTGAACACATCATCACAGAAAACTATCAGCTCTATAAGAACAACCTATAGAGCAAATCTGGAATACATGTGTTGCTATCTAGACAGTGGTCCATAAGGAGGTAAGATACCGAATTTTCCTTGTGTGATACCACTGTACCCTGGGTCTCATTCCTGTAGTACAGGTCAGGAATAGAAAAGGAAAGAGATAAACTTTTTTTCTTCTTCTGTTTCTTATTACCCACTCCTCTGCGAGTAGAATTTGCTTAAGGTGTTAACAACTTAATAGCCTGGTCTTTTCATTTCTTTGATACTCGTACACATTCATGTCACCCTCCTCACCTGTGCCAGAAAGGCTGCAATTTCATCAGGAAATTTATTTTTCCTTCTTCAGTTTCACCTCACCACGCCCTTCGTAGGAATTGTAATCCAAGACATTAGCTGATCTAAGCCACATTGTTACTTCATGTTGAGCTTGTTAACAGCGACTCTGGTACTGCGTGTGAAGCTTTGTTTTTAATACGAGCTTCTCAGGGAAGTCAGCTGTGGTGGATGTGGAGGTCACAGAGCTGTTTTCATTCATCCCAGTAAATTATGCTTCCTTTAGACACCGTTTTAAAAGGTCACCACTAAGACAGGATGGACATATACTCAAATAGTCCTCCTGGTATTTGGAGTCTTTTAGATAGTTTAGTTATATCTGTCAGCACTGTGTATCATCGTCTGATGGACTGTTTCTGAGCCATCAACCTTTCCATGTGTATTTCTTTGCACAGATGCTTTACATTCTTGCTGGTTAGACAGTGTCCAATCCTTGAGTATATTATTTTACCATCAATGTAACAAAATTGGACACATTCCATCTTTTATTAGTGACTTGTTGTACAGAGAGAGCTCAAGGGTACATATCAAGAGTAATATCATTCAAAACAGAATATATCTTCATTATATATATATATATATATATATATATATATATATATTTCATATTTCCAATAGCATAGATTAAAATGCATATTAACACTATCATCAAGAATAATCAACATGTAATTTGATTACTTCATAAATGACCTAGAAATGAAAAAACTTCAGTTTTGTTTCACCGTTAGACTTATCTGTTCTGTTGGGCATAAGCTGTTGGGCATTATGTAAACTCAAAACTACCTAGATCATTTTAAAAATTCACAGACTATGGCACAACTGCAGTACATGCTGGGAATGTCCAAAAAGGTATTAACTAGCAGAGACAAGGGTTGGTATTATATGTCTGCTTAGCATCAACCAGAAAGTAAGAATAGGGCATTTTGCCACTGAGACTATCGGCCAAAATAATAATGTTGTATCTTCTATATAACCATCACCTATAATAAGATCCTCATAGAAATCTCAGCAGGGAATTGTATCTAAGGCTGAAAGCATAAAACAGCTATTGACCATGAATAGATCCAAAGAGATTATGCCCTGAAATACCTCACAATTATCTGAAATGATCCATCCCCCCAAAACTTATTCTCTGGCAAAAAGCAATATTTGGGTGAAAGGTGATTTTCCATGGCTACAGGCAAGTGATCCCTAAACCTCAACCACTCATTTGTTTAAAATTCACTTTTTAAATTTAGTTACCTTCTTAGTTAAAAACATTGAGTTCTTTTGCTTTGTCCAAACAATCTTCCTATCTGTTGGAAAAATTGGAAGAATATTAGTCTCTCCTCCTCACTCTTTTTCTGATGCTGAGTTTTTTTCATTCTTGTATGACAGTAAACACAAGAAGTAAGCCTATATAACCCAGCTAGCATGAAAAAGATCCAAGCACCTTCCTACAGCCAAAGTAGTTTGTTACAATTTGTAATTGTGTACTTCATTTATTTTTAATTAGGAGGAGCTGGACAAAAGAGTGATCAGGATGTAGTACAACCAGTTTATGCTTATCCCTGACTAGCTTACAAATAAATGAGACTCAGACTATAATTATTTTATTTGGCTTTGACATTTAATGGAGGTAACTCCTAATCTACTTTTCAAACTACTGGCATGGCTATCTCCCCAACGGTATTCCCCAAATACTTGATGTTTCCCCTGAGCATGAGCTCATGGTACACCTTCCCTCAAAACCCCTTCTCTTCTCTCTCCCTGTGGTCTCCTCTCTTCTCCACAATCAAACATGTAACTCAGAATCCAGCTATCTCTAATCCCTCCAATAATTGGCTGTAACCATTTAAAATCAATAGTTTTAAATGAAGGAAAAAGTCTTGTACAACAAAAGCTTGTAAATGTGTGAATTCCCTTGTAGGCCTAGACAGAATTTAGCATTACAATGCATAGCAAGCAATCAAACCTCTATATCATGGCATTAGATAATTTTCCATGTGGGATGCAGGATCCTGTTGGGTGTGATTAGCTGACATTAGCTCAGTTCCTCATCTTGCAGTTTTAGTTTTACAACGTAACAACAGCAAATGACAAAAAAATAATTTTATGCTTTGGAAATTTCAAGAAAAGAGAGCACAAGAAGTCCACTCATAGGGGTTGTGGCAGGACCACAACTCCAGCTTGTCATATACAGTTTTAACCACCGTCCTCTTGTTCTCACTGATAACAAGAAAACTGTAATACGTATCTACCGATAACTTGTTAAGGTTTATAGTATTGATTTTCATGAAAATATTAAAATGCTTAAATATAGATAAGTTATAAGGACTTATAAGCATTCAAGTATTCCAGAAAGCCTCTAAAATGAGTGAGTACCTTCTTTGTAGTTCTAGGTTTCTGTCTGGCAAAATAGCACTCTATCGTAATTTATGAGAATAACTCATATTTACAAGTAATTAATTAATTAAGTAGGAAAGAACAAGGTATTTTGGAATTCCAAAGATACCATACATAGAGTTATTTGTGAGTACTTTTAATGTATTATTAGTTTAATTAGTAGATGGTAACAAATTACTGTCTAACCAACATTTTGGTTACTTTGAGTCACAGCAATCTATACCAAATAATCAATTTTAAAGTTCATTAAAAAAAAGAAAAAAAAAAACAAGAAAGGCAGTTTTAAAAAGATTTTTTTTCCTCCACTTATTCTGCAATGTTTTTGGACTCTTGAAAGTCCATAAGACAGTTCAGAAAGCTAAACATACACCTTTAATCCCAGGAGTCTTGAGATAGAAGCAAATAGATCTCTGACTTTGAGACCAGTCTGGTCAACAGGAGTTCTAGGCCATCCAGGGGTTCATAGTGAATCCCTGTCTAAAACAAACAAACAAACAAACAAACAAACAAACAAAACATATAACAAAGAGAACTTCAGAAAGGCAAAATTCCACTGACGAGGCTGATTGGGTTAGATCACTGAGAATATCTGTTTTGTTACAAAGCATTTGTGAGTGAAAACTGGATATATAAGTAAAGAATAACATATAAATAATGATATTAGTTAAATATCCCCAAAGTATTTATTTCTGAGGACTGACATATAATTTTATATTTATCTAATAAAGAAGTATATGGAGAATGATAAACATTTAACTTGTCTCTCTATGATCTCTTTAATTGGTGACTATTTTCAAGTTAATTATTACAAGAACATTAGCCCATCGTAATAATCAAAAAAATATTATTAATGTCTTTTTAATGATTGTTATTTGTAGAAACATATACTACCACTTTAGTTATTTTGCTTCATAAATGCAGTGATTCACTTAAAGTAGTTTGGCAATTACATGTTATCTAGAAGAGAGACTACGAGATGCTTTCTGTCTCAGTGACAGAAAACATAAATTTGGCAAACTTCATTTCATTGAAAGGTCTATATGTCTTAGCATAGTAGCCTTAGAATTAAGCAGGGGCCTGGATTTGAACTTTCACCCTGGCTCCTTAACCATTAAGCCAAAAACCTTGGCCTTCCTGAACTGTAAACAGGGGCGATGTTACTTTTCTCTCTGGGATGTCTACAGAACTGACCATTCGGAGACATCCAGACAGAGGTGGCTGCCTGGAAAGCACAGAATAGTCAGCTAATGTAACTTTTCTGTCTGGTCCTCCTGTTCCATCTGGGCTTTGTGTTTTTAACTCCTGGTAATGACTCTGCTGGTATTAAACTGTGACTGAGGGTCCAGGCAGTTTCTGTAGCAAAACATCAGAAGGAATACAATCTTGAACTCACTAAGGTCTATCTGAGATTTAGAATCACTCTTCAAAAGCTTTGTTAAATCTGAAGGCCTATTGAGGATTTAGGTTTGGACTTTACAGTGCCTTATACCAGTTTGAAATGTGTTCCATACTGGATGTATTCAAAAATATAAAGGAAGCTTTGGAGGTAGCGGGGTGGATAAAGTAATAGCAAGTCAAGTGGGAAACCAGATTTTGGGTTCCCCAGAGCCCACAGCAAAATGTACTCGGGGCTGCAAAGTCCACCTGTAGCCTCAACACACAATGAGCAGAGTCAAGAACTCAGGGAAGCCAACTAGCTCAGTCTTTAGGAACTAGTAAATTCTAGGTTCTGGAGACTCCTCTGTAAGGGCAAAGTGAAAAGGAATGGAGAACACCATCAGAGGTCAACTTTGGACCTCCACACACTTACAGAAATGAGTACCTATCTACAGGGAAACACACACACACACCAGTGCACCAGTGAAAAAATTAAATTTAAAAAAATCACGAAAAACTTTCAAGAAAAATATTACTTGTTACAAAAAAATATTGTGAATCAGTTCTAGTGGAAAATAGTACACCAAACATTAAATTACCATTAAAATAAGTTATGCAATGGTGTTTTCATATATTTCACCCTGCAAAATAAGATTATTTGTGTTAGGCGCCATAAGAACCTCGCCCCAAGATGGCGATGGCCACCCGAGGGCCGAGTGATAAACAAGTCCTTATTAGGTGTGAAGGCTGTGCTTCAAGGTGGCCTGATCTTATGCAAGCGTCACAAGCCTATGGAGAGATGATACGTGGCATGAGTTCATGGGCTCCTGGCAGGGTTTATAAGCTGAACCCGGGAAGGGATCGCGGGATCACCATCTTGACTACCAACTGGTAAGTATCCTGAGTAAACTGCTGTGAGAAGGAACCTGTTGCTCCGTGTCTTAATTCCTGCTGGTCAGGGTTGGCGCGGCACATATTTGAGTCATAAGAGGCTCACCAATGTAAAGGCAAACTATTCAATGAATATAATTTTTAGCTCTTGAATTTTATAAGTTTATCAATGATAAAAATACAAAAATTTCATGTTATCTATGTTCACTGAATCAGACTTTATGCTTATTTCCTGAATGACTAACACAGGAATGTTCATTTTATATAGACACCTTTTTTCAGGACACAAGGAAGAAATACAAATAG
The DNA here is from genome assembly GCF_011762505.2 of Arvicanthis niloticus. NCBI lineage: Eukaryota > Metazoa > Chordata > Mammalia > Rodentia > Muridae > Arvicanthis > Arvicanthis niloticus. Next base: position 65,218,962 of record NC_047672.1, read on the forward strand.
TTTTGCATAATGACAGAAATAACATTTGTAGTAACATGAAAATTATATTATTGCTGCTTTGCTTTTCTTGCCTCCCTTCAATTAACATGTGCTTGTTTTTTCTTTGCCAAAATACAGATGGTGAGCTGTACTCTGGAACTGCTGCGGATTTCATGGGACGAGACTTCGCTATCTTCAGAACATTAGGGCACCATCACCCCATCAGGACGGAGCAGCATGACTCCCGGTGGCTCAATGGTAGGTTGTACATGTGAGAACACAGACACAGGATATGTCACTGAAAAGATTTCCTTTTACAGGACACACAGTGACTCTAGATTTAGTTGGCTGTTAAGATAATGGTGGTGATGTCACTACCATGGGTGTGAGAAAATGGGGGGGAAAGAAAAGAAGATTAAAAACTGAGGAAGTACCAAATACGAAGTTTCTCAGTAGTCAACTATAGAAGGAAAGGAACTGGCCTGAGTCTAAGGAAGGGAGGTAACGGAAAAAAGATACTGTCTTACAGGGACACCACAACGTATCTCAGGGATAGTCTTTGTTTTCCTCCTTGTGTTTGGGCCATTGCTTCAAGAGCCTCATTTCAAGGCTTGGCATAATTTTTTTTTTTTAAAAAATGTTTTTCCCTGCTAAATACATTACATTTTAGTGCTTTCAAATTTTCAAATGACTCTTAGATCTCTCAAAAATAAACCCCCCAAAAAAGCAAACTAACAAAAACTATCTTATTTTATCGGCAAGCAGATGAAGATCTAAATCTACACAATACAGATCTGCAATGAGATCTCAGTTTCCCCTGTGTCCAGGACTACTAGTTTAACTGCTTGAGGAAAGGTTCTTTTTTTTAATTGCTCTCACTTTTTCTTAGTATTTAAGTATTTTTAGCATTGTATAAAATGTGGAAAATGTATATGCTTAAATAAACAAAACTATTGTAATTTACACCATTATGATTATTGTTTGAATTATTGAATTACCCATGAAATAATCAAATACTTCTATAATTTTCTATGAGACAATAGCTTCTAGGACTTAATCTAAATTTTGTATTTCTGTTTTTTTAATCACATGAAATAATGTTAGAATTTAACTTGGTTGCACAGGCTTCTTTGATAAGTGTAAGTTTATGGTTCATGCTCATCTGTGTTTTTAGCAGGATGCTAAGCCACTGTACTATGAACATCCACAACACTTCTCCTGGGAAGCACCCCCACCCCCAACATTACTTCTCTCATCCATTTGCCCATTTAAAAAAAATCACATCAAGATCTCAGGGAACCTTCAGGGAAGGGTGGAATCATTATTATTTTTAATCAGTCTCTTCAAAGTGATCATTCAGAGCATAAAATAGACTTTCTTCCAGTCAACCCATTCTGCATCTCTTTCTTCCTGTGTCAATGCTTCTAATTGTAGTATTATTGCTCATGTGTTAATAACAAAGACACGGACCCTGTCTCAGTCATGTGATCTTTCTGCCTTTTTCTTAATCACATTGCTTCTTTCCCAAATTTAGCTACATTGTATTTATTTTGTTGTTCTTATCCTTTTCATTGTTTTTTTTATATTTATTGCGTATATACATGTGTGTACATATGCATATGTGTGTGAGTGTGCACATGCCACAGCATGTGAGTTTTTTGGAGTCAAGAAACTTGGAGGGGTTGGTTTTCTTCTTTTACCATGTTGGGGTTGAGGATCAAACCCAGGCCATCATACCTAGGAGGAACCACAGGAATCACTTTTAACCCCTGAATCATCTATCCTGCCTTCTTATATTTCTTTTTGCTAAACTGTCTCTTCCTGATCTAGAATTTTGATCCATTATGCCAATGGGGGAAAAATGCTTTTTTATGTATGCTCAAGTATAGTGTCTGCCTGAGACTTTTATCCTCAAGATTTTCCCCACTGTCAACTGACTTCAAGTTAACTTTTTCCAAGTCTATCTCATGACCTTATCTTTCAAAGTCCACCCCTGCCTGACTTTGTATAGCTTTTCATCCAGCTCCATTTAGAATGTGCGCTATAGTATTTTCCACTATACGTGAAATAGACAAATAAGTCAAACAAAGTTACTTCTTGCTCTCCCAAATTTCTTCAAATTTTGCCTTTTTCCCCCAAAAGTTGCTGACTGTTGTTTTAATTATACATAATCATGATGATATTCATGACTGAGTACAAACCTCACAGTAATAAAAGGGCATTTGACAGAGTCAAATTTCCACCAACTAGCAGGATAGGAAATACAGAGATGGTGTTGATGAAAGGGCACATTGAGAGAAAGAAAGAGAGAGAGAGAGAGAGAGAGAGAGAGAGAGAGAGAGAGAGAGAGAGAGCTGTTGACTGTCTACCACCAATCATTACAGCTTGAATGATGTGGGAGATCAAAATTCATAAGAAAACACCCCTGTACGATATCACTATCTGGTCTGTTCTCAAATGGAAATATTTGTGTGGGAGAGAAAATGTTTGTTTTGTTTTTTATTCAGGAACAAAGCTTCTTTGATCTACTGAGAACTCTAGTACTCTTAGAGGATTTGATTATCCATGAGAAACAAAATCTGAGTAGAAGATGGAATAACATGAACGAGAGTATAGTGTTCATTTCATTTTTATGGCCTTAAGAAAAAAGTCATCAGGCTAAAGTTGCTTTCATGCTGCACACACACACATGTTGACAGCTGACTCTGAAGAATTTACACTGTAGGAAAACACAGTCATTGTCCACAGCTCTGTACTTCATCTCTGAAAATGTGTGGTTCATTTGAGAATTCAGTTATCAGTCTCTCAGCACTGAATGTGAGAACTGATTTTCTTTCCCAGATTAACAGAAAGGTTCCATCTGACAGGGTGCAGAAACCAGATTGTTGTGAGTGTGGGGATGCAGGCGTGTTCACGTCAGGACCAGAAGACCAGGAAACACAGGCTTGGAGAAATCAGATAACATTTCAGAAAAAAAAAATGGAAACATAATGTTTATACATTTGTGTGTGCATAAAATGAATAACTTTTGAGGCATCAGCATAGACTACAGAATCATCTGTTGCCAGATGTACTCTATTGCCTTGTTAGACAATGTTCAGAAGTTCAGGGCATTGAACAATTTGGATGCATATATCACTTTGTGTTGCACCAACTGCTTTACCTATTTGGATAAACTAATGAATCAGTGTTAGGTGACCTTCAATTTTCGCTCATGCAAGAGAAAAGCAAAAATACCATTATCTAGAAATAGATCTTAAAATACCTTGAGTTTTTAAGTACAGCCTTACTACTTTAATACTCTTTCAAAAAAAAACCCTCACAGTTTTATAATAATGCCAACAACATTTTTAGTTTAGTTTGAACCAAAAGAATTGGAAGAAATCATACATTGACATTAAATTTTTTTAAATATATGAAATCTATGTATTTTTTTACAAATTAGTGTATTATAGCTGTCCTCATGTTTTAGACTAAAGACTAAACCCTAATTTGAGTTTCCTAGTGATTAAAATAACTTCTGATTTCAACTATGTACAACATTGGTTTGATATGTGCTAAAAGTCATGTTTTCTTTCTGTACTTCATAAATTCTCTCAATATGTTTTAGTTTTAACCTTCAATTCTAATTTCAGCTTCTAATAATTTAGAAAATCAGTTAGCTTTTTCTGCGTATATTTGTGGTTAGAAAACAAATTTCCGCTGCCTAGCAGGGTATCTAGTTACTGTTCTCTTTAGCCATTCGTTGTTAGAATAGATGGATGACTGGCCACATTTTTTATTTGATGAAGAGTGTTCTCCACATCGTTCATGTCCTTGACTAATATTGACTGTTGTATAATTTCAACAAAAATCCGTCAGCTTTAAATTATGTTTCTACTTGACTTTGACCTTTACCTGTGATGGAAAGGTAATATTGACTATGTCCCATAGTTACTATGAAATGAAAAAGGATGTGTGACAATGTATCAAGAGCACAGGGATTCTGAGTCATAGCAAGGTTTCCATGCTAGCTAGTATTGTCCTGTAGCACACTCCTTTGGCCAGGGAACTCTGGGGAGATGTGTAGCGCTCTCTGTCAGTGGTTATACTAGAGAGAGGGTGAAAGGGCAACCTGATCTGGCTTTGATACAATGAAACCACACAGATCCTTGAGAGAGCTGAGGCCGGTGAACACAAACAGACCTAATTACATGCCCAGAGTGTGAGGCTTTCCCATTCATTTCAAGAAGACCTGTTTTCTTTTAGTGGAATTTCCTAAAAGGATCGTGCCTGTGGATAAACCAACCCGCTTGTTTTCTTTTCGTTTCTTTTTTTTTTTTTTCCCTCCTGTAATTGAAATGGTATGTGAGCCATCACTCCACTTCCTTTCCCAGTCTCACGGTCGTACCAGGATGCTCTGCCCTCATTGGAACCAGCAGAACTTCCTCTGTGGTCATGTACTAGGATATTGCACATTCTCCAAAGATTCAAGTTTCTCCACAGGATGCATTTTTAGAAAAATAAAACCAAGAAACATGACTTCAAATAAACTACAAGAGCACAGATTAATATTGGAACCAGACACCCAGTCCTGAATCGCCCGTAAAACACTTTTAATAAACAATTTTAATTCTAACATGGTTGAAGATATAAACCATGTCAGAGGTCCAATGGCATTTTTTTAATAAGTAAAATGAATTACCTATTTTATACAATCTCAGAATTCTTCACTATTTCATTTTTCCATTGTTTTAATGGCTTTAGTAAATGAATGTATTTTTCTGACCATTGGAGGAAAACTTCTGCATCAGCCTTACTTTGGGGTTATATGAAAAGATGTTGGATGTAGAGGCTGAGATTTCCTTTAGTTAAAAAAAAAAAAAAAAAAAAAATACAACAATAGCAACAAACGAACAAGCCAGAGAACCAATTGGAGGACACCTTCCCAGGGTGTGTTGTTTGGTTCCTTTTCTAGGGTTGGTCCATGAGAGTTTTCTTTTCCATGCTTCCATGCATGTTGTTGTAGTCTTGTTCAGTTCATGTTTAGGCCTCATGCTGTGGAGACTTTACAGGTGTAGTTTCCCTGACATGTTTATGAAATGCACTCTCACAGAAAAATCCTAGTCCTCTGACTCTCACAGCCCTTTTCATCCCCTCTTCTGTGTTCTCCCTAAGTCTTACTGTGATGTAATAGTGATGGAATATATAGGTCAGTTGGGGCTAAACTAGGCCAGAAATCATATACATATACGTACACTATCATTATACTGAGTCGGCATATTGGTTTTTATCTTTAGGAATACACACACACACACACACACACACACACACTATATTAAATCAATCGAGCCAATTATAAAAGAGAGCACAGAGGCCATGCATTTGGGAGAAATTAAGAAGGATCTGGGTACATGGGTAAGGTTGATGAGAAAGAGAAAGGTAAAAGTCATGCAATTATAATTTAATTTCAAAATTATTTTTAAAATATTCAAATGGGTTAACAGAATTCCTTTAAACATCTGAGGCCTATATGAATATAGTAGCAAAGACTTAGTCGCAAAATTCTTAACTTTCCAGTTAAGGATTTCCTTCACGTTTTTTCATTGGCAGTGCTGGTGTGACAGTGTGAAATATTGGGAAAAATGATGTTTTTTCATACATTTCTTGTTAAGTAAGTAGTCATACATGTGCCTAAATATGTCTTCATCATCACACACATCATGAATTACCAAAAAAAAAGTATCTAACAAAGAGTGTGTATCTCACAGTAGTATAATCTATAACACACACGTGAAATTGTTCTAGCCTTTAAAGATGACAAATTCAACAAAATTACTGAACATGACTTTCTTTTAACGAACCAAAAGTTACCAAATAGCCACATGACCAAACTCCCATCAGCTATGTTACATTTGTATAAAAAGTATCTTACTTCAAAGCAGTGTTATGCGGACAAATCATAAATGGTTAACAATTATTTACAGTAAAACTTAACACATTATCATAAACATGTGCTGAAATTGATTTGTTTTTAACCCTTTATAAAACATATCTAAATAAAACTTTTAAGATATGCTATTTTAATAATGTGTATGTTAGTCTAAGCAACACTGTTCTCAAAATTGATGTATTGTTCAATTTCAGTCACCTATTGACAAGCTAATAAGAATAGAAGCTAAGGTAGTGTTATGTTTACTTAGATTTGAAATTACACTTGCATAAGAAAAGATGAAAGAATGGCTTTGAAAATCTTTTAAAGCCTACTTCCTTTTTTTCTCTCGTTTTTTTCCCCCTCATTTCTCTCCCTTTTGGTTTACCATCAGTTTGATGAATGCTGCTCCTGTCTGTCCTGATATCCTCTTCCAGTGTTACTGCATTCTGAGCTTTGTTGCCCTCAATAGGGATTTACTGCCGACTGTGTAATCTGGGTTCTCTGTGCAGGGGCATCAAGCAAGAGATTTACCCAGAGAAGTAGATACCATGACAATGCCTGTAACCATGGTGTGATTGGCCTCCCTGACATCGAACTCAAAAGCTTTCCCTCTGTGAAGACAGAAGCCCCGTTTGCAAATTAATTAGTTTCTGGCGGCAGCTTGATTGTTGACCCAGAGTTTGTAGAGTGGAAAAACAATCAGATTAGTGTGCTCAGGGTAAAAGACCAGTGCATACTTGCGTGTGGCTTGCTCGGCTATTGAAGCCTTGAATGGAGTGAAACAAATTCCATTCTGAGAAGGCTCCGTGGAGGTTAAGTGTGATGAGCCTGGAGCTCCCCAACAGCAGGGGCTGGGGAATTAACGGATTTTAGCCAGATAAAGCTTGATGAGGGGAATGGGTGACATTGAATTTTAATGGCATAGGCAGTTTCACAAGAAACAGCCACTTGTTACATTTGAATCATGAATGTGGACGATAACTTTACAATATTATTGAATATTGTGTGTAATCTTGATGCAAATTATTGCAGAAAAGAGTACAGGAGCATTTAAAATGGAAAATAACTTACTAAAATCAAGCTGCTCTGATGGTATCTAAATTTTAAAAAGCCAGAAAATAACCTATTTTTCAAGGCCTTACTTGAACTATTATGTGAAGTATAATCTTTAAGTATCTTATAAAAATTAACCGAAGCCATGAGTCAAAAATATTCAGATGTATATTCCACTATTTACTTTATACATTTTAGCCTCGATAATTATGTCTAAAAATATTATAGACATAAAAATATTATAGACAAGTATTCTAAATAAAATGTTTGATAATAAAATTTTATTTGAACCAAAATGTATTACATTTTTTATAAGTTGCCTAACATTTTAAGCCACATATAATTTCCTCTTTGTAATATGAATTGTAGATATCTTCTTAAAGACCATACTATCTGATAGCTATTACAATGTTTTCCCATTCAAAAAATCATCTCCATCTAAATTTAAAAATGCCCTAAATCTAGGTTTCCTGTCAGCTCAATCAGTTATAATTCTAGAGTCTCTCCCATATTAAACCTTATTATAATCAACTCAACTCAAATCAAGCTGATGGCACTCAATATTGCTATTTCCTTTTTAAAATATTTACCTTTACCACTCTCCAGATGGATTTTAAATGTCCCCATTTTGAGCCCTAGGAACAATCAAAGCACATTTACACTTAATTCAAGCTCTATCATCTTGATTCTTTAAATAAGTAAGTGTTTAGTGACTCTGCCTCATAAGCTATAAAATGTATCAGTATATACCAAAGTCCCACTTAATTCCCTATTAGAATAAGGAAAGATTTGGCAGTATTTTATGTTGTTTTCTGTAGTTGGGTGAAATAGCCTCTGTGGGTGCCTACAGCAGAATGTAGGAACATGGAAATGTTGCAGGTAGCATACTGGTGCTGATGGTCCACACGGCCTCACAGGGGCCCCAGGCAGGCTCAGCTACCATTATTTTTCCTAATCTCTCAAACTCTTGTTTTATTTTTGTCACATGAAACAGTATGTTAGAGTGAAGTAAATATTTTGTCTTAAAAATCACCAATAAAACCGTATTGTATTTAACAAAATTATTGGATAATGTTTAAATGAACAACAACAAAGGATAAACTTGAGGAAATGTGTTTTTAATGTTAACTTAGTTTCAATGTCTACAATGCTACCACTTTACTACACCATTAAGATCCTAGTCTTAGGATTTTAACATATGATAATATGTTAATTATAATTATCATTGCCTACTATAACAAGACAGTGGCTGCCTATGTAAGTAACTCTAGAAAAACCAACTTTTATGATTCCACAAAATTTCACTTTTAAATTTATTCACAAAGAGACATCCATAAGCCTTGGAGTGGTGTTAAGTTACTGTGAGTTCCTCAAGATGCTATCTCCTTTGTGCCTTGGCTGAGGTAGGAAGGCAGCTGTCATGAATTATGCTCAAATACCTCTTCCTCTTTAAAACAAGCAAAAACAAAGACAAAAACAAACAAACAAAAAAACCTTAAACTCCTAAAAAATTTACCTTTCTTGTTTTTCTATTATGAAACTTGTGGATAACTTAACTTACATAATTCATTTGGCAAATAAAATTCATTTTATTTGTGACTGTTGCACAAATAAAAGCAACAAAATTCAGTTGATGTTAATTGGCTTCAGAATACTTTTGGAAGTTTCAGATTCTGCACTAAAAAATATTTAAATACATCAAGCCACTTTGAAAGTAAGCTTCTCCTATGAGCTAACACCTAATTAGAAAAAAGCAGTGGAAATGACTTAAACCAATGCCTAGTCTCTAGACTGAGTTTGTAAGATTTTTTAAATTATGCCTATGCATTCTGAAGAAAACACATCTACCACACTTTCCAAGTAAAAGATTTTGAAATTGTTTCCCTGATAATATTACTAAGGAATGTTTATAGATATTAGGTGTTCTAACAAGAAACATTTCATGATATAGTGCTTGAGAAACCATTTGATGGAAAAAATTAGACAAGTCACTTTTCTCCCAAGTTGTAAGCAATATACTGTTTATCAAATGGAATTTTTGTATCATACATATGTGTTACATTTGAATTTGCATTTTTGAATCATACATATGTGTTACATTTGAATTTGCATTTTTGAATCATACATATGTGTTACATTTGAATTTGCATTACGTTATTATTTGATATTATGATCCCTTAAAAATACATTCAAAAATGATATTTCTAAGAATGTGAATTAGGATTTATTATAATAATTTCATAAATTAAATGGACACAGTATTCTACATTAGAAGCATAGTCTTTATTATTTTGCAGGGTGATTTGTTAAATAATAACTATTTTTGGAATTAATGTAGGCTGACAGCATAAGGGATCCATCAAAACTATGCCTCTTCAATATGTGTATAAATTTGTCCACATTCATGTAAAGCCAATTACTCTTTTTTGTTCATTTAATGAGTAATTATAAAGGATTCTAGGGTTTCCACATCAAAGTAAACTACCCCTTTTATGTATTCATAAAGTTATAAAAAGAATGTGTACAGAAAATTGGTGACAGCAGAATGATTTTTTTTCTTTTGGGATATACACAGCCTCTTTAGCTTACTGCATAATATTAAAATTGCACAGTTCTGTTTCCAGCTCATAGGCTATTTTATGATCCATTCAGAAATCAATGAATTTGTCTTGCATTGGTCCTTAAAGTTAAGCAGTACCAAGGCTAACTTCACATTGATGTTAAACTTCTATAGAGTTAGTACAACTATACTAAGGGGGAAAAAAGCTACATTTATATGAAAAGACAGACCCAATATGTAATCAATAATAGATGCAGGCCTTGTTGGCCCAATTCCTTAATCCCATTCCTCAGAAAGCAAAAGCATTTGTATCTCTTTGACTCTTTCAGCTTGAAGACAGCCTGATCTATATAGCTGGTTCTAGACACTGTGTGTGAGTGAGTAAGTGTGTGTGTGTGTGTGTGTGTGTGTATGTTCTGAAATTAGAAAGCAAAACACACTAATTATCACAAAACCTTATCAACTTTTATATAGATGGAAGAAAAATCTCATTATACTAACAAATCACATTATAGAACATTTTACAAAGTTAAGATGGGTCAATCAGACAATCAATTACATTAAGAATTTGATCAATTGCTGTTGTTTTTGCTGTCACCATATCAAAAAATTTAGCTGAGAATTCAATATGCTAACAAAATAAGGCTGTCAGGAGAAGCCCAATGCACCCTCTTCCTGTTGTTTCATTCCTCTTTATTTTCTTTAAAACAAAACAAAACAAAACAAAAAACCCAAGAATATGATATCACATCCTTCACAGTTTATATTATGGTAAGTACAGATAACTTTGATCAAGCAGTAGGTGTCTAAAAAACAAAATTATAGTGTAATTGCTCTTCTGATATGGTAATATGATTGCCTAGTAAGAAGCCTTAAACAGTGAAACTTTATTACTTATTTTTGTACTAGTACCTGCATTTATTTCTTTCCTTGTTCATATGATATGCCCATGTGCAAAAGGCCATCGGTGTATTGTCTGGAGTGAGGAATGCAACATCAGCAGATAGAAGACACCTTGTCAGGCTATTCCAGTTCTCAGACTGTATTCTGTGTAGTACAGCTGTCATTTAGTGGTGATACTCAGAGAACATAGGAGAACAAATAAGCCACATCATGGAGAATTGGCAATTTCGAACATAGTAGTCCTTGTCAGTGATTTTATCATCTTGGTATTCTATAAAAATGTACTGCTGTTCTATTTAATGATCCTGTCTACAAACTACACATTAGTTACCAAACCGTCTTTACTCTTTGAGACATATATTCTGTGTTTAAGTTGGTTTTAAGTCCATTTACTGAAGAATGTTCTGGTACTAACATCAAAAGGAAATTTCTTCTGATAACTCTTTTTTTTTCTGAACTTAGAATTGAATGACCCCAGGACCACGTGTATATTATACAAGCACTATAGCACTGAGCTGCAACCCCAGCCCATTTCCGGGACACCTCTGTAACACAGTGGTCAAAACCAACCAGTCATACATTATCAATTACTTGGAATGTTTAACTAACTGTTCTTTGGGGTGTGGAAGTACTACAGAAAAATAAAATTTCTAAAGGAGATCTCTCTATATTCTATTACAATTTTTAAAATTTTTTTAAAGGGAAGAGAGAATGGAAGTCAGGCTAAGAAACAATAATGCCTAATGGATTATCTATTTCCTCATCAGACTTACTTTATCAGACAACATTAATAGTCACACCATTAAAATGTTATGTACATCTTCAAAGGTTGAGCTAAATATCAATGAACTATATGACATAGTCTTCTATCTGAAGATTTAGCCTCCAGATTTATAATGTAATTTAGGTTTCTTACATATTTAGGATTTTTTTCATAGTGTTAGAGAATAGTGAAACTTTATTGGAACATTTCTTAATTTCTAAGGTACTAAGATTATCATTTTATAACTGACCATATGGTTGGCAGTAAAAAACAATTAGGATACTATGTAATATGATATTATAGAGGTAAAGGAGCTACATTATTAATAGGAAGTTGAGGACAGATATTTTGGTGGAGATTAACCTATTAATTTCCATTACTGTTTATCAATTTTTAATGAGTAGCTTCAGTTTTCTGAAATGTAGTCTCATCTCTTTCAACAGTATTCCTAATTATCTGTACATAAGTAAGTTTATCAATCACTAGCATAGGCTATTTTTTTCAAATTCTTTTCCTATTGTTCTTTTCCATGTCCTTCTAGAATTCCATGTAATAATATATGATATATTTTTGTCAGGGACCACTGTGTTACTGTGGATAATTTCTATTTTCTGCATGCAATGTGTACTCACTAGGGATTAAGACAATCAGAAAAAATAGTGTTGAATAGGAAAAATCCATGCTTTCCATGATAACACACAAAGAAAGTGCAGAACTCTAGAAGGGCATATCACCCCTGTCAAATTATAAGCCTATATTTCCAAAATGTCTTTGTACCTTAAAAAAGCATTATCAGCCCATAAGGTAAAGCAGATTTAGTTTTCATCTCTCTCCTAATGAAATAATTCCTTTATTTATTTGATTTACAAGGTTTTTTAAAAAATATTCAATAGTATATTTTTGACATTTTGTTACATGCTAGTGCTCCATAAGTTATCAAAAGACAAAAAGGAGACTGCAAAAAAAAATGTCAGAACACATATGACAAAAAATGAGAATATTCCCTTAATCAAAAACCCTTATAATTTGATAGTTAAATACAAATCATCACACTGAAAATGAGCAAAGAATACAAAACCAAAGACCACCGGAATGAAGTCACAAAGGAGACATGCATTTGAGTGACAGTCCTTTAGGAGAGTTAGAAAATCAAACTACATATATTTGTTTGTGTCACAGTGACAAAAGCATGAAAAACAGAATTGGTCTTTCTATAAGAATACTAACTGACTTCCAGGTTTTCAAATGAACACCAGAAATACAAACTAAAGGTTTCACTATCAAATGCATAAGCCATATAGCACACTTATTTGTGCATAAGCCATATAGCCTTGTGCAGATAGTTATTTGTTAGAATATACATGTAAGAGAGTTTAACATGTAGAGAAATTGAAAATTTGTTTTTATTTGAAGAAAGACTAGAAATCACCTAGAATCAGTAAAACTGTAGGTAATAGGACTATATATTTTAAAAGATATTATTTTACTGGCAAACAGTCCTAATCAAACAAACAAACAAAAATCTAAGGAAAGTAATAGGAAAAGTTGTAACATGATGAAGAGATTGCTCTGTAGAAGGAAATGATTGGAAATGAAGCCAAATGAAAATAGTGAACATCATTTTATTTTCTTCTCAACTGAAGTTCAACAACTGGCACACTGTACTGTTAGAGTAAATTTAGTCCTTTCTGTGCCTGAGCTTTAAAATCAACACATAAAACAATATTGATTTAATTATAGCCAACCTTTGTAGCTGCTGACAGAGAATTTTCTAAGAATATACGTGTTTCATTTAGCTGAACAGTTTCATTACAATAAAATAAATGTTTATTGAAGGATGAAGGAAAATTAAAAGACTATGTTCTGATTAAATTTCTTATAATTCCACCAGCAGAAGAGTCTGAACATAACTGTTGTTTTAGAAATATGTTATACTAATTGGTGGTTTATATCATTAAATTCTTATATAGCAATATTTGTGATTGTTTTTATCATTTAAGAATAAAAAATACAGTAATATACCGATATTTAAGGATTTGTTATATAAATACTTAGGTTGCATTTGTATTATTATATTTTTCTTTTGATTTGTATATAAAATCTTACCTTTCCTATTAGTGTTAGTAATATATTACAAATATCACTTTTCAAAGTAGGGATTCTATTTCTCATTGTTTCTTTTATCCAATTAATGTCAACATTGCATTTCTGTAATAATCCCTATTAAATTTTTCTAATATGAGGTAGTATTAAACACAGTATTGTTAAGGAATAGTAATTATTGATATTTTAATATTTTTCAATGTCTAATGTAGAAGTAGATTGATTAAAAAGTAAACCTCACTTATGTTTAATCTATGTTAAAACATTAATCATTATTTCTTAGTCATATTAAAATATAGTGAGGGAAACCTTTAAAATGAGGTAGAGGTATGAAGTTTAGCAGACACATTTATTATTGAAGATAAAATATCTATAGAAACAAATCTGTATTGGAAATCTAAACAGGAAGGGGAAGAGAAAGAGAAATAGAGTGGTTGGGATATGTTCACTGAACAAAGTTTAAGAGTATATAATCAGCCTCGGTGGTAGTTTTACCATGAACGGTCATTTTGTTCATACTGTTGCCCTCATGGTCATCACATTGCATGTTTGAAAGTCTTAACAATTCAGTGCACTGATATTTTAGAAAATAGATCTGTGCAGAAAGAAAGACTTGAAATAGTATACTACATAAATCGTCTATAGGATAATGTTTATTGGCTGTCAATGGGCTTTTTTTTTTTTTAGATCCTCTCACTCCCTAAGCCCTGTAGAGTGCTTCAAGTCATAAAAATAGTATAACCTGAGCTGGAGAGATGGCTCAGTGTTTAAGAGCACTGACTGTACTTCCAGAGGTCCTGAGTTCAATTCTCAGCAACCCCATGGTAACTCATGATTATCTGTAATGGGATTGAATGACCTCTTCTGATGTGTCTGAGGACACCAACAGTATACTCACATGCATACAATAAATAAATAAATCAAAAAAAATAATAATGTAGTCTTTGAGAGGTCAACAATAACCTGCTCTGAGTGCTAAAGATAAAGTAGCTACTGAGTCCTACATTTGTTTTCCTAATATTATTATTACAGTTTTATATTATAAAGTATGTTTTATATGATTCACTAATATTATATAATGTGCATGGTTCTGCTATTTTATTCTATTCTATTTTATTTTATATTTTATGTGTTTTCAAGACATTGTTTCTCTGTGTAACAGAGCTCTGGCTCTCCTGGACTGGATTTACAGACCAGGATAACCTCAAACTCACAGAGATATGCCTGCCTCTGCCTCCCAAGTACTGGGATTAAAGACTAGTGCCACTCTGCTTGACTAGTTCTGCAATTTTCAAAAATAGTACATAGAAAATACATATGAACCATTATATACATTTTTGAATAAATAATAAAGTAAATTCTTCAAATTCTTGAAAAAGAAAAAAAGAGCCAAAGTTAAAGAATTCTACAGCAATTCTCCAGATGAAGAACTATCTTATTTGTACATATGTTAAGTCACTGAAATATTATCTTTAAAAAACATCTCTTAAATGTATTCCCCTTGGAATAATTAGCAATATATGTCTCTCAGGAAATGTGTTCAAGGAAAAGTTTCAGAGATCATACATAATGACTTAATCAGAATGAATATCCTATCCAGGATTCTCTATTAGAAGTTACAATAGAGTAAACCAAAGTACCAAAATATGTTATAGTATTTACTATTAAGAGATATAAAATATTTGATATCTCATTGTTTAGATTAGATTTGCCCATGGTGTGATCTACTTCAATCTCTGCCATCCTATCATTGGCCACTTTCTGTCAGTGAGGTTTATCCTTACTGTGTGGGGAATTATAACCTCAAAATAAATAAGTCATTTAAATAAGGACAGGAGCTGAAATTTCTAGCAATAATCACTCAAGACCCACAGTGTTAAAGTGTTCCACCAAGAATTAAAACATCTTCCAACATCTTACAATAGCCTACACCTTCCCCCAAATTGCCTTTAGATTAGGATTCTCTGCTGAGCATTGATGTGGTAGATACTGCAGATAAAATTACCCATGGCCTGAGGTCAGTATTTCTATTTTGGTCAAACTTCAAAAATGGCATATATAGCTTGATCATGCTAGCCCTTTTTGTCCTGGGAATACTTTTATTCCTGCCCATCGTGTTAAAGCTTTTTTTTTTTTTTTTTTTTTTTTTAAAAATAAAAATGTTGGCAGCCAAAATCCATGGATTGAACCTGAAAATGAACCCCCCCAGACAGAGTTATTAAATTAACAGGCTGGCAAGTAAAGATGGGTAAGATTCTGCACAGAGCCTTACCAACCTAAGACAGAAGTTCATTGATATGCATTGATTATGCATATTTTATGACAAGAAAGGAAGACATTCTTGTCAGAACGGCCTAAGACAGGCTCAGTCATGCTAATGAAATAAAAAAGGGGGAGAGATGGAGAGCCTTTGGGGCTGCTAGACAAGAAGCTGACATGGACAAAGGACAAGGAAATGGGCTTCTTGGCAGGAACATGACATTGGCCAAGGACAAGGAAGTAGGCTTCAGGCAGGAATCTCATATTAGGCTAGAACAAAGAAGTAATTTCAGGTAGGAATCTAAATCGTAGGCTACAACAAAGAAGTAATTTTAGACAGGAATCTAAATTTTAGGCTTGAACAAGGAAGTAGGCATCAGACATGAAAATGACCTTGGGCTAGAACAGGGAAGTAGGCTCAGATACTTTGGTCATCCTGAGAAACCCTTAGAAACAGTGATCATGGGAGTGTTCACATAATTGTGTTTAATGCTTTGCTTTTTCTTTGATTATTTGTGTTTATTGTCTTGCTTGTTCCTTGACTATTTGCATCTATTGTATTGCCAGTTCCTCAACTTAAAACTGACTTGAATACATGCATGTAATTAAAATGCTATAAAAGCATAAAGGAGAGGGGGATGGGATGGGGGCTCTAGGGAGGGGAAATGGGAGAAAGGGAATGATATCTGTCTTGTAAATAAATAAAATATCCAATAAAAAAATTTTTAAAAAAAGATTCTGTCTTCCCTCAGAAATTGTTCAGGAAAAAATAATTTCTTTTAAATAGCAACAAGGGTGATAAAGTAGAAACAAATTTTTTAATCTAGAAAAGATCTTAATGTAAAAACTAAAAGGAAATATAAAGCCACAAATATAAGTATTATTTTACAATTTACAACTTTTGTATTATAATATTACATCTCTAATTATATTTGAGTGGTGTTATGTACAATATGTTCACTTAAAAAATGGCATGCCCTAGGTAATAAACCAAACATTTTTAAAATTGCATACATATAACTAAAATCGTCTTACCATTTCTCTTAGATTGATAAGATACAAAAATATGAAAAGTAATAATGTATTTTAAATAATTAAGAAGACAAGATAAAAGAGACTAGAAAAGTACAAAAAGGACTTAGTTTGAAACTTGAATTATGGTTTCTGAAGAAAAAAATAAGATCTTTCAGAGTAACAGGACAAAACATAAATGTTTTCTGCAATATCAAATTACTTCAGAAACTGTGCTATAAGCTGTATTTGTCTCTGTCTTCAATTTCCCTTGCCATCTAATTAGACATTTTTGTTAAGAATTAGAAGTATCATTACCTCTTACGAACAAATGCCACAGAAACTGCTAATTATATTGCTGTCAAACGTGTTTTTCTACGAAGATCCTGACTTTCAGGTATTTTTTTAGAACATTTTCTGACCAGAAAATGATAGAAGGGCTGAACCTTCTCTGGTGTTGTAATCAGGATAATTATGTTCTAGCTGTAATAACATTCAAGCTATTACAAAGTTGCCAAAGCACTTGTCAAATGCAACTTGACCTAAATCTTTCCTGGTCCCTGAAACATTACTTTATGATATGAAGCAAACTGCATTCTCTCAAGTTTATCTTCTTCATAGGCACAGAGACATGGGCTTCAGCATGAAGGAAGGCAAGGTCCCCGCCAGTGTGGAAACAATGAATCTGGAGACTGCCAACTGCCCTGTTAAAAGGGCAGACAACACAAGCATAGTTTCTCTATCTGTCATGAGACATCTTTACATTTTCACAGTGAAAAACATTTTATGTAATTACATATTCAGAAAGATTTTAGCCAGTAATTATTAAAATGATGTGGAAAATAGTCTTTATTTATGAAAGTGTGACTCAAAAAACCAGTTAGTTTTTCCACATGACTTACTTCCAGGGAAAAGTTATGTCTGGAAATCAAATATATGCCTATATTTTAGGTGACTTAAGTTGGCACTTCATGCTTGTGTTGCTTACTTATTTTGCTTGCTCATATTGGGACACAATTACACTACTTCAGCCAGTTTGTCATTGACTCATTTAAACAAGAAAATTGCATAATACCATTATGGAATATGTCAGAGCAGCAACAAAAAATGGCAGAAATTTTTAAGACATTCGTATTATATGGGTCTTTAATACTAAGAATGACAGTGTTTGACAAAAAAAGAAACTAAGAATAAATACAAATGAAGAATCTAAGTTAACAATTAATTCTTATATTATAAAAGTGATTCTATAATAAGAAATCTCTTCACTTAAATATTAAAGAAGAAAATATATGGATGCTATGTTTTATTCCAAATTTTAAAATAAGATGAATAACTTATTTTACTGGTGGGTAGAAGCACATAAACTAGGATTAAATAAGTGTTTTAACATGATAATGAACCCAAATTGAAGTTTTTTATTAGATATTTTATTTATTTACAATACAGATGTCATCCCCTTTCCCCATTTCCCCTACCTAGAACCCCCTATCTTATACCCTCTCTTTCTTTATACTTTTATACCATTTTGATTACAGGCATGTATTAAGGTCACTTCTAGGTTGAGGGTCTAGCAATACAATAGATGCAAATAGTCAAGGAACAAGCAAGACAATAAACACAAATAGTCAAAGAAAAAGCAAGGCAGTAAACCCAGTTACGTGAACACTCCCATGATAACTGTTTCTAAGGGTTTCTCAGGATGATCAAAGTATCTGAGCCTACTTCTCTGTTCTAGCCCAAGGTCATATTCATGTCTGAAGCCTACTTCCTTGTTCTAACCTAAAATTTAGATTCCTGTCTGAAATTACTTCTTTGTCTTGGTCTAATATTTAGATTCCTGCATGAGATTATTTCTTTGTTGTAGCCTATGATTTAGACTCCTACCTGAAATTACTACTTTGTTCTATTCTAATATCCGATTCCTGCTTGAAGCCTACTTCCTTGTCCTTGGCCCATGTCAGCTTCTTGCCTAGCAGCCCCAAAGGCTCTCTACCTTTCCCCCATTTTTATTTCGTTAACAAGACTGAGCCTGTCTTAGGCCTTTCTGACAAGAATGCCTTCCTTGCCCATCATGGAATATGCATTATCAAAGGCAATGCACTTCTTTCATTGGTTGGTAAGGCTCTATGCAGAACCTTACCAGTACTTACTTGCCAGCCTGTTAATTTAATAACTCTGTCTGGGGGTCCATTTTCAGGTGTAAGCCATGTACTTTGGCTGCCAACATGTTGATGTGGTTAAAGATAAGCTTTAACATGATTGGCAGGAATAAGTTATTCCCAGGACAAGAAGGGCTAGCCTGATCAAGATACATATGCCACTTTTGAAGTTTGACAAAAATAGAAATACTGGGTAATTTTATTGGTATTATCTGTAGCACCATAGGTCAACAGAGCAGCACTCTTTAAATTCATAATCTTAATGCATGGAGAGACAATGTTAATCCAAATGAAACTATTACAATTATCCTAAAAGCTATGTATGTTTATCCAAGCTGCATCTCAGCCTTTGGGGGTCTCTATTTTCAGTCTTAAAGGAGGAAGTGAGGTATGGCAGGAAAAGGTGACAGGAAGTCTCCAAGGGTTTTGTTCCCTTTTCAATGATATTTAAACCATAGTTGTACTCTATCTTCTTGGTGTGTTGTATGTGTGTGTGTTTGTGTGTGTGTGTGTGTGTGTGTGTGTGTGTGTGTTAATTTCTTAACTAGGCATGAAAACATACAAAAAAGTCACACTTATTTAATAAATCAGAGTAAGCACACTGTAAACCTGTGATAGCTTTTCTTGAAATGGAAAGAAAGACATGCTTTTATTTCAAATGAGGCAAGTCAAAAAGTGTCCTGTTTCTTGAAATGCTACCAATTTTTCTTTAAGGGATGCTTGTAGTTATCATTGGTTAAGCATGAATTACCTTTTATCATGGGCTTTCTAAACAAAGAGCTCTATTTTAATAGAAATAAAAGCGTGAGAACATGCTTTTCCTAAAGTTCAAGACATTTTTATTATTAATTTATAAAAAAAACTATTTACATTGTGACTCTGGACTCCATTTACTGCACAATTTTCTCTTTAAAAAAGAATATATTTTATTTATCTCTCAAATCACATGTAAGAGCATGATGATTTTTTCCTTCCAAATATTTGTAATCTTATTGAAATTTGAGGGGCATACAAAATATGACTTCAGTCTTTGAAATTCTTAAATAAAATAAAAGCCAATGCCCCGAAGGAATTTGAGTGTGCCTTCAAACATTGTGAAATAATTTAATTTTTTTCTTCTTAGAAATTACTTACAGCATGAAATTTTATTTTATTTGATCAAATTACTAAACCACTTAATCTAATCACACACTACTTTATACTCAATATAGCTCAAAAGCACAGCGTGAATGGTGAGAGCATAGTTAAGAACAAACAAGCACATTTATGGCATGAATTTAGTTACTGGTCTTGTACAGTTAAATATATTATAAGTTCTTGCAGGTAAGAAAGCATAAGTGTGTAGAATATAGAAATGCCAATAAAGGGGGGTGGGGGGGAATGGGGAAAGGGGATGCCATCTGAAGTGTAAATAAAATATCTAATAAAAAAAATTTAAAAAAAAAGAAATGCCAATAAATATTATAGTTGATATATCTGGGTTAAGTACAAAGTTAACAAAATATCTCTCCTCCATATTTGACATTATAAAGCACAGATGTCTGAATGATGATTAATTTACATGTTCAATATCCTTAATTTTGTCTTAACCCTTATAAGTCCTAAGTTCACTTTTGCTGATGGTTGGAAATAACATATTATTTTTGTCTGAGGATTCATAGAACATTTTTCTGACATTTCAATGTGAAAAATTTATGTAGAAAAATAGTAAATGAATTTCACTGTAATACAACTTAGCCCTCTATATATATTTTTTACAGATTTGGAGTGTTTTCTGTATCCTCTATCTACATATGTGCTAGTCTCCATATACCTATAATCATTTTTTAATGAAATGAATGTACTTTTAAGGCTTCAACATTTTGTGAGATTAAATTTGCATCTAGTAAGGTATGTGAAATATTGCTCTTCATAGTGGTGATAAGCAGTGTGCTCTATGGCAGTTATGTGCTTGATGTTTTTAAAATACCAGATGATATTCTAGTCCTGTCAAAAATGTACCAAGGACAATGGTAAACAGAGAATGGACATAAGTACTTAAAATAGTGATGAAGTGTTATCAAATGTTAGAGGTAGTTTCTATTCTAAATATAAACATTACAAAAAAACATTGATAGAGTAGAAAATTTATGAAAGAAAACTAAAATACAAATTAAAGCTATAAAAAGTCTTTAAGAAGTAGTTTTAAATTAAAATTGATAGTAAGATAGCAGGCATGACAGAGGACAGGTTAGCAGGCTTCTGAAGTTGAACACCCAGGGAATTGGAGATTAAGCTACAGTGATCCAAAATGCCTCTGAAGAAGAAAAGCAGCATGTCACCCTGGACGCAGTGATGGTTCAATCATTTTCTCCCTCAGAATTCTTAGTTGCTTCACATCAAAGTGATTTTTAATCCTTCACGTTTTTTAGGTATGTATATCATAACCTTAAGTATAGCAAATGCAATTTAAAAACAGACAGTACAAGACTCTACTAAGTGTGCTCACCACATAAACTAGTTTTGGACAAGTAATCTTCAATTGATTCTGTGGTCCATAGAGATTTGGTTTGGCTAGGAACCTTGTTATTTAAGGTACAACCCTACAAGTAAAATTTGGAGTCTCCTAAGCCAAGTCTTTTCATGTCAGTATTATCCGTGTCAGTATAAATAATGCCCACACAGTCTTGCTTAGCTTGGTTTATTTTATTATTTCCCTTCTTTATGGCTACCCCATTTTTTTTAGAGGGTCGGAGTCTTGGTTGCATTGTTACTTCAGTCTCCCACAACCATTTTCAAGAATACCTTTGTCAACTTCAATGATGCTCTTTAAATTCAATTCTGTTGCTTTAAAAAAGTGTAGTTTTCTAATAAAACAGAGGTAAACTGAGATAACAACAAAAATACTCCTTATTTAACACTAGCATTTACTAATTGGACTTTTCTTAGCTCTGGTAGGCTGTTTCATCATTGTAACATGCCCATATTTTCACTTCATAGATGAGATTTCAGGATAGACACCACCATAAGCTACTGTGCTAGTAGGATTACCGCCATGTAGTTATACTACCAGGAACTAAGTGAAGGCAGGCCACTGACACTGTCAGTAGAGTTCAAGTGGTATCTTAAAATCAAACCTCTAAAGAACTAAGGAAGATTCAAAGATAAATTGTGAACCTTGTCTGGCAGAAGGTGTGAAGTAGCACAATGCACAGCACTGTAAAGATTAATAGGATAGAAGAAGAGCAAATACAGAAATAAAAAAAAGGTACTAGAATAATTTTCAGAAAATGTTTTTGGAAAGTAGGAAGAGGTCATTCAAAACATTGTCACAGTTAACCATAGAACAGAACTAACGAATGGAAAATTTTGGAGTCTGGGATGCTAAGGTTGTGGAGTTTAAGAGAAGTGAACTTAGAGTTATTTGGGGGTGGTGAACAGTTGGATGACTTTTGATGGACTCTACATTTTTCAGTCCACAGAAAAGCTTCATACTCTACGAGTCTTCCCAAATGCTCCATGTCAACATTGTGTAACGGTGACTGGAAAGGATGCTTGGAAGAATGTGGGCTTTGATGTAAAGAGCATAGTCTAGAATGGTTTAGAATGGGGGTACTTTAAACAGGATGTGTGAATTAACAGAAAAGACCTTCCCTACCTCCAAAACGACATCAAGAAAGAAAAGGTTGGAAGTGGAGATTAATGTGATTTGACGTGGATGGCTGAAGGCATGACACTCCAGTGTGATGGTTTTGATAACTTCACATGTTTATGCTAATAAGTCCAATATCCCAAAGGCTTTCACTTCCTCTGCTGTAATTTCCCTTCGGATGAGGAATGCTGCAGACATCTGGACTGGTTATGACCATTTAGTTCAAATAGTCCTACTGGGTTATAGTAGAAAGCAGTAAACTTTCCACCAGCTTTTCAAAAATATCAAAGACAAGTATCTTAATCTATATAGTACAGCAATTAGCTTTAGTGTACAGCTTGCAGCACATAGTAGGACAACTGGTGTGGACAGTTGACGAGGCTTGACATAAGAAAAAAGGCTTGGCCCTGTTCATGTTCTGTCAGCTACCAGCTTGTACTTTGACATCTTCTGCATCTTTATCTCTTTCAGGGTGAGTGACTATTAGAATGATGTTCACTCCACCCAGGAAGCTACACAATCAGCACTGCCTTGTGCTTTTGTCTGCGTTCTCTCTTATTTTCTTTTGGAATCCTCCATTCCCTCTCCATGATGTGACTAGTCTCGAACTTTTCTTAGGGTTAAACTATTCTAAGGGCTTCTTCTCACAGCTACCCAGCCAGCTAAGCTGCAAAACTTCTTCCAGGCCTCTTCCTTGGCAGCCAGATGCGTCTCTATTCCACAGCCAAAAATGATATATCTACTCTGCTTCTGCCGTTAGCCAGGAATGTGGGATGACCTTAAGCTACGTGCCTTGCATTCTCAATGTTCTGGGCCTTGTTCCTGGTCTGCTGGTTCTTTGGGACTTTTGTTTGCCCTTCTGCACAAAACTAAAGGAAGAAAGCAGTCACTTTTGCCTGCTATTCTAGTTGCTGGCTGCAATCTCTGATGACTTTTCCCTTACCAATTTCCCAGCTAGTTGCTTAGTAAATGTTTTGATTCCAGAGGCTTCAGTACTGGAAACAAAAAAGTTTTACACATTAAATAATTTACAATGAGTCTACTTTTCTCAGTTGTTCCTAACAGGTTTATAGCTTCCTTATCAACCAGTGTCTAATTCAACTTGCATTGCTAGCTGTAAAAGTTTATGCTACCATTAACTTTTAAACATTTATACTTTATAGGATATCACTGAGTTTTATAAACAGTGCTATAAATTAATAGCCACTAGCAGCTTTGAAAGCCTGTGGAATGCTTTAGACAGGCATAGGTAGAACTGCATTCTCCCTTTTTAAAATATCCAAACATTCCTTGGAGATAGCTACTTTCTGACAGTAAACTCAGGCTAGTTGACATTAGGTTGCATTTTGTACTTGGAGAGCAGGGTTTCCATTCAGACTGGACTGTGGCATGTAGCCGCTAATAGCCCTGAACTCAGAATCCCCAGCTTCTGAAATGTTGGTATTTTAAGGCAAACCACCATGCGTGGCTCTATTTGATCTCATTCAACGTTTAATATTTAGTGGGTTAAAAACAAAACGTTTTCTATCTGATTTTGTTTAACTCCTACCACAAAACTGCACATTGTCTTAGTGTCAATAGGATCCCATTTAAAATTTTAAGACAAGCTGAGTCATATTATATGAGTCAGAAACATTTCTCAGCAGTCATTCCCTCATTTTTCCTTTTTTAGATGGACCGCCATTAAGAGAACTGTGTGACTTGGATTGTTTGTTGTTTGTTGGTTTGTCTGCAGGCATGCCATGTTCCTGCTTCCCTGCTCAGAAACCACTCATGTCGCTTCACTACCACTCTCTGTGTCTGGATGGAACATTCACTAGGCCTTTCTGTACTTGTGTGAAACAGATGAAAATCACTGATTCCATCCTTTTTATACCAAAGAATTATATTAAAATTATATCTTAGAAAATAACCAATAACTCTCTTTAAAATGCACAGATACTCTGAGTCTCTGATTAAAATTTTATACAATTAATTCATTTTCAGAAAAAAAAAACAATTCTATCATTGCCCTAGCTGGTGGAACCTGTGGGTGGAGGGAAAAAAATCCAGCCAAATTCTGGCCCAAATATGGGCGAACTTCATATTCAAATTGATTCTAATGCTGAGAGCAGCAACATGGCTCTTTATTTAAATAAGGTAAAGCTTTCAAATGAATCATAAAAGTAACACAGCACGTGGCCTGTGCCAAGTCGTCATTTTTCATTAAGTGTGAGATTGCACCTGAAGGACAGCTTAATTTGCAGCTGCTAAAAATATTTCAACAGAGTGGTACTGTTACAAGTGGCAGGTGGTGCCAAACGTGAGTTTTGCAAGAACCGCCATCTGTGGGCTGAGACACAGAAGAATGTCAAGGGGGTGGTGAAGGAGATAAAGACGAAGAGAAAACAGTGTTGTATGTACCCTGGATTTATTGCCATTAACGAGACTAAAGATTCCATGCTTCACATAACAGCATTGGCCCAAGATTAATAAATAAGATTATTTATTTAGCTTTTACTATGTGCCCACGGCATTGCAAAAGGTACCACAGTATCTGTAAAAACAAAGTCCCTTTGCCAGAGGCGTGCCTTTTAAGCTACCCAAATTAGAGAATGCTTTCCAATTATGTTAACCTTTCATGGTATTTATAGTGAAGCTTTATGCTGGTGAGATCCATGCCCTTTGATCTTGTTTGAATGGATCTTGGCATCTACGTTTGATGTTTAGGTTTCAATGCACATTATCATCAACTTCCTGCTCCATATCCCAAGAAATTAGTCCAAAGTGTGTGAGGTGACTAATTTCCTTGAACCTTATCACCTGGGATTTGGCAAACTTCACAGAGTAAAGAACATTTCAACATGAAAGTAGCTAGTGAAGCTATAGCTTTATGTTAGTAAGAGTTCTTTTTATTTATGTTTCTCAGTTGGAATGGATTTGGTGGAGCAGTGACACAAGAATTCCTATCTGAGAAATGGAAATCAACGTTTTTCTTTTGGCTCTAGTAGTTTACAGGACACAGACTCAAAAAGGATTCCAACTAGGTGGATGTTTCTTGTTTGTTTGTTTGTTTGTTTCATTTTTGTGCTCCCTTCTATAAGTAGCTGGACAGACAAGTAGCTTTCTTTTTGAATGCTAGGAAAAATCTTAGGCTCCTAAGGAGAATTCACAAAGTTGTAAAGCTGGCCCATTGGAAGGATTGTGGTAAACTTTTGCCTTGGAGGATTTGGTGGCAAGGCAAGTTGTTGAACTGCTTGCTGATCCTCGGGACAGTGGGAATCTTTGGCCTGTAAAATATGTGTTGTTTTTAGCTCATTAAACAGATGGACATGTTTTAGGTTATTTTAATCTTATTGATGAAATCTAATTTTGAAAACAATGACAAACAGAAAATTAATTTTACTTCATTAATTATTTAATGTAGAAGGATAAGATCAAAGAAGAAAAGCTGTTCCTAGCTTCAAAGAGCATTCAGACTTTCAGAGAACATTTTGAAAACTCATCATTGTGCAATAACTTTTCAAAGTAGTTTCAGTTAAAGAAGCATGTCTAATTACTTTTCTACCCAGAATCCTAAATGTTTCTGAGTCTATAATGAGTTTGTGCCATCAAAGTAGCTTAAGCAAACCATGTCAAAAAAGAAAGACAACTGTGGTGGCACCTGCTCTTAGGCTGTGCAAAAGAAGCAGAGGTAGGAATATCATGAGCTCAAGATCTGCCTTGGTAGTCACCTTTGGGTCATCAAAATGGCTCTACAAGTAAAGGTATCTGCCACTAAGCCTGACACTCAGAGCAACATCCATGGGACCCTGTTGTGGTTAAACATGGGAAACAAGTCCTACAGGTTGGACCTCTCCTAGTATGGCATGGGTGATTGTTCCTACACATATGTAGACAGGCACATGAAGTAAATAGGTAATTCAATTCAAATGTAATTCAACAAAGAAAGGAAATGCTATTCCTTCTTTTAATTGAGATTAGTTTATTTACAGACTTACTCATCCATTCACCAAATCATTTGTTTTTTAATTATATATTGTTTTTCAAACAATATTCATCCACAAAGAAAAAAAATAAGAACAATTAAAAAAGAAAAATAGAATTTTATATATTCTAGCTGTGGTATATGCACCAGGTGACAGAGAATGGGTTTGCATACAGTGTTGGTCACTACTCTATTGCTGTGGAGAGACATCATAATTATGGCAACTATTATACAAGAAAGCATTTTCCCATGTTACAGTTCCAGAGGTTTGGTCCATTGTAATCATAGCAGGAATCATGGCAGCATGCAGGCTGATGCTGGGGCAATAGCTGAGAACTGCATCCTTATCTCTAGGCATAGAAAGAGACTATGGGCTTCCACCCCCAGTGATATATTTCCTCCAACAAGAGTATACCTCCTAATCCTTTTAATCCTTTTAAATAGTTCTACTCCCTGGTGACTAAGAATACAGATATGTAAACCTCTAGGGGCCATTCTTCTTCAAACCACCACACATACTAAGAGGTACAAGAAGGTACAACAATTTCAGAAGGTGAGGCAGAAAGCATAGAAAATACATTAAATGTGTATTCCAAAAGAGAAGAAACAAAGGCATAGCTCCTGGACAGAGCTCTGGGGGAAATGCAGTAGCTGAGAGGAAACTCTTTTATATGCAGAAACTAACCAGAGGGAGATACCAAACAAGTGTCTATGATGACTATAAAAATAAGAATTCTGTAGAAGAATGCAATGCTAAGAAATGGGCAGGAGAAAATGTCTTTTTATGTGAACAACACAGCTGGGAAAGCAACTGGTAAAGTGTGTCTTAGATAGTAAACGGGTTCATTGAAGAAACACTAGACTAAGGAAAGCATGATCCATTCTGAGGGAAAGAGATGCGGAGCTTAGGTTGTGCTAACATTCATTCTCCTAGTTTCCTTTCTCCCTTAGGTACATTATGACTAATGTAACTGGCAGCTTTTTTAACACTTGTTTCTTGTGGTAGATCACGTACAGTCAAAATTTTGACCTAGCTCAAGGATATATACTGACCGCATTCAGCTGTAATTATCAGTGTCTCAGTGTGACATTTGTCTTTGTGTCATCTTTGCTTACCATGACCACTCTGCCATATCTGTGGTACCAGGAGTTTGCTATATGGAATATACACTATCAGTGGGTTTGCACTTAGGCCTGTAATATTGCATAGGTGGCAAGAGGAAACAGATTGTATAGTAAAGCCATTAGATTTGTGCAGAAAACACTTTTATATAGTAATGAGAACATGACTGCATCAGCAAAAGTAAGGCTATTGTGTAGTGAAACAGTAGAGAAAAATTTTAGGGATTTAGGAGGCAGAGGGGAGTTTTGTGGGAAGTAGAGACTACTGAGGTAAAATGACTATTCATAAAGGCACTTGAGATAGCACCAACCAAAATGAGAAGTGTAACAGTGAGGCAGCTTTGAAGGGAAAGTGCAGCAGGATCTTCCAAGCCAGATCCAGCAAGTCTGAAATGAAGAACTGAGGAGAAATTTTAACCCGAACCGTGGAGTGCACAATGTAGATGTGGGGAGAAAGCAAGGAGGGTGTGCTCCACTAACAACACATGAGACTTTAAGAGAATAGAAGCCCAAAGGGAAAGAATAATGTAAGCAGATTAAGATCCCGGAGTAGTGGAAGGAAAACTGGAAGATCCATTCAGTTAAGGGTAGAAAGGAGAAAAGAGCAATCCAGCTTCTGGGCTGTGTCTCCACTGCCTCTTCTTGGTCTGCCAGCTTTCCTTCTTGCCTTACTGTGCCTTTTCTTTTCTCACTTGCACCCTCTTTCTTATTTTATTCTTTGAAGCAATCAGAGTGGCAATCCTTCCACATAGCAACATAAGAATGCTGTTGTATTAAAAATATGTTGTTGTTTCTTCTTCCCACTGCTGGGAGGATTTACTCATCCCTGAATAGAACTTCATCTCTTAAATCTTAACTTTCTGTCAACATCTCTGACCACTTTTCCTTCTCTGTGGACGCAATGTTCTCTGTCATTTCTGTCATCTTGTACATGCTTGCCTTCTTTGTGAGACACCCTTTGTTACTCACATCCTAATTTCTGAGGAAAAAAAAATTAAGAACCATTTCTATATTGTCTTTCTAATCTCTTACTTTGGCTCTTTCTTGTGCAACTTAAGAATTAGAATATTTTCCTATTTGATAGTTGGTGTCAGTGGCCATCATGGGAACAGGAAATACTCGTCTTAGTATCCTATGATCTTCTATAAACAAAATAAAGAGTAGATACATAGAAAGTATTTAGTAAAATAAAAATACAAATGGTAAGAGATGCATGAAAAATTTATTTGACTATCAAGTTGAAAACACAATGTATTCTTTTTAAAAAACATAAAATGACAAAATAATAAAAGACGAATTGTAACTATAATGCTTTGTGTTCTTATGTTGATGCTTGGTCGTGGGAGGATGTACTATAAATTATTGTACTTCCCCTCTCAAATGTATTAAGTTAATTGTGGTCTAACAAACATGGACTTTGCTGAAGCTTAAATTCAAAATTATTTTCTACAAGAAGAAATTTAACAAAAGATGTTAGATTGGAAGGTGACATTTGACCAACTTCTTCCTCAGTTTCTCTAGTATGAAAGCAGAGCAATACAATTTTTACATTCCCCTGTATCTGCCTTAGAATGCAATTTCCAGGCTTAGTGTAAGACTTCCTTCAGCATCATACTAGTGCTAATTACATACATGTTAACATTACACGTTCATACCTTATGTTTAAAATAGTTTTAATATAAACAATTTATGATAAACAAGATGTTACTTTAAATACTTCAAATTAAAGTAAAACCACTTTAAGAATTAACCACCTGAATTCTGAAAGAAAAACAACTTGGGAAAGACCACACAAAAGTTACAAATGACTGAATAGACAGCTTTTAGATTCAGAATTGTTCTATATTGTTTATGCACATGAGATTTAAACACACACACACACACACGTTTCTCAGAGTTGAACCCGATCAGTTTAGTAGTAACTTCTGGTCTATAACAGGCAGGCTAACTATATCACATTTTTTTTTGCTTCCCATTCCTCATACAGAATGTGTGTGTTGATATATGAAGGCATATGATCAAGTAAATTTTATTCACTAAAGCAAGTTTATTAATAATTAATCTTAAAATAACTTACTATTTCAAGAGTCTTTCAGACTTCTAACACTAGGTGATTCTGTGTTTCAATTATTACTGCATTATTCTTCTTCACAGGAAACATCTCATGTGTTCTACAATACTTCCAGAGTCTGTAGAATCAGCCTGAAATGAAGAGGTGTATAGCTTTGTGAAGCACACTTGCAGCATATTATAGCAGACAAGACTCAGAACATTTCACAAGTATAGGACACATGATAATCGTGATTATTTAAGGGTTTAGATCAGGACTGGATGACATAGATTTTTACATGGATAAAGTTAGTTTGTACATTTTCTCAGTATGTATGTATGTAACCATCAGTGTGAAGCTCTCCAGCTTCACACCGTAAAATTACTATAGTAATTTAGATGTCTGCAGTATTCTAAAAACCTTTTTCTATGAGTTGAACACAGCAAACTGCATGGTAACACCTTGAAATGATTACATAATATTAGTTTATAGGTCATACAGCCAGACCAACCTAGTTATTTACAAGAGTCTTTTTTAAAAAGGAACTCCGAAGATTGTTGATATACTTTCTGCTATTGTTAGTAGATTCTACGTCGTTTGTCATTTTTCCCTTTCTTTGACTTCTTTACAAATAACCCTTGATTTTATCATATTTTCAGCTATGTGGCTTTTGCAGTCCATACCTAACACTCTGAAAAAAATCTGATGTTGAAATCAATATAATTTATGATATAATTCATAATGGATTGGCATCGGGCCAAATGAGCTTGAAAAAGTGAGCTAAGCAAGGGAATATTACTTTCTTAAAATGTCACAAAGGAGTCAGAAAGAAGTAAAAATGAATACTATGTAATATTATCACTCATTAAATTACAAATGAATAAATGTGATGTTTTTCTCAGATCCTAGATTCATCAGTGCCCATCTCATCCCAGAGAGTGACAACCCTGAAGATGACAAAGTCTATTTTTTCTTCCGAGAAAATGCAATAGATGGAGAACATTCTGGAAAGGCCACGCACGCTAGGATCGGTCAGATATGCAAGGTGAGGTAAAGGGAAGAGGACATTTACAATTTCACTTCTTTTCCACTGATGTAAAAGAATTTAATGACAGATATGTAAATGTTAAAATGATTGAAAATTATATTATCATTAATTGCTTTTGAAAAAGTCATAAGGTTAAGCTTATATAGTCAATAGAATAATAATTTATATGCAGTCAATTAGAATGGCTATGATACATTTGAAAATGAAAAATGAGGAACTTCTTGGTTACAAGGAAAGATCACTCTTTAATAATAAAAAAAATCAAAACTGGAAAAAAGTGATTGCATTTATGTGTCTGAAGTTAAGAAATAGAAAATAATGACATATTGACATTACTGTGCACACTTGCTCTACGGAATGGCTTTTATTATGTTTCAGAATGACTTTGGAGGACACAGAAGTCTAGTGAACAAATGGACGACATTCCTGAAAGCACGCCTGATTTGCTCTGTGCCAGGTCCCAATGGCATTGACACGCATTTTGATGAATTGCGTAAGTGGCTGATGTTTGCTGCATGAGCTACATGTTCAGCATTTATCAGAACTATAAACTAATAGATTTTGTTTTCAAACAGAGGATGTATTCCTAATGAACTCTAAAGATCTCAAAAATCCAATTGTCTATGGAGTGTTCACAACATCAAGGTAAATGGATTTTTATTATTGTTTTAGGTAAATTGCACACTCTGTAGCTTTTTTCGTCATGTTTGTTTTTGAGTTTTTGTGAATCCCTGCTGCAGACATGCACTGATACTGACTTAATTAATTCTTCACTTTTAAAAATCATCACTGGGGTTAGGCTGCTAAGAGGCTCCTGAGGTAAAGCTGCTTGCTAACAAGGCTGAGGACCAGAGTTGGATGCCCAGAACCTACATAATAGAAACAGAGAACTGACTCATGCAAATCGTCCTTTCAATTCTGCATGAACAGCAGCAAACTATCTGGAGTGTTTGGAAGAAATACACATGTGTTGGCATGGCTATTAGTAAGCACATGCAATGAGAGATTGCAAAAAAAATATAAAATTAATACTTATTCCAATCAGAAATATTACAGGTGACTGTGGCCATTTAAAATAATATTGAATCCACTCAGTACTGGAGGTAATTATGGCTGTTTAAAGAGAAAGATTAATTGTAGAACCTAAATCTGGTTTACATTATACATTACATTATAAATCACACTGACATCATTACTTAAGAAATTTAACAGTGGAAAAGAAGAAACCGATAATACAAAATCTGTTTGCATCTCCTTCTGCCCATATATTAATGAGCTTTGGTGTTAAAACTAGATAACTGCAGTAAAGATTATGGGAAGTGAGTGGCAAGTGCCAATCTGTTTTTCTGTTTTCCCACTTCCTAGAGCAACAAACATTTCTCAAGTTTGCAGCATATGTGAGAATCACTAAGAGTGTGTTAAAACTTAATTTCTCATTTCTACAAATCATTTATACAGATTTTTTTCCATAAAATAAAAATGGTAGAAATTCATATTGTTTATCCCAACTAGCATTTCTGGCACTATAAGAATGAGCTGGATCTAAGAATCTGAATTTCTAACCACTTCATATTTTATTCTCATGCTACTGCTTAGAGACCAACCTGTTCCTCGCTATAGTTTAAATGGTGAAATAATTTCTTCTCTCCTTCCACTGAGATAGGTTATTGGTAATGAATGTCTCTAAATCGCACGCATCAAACCTCAGAGCTTCCTGGTGACTAAATATATATGTCATATTTAGTCATCTATAAAAAGGGGCTTTTGCAACTAAATTGTACTGAAAGGGGGTGGATTAACTAACGTGTGAGAGCTTGTTATTTACTCTATGATGAAAATACTAAATTTTATGCATATTTATGACAGTTAGTACTCAGCCATGTACACACGATACGTGGTTGACAGAGCACAACAAACATCAGCTACAGTCATGCAGCGTTGCCTCATGGGAAGGTTTTACAGTTAAAGAAGTCATTGCTCCTATACGGCATGATTTATGTGTGATTTCAATAAGACTTATAGGTGACAATAAGACTTATGAATGCATACCTCTGTTATTTTTTATATAAATTCAGTATATAAGTTGTGTTTCATGTAAACAAAAGGAAAGTAGTTTCATCTCAACGACACACTTAAAGTTATTTCAATTTCCTGTTTTTGATTTAAGGAATGATAGGAACAACTACCCTAATTCTCTACTTTCATCTACAATCTTAGACCTACGCTCAGTGTTGTATAGAGATAATGTTTAATTCCTCACAGATTTCAGATATGCAGCTCGTTACTTAAACTTGTACCTCATTGGTTTGAGAGGTTAAAATACTATAATATGACCTACCATGTGTCATTATAAACTACATAGAGCATCAGTTTTAGCTCTTAAAATGACTTCTTAAACAGTCTTGTTACTATGATAGTCTTCTTTCTTCAGTAACGATTCTTGAAGGTTAAAGGGTTTTTAGTTTTTATTTCTTTATGACATCAAAACCAAATATTCATTCAGAGGTGATCATCTATATATGTCCCTTGCCTGTAACTTTAGAAACACAGTCCTGCCTTTGGCAGGGACCGTGGCCTGCACTCCCTGCCTAGCTCCGAAATTGGCTGCCACTGGTCCCACTCCTGACTTTTCTGTTCCTCCTGGCTTAGCTCTGCCAACGACCAGCCTTTCCTGGGAGCTTAGATCGCTCCCCCAGCCCCTCCTGGCTTAGCTCAGGATCATTCACTACCACCCAACCCGGGGAAAGCCGCGCTGGCTGCTCTCTTTCTCTGCCCACCTTTGCTCCACAAATGGAAAACACTATACTGCGTTGTTACTATTTTAAAACTAGCCCGAAAGCACACTTGCTGGGCACTGAATCTCCAGCCCTAATCTTAACAGCTATCAGCTAGCTCCTTCCTGCCAACCTCCTCTGTCCCTGACTGAGGTGGAGGCTGCAAGCCCTAGGTGTCCCAGGCCTTACATGACTGATGCTTTCTTCTCCTTCCAATGCATCACTCCAAAACGCCTCTCGGTCCTTGCCTCCCCCTTTTTCCTCCTGGGACCCAGAAGTCCCACCTTTACCCTTCGCCCAATAATTGGCTTCTGCCTTCTTTATTGACCAAATCAAGAACCAATTAGGGAACCAGATTTTAGTATCAGCTCCTCCCCCTACATATGTCTTTCCTGTTCATCTTTAATAGTTTATATTTGATATGAATGTATATATATTTAGTGAATACCAAGTATCATTTCACACACTTTGGACAAATTATCATTTATTCCTTTACCTATTGATGTAATACATCTATGAGATCAAACTAATCCCAAACAGTATTTGTGATTGCAAAGAAATCATATTTGACTTGATCATTGAGATGACAATAAGTACATGTAAGCTACCACATCGCCACTGACTATATGTGAAAACCAGTTTCTACTCTCTTCTAGCAATATCTTTAAGGGATCTGCTGTGTGTATGTACAGCATGAGCGATGTAAGACGGGTGTTCCTTGGTCCATATGCTCATAGAGATGGTCCCAACTATCAGTGGGTGCCTTACCAAGGAAGAGTCCCTTATCCACGGCCTGGAACTGTAAGTAGCCTTAATAATTAACATATGGAATGAATATGGTTTTGACAAAGAAAACAAGTAATTGTAGCTATAAACATTAACACAATATAGAACAAAGAGTACATGACTTTAATAGAACCAAGACTAGGATTCTATGACTTTCCCTATAATTCTACATGTAAAGTCATATTCATTATACATGTCAGTATTTAAATTCTTTGATTGCAATTTGATGTTTCTAATTCTTTAATAAAGCCTGAATAATCAGCCTATACATTTTCTTTTCTGAGGAAATGGTCTTCATAGAACACTGAATCTATTTGGAAGTATTTAGGCTGTCTCTCTCTGAAGTTGGGATGCTGCTTATTCTGATTATACAGTAGGCTTTGCTCAGAGAAACAGTATTAAGACCTATATCATCATTCCATGTGTTTGGAATGAACTTGCAGCCATAACATCCCAATGAACCCGTGTCAAAAGAAATGAAGAAACTCATGCATCAAAATATTATTTTATGAAACATAAAAAGGAACAGATTGATAGGATAGAAATACAGGGCAGTCAATCTAAGGACCAAGTCAGAAGTAACACATTTTTCAGGGGGTTGAGAACAGAGAAAAGGTTTGTTTCAGATGGCAAGTTACAGTCTACTATTACGGGAAGTCAAGTTGGGGGCTTGAAGTAGGAACCTGTGGGAGAAAGCTTCTCAATGGCTAGCACCCTAGCTTCTGCTAAACTAGTATACTTCTCCCACCCAGGAGCTCCTGACTATAACAGAATTGCCAACAGTAAGCTGAGCCCGCATCCATCAGTAACCAGTTATGCCTCAAGGCATGTCCATCAACCAGTCTGATCTAGCCAAACCCAACTGACAAGCTCTCAGTTAACTCTGAGCTAAGTCTAGTTCTAAGATGAAGCTGAGTCTGAAATTCTTGTGTCTTTTTGAGGCTTAATGGCTCCCCCACCCCATTACTTTATTGAACTCTGCCATTTAGTGTGTCCGTTTGACCATCACAACCCTTAGTTATTCTAACACTAAGAATCTTTTACTTGATTTTTGGAGATGTGATTAAAATTTTTATGTAACTTTTATCCCAATATTCAGGAGTTTTCATCCCCAGGCACCAAAAGGCTTGACACTCGTTTGACTGAACTACTTGGCTAGTGGCTCCACCTTCTCAATTGTTCTCACTAAATTGCTAAGGCTTTTTCTTCTGCCTCCTCTTTCTGAATAACTACGTACAGTAGGTTATGCCACAACCTGGTGCCTCTCAAGGGTTTAGTGAACAAATCACCACTAAACCTGTGTGTCGATGCTTATGTTCATGCAGCTCCTGGCCCAGATCTTTTTTTTATTTTTATTTTTTTGTCAATCTCAACTAGAAGTAACATTTCTAATCAAAATAACATTTATGGACAATAATCTTACACAATAAAAAAAGGCTTACATTTGAAATGTAACTATTACTTTTAACTTCACCTCAGTGTTTTAATAGTCTGATGAATTCAAGTAAAGTATATTTTCATTACTTTATTAGATCTCGGACATTTAGCTCTCTCATTTTCTCTGTATTTCTAATATTATTTATGAGAAAATTAAATGTTTCATGTTTTACAAAACTTGTTCCTAGCTAATAATGCTCTAAGAAAATCTTCAATAGGATTTGAGAATGATAAATGACTATATGGAATATTTTGGTTATGAGAAAACAAATGAGATTTATAAAAACACAACATATTTATTCCAGCTCTTAGTAACAAATTGTCCTCTTTTTCTGAGTAGAAAATTTTTTTATTCCTATGGCTGACAGAGCTCCATGTTTTAAATTCTCTGCTGAAAATACCTTTTAAAATGAATATAAATTATATATGTAAAATCAATAATAGCAATTAAAATGTGGAAATGACTATATTCTGGACTTGGGTCTATGAGATAGGTTATACTAGAGTAGATATGTGAGCCACACATGCATGTGTACACACACACACACACACACACACACACACACACAGTATAGACATAACAGCCAATTACTTTTCCCATTTCAATGATAAAACTCTTAAGCAATGGTGGCAGTATTTGCTCCCATGAACTAGTATTTATTGTTCACTGAACGCTGTTATGAGAAACTACATCAGCAAGCACTATGCCCCATTGCTTAATGCAGGAGAGGAAGAAGAGAACGTGATGAATTTATTAAAGGTGACAGCTTGAACTCTCATTTCAACAATACTACTCATTGGTAGTCATATAGGCAATATTTAAAGTATATGCTATTGTTAAAATATAAATAAAATCCTATAAACAAATTATATTTTATATTTCAAAAACAGACAGTAGAAGAAAAAAGTTTCTAGACCCATAAATAATCTTAAAAGACTTTAAATTTTGCAATACTTCTTATAGGTTTTTATGTGGATATTTGATATTTCTATAACAATATTTAAATAAATTTCTAATTTATATGAAAGTTGGCAATATTATTTTTATCATATCTAACCCATGTATATGTCAGACATATGCATACATACCATATTCTTACTTGAAAACATTATTTAATTACTCATGAATTATTAATGAGTTTGTCAAGTAATTGGCAATAGATTGATTTCATATTTTGATCTTGTATGATAAGTATCATCTCACAAAATTTTATCTCTAAAGCACTTCCATTAAATGTTAAGCATTACAGAAGCATAGGACAGCATACATAAAAGTGGGTATACTGTGCTCTACACTGTTCTACATAATGAATTACAGAAAGGGGACAATAAGCCTTGATTTCCTAAAATCTATTTACTGACTTAGAAGAAGAATATTTCTATCCAGAGTTGGCATATAGTCAGTTCAAAACCATGCATTCTTTCTATGTTCTTGTACCAGTTTGTATTTATCTTAGCCATGCTGACTCCATTCTGATTGGTTAGTTGTTGTGCCATATACAATGGTAGACACTAAATAAAACCTCTGGATTATTTATTTTATTAACATTATTAATAATATGTTTTCAGGCTTATGTTATGAGTTAGACAATAAAGAATAATTTATATGCTTTTTAGTTGTGATTAATATTTGGGTGTTATTCTCAACTAAAAACAGTTATATCTGACTCAAGATAAGCATTGTTTCTCCAAACATCTTTAGTTGCATTTAATTATAGCATACTTTACCCATTGAGTAACACATGTATTATAGAAATGAAAAACAGGCTGATGCAAACAACAGAGGCATCAGACATCTCCCGAACACTGAATACCTCAGATATATTTCAAGTTTTTGTGAGAAATGATGATGCAACTAAACATTAATTAACATTGAAAATTAATATTTATTTAGAAATATATTCATCTACTAATTTAAGTATATAAGAGCTGGTGATAGCTAATGCTTAATTATTCAGCCAATTTCAAGTAGAAGTAATAAGAAATGATTACAAGTTTAGACATTGAAGTAGTGTCTTTATAATCTATAACCTTATTAATTAGATTTTATTTAAGAGATATTCTCCTTTTTCTAATAGTGTCCCAGTAAAACATTTGGTGGATTTGACTCCACAAAGGACCTTCCTGATGATGTCATAACCTTTGCAAGAAGTCATCCAGCCATGTACAACCCAGTGTTTCCTATTAATAATCGCCCAATAATGATCAAAACAGATGTAAATTATCAGTTCACACAAAT
Source organism: Arvicanthis niloticus (assembly GCF_011762505.2). NCBI lineage: Eukaryota > Metazoa > Chordata > Mammalia > Rodentia > Muridae > Arvicanthis > Arvicanthis niloticus. The sequence continues at coordinate 65,256,723 of NC_047672.1, forward strand.
TGTTGTAGACCGAGTGGATGCAGAAGATGGCCAGTATGATGTTATGTTCATCGGAACAGGTATACTTTTGTATTTGAACTGTATATTTTCTTTCAGAGTACTGTATTTAGCTGACTAAGTATACTGAGAACCAAGGCCAAGTTTTAAATTTATTGTCAAGGTAAAATAATAGTCTACTATTTGAAATATAGTATCATTTTGAAAATACATTTGTTTATAATAATAAATTTTCTTCTTAAAAAAAATGTTATCAGAGAGGCTTCATCTAGCAGCTGATAGGAACAGATGGAGCCCCAGTGAAACACTAGGTGGAGCTTAGGGAATCCAGCAGAAGAATGGGAGGAAGGATTCTAGGATCCAAGGGGTCAAGGACACTACACAAACATGGTCCACAAAATCAACTAAGCAGGTTTCATTGGGGCTCACAGAGACTGAAGTGACAATCAGGGATCCTAACTGTGTCTGAGCTAGTATATATGTTATGCTCAGGACTCCTTGCAATGGGAGTAGGTATTGTCTGCTTTAGGACCTTTTTCTTTCTACTGGGTTGCCTCACGCAGTCTTGATATAATGGTATGTGCTTAGTCTTACTGTAACTTACTATTCCATGTTCCATTGATATCCTTGGGAGGCCTACTCTTTTCTGAAGGAAAACAGGAGAGAAGGAAGGAGAAATGGGGACTGGGAAGAGTAGATTGGGCTATAATATGAGAGAAGAATAAATTTTTCAAAAGAAGACATGAGACAAAAATAAAACTATAATCATTCTACAAAAATACTGGTCTACAATTTTCAAAATGTTACATCCATGAATAAAGAGAGGTAGTTCCAGACTAAATATGACCAAGGAATATCAAATAAATTTAATACTTAAGTAATTCTTCTGGTTAGGGGGACACACACACATACACACATACACACACACAATTTTGCTCAATTCAATGACTGAAATTCCCAGGAAATTTAATAAATACCCAAGAATATGTTACTATAAACTTATCTGAATCTTAACATTATCACCAATGAAAACTTTCAATTAAAAAAGGGGGTTACCCAAATACTTTGTTCATTCTTTCTGCCAGTTAAGTGAAATATGAAAAAAATCTTTATCAGAAAATTTATTCAACAGATTCAGATACCTCTCTGTACAAATATGATACCTTTTTCCTAATCTCACTTTTAGAAACACATGTCTGCAGGTATATTTTCAGACTCAACCTTATTATTAGTATGACATGTTATTTTTTTCCCGAAACTCCCTAATGATGGTGCTATTTATGAAAGTACCAGTTAAAAATCTGAAACTTGCTACTTAGAATCAGATTTCAAGATAACAAAACCCTAGTTCTTCACTAACTTCATTAACTGACATAAATCAACAAGAAACAGCGTACTCCACTGAAACATTTTATGATAACACGTATTTTCCCTTGGTGAGAAACAAAGAAAATTACATTGACTGCAGCATAATAGCAGACAGAAAAATTACTTTAACAAATCAAAGTTTCATAACTTAATTGCGAAATACTGACGATATCAGGTTTAATGGTGTCAGGTTTTTAGCGGTACATTAAAGTCTACTTTTACGAATAAGAAAATGTTCCTACAAAATAAAAGTATCTTAGTAAGATTCCATAAAAGTCAGTGACTGTGAGTAGCACCCAATGATACAAATATGATCAAGAAATATAAGACAGTGTTTCTTTTCAGTAAATAGTAGCTTATCTTTTAATGTCGAATTATAACTAAATCTTTGCAGAGTAATTGGGTTTTCACTAATGTCACACTAGCCTTGTTCTCCAGCTGAAACCGGTTCAGATGTCCCTTATTCACCCTCAAAACAACAAGGTTATTTCCGGGTATTTGAACAAAGAAAACTAATCATGAGCTTTTAATTCCTCTAGGACACAAACTGCCTTTAAAGACCCCATTTTCATGAGGACGTTGAATGTTGTATGATGTGGATAATTGTATGTCAGTAAAGACCAGGGTCATCTGTCAGCGAGTAAATTGATTACAGTAATTTTATCTTTTAACTAAGTTTCACTTCATAGCACATTGATCCTTGTTGAGTAATCTGATTCAATTTGTATGAAATTGTTTGAAATACTATTCAGTAAAACTTGATCTGGAACACAGATAAGTTGTGTTTGGGTCCAGCAGCCCCTGTGGAGGGACTAAGTAGATTAACCTAATTTCCCTTTAATCTTTGGTGTTATGAGTTGACTAAGGTCCTGTAAACAATGAAGGATCCTCTTAAAAGTGGACTATTTTTAAACTCTAAAAGGGATAATCTTGATCACACAGAGCACATTGTGACACTCCACTGAGGAGAGTTGCCAATAAAATGAATATATTTGTTTATATTTCTGGCATAGCAGTAAGAATTTCTTTGTTAAAGTTCAAGTTTGTTAAAAGGAAACAAACTTTTGAAACTGAAAGTTCAAAGAATTGATCAAGTTAAGGAAAGGCTAAAATTGTTTAGACTCAATATCTTAACCCAAGAAGACCCTGTTTGCCTTCTTCCAAACAGTGGAATCACACCGGAAACACAGGAAAACGAACATTACATAAATGAAACTTTAAATAAAGATGATAGATCTCTTCATTAGGCATTTTTTTCTCTTGACCATGGAATTTAGATACTAACTTAAATCTCTATAAGTTTATTCAATGCTTTTTAACAATTTGCATTCCAGAATTTAAATTTTTTAAGATTCTAAAATTGGTTGTTCAGTGTATGTATTGTAGACAAACTGTTATGGTATGTAGTCTCAAATGTTTATTTTGAGAAATTATATTGTCATTCATCACGTCAGTATCATTGAACCTGCCTTAAGGGCATAAGTGTCCCAGCTTTTTTTAGAGAGGGGTGTGCTTATGGGCACTGAGGTTCTTGTTGTACCTGGAAATGGATAATATTATCCTTAACATTTCATGTCTACAGAATACTCTGTGGATGTGTTCTGATTTCAAAATAAAGCTGGAAACGTCTGTCATGTCACCTTGGTAATTTTTGTTTGTTTGTTTTGTTTTTACTCTTCTCTACAATGCATAACCCATAAAGAAAAAAAAGTTATCTACCTTAGGCAGTTTTGTCATGTGTATTGTATCTTTGAAAATTTGTACATTTAAGGTTAAAATTGTTTTAAATTTCTATATAGTCTTAAAAATTGAATTTTTATGCTTCCAAGGCTATATTTATAGTTTATATACTAACAGAATAAAATGGATTTTTAATGTAGAAGTTTACACATGTATCCACGTGGAAAGAAAATTTAAAAGGTGAGGTTTGGTAAACTATTGTTTTATTGGGACTGGGGAGATAGCTCAGTATGTGAGAATGCTTGCTGTGCTTGAGTTGAGCACTTGAGTTCAGACCTCTAGAAGAAACAGTATGAGATAATCTCAGCATTTCTATGGGGAGATGGAAGGTGTAGATCCAGAAGCTTGAAGACCAGCTAACCTAGGATAGGGAGCAAGGCATCACAAACAATGAAAGAGATCCACCTCTAACAACGTGGAATGCACAGACTGATTTCTAGACATTTTCTTTGAGCTTCATATGTGTGCTGTGGTAAGCACACACCCACCCATTCCGCAGGTTTAGAAAATAAACAATAACAAAAACTTATTTTTTTTAAAAAAAAAGCCTTATTTTTATTAAAAGCCTTATTTTTATTAGGAGTCAATTATGTTCCAATCTACTTGAGTTGTAACCTTCTTCTCTGCTTTCTTTGAAAGATGTTGGAACTGTTCTTAAAGTGGTTTCAGTCCCCAAGGAGACTTGGCATGACTTAGAAGAAGTTCTTCTGGAAGAAATGACAGTGTTCCGAGTGAGTGTTGCCTAATTTCAGTCATTTCCCAGGACAACTGCATACTGAAGCTACAGTAGATGGTACTCTGTAGACCTTTCCAATTAGTTTGTCCAGTAGAAAGCCAGACAGTAGTCAAAATAATCCTTGAAAGTATCATTGCAGTTAAATGTAAAGATGGAAAAATTCTTGGCTTGTACCTGTTTTTTAAATAATAAAATATATGATTTACATTTTGCATTATTTATATGTTAACTTGAAGAGCAAATGTTTCCCCATTTAGTATCTCTTCTCTCACAATTTATATTATATCTGGCATGATATGTAAGCCCTAGGTGCACTAACGTAGATACAGTTGAAGGCTAAAAGCTGAAAAAGCTTACCTTTTCTAGTTTTTTCTAAATACAGGCTGGCTAGTTCAGCTCATACATTCTGGCTCAAAATTTCTTTTCAAGTTATTTCAATCCAGCTTCTATAGGCTTCTAGCATTGGCCCTGTTGACCTTATACTAACTTTTGCAATACGTTCTTGTCTTCTGGTTCTTTATTCTCTGGCTTGTTCTGTCTTCAACTGTGTCTAGCTTGTTATCTCTGTAACCTGTCTCTGTAAAACTATTCCAGTAAAATTGCCTCTCCCTCCACCAAATCTGGGCAGCTCTCTTAAGTAGCCTCTCTTTCCTATATGTTTTCATGAGAGTTGAGCTTACCCTATCTCTGACTCATTCTGTCAAGTCTTTCTCTGATTCATCACTTTGACTGCCCCTCAATTAGATGTCACTTTCAAGCATGGCTGCTTCCTTTGACAAACTAAGTTTACCTTCATTGTTTAGAATGAAAGTTGTATATTAAGGCATGAATGTATTCCAGCCAGAGTGATTAAAAGTATCTCATTCTAGCAGAATCACACAGACCTAGAAGGTCTCTGGATGCCCCCAATACTGTCAGGCTTTTTGGTGGAATTGTGCTTTTTTTTTTCTTTTGCTTTGTGGATAGTGTCTCCTTACGTCAGGCTGGCCTTGAATTTACTGTGTAGCTGAGGATATTTAACTTCTTGTCCTATTATCTCCACTACCTAAGTATTGGGATTACATGCATGTGCCACAGTGCTTATCTGAAATATCACTACTATTGATTTTTTATTGTTTTGACCATTCTAAATGGAAAATGAACTGACTACCATATATATGTTCTGCATAGCCTTAAGTTAAATATTTAAAACAGTGAAGTCACAATTTTGACTTTAAAAATTGATTCCTTTGGCCATTTTTAAGTGTTGATTATAGAGTGTGTACTGATTCTGGTCAGTCATTTTGCCAAGTGAGTTACCTTAAAAGGCAAGCACATTGGAACCTTAACCTATACATTGAAAACTATAATTATCCATGTGGGCTGTCATCCACTATAGAGTCCATTTAGATTAGCAAACAAATTATGGGCAGTGAAAGCTAAATTTTTAAACGGCTGCCTGGTGTTCATTGCTATATCTCTAAACCTAAAGTATAAATTCAGTCAATATTTATTAAATAAAACAGTACTGATGCAAAAATGAAATATGATAAAGCTTGTCCTTTTTTTTCACAGAATCTAGTTTTCAAGTAAGTTTGCAGATTATGGGGAAGGTCATTCAAAAATAGCACACTATATTCCTGATAATATGATTCCATATTCTTCTTTAATAGAAAAAAGAAAAATTACTTTAAAAATAATTATTAACCTATCTTTTGTAAATAATGTCATGTGGCACAGTAGTACAACGTCCCTATAAACACCTAATTATTCACAGACAACAATGTGACCCACAATTCTTTCCACCGTTCATATATTCAGGCATTTATAAGTATTCGTGTGTTGGGTGAGGAGGGAAATACAGAGACAGAGAGATAAAAGACAGAGAGAGAGAGAGAGAGAGAGAGAGAGAGAGAGAGAGACTGAGACTGAGAGACAGACCAGCAAAGAAATGACCACTTTCGGTACAGTCTCTGCCCTCATTCTGATAAAAGGTCTTCTGGGTTATACATCTCAGTTTCAAAGACTGATTTTTGTTGTTTCTTAGTAGAGTTAAATTTTACTGCTTAGAATTATTTTAGTCATGTTATAAAATTCATAAATAATATTTTTCTTATCTTTTCACTATTTTCTATGTTTTATTAATTAAACAAATCGTGCATGTTTGGTAGTAATGCTATAATTGTAGCTGAATTCCCTTTTTAATGTTTCTGGAATCTGAGGTTTACATTTCACATCTTACTGCATTCCTTGGTATATTATTAAAATTTCTAACTAAAAAGGAGTTTAATTTAAGCTAAAATGGCTGTTAGCAAAAGCATGGTGTAAGTCAAAAGACTAGCAGAGATAGAGATTTAACATCTATAACACTTTGTTCTGAATTGGGGATGTCCAAAGACATACATTTTAAGCATACACCTGCAGTAACTGCTAGGACCCATTTTTATGGCGCTTAAGGTATAATGAAAAAAAATCTTTATCACTCTGTAACAATTATCAATACTTGACATTGTACTGTAGCAGACAAAACTGATTAGATATCTAAATTGTGTTAGAAGATGACCGTTGCATTTGGAAATACAGCTTCTTCTATAGAAGCTGCTCGCATTTTCCTTCTGATTTCTACTCCACATATTGCCACAATTATTTCTTTGGCACGCAAGCAGACAAAACATCTTTGGGCAGAGTTTACAGAAATATTTACTTTCAGCATTCTATTCTATCAGCCAAAGTTCATACATATATTGTGGGCTAGCAATTGGAATATTTCACTGTCAAGCTTTGTTTAATTTTGCAGCAGGGGACAGAAAACGAAAAACCACAACACATTAAAGTGATAGCCACATACAGTGAAAAGCAGAAAAGTGTTACAGTCTTTATGTCTATTTGACACTTGTGTCATTTCATTTAAAATAAAATACAGTTTAAAAAGACCGACTGAGCTGTACAACAGTTTGATAGGGTAAATACACAAAATTTAAGGTCATGATCCTAGCTGATACTCTTTTATAGTGTTTGAACACATTTAACGTTAGGCTAATTTACCCATATTACCACCTTCATGAGACCATGTTCTTATGGGTCTCTTTTAAAATGAATAACTCATAAATTTTTGGATTAAAACCAGGACATAGCTCTTGCCTTCTTGAGATTGGTTTTAAGAAAACACCCCAGCTAATCACAGGACATTTCAGTGGTTTTGGTTACAAGATACTTTTATTCTGGTGAAATCATGTTCCAGTCACTGTATAGAAAAAAAAAATATTCTTTGGCAATAAAATTTTGCAGAGTAAAAATTTTAATAGATAATAAGAGGTGAAGCAAAGTTAGCATTGGTGTTGGACTAAGAAACCAACAGACCTGCCAGTACCTATTCAAATTAGCATTCTAGCAGAAATACACATTCTGACTCTAACTGTAACTTGACAGCAATCATCTGAACTTGAATGTGTTTTACTTAGTATGTCCTTCTGAGTGAGCTGGTTCGTTAATGGAGCATCCATTTCTTCTTAGAGTGACGATTACAGTCTTGAACTCTTAAAGATACTCTTTGTATAGTAAAATTATGCTAACTGGTAAATGTTAGTTTTCAGAAAATTGTTATACATGTAAAAATCTACCCCAGAATACTGCCCCAGAATACATATTATTTCTTTTTCTTAAGTTAAAAAGATATAAAAAGCCAGGCACATGGTAATTTTTCACCTTCACTGGACAGTATGGGATCCTCCACCTCGTCATTCCACTGAGCTTTCCTTTTGAGTCAGTTAAGTGTAACATCCAGTCATGGCGCCATGGGGACAAAAGAGTTTATTTATAGTCCTATTGACTGCAAAGGATTTCAAGGCAGTTACATCAATAACACTTGCATTTTAAGCCCAATTTATGCAATATTCTGTGAATAGCTGAGCAAACAAATGAAAGAGTTTAATTTTCATTCAAATGTAAAACATAATTGATGCTTTCCGAACTCCAGTCTAGTAGCTTCTGAAGGAGCTTCCTTTAAAGTGCTAAGCAGCAAGTAAGCTAAATTGGGATCTTCTGGGATCAGCAGGTTGAAAAGCTTTGCAAGTGCAGAAGATTAATAATGACTAAATTGAAATATCTAGGATATGTGCAGTAAATTTGAATCTTAGGAAATCTTGAAAAGATGCTAAGTTTTTTATTTTTGTTTGGTTGAACAACAATTAAATTTGTAACTGAAACCAATGTCATAGAAACGATGCTTATGAAGCTGCATCTGCTTTCAATGGAGCTCATATTTGTTCCCAGTTATTTCTCAGAAAACGTATATCTTATTTAAATGGATGTCGTTTTAATGTATTGTGCATTAAAATTCAGCTGTAGGCAGTACATATTATAAAGTGTTATTAATTTCTTGATAAATAACAAGTACATTTATATTAATTAAGGGATACCATAATCTTACTCTAGAATGTTGACACCATAATATAACCCCATAGAATCTGCTGTGTGTTCAGGTTTGTCTCATGTTTTACAATTTACTTATCAGAAGACCAATTTCTATCTGCTTTATAGATATTTGCTTTTGCAAAACAAATGAATAGGAAATAAAAATTTAATCAACTATAATTTCAAAGAACTTAGACTTCATATTTTCATTGCATTGGAGTGTTAAGTTTTCTATGCCTTGAACTTTGACTATATAATTTCTTTGATACAAACTTGCATGGTTAGTTGTTTCTTTAGTCACATGAGGATTTTTCATATGAAGTGGTTGCCATGGAAATTTCTCCTGACACACTTAATTTCTGTTGTATTTAATGTGTACCAAATATTGTACAAACCAAAAAAAATCTTTTTATGGCAAAATATTTATCATGAAATATAAATTTTCTTTTTATGACCTGATAGTACTAAGTAGTAAATATACCATTTCTGGGTAGACACAGTGGCTTGACAACACTCACCACAGTTGTCCTTGTGATTGATAATTCTTTAAGAAGTAGTTATGACATTTGATAGTTACTATCACTCATTTAAAGCAGAAAAGTGTTAGGGATCTCTAAATTACTCCATTACGGTAACAGACATCCTCCATCATTCTTTTCTCTTGTGCACCAAGCAGGTTGTACGGAAGTTATTAAGAAAATCTTGTGCTCAGTTCTGCCATCAGATTTGAAGTAGAGCACTCCAGCCCTGCCTGTGCATATGGGGTTTGCAGCAGCACAGAGTGGCCCAGCTCAGTGAAATGAAGGCAGAGTAGGAAGAATAGACAAGGGAAGACAATGCTGTCAGACCTGTCAGAGAGGCACAAAGAAGACCGTGAGGAAGGTTAAAAGGAAGCAATCAAAAAGGATTTTGAGGCATAATGGAACCAGTTGGTGAATTCTGCTTCTGAAGATGAGAAGGAATATAGAGGAAGGGCTGGATAGAGAGGGCAGAGCCGTGGAGAGAAGTAAAAACATTCAGGGTCGAATGGTCAGAATCCATTTAAAGGACCAAGGAACCCATGTGCTGCCTGTCTTTTCTTATATATACATAGAAGGGACAATAGAGCATAACAAAGTAAAAGGAATAGATAAGGAAGGGGGAAATGTAGATAATTTACGATTTCTTGACTTACTGCAGACCTACTGAGTTGTCTCTAGGCCCATTCAGAGGTGACAAACACAACTTATCCAATTGCAGGCAGGATCCCAAAAGGTATCTGGATGATGCTAGTGTGTCCTTCTTGTTTGCTTCCCATATTTAGCACTTACCTCATTAGTCTCTTTCACAAATCTTATTTCCACTTATGCTATTTGTTGTAGGCAGTGACATTGTTTCTCTGAGAACTTGCATGTTAACCAATTAGTCATTAACTTTCCTCATTTACCAAGCACTTTTTTTGTTTATGTTTTAGGAGCCGACAACTATTTCAGCAATGGAGCTTTCTACTAAACAGGTAATATCATAATATGCAATAGTCAGCCCTGTCTTTTGTTAATTTTGCATTTGAACTTGATAGATTATCTTACTATTGAGCATATTTTATAGATTGGTAGGCAAGTGGGTAGTAAAAGGCATGAAGTGCAAAGAGGTCTTCTTATTATAACAAGCTAAAAGAATAAACATTTTATCATCTGTACCATGTGAATATTTCCCTCATAAATAATAACAATGATCTCTAAATTTAGATTGATATTACTTTAGTACCTAATGATAATTTACTCAATAGCTATTTTCATATTTTAACAGTGTCTATATACATATTTTAAATCTAGTATTGTTAGATCATTTTAGAATAAAAGATTTTAATTTTAGTTAATTTTACATAAGTAGGAAACATACATAATATAAGCTGATAAAACATTACTTTATATGTTCATAAAAGTAAACATTTGGTTATTCTGGTTGAAAGATCTTAACAAGTAGCTCCTATGTTTAGTAGTATTGTGGTCATGAGAAAAAGTGTTCACTTTGATTAAGCATATAATCAAGCACAACCAAGTTGTGTATTCTATAACTCTAAGAATTCAGATTTTCTGAGTAGCTTATGATTAGTCTTTTTATTTATAAGAAATGACTGTTTCATGAAGACATAAAAGAAAAACAACTAATTTCTCAATTCTGAACTACAGATATGACACAGTCTGACTTGTAAAAATTATATTTTCTATATCACTACCTACTCTTCAATCCATTAAATAAATGATAATTTTTGAAATAAATTGGTATACTGAACTGAGGTCTATTAGTAGGTAACATATTTAGAGGCAAAAGTGAACTAGGATGTCCCTTACTACTGTAAAAACGTGTCTATAGAGCTGTGAATATAAAAATCAGTTGGCTAGAGTCATTTCTGATATTTGCCTGTCTTGCCTTTGACAGTGTTCTACTTCTTGAACAAAACACTAAAGGTGCCAACAAAATGCAATGTGAACCCTTTCCACATAGATGTATCAAAATAGATTGATAATCTCCCAGATATTTAAACATAGAGTGCAGATATTATTGACCTGATACTGCTATCTTACACCTCATTAACATGTATTCACCTGTTCTTCACATCTAAAAATTGTCACATCTTGGCAAGGAAATCCGGGGCTTTCCAGGATGGAAGCTAGACAGGGATCATCTTTCCTGTAATGATTTTAAAAGTATTTATTTATATTTATTCTCTGCTAGATTTCAGGGACAATCCTTACTGAATTACCTCTAAGTCTAATTTAGTAAATCATCTTGTTTGAAAAAGAAATAAGATTTTAAAATATTTTAAAATATTGCTTATTAATACAACATTCAATTAAAAAATAACCACAATAAAAGAAAGAATCCCTGACTTTATATATGCCATTGATGGAAGAAAGATGGATTTCATTCATTGTGACACAATTTCACTCACTCTTAGGAATGTTTTTAAAGTGAGACAGTATTTCAAGAGAAACCAACAGTGATGAAACTAACCTTGTAGATAATGAAATCACATCCAGCTCATGGCCCATGATGTCATGAGGAGGCTGGGAAATCTCCTAAGGTGGTGTTAAATTGGGCAGAAAAAGCACATCAGGTTACTAGCTAGTCACTGGATTATGCTCAGTGATGCCTGCAAGCCTCTATGCTTCTTGTGGATAGCATGATGATTTTTTAGGTATCATTAGTAATCCTGAAGAATTATGATAAAATCAAAATGACACTGAATTACATTTAATTTAGGTCAATTTGTTGGAGTGTAGGTTTTCATGACCATAAGTCATTTGAATGACTATACTTTTTTTTTTTTGCTTTTTCTCATTTTCCTGCACGTATCTTTTTTCTCTTAAAGACATGTGCCTGATATAGTTACTATGAGTAATTCATTTTCTACTCAAGTGTCATATAACTATAAATTTATAATTATGAGTTTCACATATGCTTCTTAAACATTATTAGACAAGCATGAGATCTTTTGATAGAATGGCCAATTTGATCAGTGGCATTTTCAAGCAGGGTCCCAAAGCCAGTGCTAACAGTTACACTATCATCCAAACGTTTTGGAAGTGGAGACAGGAGATTCTGGAGCTTAAGACTAGCCTAGTCTATATGATAATATCTCAAAAATATCAAAAGAAAATAGGATGTCAGGGTCATGTAATAACATTCCTGTTCACTGTTACCAACCATGTTTCTGGTTATTACTACAATACTCCAAGTAATCTCATATTTGCTTAAATATTTTGTACCTGCTTCATTTCTCATCTCATTAAAATTGCTGTTATTCAATAGATTTCTAATTTTATTATTTTAAAAAGATGAGACATGTTCTCTTACTAAGAAATCAACAGTATTTCCTAAACTGTACTTGTTGATAGCCTCAAATATAAGTATTTTGCTTAGCTTTAAGCACTAGTCTAATAGCTATAAAAATACTCTTCTAATAATTTCTTAGATTTCAGTAAATACTTCAGCCTACATTCAACTTCACAAAGATACACACATGTACACAATATATAATATGTATATCAATATATATTCTGTAACTAACTATATATTCATATACATCTTATATATATTTTGTAAGTGAAAATCTTTGAAAATACAATGTTGAATATATTCATTTCTATTAGACAATTTATAATGATATTATAAGATACTATAATGATATTATAAGAGAATCCTATTGTCCACAATGAAGTTCTAATACTCAATTTTCATCTAAATCCTATAAAATTCAAATATGCTTTTAAAGTCTTTTCTGTGGGTTATTATTATATGTCTCAGTATTTATGTAACTCTTAAAACTTTATTTTATTTTTACTCATTTTTTATGTGCGGGAATTATCACAGTACAGTCAATGAGTGTGAAGGTTAGAAGTCAGATCTTATGCCCATCATGTGACCACTGGAATTTACATCAGAATATCAGGGTTAGCAGCAGATACGTTTATCTGATTAACCATATTCTGAAATAGTATTTATGTAAAATTTACTTAAGGCTCATTATATCATTAAGCAATCTTTTAGTGAAATAACAACATGTCTCTTTCTTCCCTGTTGCAATCATATGCTTATAGTTTGTTTCTAATTCACTTAAACCAGTATTATCTGCTAGACCTTGGAAGAAACGATCAAAGACAATTTTGATCCTGATATATAATTAATTGTTAAAGAGCCTAAATAAGTTATTCAGAAGAGTGTTTTCTTAACTCATCCACAGCAACAACTGTACATTGGCTCAACTGCTGGAGTGGCACAGCTACCTCTACACCGCTGTGACATTTATGGCAAAGCCTGTGCAGAATGCTGCCTCGCTCGGGACCCTTACTGTGCCTGGGATGGGTCCTCATGCTCACGCTATTTCCCTACTGCAAAGAGGTAAGATGAACAGTAAAGGAGAAATATAATGTTTATTGGCAGTCTGATTGATTTATTTTGTAGAAGAGCCCTTTATAAATAATCATACTGAGTTTTTTTGTGCAAATAAGATTTGAGGTGGAATTCGAGGTGCACTGATGTCTTCAATATATTAATTCTTTTGTTTAATCTTCATAAAAAAATATTTTATTTGATAAAAAAAAAAAGTAGAACATTGGGTGCAATATATGACATTAGATTCAGAAAGGGCAGAAGACCGTAACTACTGTTCAAGGGATCACTCATGAGCCCAATAAAAAGAAACTAGTAAAGGCATTTAAAAAGAAATTTGCCTGCAATGGTAGTACAGTTAAGCATCCAGGATGGAAAAGCCACTCAGCTACAGGGGTGACTAGCAGAAAACATGTGTTCAGTTCATGTTGGACAAGGGGACAATCAACTGAAGGTTCATAGGTATCAAGTGATTAGCTATTATTCTTAAATATATCTCCTTATGTAGCTCAAGAATTTTTTAATTGTTCCTGTTATTACTGTATCATCTTGTATTTATAGGATTTTCACTTGAAACAAAAACTATATAATAAAATCTGATCTTCTTGTGTGTGTATGTGTGCATGGATGTGCATGTGTGTGTGTGTGTGTGTGTGTGTGCATGTGCATGCGTGCTACTCATGAATTCCAAATGTATTCTTGATAGTTTATTTACAGTTATGTTAGAGAAAATTTTAAAATAAAAATTAAGTCATAATTAGAAAGTTATTAACAGGTACAGAGGAGATGGATTGATTTGTAAAATCCTTATTGTATAAATTCCTGAGTTCAGATTCCCAGAAACTAGGGGAATACCTGATATAGAGTCACTGAGAATAAGGAGTACAGAGACAAAGGGATCTTGAGAGCTCACTGATCAGCTTCTCTAGTAAAATTAGTGAGCTCCAGATTCAGCCAAATTAGTGCACTCTAGATTCAGTGAAATACCTAAGATGATGATGATGATGATGATGATGATGATGATGATGATGATGATGATGATGATGATGGTGAAGAAGAAGAAGAACAACAACAAGAAGAACAAGAAGAAGAACAAGAAGAGAGCAATATACAAAGACACCCATTCACCCATTTCCAACCTCTGGCCACAGGAAGTGCACACATATACATGCACCTGTATGCACAGAATACATTTATGGCATATGTAATGTAGACTTGCACAACCAAAACTGTATTGAGAACAACACATATAAATCAGACATAATGGCAGCTTTCTATGCAAACTCAAATAGGAAGGACTAAGCATGAGTGTGGGGAGAAGAAAGAATATGATAAAATGTATTGTATATAATTTTTTTAAAATAAAAAGATAATAAAACAGAATGGCAATTTCATCATCTAATGTAATATTATTATCATATTCCATAGAACTGTTAGACTCATCCTAAAGTTGCAGACAAATTATTTTACCAGTGTTTAATAAAATAAAAAACAGTTTTTAATTTTTTAAAACAGCACTATCATCCTATTCTCTCTTGTTTGCTGATGGCTGCATTTCTTTGTTGATATATAATGTTCAAGGAAGAAATAATGATGAATGAAGGGAATATATAGAACCTATTAAAGTTCCTTCAAGCTTGCCAGCATGCACACTGACCTTTTCGAACCTAGATTAGGTGACCACCCTTCCCCAGCCCACTGCACTTCTGGAGCACTGTGACTTTGTTTTTGCAGAGTGTCTTTCCAAAGCAACTCTGTCAGTCAGCCTTTCAGATTAGTGAAGTACGTTCTGCAGCGTTTGTAATGTTACAGATGTTATAGGAAAGCATCTACTAACTACAACTAACATCCCCTTAATTATTTGCATTGATGTTTTAGATACAATTTTTTGAATATTAAATCGTGTAAACCGGGGGTTGGAGAGATGGTTCTGGGGTTAAGTGCACTCACTGATCTTACAGCAGCCAGTTCAGTTCCCATGCTCTCAGAGATGGCTCACAGTCATGTAGAAGTCCAGCATCAGAGCATCTGACTCCCTCTTCTGCTCTCAAGGTAGACGCAGAAATGCACAGAGATTCATAAACATATCTATAGAAGAAAAGAAAGGAAAGAAAGAAAGAAAGAAAGAAAGAAAGAAAGAAAGAAAGAAAGAAAGAGGAAGGAAGGAAAGAAGGAAGAAAGGAAAGAATCTTTTGAAATAATTACCTAGAGCTTAACTTAAATTATTATATAATTTGAACATACTATCACAGTGATACTAAATGTAAAACTTCTCCTATAGAGTACATACATAAAACAGTTTTCTTACTCTTGCAAAATTCCACATTTAGCTGTTATATTTAGTACTTCCATAATTTGTTGGGATTTTACATTAGAAAAAAACTTAGTTTGAAGATAATATAAATTGATTAAAGAAACTGTGACTGGTTTAATACATTGAAATATACCATCATTACAGTGATAATTCTAAGTTATATAAGATTAAATTTTTATCCTTTTTAAAACTGTTTAGCTCTAGTTACTCAAACATACACATGGAAATCTTATATGAACTGAAAATAAAGACTCTCCCCTTTATAAGAAATAATAATGAAGAACATTATGTGATTTGGTGATGAGAGGTTTGAATTTTAATCAAAGAAGGGGAAAAATAAACATGACTCTAATTGGACCTGGTATTTATATATTGAAAGTGGTTCTTACATTCCCATAAATTAAGACCCAAAGAGTTTTCATAAGTTCTCTCGTTTTCCTTGTGAATTATGGATTTTACTTAACCTAATTTCATGTGTCTCAGACTAGATATGTCTTTGAAAAGGATGCATGGAGGCCTTGTAATTTATATGTTCTCTGTGGTGGCATTTTTTGAAGTTTAAGTGACTGAGAAAGGCTTTTCCAAGTGCTTTGGGATTCATGTTTCATAAGTTCTCTTGTTGGCTCAATTTTCAAGTGTACACATCTGCTTGATAGTCTCATTACTTCTACAAATAGAAATCTATAAATACTTTAGACTTCTAAATTTATGAATACAGTAATTAATTCCATATTTATACTTCTCAATGGCCATTAAATGATGGTAACTAATTTGTAGCAAGATTATACCTTAAAATTTATTTTAAAAAAGGAAAAAAAAAAGAAAAATAATCAGTCAAGATATCCACACTTTCTGTGTTTCATATCATTCTCCTTGTCTCTCATCTCAGTTTACACATCTATTTTACATCTAATAACAGGGCCCATCTCCTCCCCCCAAGTGTGTCTAACTGCATGGGTTCTGCACATACAGTTTGCAGAGCCAGGAAGGGACGCTAACTGGTTTGGTGCATATATTCTGCTTTTCTGTGAAAGAGACGGCCATCTTGGCTTACCTGTTCTCCTAGCCAAAGAAGACTTCACCCTTAAGTTCAAACTTGTAGCTTTCCTTCTTTTCTCAAATTGACGGTTGTGCAACCATAATCATATGATAGGGATGTTACAATTTTATACACCTGGAAACCCCAGCAAGCTAGCCATGACTAGTCTCAGAGAATGAGACTGAATGTAAAACAGGGAAAGAGCCAAAGGCTGGAGGCGCAGCTCAGTGGTACAGCACTTACAATAGGCTCTGATGTTCAATCACTAACACTACAACACATCAAAGAAAATGCAATAAAGATGCTTTTCTATAAAATAGTGAAATGCTAAATTAAAAAGCAACAAAAGAAAGAATTCTTAGATTAATACGTCAATGTTAGGCAATAGTATATTTTTAAAAGATTACACTTAGGTCCCTCTGTATGTAATCTCAGTGTGTTGGCATGAGACTCATAAATCCTTGATGGAACTGTAGGAGCAATGAGGAAGTGTATACACAATGAAGAAAGTCATCATTCATGTGAATTCTAATGTTCAACCTTACACCCGCATTGATGATCAGAACAATACTTATGTTTATTGAAGAAATGTGTTGTTCTTTCAAAATATTATACCTTATTTTCCTCTGAAATGAACTCCACAGCTTCTCAGTATTAGAGTATTATTGACTGATTCCTGGTTGAAAACAAGGCAGAATGTCTATTCGTGATGGTTAAGGCCCCTTTGGTTGCAGCGGCTGGAGTTTAGTAGATTTGTTTCCCAGCTTGGTCACCTTTCAGTGCTCTCATCCAGCCACACAGGCTGCAGATGCATGAGATTCCCTTGTCTATAAGATTCAGTACAGATCTGATTCTTCATTCGCATCAGAGATTTAGAATAATGTCTCTTGAATGCAATTCTTTTAGGCGGACAAGACGACAAGATATAAGAAATGGAGACCCACTGACTCATTGCTCGGACTTGCAGCATCATGGTAAGTCTCTCTTTACATCTCCATTGCTAAAGAGGTAGAAGTCCACAAATCGTTCCAAGAATAGTTAGAGGGAATGTGGTCTCTGATGAAGAAGATGCTGACGAACTCATAAAACAGGAATATATATTTTGATCACAGGTATAATACATTCAAAATATTAGATCTTATAAGATAAAGAACTTCAATTTCTTATATGAACAAAAGAAGCTGAGTCTATGAACATACTCTTATATATTAGCAACACAAAGAGATAGACAACAGAAATTTTCATTAAAATATATCAGATAAATTAATACATCATGTTAAAATGGACCAAGGAAGCCATGTATCTATGTTGATGATGGTAACTCTTTCTGAGTGTTTGAATCAAACAACGAAGCCACATCTTTACATTAAAATACTAGCCATATATTTTCTTGAAGTGAGCAATTTAAAACCAATACATTGAACCAAGATATTGAAACATTTTAAATGTCAGAGTTGCTTAGTTAAGCTGAAACATCATACAACCTCCATTTAATATGCATAAAGTTGCTGTGTAAGCTTCTTCTCCCTAGTTCCATTTATGAGATAAATAATGAAGCTGTGCTTCCCTCTGCTGGGGAAACTTTTCAATGACAATGGCACTAATAAACAGTTAAAAAATAATCGTTAACATGCAAAGCATGAACATTGTAACTGAACACAATTATTCTGTTTTCTCTTCAAGTGCCGTTTCCAGTGATCACAAAACACTCTCTTGTATTTTTAATTAACTTTGATTTGATTTATTAGGTGTGTACAATATTCTTATTTTATGAATGTTAAAGGGGGACCACCACCATACATAGCACTGAATATGCATTGCAAAATCTGTTACCTTCTTGAAGGGTAGGCCCCTCTGGGGGTAATCTCAATGTGTTGGCATCAGACTCATAAATCCTCAGTAGAATTGTGGGAGAAACAGGGGATGTTGGAACAAATGCTTTAAAATTAGTCACTTATAAACATTCTTGGCCAATGGCTGCTTTGTTGTGAGCTACTCTTCTGACTTTGAAGAAGAAAAAGACCATTGGACAGGAGCAAAGATTTTGCTCTGTGTCTCTAAGGAAAATGCCTGTACTAATGAGTGTACTCCTTCTGTTTTACAAGTAACACAGTCTACTACTCCAAACTACTGTATTTACTTATTTTTCATGAACTTATTTCAAGTGAAATTATTGTAATATGATTCCATCACTTCATAAGTGAAGGACTATTAATTATTAATCCATTATATTGAAGAATCTATGGACTTGTACCTTGAAAGCTAAAAATAAAGTGTGGAGACAAAAGCAGGAGAAAAAATTCAAAGTTATTTCCAGTCAGACTATAATCTATATTTCTGTATGGGCTTTGTTACATTGCTGTAATGGATATAACATTGGGAATATAAGAAGCATTCAGTAAACTCGATGTGATTTTTAAAATAATACCATTTTAAAGGAATATCATTATGAATGCTAAAATATGTCTCAGTCAGTAAGGTGACTCAAGTTTTATCCTCAGCACCTATGTAAACACCTGGAATCAAGGAGTGTCCTTGTAATCTCAACACTTATGAGGCAGAAACAGGCAGATCCCTGAAGTTCATAGGTAGTTAGACATCTTAGCTGCCTAGTCTGAGTTCCCAGTGAGGTATCCTACCTCCACAACTAAGGAAGACAATTACTGAGAAGTAACCATATTGGAGATCACCCTCTGGTCTCCATTTGTGTACCACACCACTATATATGTACACCCAAAAACATATAATGTGCACTTGTATCTGCATACACATACAGAGAGAAATATCACTATAAGTTATCATTTAACTAATAATAATGATTATGAACATATCACGAAACTGTTCTAAGAATTATTAACAATTATGCATGTATCATCTTGGTGATGCTTCTATTTGTTTAGCAACCTAGTCCCTTTGTAGGAAAGTACTTATACTATTTCAGAATAATATCTACCATGGATAGAAATGTCTCATAGACAAATTGGAAGATTGACCAAGGGCTTTTTAAAAGTGAGACAGTGCTTAAATAAATATTGTTGATCATTTAATGGTTTTACTTGAGATAATATTGCCTATTTTGAAGATATGTTTTGATGACAATATGTTGGTTCAAGTCTATGAACACTAGCTATGCAGAATTTTTAGCTATAAAGACAGTAAAGTCTTTGTGAATGAATTCTTTTCCAATTAACTCAATTAGAATATATATATATATATATATATATATATATATATATATTCGATGAAATAGAATTGTGGTTTAGACTTTCATGTTAAAAGAACTATTTTTCGTTTTCTTTTTGATTGGTAAGCACTTCTGTTTTATGTTTAAGATAGATGGGAGGGAGGGTCCAAACAGCCCACAAAATTCCACTGCAATAAAACACTCCTATCTCAAAGGTCCTTGTGCCTGTTGGCTGCTTTTGTTGCTAATTGAACAAACATAAAGCATACTCACCATAGGTTACAGTAAAGTTCAAATGTGTGGAAAGTAAGTTAGGAATCCCCATTTGGCCAGGCTCAGTCCTACCATTAGGGATCCGTGAATTATCTCAGAATAGTAGATGTCAATATTTGAACGTAAATGGGCTCCAATCCAGAGCCCAACCCTGTTTAAATCATGTATGTTGTCTTGCTAATGTCACTTCTCACATTCAATAAAATATATGTGCTCATATGGAAACAAGTAAAGATATGTGATGTTGTTTAACAGAAAGCTCCTAAGCAACATGAAGCCAAATTATACACTTCAATATGATCACTTCCAGCTGTAATGGTAAACATTCTCGCTAACACTCTGTATTTTACGTATCCTGAGATTTTAATAAAGTGACTATATATAAAATAACTTGAAATTAAGGTGGAAGAAATTGCACTTTTAGATGAAACCTTCAACACAATCTCACTGAATTTCCCCATTGTGCAAAACAGCACCGGGCTGAACTATTCTGGGAGAAACAAAACTCCAGTTCACTTCTCTTGATCTCAGACAGTCTTCTCTTTCACCATAACGATTTACCCCAAACCTAGTATCAACCCTAATAGCACATGAGTGCTGGAAAATATTTCTTTCCAATCATATACTAGGCAGGATGCTAGCATAGAACTCAGGTTGTTTGAAATCCATCCCTTACCCTCAAAAGAGAATATGCGCCTGAAATTGGAGCTTGTCTAACCTCGCATTTAAGAAAATAACTGGACGCATAAATTACATCTCCACTGTTGCCATTTTGCCCCTCCTAACAAAGCAAAATGAGCCGTAACACAATTTATGATTTATATGTCCAGAAAGCAGAAGGCCAAATTTTTAAAATCATACCATCATTTTATATTTCTGGATCATGAAGATATTTTATGCCCTATCTTCTAATTTAGTGATATCATTCAATTTCACATTCTAAGAGTTTTCCTGGCTGTTCTGCACACATGCAGTTCCTTTTTAATGTCTCACAATAAAATATCCACAGAAGGCAATCTTCTAAATTATCTCCACACCTAGCCCATCTCAATTTATGTCTTGATTGGCATCAAAACCATGCCCAAATTTCATAAACTCTCTTTGACAGTACTGTCTTGCTGGTCAAGAGAGACATAAATTTATTATTTTGTTGATGACTTTATGGGCTATACTTTACCATCATCCAAATATGAATGTGAGCATTTAACCCAAAGAGGAACACTGAGATTTGATCTAGGAACTGACGTCATCCTTTTAAGCCTCCAAGTTTCATAAATTATAAAGTACTACTTGTGAGGAAAATACTGAATATTAAATATACTACTGCATTGTGGACTGCTAAGAAATAAAATGGTCCAAGAATGTCAATTGAGTGCCGGATTCTAGATTCAGTCTCACAGATGCAACTCTTGTGAGAAATAATCTTCTGTGCAGATGAAGAAAACAATGAAAAAAGATGTCTATCTCAGTCATATTCATAGGTGGAAGAAACAGGAGAAAAACCCTCTTTGGGGTTTGCAATATTTTCACTTATTATTTTCTTTACAAAAATCAACTCATCTAAGATGGTATTTTCATTATTGTTTATGGGAGGTTTCCGCCTCTGCAAATGATTGTTTTCTATCTCCCATCAAATTGCTTGGGGAAATAAAATGAAAGATTAAAGCCTATGTTTCCTGTTCTATTTCTTTAAACAATTCTTCCTATGGCAGTCTTGCTCTGGCATATAGATTATTTTGCTTTCTTTGGTAATGCATTCACTATAAAATCATGAAAATAAAATGTACCAGATGTTGTACATAGACTTATAAAATTACAATATATATATATATATATATATATATATATATATATATATATCCACCCCTCTGTAAGCTTTTGTGGTTCATCATGCCCTGAACTAAGAAGCACTATAGTTATATCATATACTATCAAGTGAATATAGCTGTGGCAAGTATAACTATTTTAATGTCATGTAACATTTCATCACGTATTGATTCCATCATTATTTCAAAATATTTTTCTAAGAATAAGATACACTAGTATATTAGTGACTAGAAATATGCTTTGTCTAATATAATTATTCCTTCCAAAAGATCCGGCTAGAATTTCTTAGCCTATCAGTCTGCTTATCTCTCTCACTGTACACCAAGAAGTACATTGTAAGAATCAATCCAACCAAATAAATATACCACTACAAGAAATATTGAAAACTGTTTGAATTTTAGAATTCAAAATGCTACATCCAAGCTGATGAGTACTGTATAGTACAAAAACACATCTTGACTTGGAGGGTCAAATATAGTATATAATTTAAGTTGACTTTATCAAGTAGATACTTTATATGCTTATATTTTCTGTAAGATCTTGTTGACACTTTTGTTTTTTTCAGCTCACTGGTCTTCATTTATGATGATCACATTTCTTGTAGATGGATTAAATAGAAATGCATGTGCTCTCACACACAAGTCCACATGAGAAACTGCCCACTAACACTAACCGAGTCTAGTGGCTGTAACCATCACCACGAACATTAAAAAAAAAAAAACATGTCTCGGGCATTCTAATGATAAACAAGTATGAGTCTTTTCACATGCTATAGTATAATTTATATTTTAGATTTTTAACTGCACCCCAAATATAGAAAATTGATAAACTGCTTGTTAGCCATCTAAATATGCAGATATAGAATATATAGGAAGACAATGGTTATGACTTTTTTCTTCATTTTGATTTTTAATTTTATATTATCTCATTAAATATATCCCCTCATCCAGGATATGCCTTGTAATTGATTGCTGCTATAATTTTTTCATATACTTGAAATTGTTTTGTTGCTAAAATGTATTCTGGACAGTCATCTAGATACCAGTAAGAAAGCCTGAATGATTATTTTTACCAACGAACACAATGCTATTGTTTTCTGTTTCACCAGATTTGTGGGCTATGTTTGCTTTTTTGTTGCTTGACCATTTCCACGGAATATAAATGAAAAATATCACAAAAGCAATGTGATAAAACAACTAGAATTGATTCCTCTGAATACTGCCTAGTTACTAGATTTCCTAAGAAGCTGAAAGGGCTAGTTAAATTACTTCCTATCTGTCTGGGATTTTTTTTTTTTTTTTTGACTTGCATTTGATTTTTATATTTATTGCCTAAAAAACTCAATTTTTAATAAGGGTCAAAATCATCAAAATCTAATACCAGAAATCAAAGAAGGAATGACTATGTGGCCTCCAGCCTCATCCATCTGTCTCCTAACTGACATTACATTTTCCAAGATTGTTACATTGTTCACATTTCAATCTTGGGAGATGCTTATAGGGTTAAAATGAAGAATGAAATAAATGGGACGCTGAAATGTGATTCCTTCTGTTTCTGTACTATTGGAAGAGAATCAAATGCTAAATAAGGCCTTAAGCAACATGATATTTCTGGCCAAATGATGGATATCATGACTTTCTGTTGTTACAAAAGGAAGCAATTTATTTAACTCCGTTCTTTCCTCCCATTCTTTCTGCTTTATTAGTCTCATTTCATTTCCATAAATTATCCCACTAAAGGAGGAAATGATTAATTGAAGATTGCTTCCTCAAAAACATTATTTCTTGTCATTAGCAGCTGCAACATATTGAAACGTTGTGCTATCCAAACACACTGGCGATTTTTAAATAATTTTAATATTTAGATGCTTTCAATTACTTTGCTCTAACTATTCAGATGGCTGAACCCAGTAGAACTTATTATTCAGTTTAATAACTATATCCTTACAATCTATGGTGGTTTACATGACAAAGGCTGTAACGTAAAATACATTTTAATGTGTTTTTTAGTTATTTTTTTTCTTTCTGGAAGTATTTTTTTTCCATGAGCCATGAGCCATTGCTTCCACAAAGAAAGTAAAACTATTTATATAACTTGTTAATACCTTTATCTTCTTCTTATTTCATAGTACAATATTTTGATGTGGGACATACTTGATTTTACCTGTCTGCTTCTACTACATCTTGAATAAATTATTTTAGTGTTATTAACATTAAAATATTCCACTTAAACAGCAGTTTAATGAAATAGCCTATCACAGTACGAATAGAATTTCTTTTCCCTTTTACATTGATTAGGCTTAAAGTCTGTACCTGTGAGAGTCAAAATCATTTGAGATTTCAGCTTTTAAGTTCAGTGTAATTTATTTAGGCATGTCACTCAGCAAATATCTGATAAGATTACAAGATTGTCTTTCTGCTAAAATTATGGTAGACACAGAAAGTAAGAAAAATGGCCAACTCAACAATTGCAAATAATATAATTACGTTTGCCACAAAGAGTAGAAGAGTTCTAGAATTCGTGGAGGCATTTTCTTTAATCATTTTATACTTTCATGGAAGGAGGAGTGCTATTAAAGGCACCTCATAATCATCTCAGTATTGACTCCTTTTTTTCTTTTTATCACTGTTTAATTGTTCTGATCCTCTATATTTAACATTTAAGTCCCTTTAGTTAGTGTTAGTAACCAAAGTATTTTGCACACTTAAAAAGCCAATTTTCTTTCCTTTTTTTTTCTTTTATTGGATATTTTCTTTATTTACATTTCAAATGTTATCCTCTTTCCAGGTGTCCCCTCCAGAAACTCCCTATGCCATCCCCCTCCCTTGCCCCTTAGCTCTTAACACAGGATTTTACTTCTGAAAAATTTAAAGTATGCAACAGTCATTACATTAGTGTCACTGGTAATCATGTTTAACTAACTGTTCTGTGTGCAGTTGTCCTACTAAATATCTTCTCTTATGCTTTTGCGCAATGATAATTAGATATTTTTCTGTGTTATGTGTCTCTCTTGAAACAAATCAGAAAAGTATACGTAGAAAACAGACAAATGCCAAGTTCTCTGTAAATTCAAACAAGCTATCTACAGTGCTCCCTCTCTCAACCCCAAAAGACACAGAAAAGTGACTGATATGTGGTGACGTAAATATTTTAAAATTATATGTGTAATGCTAAACACATTGAAGTCAATGACAGTACAGTATTCTTTCTCAGTGATAGATATGGTATTTTGAAATTAAAATGAAATTGATATAAAATAACAATGATAGAACTTTAATTCTATTCATTGACGATTGAAAATTTCACTTTTGAAGGAGTTGTTTCTTTGTTATATGTGTCAATATATGTTTGTGATTTAGCACATGTATACACACAGAGACCAGAAGAAGAAATACTGAAGGGCACCTTGTCATGGGGCTAGATTTAAACTCAATCCTTATGATTGCATAGCAAGCTCTCGTGATTGCTGAATCCACTTTCAGCCCCTAATTAACAATTTTATAGTGACGGATTGATTGATTTGTAATTTAATGGTCTGAGAAATTTAAGTTGTAAAATTGTTGCTTTCTTTCATTATAAACAGTTTCTATATAAAATTCTATAAGTAAAGTATGTCCAGTTGTGTTAGAAAACAACTAGCTGTGTGATTATAAAATCATAGAATTTCTTAACAGATGGTGGAGATATAATTAAACATTTTTTCTTGGATAACCTAGAAATTGTAGTAGATGTTATAGTATATGCCTATAACCCCAGCATTTGGGGGACTGAGGCAGAAGGACTGTGTGTTTCATGCCAGCCTTGAGCTACATAGCAGAGGAGGCTTGTGGGTGACTCCAAAGCAACTGCATCACTCCGTCCTGCATTAAGGACAATTTCACCTCATGGAAGATGCATCATGGAGTCATCAACATACAATTTAAGAAAAACAAAAAATATTTAGAAGTTATAACTTCACATATTCCATAAGTGCATGAATCCTTATAACACATTGAAGATAGTTTATAATCATTTTTCTTTTACTAGAGCAAAAATAAGGTAAAAAAAAAAATGCCAATGAAGAAATACAGGCAAACTTTCAGAAAAAAAGCTTCCATGTAGTAAGAACACATTTACCGAGATGCCATGGGTGTTATTATACATTTGCTCAATGATGTTCCTTAAGATAGTGGGGAAGGAAAGAAAATCAGACTTCATTCTTTACTAGGCAGTTATTATCAAAGAATCTTAGTAATTCCTAAAACAGAAAATAACATTTCCCACAGGTGGACATACAAAAACCACTGCAGCACAACATGCTCAACACTCAAAATGTTGTGGCATAAATACCGTGAGCGGAAACAGAGTGCTGCTATGGGCCCTGTCAGTATCCACCTGGTTCCTTGTCCAACACAGCTTTGAGAAAATAAATTATCCATTAACACTGAATGCTATAGGACAGCAGCTCTCAGGTCAGTTGCTGTTTGTTCCAGAGCTAAATTTCAGATTAGACTTATCCCAAATATGCAGGACTTTATATTTTACAGGAAATGACCCGTAGTCTTCAGGATTCAGTAAGGCCTTTGACTCAAATGGAGTAACTGTGACCTCAGTGTGTTCTATAAAAGTACAATATATTGCTGTTACAAATGACTAGTCTGTGCAAAAATAGATAGTAATCAAAATATCCAGTATGGTGGGAAGATATCAATGAAAATAATATTTCTTCTGTTTATACATTTTTGGGAGATCAAAGATGGTCAGAAATGGTGAGGGAAAGAGTGGGAGGGTGAAGCAGATCATTGTGTCTTTTTTCCTGTGCTGTCCAACATTTTTTGCATGTAGTTGAGGAAGCAAAATCAAGACAGATAATGGATGTTTTATTGCCTTCTAATCATGATGTTCAAAATGTTTACACAGTAAGCTATAAGAAATAAAGTGAAGTAAATATAAATATGACAATGTCATTGTATCTGAGTATTGAAGTATAGCCACCTACTTGAAAGTTCTGGTCCTAAGTTAGAGGCTGATTGTGGTACACAGATCCTACTACGGAGAGTTTAACAGAAACAACTGAACTAGACAGAAATTTAGTCTTCGTATTTCTGGCTGACGCAGCAAGATCAATCTAACAGCACAAAATAGGAAAACCTGTAAACAAATAAATGCAGTAGGACATCTGTGTGCTGTTTGTGATTTATGGCTATTAGAACAGAAAATTTGCTTTCACTGGTTACTAGCTAGAAGATGTTTCTCTTTCTTTTTGTTTGGAGAACAGGGAGAAAGGGTCAACTCAATAGACGAAGAGTCCTTAAGGTATGTGTGACAGTAATTATCAAAGCAAACTAGGTAAATGCACCAAGCCTATGAACCAAAGTAATCGCAGGCTGTTTTCTTCCTAGGGCACTAAGAATGCACGATTCTTCTTCTTAAAAAAAATTATAACATAGGAATAAATTCTCTGTTAAATCATATATCATTTTGTTTGAGACTTAACTATAAAAGAGAATAAGAGAATAAGATGAGTTGTTTTACAAAGATAAGGAAATATCAGTCATTAAGATGAATTTTTTATTGCCACTTGAGAAGGTTTTGTTCCTACTGTAAAAGAGTAACTGAATTTGTTTTCCAGCACTATCAGGAATATTTGGTTTAATTGGCAATGAGACAAGTCAGACCATGATTTTTAAAAGTATTTTGATTAGTCCTTTGTGAATTTTATATGTTGTGTTTTGATCCTATTAGATTTTTTAAATTTTGTATGCATGAGCACGTTGTCTGTATGTGTATAGGTGTATACTATATGTGTAACACCCACAGAGGCTAGAAAACAGCACCAGATTTCCCAGACCAGACAGATGTTAGCTGTTATATGGGTGCCAAACCTGGGGTTTTCCATAATAATAACAAGGGCTCTTAACTGCTGAGCCATCTCTCTAGTCATAGATATAGCAAAGAACTTTTCTATTATTCAAGTCACATTGGTCTTCCCTATGTGTCAGCAAAATCACGTATCTTGGAGTTCAATGGAAAAAGTCCTTCATTATTATAGATACCAGCAGAAGAAGAAGTCATGTTTGTCTCCTTACCTATGTATCCACAAAAATCACATATCCACTAATGACTTCTTCATCATTATAGATACCAACATGAGAATATTTATCCCAGAGGACATGGCTAGAAACAAAATTGGTGTCACATATAGTGTAATTCAAAAATTTGAGGCAGAATGAACAAAATCTTTCCAAGTGTTCAAGGATTTCTTGATCAACAAGTTTAAACTGTTGAGAAATTAACAAAAAATATATTTACTATAAACACTATTGACTTCCATGGCAAACCTCAGTCATTATTCACGGTACGTTGTGAGCCACAGATTGTTCCAGCTCTGTTGCACATAGCAATTCAATGCTCCTCTTACCAAGGGACAGATGTCTTACAATATAGCACAGAGACATGTAGAGGAGGGAAGGCCTGTCCCATTCATAATAGAAGTTAGTATCTGCATATACATATGCACACAAATGCAATTGTGTGTGGACATATGAGATAAAAAAATGTGATACAGAATCAATTATTGCTGTTCATTTCTTTGTTATTTTCAAGGTATTGATATTTAATAAGAAGGGACAGATATGTCTCAGTATCAGAAGAGTTTTCATCCCCAACTAGGGCAATTGATAACTAGGCAATGAGGCTGGGAGGCATTTAATTTGGTGATGTGGTAGAAGTCATTGCAGCATAGGGAGAGTTGTCAATGAGAAGCATAGGCTGCACCAGGGACTTAAATAGAAACAGTTTTCAAAAGCTTTATACCTAGCATAAGCAAATCCTATTGCTTATGACAGACAAAAGTACTAAGTTGATTAAGACAAGAGTAAAGCTGTCAAAGAGAAGCCAAGGAGAAGGGAAAACATTTTTAAAATTAAGATCCTAGCTGAATTTGAAGGCGAAAGCAGAAAAATTTCATCTGTCTACACTGTCAGCTCTCTGTGCATGTGAAAATATATTTATTATTTTCTAAATTAATTTAATGAGTTCCAGATTGTTCAGGATGTCATAATGGAAACAGGATTACACAAGATAACACAGAGTTTTGTTCTCTCACTAAGTTTTACCTAGCCTCTCTGTGTCATGCTTTTGATCTGAACTGTGTTTCAGTGACCACATTGAAGGAGGTTACATAAAGGGTAAAATAATAGAAACTTAATCAGGAAACAGATTTTTGTATTGCTGCGTTTTATTATGTGCTCCTGCCATGGTCCGTAGCCTAACTCTGGAAAATAACAAAGGGTATGTCATTTTAAAATAAGAACAATTGAAACCATATTGCATTGTAACTATGAGTTTCTCCTGAGCCATCCCAAACATTTCACACCAGTTGGACTTCAGGACAAACTTGTGAATTATTTAGGGTTTATTGGTGGGGTACAAACATCCTAAACTCTACCTTCTACAAAGGGCTAAATAAATATTGGTAGGTAAATTTAATTTTATAGTTGAAAAACAAATACAAAGCAGCAATCTAACCTCTCAGAAATCGCTACTTTCTGCATAATTTCAGACTTCTAGAAAAGTAGGTTAAACAAGGGGGGGGGGGGGCTCCATGCATCCGAGGGTCACAGTATAAAGACTCGAGATTGTTTGTAGTGAACATGTACAGATCTGCTCATGTTGTGTTACTTGGTTGCAGACGAAACTCTGCATATACAGCCCAAACCAAAATGAATAATCTGCTGATGCAAGTATTTGTGGTCTGTAATCCTCGACATATTTACTATCTTCAATCAATTTGAAAAATGACTTTGAAGTGGCAACCATTTATCATCTGACTTTCCAAATGAATACATTAGAAAATGGAAGTTACTAACTAACATTTTTCCCGTTTAACTTCTTATCATCCGCTAGATAATCATCATGGGCGCAGCCTTGAAGAGAGAATCATCTACGGAGTAGAAAATAGTAGTACATTCTTGGAATGCAGTCCGAAGTCACAGAGAGCCTTGGTATACTGGCAATTTCAGAGGCGAAATGAAGATCGAAAAGAGGAGGTACAGGATTTCAGTTGACTGAGTTGCTTTTATCTGGTAGACATATTGTCACCCCAGTATCATTGACTTGGAGGAAGGAAAAGTACTGATTACCCTAACACACTGCTGAACCAAACAGTAGCTTTTTAGACAAGTACTCAGTGTGGGCTGTGTGTATACAAGCAATAAATGATATGAGAAACAAGCATAAATTGGTAAGAGTTCTAGCCCAGAAAGCACTGTGAGCATATATTTTAGAGTAATTATTTATTGCCCTGGTTTAGTTATGAAGCACTTGTATTATCTATGTTTGTGCATTAAGGAAAAAAAATCAAGTTTTCCTTGGTAATTTTAGTGTTTACTCACTGATTTCTTTTAAACCCTTAGTCTTCCACAAATGATAATTTGGAAGAGAATTGAGTTTTGATTTAGGGTAAAGAAGTTGAGTCCCACCATCATTTTTGATATTAACTATTAAAACTGCCTCAAGATCTCTCTCCTCAATATATTCCCTTGAAAATTGTAACAACTTAGACTAAAAAAAAAAAAAATCAGAGAAAATCCAACATTTTAATTACTTATAAGTATTAAATAAAGGTAACCAAATTGTTTCATTCACTTGTCAAAATCATTGAGTACAGATAAGTTTACAAATGCAATGTGAATATAAAAGTAAAAGCAGTCCTAGTTAGTTTTTGTTGTTTGGTTTGTTTTTTGTTGCTGTTTTTGTTGTTACTGTTTTTTGAAATGTAGATTTTAAACTGTAGAATTATATTGTAAAAATGTAAACTTGTTTCATACATTGATAGGTTATACTTTCTGAGTTTTCTATTATAAACCCCATTCAAAGAAATAATATATTTCTATATATATCCCAGAGCATACCCTGATATTGTTACATGTAGGACCTTATGAATTGATAAATAATTCACTAAACTTAAAAATATAAATTGTTTTCTTCTTTTTGCTCAAATGCTGACATGTTATTTTGTTCTTTACAAATTATATTATAAATTAATTATAATACATTGTTTTCTAGCTTGATGTTCATCTATTTCCCATTTCATTCTCTAATACTGACTTCATGTCATATTTATACATTTACTTTCAAATTCAAGTGTACCTTCAGTCTTCCCTCCAGTTATGTTGAATATTTTTAATGATTATAAGATATTCTATAAAAACAGCGATATTGTAGAAATTTTTAAATGGATCTGAAAAAACAACAGGGAGACGCTATAGCTCTTGTTCAAACGTAGACTTTTTGATTTTAACTTAAAAATATTAATTTCTAAAACCTACCTCAACTGATATCTAAGTTCTTCTAACCAGAAGAACTTGCCTTTCTATTAAATCCACATGCCTTCCTCTGTCTTATCCTAATAGATCAGAGTGGGTGATCATATCATCAGGACAGAACAAGGACTCCTGCTTCGTAGCCTGCAGAAGAAGGATTCAGGCAATTACCTGTGTCACGCCGTGGAGCACGGATTCATGCAAACTCTACTTAAGGTGACCCTAGAAGTCATCGACACAGAACATTTGGAAGAACTTCTTCATAAAGATGACGATGGAGATGGCTCTAAGACCAAAGAAACGTCGAGCAGCATGACGCCCAGCCAGAAGGTCTGGTACAGAGACTTCATGCAGCTCATCAACCACCCCAACCTGAACACAATGGATGAGTTCTGTGAACAAGTGTGGAAAAGGGACCGAAAGCAACGCCGACAAAGGCCGGGGCACTCTCAAGGGAACAGCAACAAGTGGAAGCACATGCAGGAGAGCAAGAAAGGTAGAAACAGGAGGACCCACGAGTTTGAGAGGGCACCCAGAAGTGTCTGAGCTGCGCCACCTCCCAAAACCTCAAACAAGTGTAAACTTGCTTAGATAATAACTGGAAAAAATGCAATACACATGAACATTTCATGGCATTATGTGGATGTTTACAATGGTGGGAAGTTCAACCGAGTTCCACCAATTTAAGTCCGTGAGGAACTTTCCCAGCAGGCTTTCTTCAGACTACCAACGCCTGACAGAGATCACAGGTGAGCGTAGAGATGTTCACGTAGCGCCGCTGACTTAGGGTTTCCTCTGAGAGTTCATTTTGCTTTCTTCTTTGCCTGAGAAATAAAAAAAATGTCATTTGCCGTACTGCCATCAAAAGGAGAAAAACTGCATCAGCAAAGCCATTTTATTGAAGTGAGAGTTGAAAATAAACTGCATGGATTTAGTAAGCAGATGAATATTCCAAACCGTGATTGGATTCAAGGATGTTTTGTCTACCAGCACTCGTGTTTGTATGTACTGGAGGAGTAAGATGAGGAGAACAAAACTGAGTGAAATAGTCTGTGGAGATATAAAAACATAAACCAGCCATCATCCAGAAGAGTAATGGAGTACACTGATCTACTACTGATTTCTCCCTTCAGCTTTGATCTAAAGATGTATTTTATTAAAGCTATAATTTAAATGTACCATGGCAAATATGCAGTAAAGATTAGCTGTTTTCTAAGCTAGAGTAGCTTTTGTCTTGCACTTACCACGCTATATCGTTTGTTTAATAATTCCAACTGTCTGCTGCTTTGTTCACGTTGTGTTTTTAGTTCTGTAAGAGGCAGTGTATCACTTTAGATCCATACTCACTATTAACTATTACTTAGTGACACCAAGAATTATGTTCTTCCCCTTCGAAGAAACCAAACAGATAGGAGGTTATCGCCCTGACTTGTAAAGGTATTACCTAAGTTAACTCTCACATACATAATGTTTTTAGCCAACCAAAAATTAAGACATCACAAAAGAGAAGAAAACAGTCATTAGAGGCATCCTGAAGGATCAAGAGCAAAAATAAAAGAGCTGTGTGTCTCACAAAAAGAACATTGTCTTAACGGAGTGCTAATAAAACGTTCTTTACTTGATTTGAATATTTGCATGATGTGTGAGGCATAGGACTCTCTCATGGTTCCACATCCCACTAAAGATTCTATTTTCAGTCATTTAATGATTTCTGAAATAGAGATCAGTGACATTCAAAACACATTCTAACAACAAAATGACACATTTTGCAACCATTTCATTGTAAATCAGCTAAATTTTAATCCACCCGGTATGATACAATTATTTGTATGAACGACTTATCAAGTATTTTTATCTCAATAAGAGTGAATTTATAAACTATCACCAGATCAACACACTTCACTTAGAAAGTGCAAAGATTTTCTGTTTTATGAGTAATGTATAACACAAAATATTTCAGAATATATACCCTTTAATGGTTGGAGATGATATCCTAAGAATCACTGAGTTCAAAATGCTTAATAATTTCTACATTATAGAACAGTACATTGGTGCTACATGCCTCATTTCAGGAATTCCTCCTTCAAATCCTTCAGCATGCACAAAAATTCGAAGTAAATATCTTCTTGCTAATTAATGAAATGACATTGATATTTTAACTTTAATTGTCTCCTAATTCTAATTAACTCAGCATTAACTTCTCACCTTGGCTACACCAATTGTTATTCCCTCTCCACTGAAATATTTCACAGATGGAAGTTTGTGTTTCAGTTTTAATGATTATTTAAATAAACAATTTGTTGACATGTCTTTCAAATAAAAGCCTAAAATCATTCTGCATCTGATTTTAGGCTCCTTGACTAGCATGGTGTTGCTTTTGGAAATACTGAAAGGCAAGCTGAATTGATGAATTATTTGAAGATCATACTCTGAATAGACAGTAATGTCAGGATTAAGTCAGAGACAGAGTGATGCTCCAAATAAGCCTTTCTCTCATTTAGTAGGGTCTTAACTGTCCACACATTTGATGTTATGTTTCATTCTAAATTTGCAGCTGATACAAGTATATTTGCAATTACATAACTCTCCCGTTTCTTTCTAGCTCTTAACAATAAAAGACCTAATGGAATGAAGGTTGTATGATAACTTTATGAATGCCTTTCAAACTCTGAATGCATTTTGTTTAGCACTATGAAATAGCAATAGAAAATGGCTTAGGTTTCCATTAAAAGTGTTACAAACAAACAAATATATTGACATGTCTCATTCAGTTACCATGTCTAAGTTTTCAAAGATCTAACTTGCAAATAAATAAATAAATAAATAAATAAATAAATAAATTTCTTTTATGACAGTTATAACCTGTCATTGCATATTGAGAGAGGACAGTTTGCACGAAGAAGAATAAATGTCTCATTTACTAAGTAATTTAGCTGGACTTTGGCATATGCATGTATCATCACAGGTAAGACCTGCGTGCGAGATGCATGTGACCTTAAGCAAATGACCACTGCAGTCTTACAATGATCTCAAGTTGAAAACGACACATCACAGTGAAGAGAGCAGGCCCCCGCTGATTGCAAATGTAAAGTGTAAATGCATGCAGATGCACACTTATTGCTTCTTTCATGTATAATTTAGTGATTTATAATGGTGTGTGTTTAATATTTTTGCTACCTACACATTAGACAAAGAGGTGTAAATAATTTTGAAAAGAGTAGAAAGAACGTCGTAAAATACAAGCATCTATAGATGCTCCATTCCGGTTTGTTCACCATCATCCTCAAGTGCAAGGTTTCCCATACAAGTGATGCGGTGGTTTATGTACTACTTAAGGGCAGAGAGGCTGTGCCCCTCCACGAGCATGCTTTTTGCCAGGTCGTAAAATGTTCCATATCTGTATTTATCATTGCATTTCAGATGGGAACTAGAGAACTGGAGAGAAAAATGTAATGATATTGCTGCTGTAAATTATTTCTTTTTAGCATGTATTAGTTGTGCTAAATACACATTTCTTCAAAATATTTGAATTCAGATGTCTTTACTGTTCCCTGTATCATATGGTATTGAGGAACATAAGCCTCAAAACCTTCAAGAACCAGTCAGGGAGCTACATAATTAGCTAACAAATTTCTTCCTTGTAGTATTCTGTAAACTGTGTTCTATATTTATAGTGATGATGTGAATTTTTATGCCCTTTAAATTAAATGTTGTTCTCTTTATATCATACCTGGAAAGAAAACACAGGGATCAAAGTCTTTAGTCAATGCATTATGATGTGAAACATCATAATTCAAGATCAATATAGATTCCAGATGACTGGCATCCAGAGACCTTCCCTGAAGCTCATGGGCAAGCATTATTTTAACATGGATTTATTAGTGTAATGTTTTCAAATCTTTCTCTTATGAATTAATATTTTAATTAAATGAAAGTCTGTCAGGGTTTGGGGTTTCAAAGACATATTTGACAAACACGTCTTAACACATATAACAACATGATAGTTACAAACTGGTCTGATGCTAAAGAATCCAATGCTTTTAATTTTAACTTGGTAATAATTATTTAAGGTCAATGTTAATGTTTACAGTATATCTTTCCTTAAAGAAGAAAACATTATTTTCAAATGTATGCAAATCATATTAGTTTTATTTTAAAATTTTTTCTATACTAGTTAATTCAAGAATCACACATTTGTACAGTAATAGATAAAGACAAACTCAGAGTGAAGGAGAGAAGGGTGACGCAGAAATGGGTTTTCTTATAGCTGGTCAATTTTCCTGATCAACCTAACCAAAGAAAAACATTATTTCTTCATTTCAAACACCCAAGTGCACAGACACAGGCTACAGTATAAATAAATACTAATATTTATAAATAAATAAATACAGTATAAACCAATACAAGAGAGATGATTTTTAAGCTATGATACTGGGAGCCAGATGTGACAGCACCAGACTGCAATTCCAAAAGGTGGACCAAGCAAGAGGATTGTGGGTGGGAAGTCCACCTGAGCTAACTAATGGAACCCTACCTCAAACCAACAAAATGATTAAAAAGAAAATAAAGTATATCTTCTAGTTACTTTGTCGCTCAAAACTAGGCTTCTATCCACTCAAGTCTTATGGACAGATCGATCATGACTGTGAACTTGTGAGTGGTTGTGCTGCTAAGCTGAAGCTCATAATGAAATGAACTGTGACGGGAGTTATCATCACCATGTGTGATAATCCTTTTCTCTTACAAATAGCCTTGCCCTGCTTATACTTTGCCTGCTGCACTTATCACAGTGATGTAATGTACCTGCTATGTACATATTCTCTTTCTAGACTGATATTTCCTTGAAGTCAAGAGCTTTGTTTTTGTTTGTGACATGGTCACTTGTAGCTCAGGCTGGCCTTGAACGCACTCTATAACCAAAAGGATGATTTTGAGTCTAATCATCCCGACTTACCTCCTGAGTGCTCACACATGCACCACCATGCCTAACAGGGTTTGTTGTCCAGTTGGTTTTCTTGCTGGTGCCTTGTATGATGCCAAGTAAAGCTAGAGTTCGGCAAATCATTGCTGAATAGAACACGTTGGAATGTGCTAAGTGCCAAAAAAAAGGTTCCAGCGTAAATGCTGTCACTCAGAAGGAAGGGAGGAACTAAGGTTTGACGAGAGTTCAGGAGCGTTTCAGAGATGTGACATGACTTGAACTATCAGTTGGATTTTCCTAGAAAGAAAAGCACCTCTAGGTAGAAGAAATACAACTAAGAAGGAACAATGAAAATTTTTATTCTTTTTTTTTTTTGCCAGAAGACAAGAATTCCAAATGAATGGAGCACAAGTGTTCATTCAACAAAACAAACAAACAAACAAACAAACAAACTATCACTTATTTAAGTCAAAATGGTGTCCTAATTTCTAAGTTTGAATTACTGTCCTCTGGGCTTCAGCCTCATTGTTATTTCTGGCATATATAATTCTATGTCCGGTATTTTTCGTTACTTCCTCCACACACCCCTTAGTTTCCACCCTTTTTTTCTTTTCCTTTTATTAGAAAAATATTTTTCCCCTCACATAATATATCTCCAATTATACTTTCCTCTTCATCTCCTCCTCCAAGTTTCTCCCCACACCCTTTCTCCCATAGGAATTCACTTCCTTTCTGCCTCTCATTAGAAAACAAGCAGGCTTCTAAGGAATAATAATTAAATTAAATTAAATTAAATAAGATAAAACAGAATCTAATGAGTGGGTCACTGTTTCTTCTGCCTTCTTGTTGGATATTTTTCTTCTGTTTATTTCATTCAACTCCAATACTTAATACTGACCTCATTTGTCTCCTCTCAGTGGAGGCTGTACTAATGGACATTCAAATTATGTTCTGCCAGAATATTTTCTCTAGTTTTATTTAAATTGATGTATTTATTTACATCCCAAATTCAACACCCCTCTTGGTCCTCTCTCATAGGATTCCTCTCCCCATTCTCCCACCTTCATCTCTGAGAGGGTGTCCCCCTCCTGTATCTTCCCATCCTGGAGAATCAAGTATCTGCAAGATTAGGCACATCCTCTCGAATTGAGACGAGACAATGGAACCTTCTGCTACATATGTGCCTGAAGTCTCATACCAGCCAATGTATGCTCTTTGGTCTGCAAGCACACAGCATCACTAATAGTGTCAGAGATGGATGCCTGCTCATGGGATGAATCCCAAGTTGAGGGATCCTGGTCACTGGTTGGCCATTCCTTCAGTTTCTGATCCATCTTATCCCTGCATTTCTTTTAACCAGAAATCATTTGGGGTCAAAAGTTTTGTAGGCGGACTGGTCACCATGTGTCAGCTAGAATTCTGAGTTCCACAGAGGAGTGGCAGAAAGATATGGACTTCTTTGTTTAACCCCTCTGTGCAACAACTAAGTTCAAATGACAATTTCTGTTCTGCTCATCTATCTGTAATGTTGGAAAATGTGGCCGTGATAACCAGCTTAGCCTCACTAGTTAGCAGCATGGCTACTATAAAAAAACCTTTCAAGTATGAAATCTGTATTTATTCAAGGACTAATTCATAGCCAAGAAATGCTGTATGTCAGGCAAGCACATGTGATTAAAGGCAAAGATATATATTTAAAAAAATATAAAACTAGAAATAAAGATAAAAGTCTTAGGTTCATTTTGAGTTTGTCAACTGCACCCTATTATATTTAATTGTCACTATTATTTTCATAGAACAAAATGTATCTTATTTCTTTTGATCTTTACATGACATGAATAGATATAATGTTTATTTATATAGAACATAAACAAAAATCCTCATAAATATGTTCAAGCCATCACAAGATAATTTTGAAGGTTTAACACAACCCTCTTCTCTTTGTAAGTTTCGTTAAGAATTAGACACCAGTAAAAGCATTTTAAATCCATGTTGCTTGTGTAGCCTGTTTCTTAATGGTTTGTTTATCTTGTTGATAGCTAAATCCAGAAAAGTTTAAACTTTCAAAAGACAAACTTGTTTCAAATATAAACAGCTCTTCTACTTTAGTTGACATTTTTAAAGGAATTTATATTGCTAGGGTGGGTGCTTCCCAAGATTCCAAAAGACAGTGACATTTTTTATCATCAAATTATTCACGCAATGATTCAAGCTATTGCCAAATATAAGCACACATCAATTTAGCCCTTAGTCTTTGTACACTTTTCCATACATTCCTATCAAACCTGGACCATGGCTAATCTATGTATCTCATTTGAATTTTTTTTAATCTACTTACTATGAGCAAACTCACTGGATATTTTCATTTTTAAGGTACTTTGAACATAATGACAAGTCTATTGAAGTTATTTAATTGTATTTGGTTTGAGTTAAGTGAGTGAAATTATCATCTAGTAATTACTATATAGAATAAG
Organism: Arvicanthis niloticus; assembly: GCF_011762505.2. Taxonomy (NCBI): domain Eukaryota; kingdom Metazoa; phylum Chordata; class Mammalia; order Rodentia; family Muridae; genus Arvicanthis; species Arvicanthis niloticus. Next base: position 65,295,168 of record NC_047672.1, read on the forward strand.
AAAAAAACTTGGTATCTATATGAAGAAGTGTACTACTAATGGCTATACTAAACATTTCCATTTATTAAAGGTATTCACTCAAAAGCATAAGTTTATACAAATACCAAAAATATTGTGTTTCCATTTAAACAGTTGTTTACTCATTTGGCATTGAAATATGACATCCTGAAGGTTTCTCTTTTAGTTGCATGACAAAATTTCTAAAGCACAGAACAAATACCTCAGATTATAATAGCCCTTACCAGTACATCTTCTCGTCATCTTTGAAGACTGAAATATAGACATGGTGACTCTTTTCATATTTTTTCTCCTATGCTCTTCCTTGTCACTTAACACCTCTTCTAAAAACAATGTCCTGTCAGGTAGGTCTGTATTTATTATTGAGAACTATTCATAAACTTTAAAGAAAATATCTGTATGCTATAAAACTATCTGAGTGGGTTGATAATATACCCCAAAACTTAAACAAACTGTCTTTAAAACATTACAGGCTATTATAATTTAATTTTACATTATTGAGTAATCTCAAAATAACTAGACATTCAGAAGCACTAATATACACTCTGATAAGGTGACTGCTTGATGAAGTAATAGATTTTGACATCACTTTTCTACAACAAAGATATTTTAAGAATATACTTTAAAGTTTCCTCTACAAAGTAGAAAATGTTTGTCAATGCATCTTTCAAGGAAAGAAATTAATGTACAAATTACCTTACATTTAAAACCCAGTAAGTTTGATTGTCATTTGATCCAATTATAAGAGAACATTTTGATGTCCTTGATCTATGCTGCCACAGAAAACCATGATGTCCATGCTGCCACTATATGGCAAGGATCCTTCTTTTGCCATGGTATTGATGGCTGCAGAGTCATAACTGAGAATGAGAGGCATTGAAGGGCTCCTGTGACAACCTTCACTAGCACAGCCACTCCCCCTCCCACATACACACAAAATACAGAAAGAGGTCAGACATGAAGCTATTGAAGGGAGTCCTTTAAAACTATGATAAAGATACTGAAGTTTCACAGTTGATTGCTTCTTGGAGGGTGAGAGTGGACAAGGGGCTGGCCACTGGAAATTTTGTCCTGCTCTAGTGAGCACATGGGCAACAAAAACTGGTGTTGATGATAGGGGTTGGGGATAGCCCAAGGGTAAGAGAGTGAGCCTGAGAGGAATGGGAAGAAGACACGATTGGAGGACATTATATGAAATTCCCAAATAACTTATAAAAATATGATGTTGGGGGAAAGTGAACATTTTATTATGATAGTGTACAGTATTTGGCAAAAAATAAAAATGGAAAGTGTATAGTAAATTACCAGGACAATATGAAATATTAGAGTTCAGATCATTTTGGAATAATGTACACAGAAATAAATGATTTATTCACTTGAGTTTGGATAACATGATAAGATAAATGAATGAAGCAATGAAAAGCTGGGCAACTGTTCATTTATAACACTTTAACTACCTCTTATAATGTATTTTCTCTAAACAATAAATGAAATATATTGTTTTTATGAATTTTTAAAAATAGCTAAATATACCAAACAATGGTTAGATTCATACAAAATAAAAGATTTGACTGGGTGAGCAGACTAGGGGAGTGTATCACCATATTCTCTGCGTCTACTTTTATAAATGAAAGTATTATTAAAATGTAGTACTGTCATCACTATGTTTAATAAGAATTGTAAATACTAGTTGTATGGGTATGTTCTTGCACAGAAATCCAGCTGATAAGAGACAGCATTCCATGAGCAAATTTTTTAATTATTAGTATTTTAACACATTTTCAAAAGTCAGAGTACAAGAAACCTGGAAGATTTTTGGGTTGGAGTGAGGACATATTTCCATAAGAACTTTATGTTTCTAGCTGTTCTCTTTTTTCTCATCCTCCTCCACCCTCCTTGCTATGGCACTCTATATCTGGGTCCTTCAGACACAGTCTAAACAACAAAGAACATTTTATTGTCTAGAAATTAACAAGAGCAATTGGGGCCAATAAAGACAGTCAGGACTCAGATGAAAGTGAGCAAAGGCTCAAGCCACTTTTGCTTTGTGTGAGAACGTCTTAAGGCCCCAGCACAAGAATAAATGCTGAGGTAGTTCCTGAGAATCTACTGACAGTAAAATGAGAAACCAAATGTTTAACACGTTTTGTCAAAGACAAGACTTACCATCTTTGTAGTCATTGTAATAAGAATAGTAACAGCAACTTAAAACATGCAACGTACTGTTTTCATTATCAGGTGTGTTAGTTTTATTACTCCAGCAAATCATTAAAAATGAGCTAGAGGTCTTATTTTTATCAATAAACAAAATAAGCTAGATACTTGTTAAATAACCACTTCATTCACACACACACACAAAGCAACAGAAATAAGTTCCTGTCCAGCTTCTGGTTTATGATTATCTGTGTGCCTTGAAAGATAACAGGATATTTTAAATGTAATTTTAGGGACAAGAGAAAAGTAATGTCAAATAGTCTTAGAAGATGAAGAAGGAAATGGGCTCTGGGCTAACTGAGAAGGGCAGGAAGACTGACTCTCCTATTGAAATAGAAGAGATCAGATACAAAGAAGCCAGAAGGTAGCATTGGGTTTTGGAGACCAGCACCTGGTTTAAGTGTCAGCTCAATCCTTTTCTTGGTGATTCCTTTAGATAATTTTCTATATACTTTCCAGCTCTTTCGTCTACAAAGTGGATTTCTAATTTCTGTCTGTAAACGAGATAATTGATGGAAGTCATAAAATGAAGACAGATGAGCACTGGTGTGAAGTGCCCACTCGTGATAATGGTCTCTCTTCCCTTTTCCTCAGGGCATGGAACACACACTAATGACAATGATCTCCATTTGCTTCTCTGCTCTAGTCTTCTGGAAATAGATGTTCCTCCTAGTTCCCAAGAAAACTGTTCTGGGATATGGACAGGACATCCTCTCTTCATGTCCAGCTTGTCACACTCACTCTCTTGAACCTGTGACATTCCCTGTTTCTTTTCCAAAGTAGGAGTCATAGAGTAACAATCTTCTTCCTTACACAGTAATATTCATTTCCATAGCTCATGTCTTAGTTATGCTACAACCCTGCCTTCATTTTTCAAGTAAATATGTTTTGTTATTTGATGTTGAGTAACTATTAATTTCTTATGTACTTTTCTCAGTTCATATTTGCAAAATCAAAAGGAAACTTTTATGTCATTTTATTGAATAATATATATTGATAGCTTATGTATATTGATATAATTTTTATGTAAGTAAAAATATAAAGTATACTAAATTAAGCAAGGTTTATAGTTTAAAATGTGGTATACATATCTGAGCAATTGCAGAATGTTGATAAAGAACTTACAAAAGCAGAGTCAAAATTGAAAAAACTCTCTAGCATAAAAGAAATTATACTTTTTAACAATATACTTCATAGAGAAATATGCTAGAAGAACAGGCATTTACTCAAAATTTCTAAACCACATATCAAAGGAGAAGCACCATAATTCACACCCAGAAATATAATAATTTATGCAAAAACATTCCCTTTAAAGATGAAAAGAAGCTTGACACATCCAAACCCTGCCACGCCAGGGATAAACACCAGAAACAAAACATATGTGTTGTGGGAGGCAAAAATCAAATGCAACTATGACACAGACCAGATGCTAAAAGTTTCAGAGAAAACTGACGGACTTCAAGGTCTGTAAGGAAAGAATACAAGTTCCAAAAGTGTGAACACTGATTGGCTTCAATTATTTGGTAATGCTTTTGAAATAATTGTCTTTTGTTTGAAGTATTGTCATCTTTCAGCTTTAACTATCTTGGAAATTGATAAAAAGCAGCTTAAAGAGATGAAACAATAATGCAGACTTTGAAGTATAATCATTCCTTTCCCAGGAACTTTAAGAGAGAGCATTTGGTCAGGTCCGCAGGAAAGGCTATTGTGTAATTTAGAAAATCTGGAAGGGTCAGAGAGAATAAGAGCTAAACACAAATATTCCTTGCTATCTATAACTAAGCAGAACACATTAAAGTAAAAAATTTAATAGGCAGCACATACATTTCTTTTAGGCGGTGTGGAAAAAGAAGGGTCACCTATTTTAAGGGTAGGATCTGCTCTCTCCCCTTTCCAGCACTAGACTCTGTTTCTTGGTGCTTTCTGGGAAAGCTTTGTGATGAAATTATGTGCACAGAATGTACAACACTCTTTATTGTGTACTCACCTTTTTAGTCATTAGACACATGATGACATAAAGTGTTTACCATGACATTCAGAAATCGATATTGTAATCCTCAACATAAAAAGTTAAGAGAATAATGAACAGACTATACTAATTCTTATGAGGATAGAAAGAAAAATAGAGCCCTGGGAAGCAAGAGAAGATGTATTGATCTTCAAAGGAAAAAAAAAAAAAAACATGAGAGGTACAGAGATGTCAGAATTTTATTACCAGTGTTAATTCTTGACTTCCATTCTTATCGCTATTTGCTTTCTGCAAATTTTAGTTTCCTTTGCTGCTACTCTGGTCAAGTGTCCACTAAGTGTTTAGGTTTAGGAAACTAAACCCTATTGATAAAAGTATGGACCACTGACCCTGGCAGCAACTGGGAGTTCACACTTGTTATACCCATGTTAACTGAATCAGAACTCATATAGCGTAGCACCTGTGAGATTTGTGTGCACATAAATGTCTGAACATTTACCTCCCCTCTCTCATTTACCTAATCGTAGGTCTAATCTCATGTGAGGGATATAAATACAGATCATTCTTACACATTGATTGTCCATTGATCAAGAATTAGTATCTCTACACAGGTTATTGCCTGCTTGAGACCTAAGAAAGTTGACAAGCACCTTGGGTACAATAATCCTTAGAATGATATCTGCCATTCAGATGTTAAGATGTGAGCATCTAACTGCCAATGACAAGCTTTGACATTCATTTGGTGGATAAACTGAGGCAGGAAGCCATTAGGGGTCAAACCTTAGAACTCTGGTGGTGGATTCAGATACCTACAGAGGCACTGCCAATGGCAGCCAATACTTACAGAAGTTACTCAACAGACATTTTCTGAGATAACAAAGCTTAATTTCCCTGTGGCCAGCAGAAAAGCTATGAACTCTTTTAATTCCTTGAGGCTGGTGAAAAAGAAATGGAAAAAGGAAATTTGTACATACACACACACACAAACACACATACAAACACACACACAAACACACACACAAACACACACACACACACAAACACACACATACACAAACACACTCACTGGTTAAAACAAAGGGAGAATCCAATAACTTCATACATATAAATACATACATATATTCAGACAGACCTATAGATATACATACACATTCACACATAGAATGGTTAGAGCTCCATCAAGGCTCTAAACATTTCACACATATACATACATCCATATATACACACACTTGGAGGATGGAGAAAGCTCCAACACACACCCAGACATGCTTTACATATATACACATAGTTGATCAGTAGCAGAAACAATGTTCCAACCTCCACTCATGCAAACCTTTCACATATACATACATATACATACATACATACATACATACATACATATACATAGTTGATGGATGAAAGAAATGGTGTTTCAACCCTCCACTCACACAAACTTTACATATACACACATACATACATACATACATATACATACATACACATACATGCATACATACATACATACATACAGTTGATAGATGGAAGGAACAATGGTCCAACCCTCCACACTTTATTTTTTTTCTTTAAAAGCTTATATATTCCAGCAAAATCCTTCAATCAATATAAAATTAGGATGTGATTACCTTTTAGTTTTCTTCTAGTAAATGTTTATGAAAACATTTGTGTTATAAAAACAGTGTGTTCCCCAAAATCTTTTCAAGTAATAACATTACGTAGTACAGATAAAGAAAACAAATAATTCCACAAAACCCATATACATTCACGGCTAAGCAACCTGTTATAAATTAAAAAGGTGTAGGCAAGCAAGGGAAATTTTCTCAGCCAGTTTCTCTTACTGGCAGCAGCAATTTGCAAAGATAAAGAAAGAAGTAATTATTTTATTATTTATCTTTTAAAGTAATCTTGTAAGAATCTTAAGAGAATCACAAATCTAAACTTTTATATAAAATAAGTCATATCTATCATACATGTTCAGAATGCATATCTTCTCATCAGCTATTCTTAATAAATCATATAAGGAGGCAGAGGGAAAAATTGATATCAGAAACCGATCATCACCAGTCCAGCCTCAGTGAGAGTCATGTCAGCCAGTGGCCAGTGCTGCCATTGTTCTTGTTCTCTGACCATGAAGGGTTCCTAGCTTAACTAATAAGTGTGTGCCTTTCTGAACTTCAGATTGTTCCAGAAGATTTTCTACACCAGAGCCAGTAGTAACAATATCTCAACATAGCTTCACTAACAACTTCATTTTCCAAATGTTTTCTAAGGGTAATGGTCATTGCTGATAATCTACGTCTCTAAGTTTTCTCTGGGAAAAATGATAGAATCATTAGTCTGCACCTGCAGCAAAGCCTGAAAGAGATCAAGAATTATTATTGTGAGTGCCAGATATACTTCCCAGTGAGGGTCTGGAAGCCCCCTTAGAATTCTTAGATCAAGAGGGATATGAGGGCAGCAAGCACAGAGCTGAATCCATAAGAGCATAAAGTCCCCAGAACATGTGATCCTTGGGGCCATGCCACACCAAAGCTCACCCATGTGGCTGTGGCGACCCATGGGCTGCATTCCATGAGGTCTAAAGTCATTTGCTGTTCCTCCTAAGTGGCCCTCAGCAGCTAAATTATTAAATAAGGAGGAACACTTACCTAATTATAAATTGTGACAAAAAAAAAATCAATAGAAAGTTGTCTGTATTTCAACAGTATTTACCCAGCACTGACATAGGTGAGATTCAAGATAGAATTTCACTTAGATGATATTTTCCTTTTTCAGCTGGTAAAACTAATCTTTCTTGACATTTTGCTGAATTTAGACAAGAAGAAAATGAGCTACTCAACTACAGGGATACTTGAACATACCTATAAGTTCCATTCTCAGAAGAGATATTAAAGGGAGAGTGACACAGCAACCATTAAACATAATCCTCAATCCTAATTTCTGTTTATTCTAGGATAATAAAGGTATATTTGTCCAGAGTTTTTACATTATTAAATTGTCTGAATTTTGGCAAAAAATGTAAGAATGGATATCAGCGTCTCAAAATTCTATTGTATTTTACTCTATAGAATGAAGCGTAGTGATTTAAATACATCCTATAAATAAAAATACCAAAATAACCAATAGAAGAATTATTTCGAGGCAAATATGTAACAGTAGCCTCAAAAACTAATCACGGGCAATTTCCTTAGGCTATCTGGATATGGTTAGACAGCAAAAAATATATGCATCCAACACTTAAAAATGTAATTTACGTTAGCCACATATGCACATATATGTACCATATATTTGAGGTATTTGATTTATTCTCAGCTCCTACTGGGTGGTCTACTACGGCTTTTTGCACTACCTCCAGCTGATCCTAAGTTCAGGCTTATTAAAAACCATCATAAATAAAATCCATGTGTGCATTGTTTATGTACCAGACACTATTTACCAAGCTTTCAACAACTATGCTATTTCTCTGCCAGCAAAAAGCACCAGTGTCTACTATTGCTACTTCAACTCAAATGCTTTCATAATGTTGAATTCACCCTAAAAGCTCCTGGAAAATTCATGTATCACTGAAAAGGCATGAAATTATTTATTTATGTTGTGTGTGCTGTTGCATGTCAGAGCTATAGACACTATCAGTTTAACATAGTCTGCACACTTCTGGTTGGGCTATGAATTGTCTCACGTTCATGCATTCTCATCAAATGGGTTATCTTTCCTTACAAAAAGTAAAATAGAAATGTATTCACTGCTATTTGTATAAAAAGAGGGTGTTTTTTTTTTTTTTTAAATTCAGGCAGCCTTACATGCCTATTAAAAAATCCCTTCAAAATGAAGCCCATTTAGAACTGAAGTCCTGGATGTTTTATGTCAATGAGAATTCAGGAAACAGAGACCTTAAATTAAAGCTCAAGGGAGTTTCCAGCCATGAAGTTTGAAAAATGCTGCTTTGTCTTAAGCCCTCTGTAAATCATGCTGAAACACTGCTGATTTGGAAATGTGCAACATAGACTCCTAACATTTGGATAGGGAGAAAAGGATAAATTGGAAGGAATAGGACCAGGAGTCTGGAAGCAACGTGAGGCACAAGGATGTTTCCAAAGCCAGTAATAACCACTAGTAGCAGCTAGTAAAAGGCAGACTGGAGCCACCAGTAAAGAGGTGCGAGGTTATTATCTTGGCAGCATAAAATACCAGCATTCAATCTATTAATTCAATTAATACAGTTCACTCTTTTCTTCTAATAAAAAAGATAACATTTTGATTTTTTTTTTTGAAAAAAAAAAAAAGCCTTATAACTTCAACAGCTATGATGGAACAAAGCCACCGTTACAGAACATTGTGGCTCACAACACACAATCTGTTCTCGGTCTGTTCTATTAAATATGTTATCCTATGTGGGATAACATATTTAATATGTTAAATTAAATTTAACATATTAAATTAAATTGTGGGAGTTCCACAATGCCCAGAGACTCTCTCAGAGCTATTTTCTTGGTCAGGTGCTTCGGAAAATTCACATTCCTTCAATGTTCACATCCCATGCTAGTTCTAATAATGGTCACTAACGTATGAATTACAAATGTTATTTAAAGTAGGTTAGTCTTTAGTCAATCAGAAATGTTGGGCACCTGTACACATTGAAGAAATACATCTTTCAGGAGATGCCCCATCTTTCCATGTTAGAACTGATGAGGGGACCAGCTAGCACACAGGAAAGAAAGAAGGAATGAATGGATACCACTCACCTTATCCAGAGATGAGGAAGCCAGCCTCTAAAGGCAAGTGCAATTCTGAGAGACCAGAGGAAAATCGAAAGAGGAAAGAGAAAGGACAGCAATGGAGACGACAGGAGAATAATTCTCTCTACTTTTCATTAGAAATTAAAATTTTCAAAAGTTTTGCCAGAGCAAAATTAAAGCTACTACTTTTGAAAATGCGTGAGTGGCAAAGCACTTCATTGGACAATTGCTATTGAACTACAAAGTTAACAGCTTCTTATATTTTGATTTGTAGTACCTACATTTTAGGAAGTTGTGTGTGTATCTCTGTGTGTGTGTGTTTTGCAAGTAACCACTTTCTCTCTCATTTCATATATTATTCACTTATTGGAAAGGTCTCACTCCTCTTTAAGAAGGTATACCTTGGTATACTACAAATTTTAACTTCTCATCAAATAAATGGAGAATGTAGAAAAATAAATGTCATATTGCACCTTACAGGCATCTGTTCCCCCCTGGAGATTTGGCCTTCAAATTCCATTTATTTCTCCCCTAGGAACTACACTTTCTGAAGGATTCCACATTCACCCAGCTCCAGACCTGTGATACTTAGTGTCTGCAGTGATCCTGCTGACTGTGTCTATTATACACGCAACTTAGAGCCTATCTCAGTGGATGCACGTGATCACATCTTCAGAAAACCACAGTAGTCTGATACAATACAAAATTAAAAGTAAATAAAATGCTTATACATATATATATACATATATACACAAGCATTTTATTCACTTTTAATTTTTCCTTAATGATCTCACTTAAGAGTCTTCATTTTAAAGCTAATCACAAAGGTACTTCCAATGAGACAAAGATGTCTTTCTTTTCTAGGGTGATGTTGCATCCCAAATTCCTCCCAGTTTGAATGTTCCTTGTCTGGAGCAAGGTTTATTAAGCCTGAGAAAGTAAACTGAAGCAGATGTTCCTGAAGAATAGAAGATTCTCAAGACCCATCCTCACCAGATCCCATTGCATAAAGGACTACTGGAGAGAGGAAATTCTGGCCTGATCAGCTTCCTGTAAATCTTCCTGCATTTTGGAATTGTCAACCAAGCCGTAGGGAGGGAGGCTTGCTGCTGACCAACAACTTTAAGCAACTCGCGTCCCTGTAACTAGCCTCTAACCTCACTTGTTAGTAACCCCAATAAAATCACTGCTTCACCAGGTTGGAATTTTCTGGTATCTTTCTTATCTGTCATTCTTGCTGTCTCTGGGATGAGTAAATAGATAGTTGTTCTCATAAAAGGAGAAAGTGCCCCCATACAGTGCTTCTAACACTCTTTACCGAGTACATTTTAAAAGAAACTGCAAAGACATCTCCAAGTCTCCTAATTGATCCGTAAGTTTCAGATAAAGATAAATCAAGCAAATAGTGAGATGAGCTACAGATACCACCTCTTTTGTTTGTTTGTTTGTTTGTTTGTTTTTTCGAGACAGGGTTTCTCTGTGTAGCCCTGGCTGTCCTGGAACTCACTCTGTAGACCAGGCTGGCCTCGAACTCAGAAATCCGCCTGCCTCTGCCCCCCAAGTGCTGGGATTAAAGGCGTGCGCCACCACTGCCCGACCAGATACCACCTCTTTCCAAGATAATTGCACCTGGCATTCTGTATCATGCCAGCTCTTTGGCCCTGCTCAGAATTACCGATATTCAGACATGGGAATCAGTGCAAAGGTTAGAATATCCACTTTTAAAACAAATGTCATTCTATCTCTTGTTGTATGTCCATAGCAGCTTCATGTTCTGGTTACTATATCTCCAGTTCCATTATCCAGAAACACAGGAATATGACATATTGCTAGTTATTATTATATGCTTAGAAGATACAATATTATCAAACCATGTATGAAAAATAGTTGACAATGCTTTCAGGAGGGCCAGCAACACTGCTAGAGTGTATTGATTCACTTCCTTAACTTTTCCACGAGAAAACAAAGATGGTGATGGACGCCGGAACCTTCCATAGAGCCATGAGGAGTCTGAGAAACCCATGGACACTGCCTTCTGGAAAAGGTGTCTGCAAAGCCCGAAATGTTCTGGAACGACTAAGGAAAACAAGGCAAGAGTTATGGAAAGATGCTTTTAAAAAGTGTAGTCATGAAATTGGAAAGAAAGGTGGGAGAAGAGAGCCACACAGGGCAAATGTATTCTGTCCGATGCTGTGTCTCAGCCAGAGGGCTGTAAGCACCATTGAGCCATGGGGCAGTCAGTACCAACAACAGGAAGGTGTGCAACCGGCTTGGTGATCCCACAGAAACAGGTCAATATTGCATAGGATTCGCTCTAGGCCTGCCAGCCAGCTCTTGGCGTTGAGCCTCCGCCGCTGCAGTCCCTACCGCTTGCCCTGAGGAGAGATGGAAAGCGAGGCAGCAGCCCATCTACCAGCTACTCCTGCCTCAGCCACTGTACCAAGGACAGAATGATGTACAGTGGCCTGGAGCACCCTCGGAAACCTGCCATTGCTGAATGGGGCTGGTCTATGGATGCAGAAGTGTTCGCCATGATGTGTGCTGTTGCCTATGGCAATGCTGACGCCCTGGATCTATGCAGCTGAGGGCTGTGATGGTGTCTGTGCCCTGTGCTGCAGCAGAGGGTATGTTGATGTCTGTGGTCTGAACTGCTTCCAGAGACCCTGCTGAGGTACATGGATCATGCTAGGGCCAGAAATCATGTGTAAGCCCATGCTCCTGATGACTGCAAAGGGCAAGGAAGCTACTTTTGCCATGTATTGATGATGACTGCAGACTCACAGATGAGAGAGACATGGAAGGCCCATATGACAATTTCTGCCTCCTCCCCCCTCAAAAAAAAAAAAAAAAAAAGTAACAGTCTAGACAGAAAGTCATCGAAGAGAATTCTTAAATACTGTGATAAGGATACTGAAGTGCTGTTCTCCACAACTAATGGCGTCTGGGTGGGGTGCCGATGGGGAAGGTCTCAGTTTTCTTTAAGTGGCTGGCCACTAGGAAGCTTGACCATGCTCCAGTGAGTATATGGGCAACAAAAATCGGACTACTGCAGCTGCTGGGACTACTTTTTCTTCTCCTTCTACTTTTGTGTGTGTGTGAGTGTGTGTGTGTGTGTTTGTATGTGTGTGCGTTTGTATTTTTGTTTGTGTGTGTGTGTGTTTTGTATGTGAGTGTGTGTGTTTGTGTCTGTGTGAGCATGTGTGAGGGTGTGAGTGTTGTGTCTGTGTGAGCATGTGTGAGGGTGTGAGTGTTTGTGTCTGTGTGTGTATGTATGCATGCGTGTGTGAATGTGTGTGAGTGTTTGTGTGTGCGCGCGTGTGTGTGTGTGTGTGTGTGTACTTTTATTTGGTTAGAGTTGGTGGGGTTTTCCTCTTCTTTGAGGTGTTGTTTTATTTTCATTTTTTGGTTTGAGGAGATTTTATTGCTATGTTGGGTTTTTGTCTTTTAGAGAAAACTGAAAGTTGGGTGAGTAAGGGGGGGGGGGAAGGGGATCTAAAAGGTTCTGCAGGGGAAGAATATGATGAAAACAGATTTAAATTAAATAATAAAAAATAAAATACAAACATAAAAGCCTTGTCTGCTCTTTAACACACACTCTGCATAGGAAACATAAAACTCAATTTCTAGGAAATCACAACCTATTAGTCACTATTATAAAAACACTGCATTCTGAAATATATAATGGAAAGTGATGGGCGTTTTAAAAGAAGAGGGTGATATAATTTTAAACATTCTCCTAGAGTAATTTCAGAAACCATTCTCTCTGCCAACCAGGTACAGCTTACATACATCCTACTATCCAAAGAAATGGTCACTTAGTGGAAGCCGTTGTCAGTAGGATTCATGTGATCTTCTATAGTGTTTATCATACTAAATATCAGTCTGCATGATATAAGAACCACAATGGTCTTTGGTGATAATAATATGCGTATATAAATTCATTCACACACAACTTCATGTCAGTGACTGTGAGTATGAAGAATACGAATTACAGCCAGGTAACTTTCACCTTTTTGGTGTATAGTGATGACTTTGTACCTAGAAATCCCTTTTAATTTGCTTTGGTTTTATGTAAACATTTTTCTGGGAAGAGAGATGATTCATTCACAAAAATCTGAAGTGATGTTTGATTTATATTTATTGTGTAGAATATTCTCATATGTACTCCAGGAAGAGGGAGTCTAGAGAATAGGTTTGCACTGGAGAAACCATCAATAAGCTGTTAACTTTTCAAGTAAGCCTCTCAGGATATGAGCATCTAGGGATTTTCCAAAGGCTGTTTTCACTTCATAAAATGCCAGCCTGGATTATTCAGTGCTCTTTGTTTTGCTATTTTATTTTTCGATTCTGAAACATCTTAACTTGTCATTGTCCCGATGAATGCTGTATTTCAGGAGTCCACCTAAAGAAAAAGCATCAGGATTTCAGTCAACGCTACTTGCTATCGTCCCTGGAGAATTATTCCTTTGCAACTCCCTCACAGGAAATAAAAGATTTTGACAAGTTTTGGGAGAATGTGAAGGAATGTTAAATGAATCTAAACTTTTACAAAAATCAATTGGTGAAGTTATAGAATAAGTGTAAAATAGATTGAAAGGTCTTAGTAACTCCTTGTTAGATTGGGCTTGGCAATTTAGGGATAGGCAGATTAAATTGTTTCCTAAAGCTACAAACTCATCAATACTAAAGGACAATCTTTCATTTTCTCATTCAGCAAACACTTCTTTTTTTCTTAAGATTTTACTTTATTTAATACTTTGTTAATTATATTTATTTCAGGGTGCTTGGTATCAAACATAAGGGTTTTTCTACATGCTAAGTAAGCAATCTACTGCTAAGGTATATCTCCAGCCTTCATTCAGTACAGGTTTCATGGGCATTAAATGACAAGGAGTTAATAATAAGAGAAAAAGACAAAATTTCTGCAATGAATTCTATACAGTTCAATGTGTAAAACAGAAAATTAGATATTAAGTAAGTTTAAGGAAGTAGATTTCAAGTAGAGTTATTTTGCCAACAATTTTCTTTTGCACCATAGGCTTTGTAAATAATAAGAACTCAATAATTATTTATTCAAAGATACCCTGGTTTTCCAATAACTAAAAGCTACTCTTTAATCATTGATAAATACAATGAAAAAAAATCACTTATCTCTAAGGATTATTTAAGGATAAAAACTGTAGCATATTAAACATGATTCACAGTGCCTGCTTTTTGCTAAACGCTGAGACATAGCAGTTTACTTCTGTACTAAATGATGCCCTACACATTACATGTATCCTGAAATTCAGACAAACAGATAGTGATGCTCTGGCTGGCCTCATAACTCTGACAGGTCGACCATACTTGAATTCAGGATAAAGGATGCAATTAATTATTATTTTCCCCTAAGCCTCAGGAACAATTTCTAACAATCCACCACTGGAATCATATGATGCCAAAGAGCAAGAGAGTTTCTTTTAGTTGATGACTTGAATGACTCTGACAAGTGGTATTGATAACTCTGCAGGATGAGTAATTGGTCAGCGCGGTGTGAAGGCTAAACTTGTTAGCCAGGCAGTTCTGCAGCTGTGGCTGAAGGTCAGCCCCTCCCCTGTGACCACCATACATAAATTGAAGTGCTGAAAGCACAAAACGGCAGTGCTATCATGTGGGAGGCGAAGAGTGTTGCCAATCCTAAGATCAGATCGATCATTATAACATTTTATATTTTCATGATCTGTGCTATACTCCTTCCCTTGGACCACGATTTTGATTAATATCTGATTATAGTGCAGGACCAAATTTATCCATTCAGAAATTGGGAAACCTAACACTCCAGAAAATGTACATAGGCTTAAAACTGCCATACCACCCAGAAATCCTTTCATTTTAGATAAGCACCGCCATTTGTAATCTTACTATGAGCAACTCTTTAAATCCCTTCCATTGCCATAGATTCTTGCTATCAGACCATCTATGAGTTTTCACTTGTGATGTTTATGCTATGACAATGGAATCAAGTAGAAAGCATTTGCTGAAGAACCGGGTCCACTCAGCTGGAACATCCATACTGGTCCTTCGTCTAATGAAAAGCCCCTAGGAAAATATAATGACACGCTGTCAGTCAAGGATAGTTCCCATCAGTGTCACTTGGCAGAGTATAACTAATGCAATGTGAGGTGGTCTTTGCATGAATAGAGCCAAAGTGTTTGACATGTGGAGATTCCATACACAAATTTAGTTCATTTGTTATTTTTAATAAAAAGGTAAGTAGGTGTTATAAATCATGAAATTATAACACTGCTGGAAAGCTATAATAAGTGAATGAATACACATACTTGTAAATACTGAATACATTCTTGAGCTCGAATATATTTCCTCAGCCATGGGTATTTAATTCATTAGCTGTAATACCATGAGGAAATGACCACCCCTTTTCTCGACTTTTTCCTGGGCTAGGGAGAAAAGCTTAACTGGAAAAGAGAAAAGAAGTAATATAAAATCAAATGTATATATGGCGTGAATTATTTTATACGATTGTAGCATTCTACTTACTCACAAACATTTTTGAACCTCGGCTTTTCTCCACCATGATCTGTTAAACTTTGAAATCACAGAGGGGCTGACTCATACTTTCTTATTTGGATTGATAACCCAAAGCTCTCAGTAAATTGAGGAAACTCACATCATGTGCCTTTTCCAAATGAGTGCGGTTTCAAATGAAGTATATTTCATGAAAGAACTTAATTCCCCTGTTTTTAAAGTAAGGCCGTTAATCTTGGTTACATATTACCATAGCACCTAATATTTTTAATGTGAGGAATAAATTTAAAATTATTGAAATAAAAATTTATAAAGGAAGTTATTTTTATTTATGGTTAATAATAGTGAAGTTTTCCCCAAAATATTTAAACCTTATTATATGTAAAATAAATGCACTTCTCGCAAGCTGCCTTTACGTGTTAGCTGTTTGCGTGGCTACTAGTATCTGAAATAACTAGACAAACACTGACCCTTCAGTTACATTTGTTAAACAAACATTTTGGTTCACAATCTCTCAGTTATCCCTAAATTTGTCAGTATTTTTAATTTTTCACCTGTTTTACATTGAACATAGCAATAATTAAACAATGAAAAAATATCGAAATAAATTGTCTATGCAAAAATATGCAGAAAATACTCACAGCAGAATTGCTGTTTAGCAACTAATTTTCACAAGGTTGTGCAAATGTTACAAAACAACACTAATGCACAGTGATGATATCTATAATATTTCAGCAGTTCTTAGCCACTTGCGCATGCAACACTCCAGATTCAGTGATATGTCAAAAGAGAAACTACATTCTGGTGCCTGTTATAATTACATTATAGAAACATTCTAGAAAGCACTTTTTTTCTCCCAATGAATAGACAGAGGACAAAACACAAAGAATATCCTCTAAGTTTTGGCTAAAGAAACCCCATTTTAATCATATCAATTGGAGATAATTTAGTTAAGCCATTTTGAGGTAGGTGTATATGAAGAATAGCAGTAACAAGATAATTTCTAGAATCAAATATGGTCACTCCTGGCAGAACAGAAGACAATCACACCGCTGGCAAAGTTCACTTGCCAAATGAATTAGTCTCCAGCAAAACAATGGTACCAGCAGGTCAGTCTGACACTGAGCTAAGACAGAGTGACATGTTTTAAGCAAAGATTTCACACAGTTCACAAGACAAAGAGGCACTGTCAAAGCAGATAAAGAACAGAAAACCAACAGAAGGCCTCGTGGGCTCAAATAACCGTGACCATAGAAGTCAAGAGATTCAAACCATGAGATCTTAACCAAAGCACCAGGACCTTTCCAAGGGGAGATTCTTGGATTTAGGTGAAGAAAGCAGACAACACTGAAAATGAACTGCAATCAAAAGTGATTACAAATATTAAATCTTGATTCCATGTTGTCATTTTTCACTTTTACCTTTAGCAAGCAAGCAAACAAATTATATAATTATATCTTATATAATATGTACAAAGTACAAAGTGTTGTTTGTATTTTATATAAATGACATCATAACCAAAGGATAGCATTTATTTGGGCATAAAAACATCATATTCAGGACTAGAGAGATGGTTTCAGTTGTTAAAGGGTTATTTTCTTGAGGACCTGGGTTTGGTTTCCAGTATCAGGTAATTGAAAACTTTCTGGAACTTTCTTCAGGGTCTTAACAACTTCTAATCCTTATTGCCTCTGCACTCAAGACACACGTGTATGCACATAGTTAAAAATATTTTAAAAATAAATATTTTATGAACACTGAGCTACATCATGGATCTACATAAATAGCAGTGAAAATAAACCATATGTGGAATTGATTGAATTATTGTTAAAGTAGACTGGAAACATGTCTAGCTTTTATTCATGTGCACTTTGCAGTCAATTATGCCATTTTTGAGATGTATATTAAATGGCTGTGTTGTACATGGAAAGAAAATTAAGTGTCTATAGGTTGACAATAGATGACAGCATGGCACAAGATCATTACACACACTAGCTTTCTCCCTTCAGTTCCAGAAAATCAAAATTGAGTCAGTCCTAAAAGACAGAAAGGAATCAAACTGACTGATGAAGGAAGAATGCTTAAAGAGCGAAATTCTGGAACAGTGTGATATTTACACTTCGTAGGAACAAAGCCACAATAGTGTAGTACCAGTGCCTGGAATTGATGAGATTTGACACAAATGTAGAATTACCACTAAAGGAACAGCACATCAGTACTGTTCTGCCATTCACAGCATCCAACCCTCTCTACTAGAACATCAGTGTCTGTCCCAATATTCCCCTGGATGGAAACAAAAGACAGTGGTCTTCTGGACGCTGTGCAACATGGGAGGAAGGTGAAACAAGACCCAGAAACAAGCACTTCACCTCCAGCCCAGACATCCTTACCCTTCCCCCAGAATCACTAAAGAAGTGGGTAGTAAAAAGGCCAGATGTGGTTTGTATTCAACACTAGACAGATTTCATAAAGAAAATAACCAAACCCTGAGTTACAAATAAGAACACTTGGGTGGAATCACAAGACACCTTAGAAGTACTCGCTCTATGGGAGGCAGGAGAGGAGAGGAGAAAAAGAAGTGAGCATCCATTGCTGCTACACAGGACCCTGTGAGGAAGCAGCTATGTGTGATGGCAGATATCCCAATGAATTTGGCTGTGCTGAACAGTACACTATAGGTACATGCAGCAAGATATTTTGAATAACTTCAGTACATGTAAATTTTAGTTATAAAGCATTTTTAGTGAAGAAACGTGGTGGGGGCCTCAGTCCAGGTCCTACTCTGATGTCTCTGAGCCGGGACACTGGCTGGGAATCAGAATGTTCCCAGCTCCTGAAGTCACGCTCAGCCAAGGCTAAACCTTTCCTGACAGCGTCACTGACAGGAACCTTGAGCTCATGTGTGCCTGCACAGGCAGTGACTGAATCTGTGACACCTTCCTGATAGCCAGAGTCCTCTAGGATTTACAATGTAGCCTTTGTCTCTCACTGGCTTCCTTTGTCGCAGCCTCTTATTACGAGGGGTAAGAGACGCTTTAATAACAAGCTGTGTGGATGATTTTAAAAAGTAACCAAACATGGCCCACAAAAGTAAAATTAGCTTGCTTGCATTCAGCAAGCCTAATGTTAGAAACTTAGCCTTCCAGATTTCCAGAGCAGATGTACTCAGGAATGCAGACTCCACACTAGAGAAACCAACATAAAACACAGAACAGTGATTTGTTAATTAAGAACGAGAAATCTTACTTGGGATGAAAGAGAAGCATACAGAGGGAGTTGCATCTTCTGTTCTGTATGAGATAAGAAGAAAGGAAATCAGCAGCAGGCTTGAAATGTTGTAGTTCCATGAACTATAATTACTTGAAGCATCAATATGTCTTTCAATAAAGAAATATTGAATTTCTACACTGAGTCTTAGTTAATTATAAGGTTGTAGACAGCAGTATTTTTGTCCCAGGATGCACCATGGGTGCAGTAAGGAAGATAATAAATAAAGTAACTCATAAATTAAGAACATATGAAACCGTTTGACTGAATAACGTCTCTGTAAGCTCTATGTCTCCTGAGAACTTTTGGGTTTGTCAGGAAACAGCTTTGGGAACCAAGTGATTTGGATTAGATGAACAGAGTACACAGAGAGGCACAGAGGGAAGGAGACTGTGGGCGATGGAAAGATGCAGTGACTAGAGCTTTGCCTCCGTCAGGTGAAGAATTCGAGAAGCCACCAGATGCTTGAAGAAGCAGAGAAGGGCTGTGCCCAACAGCTTCGGTCTTAAAGACCATCTTCTCATGCCCTTAGTTCTAGACTTCTAGTCTCCATCACTGTGAGAGAATGTGTTTTCCTTGAAAGTCTTATCATTTGATGGGATTATTTGCTAAGGCCGTGCTGGAAACAAACCATTAATCATTCATTATAGTAAAGAACCAAGAAGACAATGTTCTGATAAGAAGGAGATAAGTATTTATTATTTCATTTGAATAAAAACAAGGCAACACCTACACACACACACACACACACACACACACACACACACACACACATACACACACGATAAATTTGATGAATGTCCAAGACAGAAGTGATAGCAGCAACATTTGGGGACAGAGACAAGGTCCATTTCTGAAGCCACTTCCACCATTGCACAGGAGCTCGGTGGGCTGTGTGTAGGCAGAAGTTGACAGGATAGAAAAGAATTCAAGATTCATACAACATCGGAAATTATGTAAACTCAAATCTTACATGTAACTTGAAAATGCCTGAAATTTAAAAAATAAGTAGCAAGTACACTTTCTGTGGTTTTGGGTTTTGAAAATTCACTTTACCTGGCTGGGGGATGAGAGTATTTAATACACTGGGTCCTTATGTGAGTAATTTAACTCCAGTACTCTGTAAACTTGGAGTATGTATGTATAGAAGCAATGCCCAGGTGCCTAGCTCTCTTTGTAGTACAGTTTGGTATCAGTAAAACGCAGGAGGCACATGGGAGAGCACTAAGGGAGAAAGCTGTGGATCTGAGTGGTTGGCGTGGGCTGGAGACCACCTCTGACTTAGACTCCTTCCTCTCATCAGCAGTCACCGCTTTTGTAGGCAGAAACATGGCAGAAGGCTAAGAGTCACAGTCTGCCAACCACGATTATCTCAATCGCCTTGGACAAGGATGAGTTTAGGGAACGATTCCCTCTTTATTGTTTAGTCTGTTTCTCAAAGGAAGACAAAGTTGACCAGGCTAATTTTCTGAGCTAACAATATCTGAGTGCTTAAGATTTCCTTAGAAACGCTAAAAAGAAAGAAGAGAGTGGAAAAACTGCTACCATGTGTCTTCTTCCAGGGATGAGATCTTTCTGTTATACAGTTAAACAATTACATTACCTGCATAGAAAACCTTCTGTGCAAAGGTTTTCTTGATTATAATAAGCCTGGAAATTTTTTAAGTGCATCTTCAACATTGCTGGAATGAAATGGATATCAGGTGATTTCCTTGTTCTACTAATAACAAATAACGATGTAGACATTAAACACACTGTATCGTGATCAATGAATTTTCCTCCACATACAGGGAAGAATAGTAACCAGGAGGTGGCTTTCTACTCTAACACAGATCATCAAAAGGCATCCTTGTCCTCTCTCCAGTTAAAAAAAGAAAGTTCTCTAGAGCAGTTATGCTCACCTGGGGAGCTTGCTCTCATCAGGTAATTTTGAGTACAGGAAAGAGGAAATTGCGTCTCAGCCAGCTTGACACAGACAAGAACAGGGCAGCTTTCTTATTGCTTAACCATACAACACCACGGTGTGTTCAGGTATGCTCCTGTTTCTTTCTCACAAAGACTAAAACCAGCCTGAAAGATGAGGGAAGACACTGCTGGAGGAGAATTTATTGAAATGCTTTACATCTTGAAAGGATTACTTGCACCTGCACATAAAGAATCTCAACTGCTTTAGACACACAGGCTAAAGGCGCCGTCTTTATTATACTTCTTTCAAGTGTACATACTTGACTGATAATCTGGACAAGTTTCAAGTGCTCAGGGGCAGTGCCGAGGAGCATGCGCGCCATCTACTGGTCAATATGACCGGGAACCAACAGAAAGCCTGCGGACTCCGGAGGAGAAAAAAGGACCAATCTGAAGTGTATGTTCATTTCTTTAAAGCTTAGTTACAGAAATTCTAAAAGGCAGCATTTTCCCCCAGGATTTTATCCCATTTTCAATTCCATGAAATTAAATAAAACTTAACTGTAAAAAGTAAATTGGGAAGAAGGAGAAAAAGGATGTCTTTTGACAGAATATTTACAGAAAATTCTCATTTACTTTAAGTAAAGAGGTTTTTTTTTATTGTCATTCCCCTCTTCAAACTATTTATATTTCTTTCTAAGTTGCTTCAACTAAATTAGCTGTTAAGCAACGTGGAAAATCTGGGTAGCAAAAACATCATGTTCTCTAATCAAGCACATTAATTTAAATTGAAGCAAGCATATATTAAAATATAACCAAGTTTAATAGATTTGTAGCTGTTAAGTATTTTGATTAACTTTTGTTCTGCTTAAAACATTATACTTATGTAAGATAGTTTTCACACTTCACTTTTTAATTCTTGAGATGGAGTTTTAGTATTTGCTTAAGGAACTATGTATTAGAAAATTGCTTTTTAATAATTACCTTGACATATTTCTACATAATCTACATATATTTTACTCCTATCTATGCTGACTTGCAGAGCCCAGACTTAAGAGGTAGTTAAAGTTTTCATGACTACTAAGCAGTAGAAGACTGTAACTATAGTCCTTCCTAGACCTCCCTCCAAGGACCTGTGGTTCCACACGTCAGCTGCTAGTCTCTTCAGCTCCCCATGTGCTGCAAAACACAGAATACCCCCATGCTCTCACAGCCTGACATTTATGGAGGTAGAAGAATGGTCTCAGACAGGACTACAAGGGCCAAAGTTTTCCTCCTACAGTTTAGTTCAATAGGCCATCTTAGCTTTTGAAGTTCCTGTCAGTTCTCTGAGCCAGAATTGGCTCTCTGTCTAGACATGCTCTTCTTCCCCCTCCCAGCCCCCCAGCTTGTCCCTTATGAATGATAAGACCAGTTTCCCTAGGCAGCTCCTGCAGGGAAATACCACCTCAGCGAGAAGACAGTTGTAGCCTGTGATGTCAAGATGGACCGCCTCTCCTTGTTCTGCTCTCTTCTATGAAAAGTCCATATTTCTTAATTTAATACAAATATTTTCATTTATTAAAACATAATCAAATACATCATAGAATTTTTAAAAATAAAAACGATATAAGCTGCATGGTTTTTCAAGTGGAATTTATATCATTGGAATATTTTACACAATCCTATATGTATGGGTATATATGTATACTGATGGTTTTATACTTTTTTACAATTTTATGAAATTGATGCTTTAACTTCTATTCCGTACAATTATAGAATGTTGATGTCTACAATAAACATATGCTGTGAAAACATTGTGTGTGTGTGTGTGTGTGTGTGAGAGAGAGAGAGAGAGAGAGAGAGAGAGAGAGAGAGAGAGAATCGGGATTTCAAAATGGGAGTAAAATGCCCTCTAGTGGTAAAGATTTTAATAAAGCAAGTTTATTAAACTCATTTACCTAAAAGAATTAAGCATGTACTGGGAGCTCTGCCTGGCCGATGTGTAATGGCGGACAGTGTTAGCACGGGAGGCTCCTTCTGTGGGACACTGCAGTTTAAATTAAAAGTTTCTCATTAAAATAAGTAACAAAATAGTTTCATACTTAGCAGATGAAATAACAACTCAGTGTTATTCTTGGTGGAGAGGATTGGGCGGTTTGTTTTAGCCATTACTCACTCATGTGGATGCTACTGGTTCCTTTACTTCTAGTATCTGCACTTCGATCTACATTGCTGAAGGCGAACAGTGGGTTTCCTTTCTGCTGTTAATTTGCTTTGAACCTTCAAAGAGGAAAGGTGTGCGGGAACTTCAAATCCATGATTGCCTTCTGCTCTCCACCTTATGAGAGGTATCTTAGAATGCTGCTTGATCCACACAACGGAGAGTTTGTATTCATTTCTGCCAGCTTTGTGAAACAGCAAAGAAAAAAGTCACTATTAAAGCGAGAGAGACTTAAAAGCACATGAGAGTTCTGAGCCTTCCTCTCTCTGAGAGCGTAATCTGGTTACTACGCGGAAACAATGGTCTCGGGAAATCCGCACTCCAATCAGGTGAGAATCCCACCAAAGAGACATGAACCTAAGAGCTGAGACCCTCCGAGATCCCACTGCCCCGTCATAGGTAAACCTTGGCCTCTAAATTCAGTTAGATTAGATTCTGCCTGTTTGCTTGTCTCTCTGGCAACTTCATTCTCTCCAACAACATATACAATAGTAGAAGTTCCAGGTATGTTAAACATAGACTTTGTGAGCGATAGCTCCTGTGTTTCCAGTATCATAAATGATGGCTGTGTGTCTACTCACTGTTCATAAAAATGAAGAAGCAGAGATTGTCCTTAGGCAGAGCAGGAACCGGCAGGCAGTCTGCTACATGAAAGCGCTCCATCCATCGCCTTAGGTCAAGAGGCTGTAACACCCTAAGTATGTGCTTTGTCAGAACCGGGACACCAAACCGCAGAGTTAACAAGGGGATCTCTCTGACCAGAAACCACTCATATGCCACACCTTCATGTTAAAGCCATGTGAGAAAGTGTCACACCTTCTCCTCAGAGGGTAATGGAAATGGGCACACTGGGTACTACCTCAGCGTCATTTCAGGAATATTTTCTGTTACCGGGTTTGTAATTTAGAGTGGTAGAACTTCAAATCTCATTTTCTCTAAAACAGAAAATGAACTTGACAAACCTTTCCTTCCAAATAGGTTCAAAATTAATAAAAGGAATCTATATGAAAATGACTCTTTTCTTGAATTTTCAATAAAACGTTTTATTTAAAGTTTGAAATTTTCTTTGTCTGGCCATAAACAAGGTTACTGACCACCTGTACCCTAGTGGGTGGCTGCTATAAATAAACGGCAGTGCTAGCGCCTAAGCCCAGGGCCTCATCTACGTTTCCACATGCTCGACCCTAAACTGTAGGCCTAGCCTTGGCAACTTAAGGAATTAGATGAGATGATCTACGCTGGGATATTATCACTAAGATCACTGTGCTGCGCCTCCGAGTACCACACGGGTATGTGTTTGGTAGGAATGTGTGTGCACGGCTGTGAATGTGTGTCTGCGCGTGCCTCTGCATGTGTGTGTGTGTTTGACTTGAATGCCTTAATATTTCTCCTCACCTGTTCTCTACCTTACTACTGAGACAGGATCTCTCACTAAGTCTCACTAAAAGATCAGCCTAAGCTGACTAGACAGCAAGGCCCGGATGCACAGCTCCGTTATTACCCGGATGGGCTGTGTGTGTGTGTGCTGACTACTATATTCTGGTCCTCAAGCTCATGTGCCAAACACTTTACCGAGTCATCTGTCCCTCCTTGCCAATGACTTGCTTTAGCATCCAGTTGGTGGGTAAACCGAGGCAGGCAGTAATTGGGGCTCAGTGCTTGGAGCTGCTGACTGGTAGATCCAGATACCCACAGGGGCTGCTGCCAAAGGCAGCCAGAGATTAGAGAAGTTACTCAGCAGACTTTATTCTGAGGGAACAGAGCTTAATTTACTGCGGCTGGCACTCTCTGTGGCAAGCAGAAAAAAAAAATATGAACTTTTTTAACTCCTTAGGGCAGGCAAGAAAGAGAAGAAAAAAGAAAATTCACACATACATACATACATACATACATACACACGCACGCTCGAGTGCACACTGAGTGGATGAAACAAAGGGTAGAGTCCAGTAACTTCATACACACAAATGTATATGCATATATACATACACATACATACATACATACAAATATACATGTATACAGAGCTATAGACAGATATATACATATTCACACATAGAGTGATTAGAGCAAAGCTCCAGCAAGCAGGCTTCAAGAATTCCACACATACATACATACATACATACATACATACATACATACATAAATACACACAATAGATGGATGGAAAAAACAACGTTCCAACCCCCATTCTCACAAACTTCACACATACATGCATAGTTGATGGAAGGGAAAGACAATGTTCCAGCCCACGCCGTTTTCAATTCTTTCTTCCATCACTTACCTATCCCTGCAACATCTTTTAAGCAGTCTACAATTATAATGTGATTACACTTTAGTTTTCTTCTAGTGAATGATTTTGAAAAAAAAACAATATGTTTTCCGATATCTTTACCAGAAATAACATTATGTAGTACAGGTCAAGAAAACAAATTCTTAAAATCCCACATACATTGATAACCAAGCAAGTCATTATAGATTAACAAAGTGTAAGCAAGCAAGGTCGTTTTCTCAGCCAGTTTCTCTTACTGACAGGCAGCAATTTGTGTTTACAAAGAAAGAAGTAACTATTTTACTGTTTATCTTGTAAGAGTCTTAAGAGAATCACAAATGTAAACTTTTATATAAAAAATCAGTCGTATCTATCTTAAATCCTCAGAATGCATATCTACTCATTAGCAGTTCTTAATACATCATATCAGTTGAGGGCAAAAGTTGATATCAGAAATCAGTCATCACCAGTCCAGCCTCAGTGAGAGTCACATCAGCCAGTGCTGCCATTGTTCTTGTTCTCTGACCATACAGGGACCCTAGCTTAACTAATAAATGTGGGCCTTTCTGAACTTCAGATTGTTCTCTAAATTTTTTTTACATCAGAACCAGTAGTAACAATATCTCAACCTAGCTTCACTAACAACTTTATTTTTCCAAAGGTTTTCTAAGTGTGGTGGTCATTGTTGACAATCTACATCTCTAAGTTTTCTCTGGGAAAATGATAGAATCATTAATCTGCTCCTGCAGCAAAGCCTGAAAGAGATCAAGAATTATTATTGTGAGTGCCAGATATACTTCCCAGTGATGGGGCTGGAAGCCCCCTTAGAGTTTTCATATGACTCTTTTCTCTGTTTTGTTTTTTTGTTTGTTTGTTTGTGTTTGTTTGTTTGTTTGTTTTTTGAGACAGGGTTTCTCTGTGTAGCCCTGGCTATCCTAGAACTCACTCTGTAGACCAGGCTGGCCTCGAACTCAGAAATCTGCCTGCCTCTGCTTCCCAAGTGCTGGGTTCATATGATTCTTAAGAGGGAAGTGAGGGCAGCAAACACAGCAGAACTCAACAACAGCATAAAGTCCTCAGAACACATCGTCCTCGGGCTGTGCCACAACGAGGTTCATCCACATGGCTGTGGTAACCCATGGGCTGCATTCCATGAGTTCTAAAGCCATTTGTTGTTCCTCCTGCATGGCCCTTGACACCTCCCTGCCCTCTAGATGGGTATTTTTTAATTGTTTGCTTTTAGCTGTTTTTATTGTTGCTATCATCATCATTCATTGTGTGTGTGTGTGTGTGTGTGTGTGTGTGTGTGTGTGTGTGTGTGTGTGTGTAGGAGCATACATGTCACACTGCCAACTTTTAGGAGTTGGTTCTCCCTTTCCAGTGTAAGACCCAGGGATTGAACTCAGGTCTTCAGTTTACACAAGAAAGGGTGTCAAGCCTTTGTGCCATCTCCAGCCATAACACAGATTTTTTTTTAACTTATAAATTTAATGCAAAATAGTCTCTCAATGTAGGGATTCGATACTTGAAGTAAGGTCAACGGGGGTAAAATTTTATAGATTTTTGTGTCTAAGAAGACACTTGGTTCAGACACAAGCAGCTGTGCAGAGAATTGTTCAGATGTGTTCTGGTACTAAAATGGAACCCCCGGAGTCCTGACCTACATCTTGCTTAGTACTTGACAATCGAGGACATTGTAGTGGGTACTTGACTCTAGATAAACATATCTTACAGACTAATCCCAACACTGTATATTATGTGTCTCTTAAGAAGAAGAGTATTTGAGTGTGTGTGTGTGTGTGAGTGTGTGTGTGTGTGTGCCTGACTGACTGACTGATTGACAGACGGACAGACGGACAGACTGACTGACATGTGTATGCATGTATGTGAGTCTGGGTATGTATGGAAGCCAGAGGACAACCTCAGATATTGATCAGAATCCATCTACTTTGTTCTATAGAACTGAGTCTCTCATTGATCTGGAACTCGCCAAGTAGAGAAGGCTAGCTCACCAGTGAACTCCAGGGAATGACTTGTCTCTGTTTTCCAAGTGCTGTTATTACAAGTGCACACCACTGTGTTACCCCCTCCTCTTGTTAAAATGTGTATTTTGTAGAGCAAATCCAAATTCTTGTGCTTCCAAGGCAAGCACTTTGCAGACAGAAGAGTCTTCTTAGGCTTGAAATCAGAACAATTTTCAGTGGATGACAGTATCCAGGTTTGAATTTATACATTGCACACTATTAATCAAAATGTTGCTTTCTCTACACATTTAAATTAAGCCTGAAATATGAAAGGCCTGTGTCTATATTATTCCTATTATCCCTTTGTAGCTTGATTGTACAATGATATAATTGCAATCTCTGTCTCCCTTACTTCATAGCTAGCTACTACATTCTCTTTAGTTTCCTATAGAGGATAAGACTCGCTTTTTATACATAATGACTGGTTTTCTACTAAATATGTGTGAATCCTTCATGAATCCACAGGAGGTATTTTTATGCTAATCTTTATTCTTTGCTGCTTCTGAGGGAATTCTTTATAACTTTCTGCCACCCAAGAGTTAGTCTCCAAGATGATGTCTTCTCATGCACCTCATAAAACTACAGTGGTTTTCCATCTTTGCTCACCTTCCCCAGATTAAAGGAAGTATTGTAAGAAAACCACTTCTATGTGGTGCCTGCATCACCAAGTAGGACATTGTTTGGCTTAGGAGGGAGATACACGTGGACAGGGTCATTGCTACACTTTAAATGTTTAAAGCGTCTTGTGAACCAATCCAGAGATTCTCAAATTAAATGCACATGCAAATCGTTTGTGGGGCTTGTTAGAATGTGTGTTGTGACTTGGGAGATCTGGAATGAAGTCTGAGAGCCTGCATCTGTTAAAAGGTCCCGACTGGTGCCAGTACTGCTAGTTAAGACACCGCACTTAGTAAGAAGAGAGAAGGCACGCCCTCAGAAGACATACAGCTATGTCACAACATGAAACAAAGCACATTGTTTGATATGCCTTTAGGTTGGATGTAGGCTGCATGCTGTAGGCTGAGAATGGTTTTGTTCAAGGAATAGTTACAAGAGCTCAGTACCTGGAATCTAGCATCAGGGACAGCTAATAGAGAACTCATGGTGAACTATTGAAAATGATGGGAAAGGACTTACTTTTATACTTTTAAAAGTATTTTCTTTAATTGTGGAGCATTTTTTTGTCTGATAACATATGCTCTTTCTGTGACTATTTTCTAGAGATTAATATTTTACCATCTACTTCGAATAAACAGATTCCTAATGATTCACTAAGAATATTAAGCAGCTTCTGAGCTTAAAGACCAACTAATGAAGTAGGTATGTCTGGTTTTAAGTAGGGTACCTAGGAGCTCTGTTACCCCTTGTTACAGACCAAGGCAAAGTAAATGTTGAAGCACAAAGCCTGAAAGCCATAAGGTAATATACGGGGATGTGGGAATGAAATGTGTGTTGTTATTGCATTCTTCGCCTAACTTCTGTTTCTGGGCATTTAACTAACAACGCACAGCAGCTGAGCAGCTGGGCAGCATTAGGACTCTGGTAGAAGGCACTTTGTACTTTGTAATGAGAATACATTATTTTAAATGCAAACCCATTAAAGGATTCAGATGCCCAATATTAATACTTTATTATGGCAAAGGTAAAGAAAATGTCACATGGCAGCACACCTCTAATGGACTGGTAGTCCATTAGAAGTAGGAAGTAAATGACAGGTTAAACTGGAAGTTGCTAGAAAGCAATGAGTTTTAGTGAAAAAAAAATTGTTTGTGCAAAAGCTTTGAAAACAAAATGGCTGAGGAATAACACACACACATGCACAGACGCACATGCACACACACACAATCAGAATTTTGATCCTTTTTTTTATACAGTGACTTGCTCTGAAAACTATTCTTTATTGCATCAAAGTAGACAGAATAGTTCGTGCTCTTTGCCCTCCTGCCCTGGTTAGGATGGGCTATTTCACATAGGTAACAGTGCCATGATAACACAATTGTTATAGAGAGAGGTTGTTATAAATGGGTGGATTTGCTTGTTACTACATTCTGTACCCCCAATTTATTCTTCTACTTTAACAATGGTTCTCACGTTATTTCCTCTGGCTCCATCCAGGATCCTGAATCTTCTCAGAAGTGCCATGAGATCAGTCACATAATGATAATACTTGTGTGCTAGATACTTTTCACATTAATTAACTCATAAGGGTTAAATGGAACTCTTTAGAACCCCTTGAGATGTTCAAAATCACTAAATAAGCAAGTGGGAGTGTGTTGTGGATAGCCCTGGCCTTGTATTTTGATACTAATTCCCCTTTCCTGTGAAGGGCTGCAGAGGAGGTGTGAGTCAGTACACAAGTGAATTCTAGTGAACCTTATGCCCATCTTAATTTGTAAAATAAAGGCGGCTGGAGCCAGTGATTGGGCAGAAGAAGGGGCGGTGGAGAAATGAAGGTTGGTGGAAGAGAGCAGAGAGGAGGACTGGAGGAAGACAATGGAGGAGGAAGACAATGAAGGAGAGGACGACCGGGAAGCAGGAGGTAGAAGGACAGACGCAGGGTCTGGAAAATCCTCGTTATAAGGGTCTCATAGCTGGGGAACAGAGTAGTGTAAGGGTATCTGCCCAATCTAGCTTACAAAATATATTCATAGTTACTGAGTTGTGTTTTCATTGACCGGCCATATTTAGGTTGGAGATTTAAATATCTCCCACTACAGGAGAGTGCAGCTCTTTTGCTGTTGTTTGTCAAGCATCATAATAAGTGATGAAAAGTAAAACGTTGCTCTTAAATCTCAGTTCTGTCACTAGCACAGGAAGCTTGGGAATGAGCAAAGTCTCCATGAAGAACGGTGTGGCTGACACCATGATGCTGCTGGGAGACTCTGGACGAGAAGCAGTGATGGCACTTGGAGCCTGGATGAATGGGAGGTAATAAGATTACGGCTGTTTAAAGCCTCAATGTCATAACTCCTGTAATGACCAAAAGAAGCAGAGAGAGGAGGTAAACAGCCACACAAATTTGATTTACAAAAGAGTAGCCATTGTACCAATATTTGTCAAATAATTAGCATTGCATCGTTAGATGTAGGTAGATGTATCTTCTAGTACTGTAGCTGAAAAAAAAGATATAATCTTTTGATGCAGTTTTTGCAGCAATAGAGGCTAGTTTTTGCAAAGATGGTGCCCTTAATTATGGAAGAAGAAGACATGGAAAAATGTATAAATTCATATAACTCCACTTAGCAGTAACAGAGCTAGGCATATTATTTAAATCTAATTTGAGAAAAAATTTCAGACTTCTTTTGGCTAAAACCATTTATTTCATATTTTCACATCAGTAGTACCAACACTGTGAAGGATAGAAAAGGATTCTACCATAGAGTCCTAACAAAATTTATGAACTAAAGCAAATTATATTTAAGAAGAAATAAACATCAAACATGCATATTAACAGTAAAAAAATAAAGAACCATATATATCTGAATATATAATATAATACATAATAATATATAATCTTTTGAATATATCTATATGATATATATAAAAATTCAATATATATTCAATATATTCAATATATTCAATATATATTCAAAAGATTATTTTGTATTTTAATGAAAGGAAAAAGTAATGTAGAATTTATCTTATTCTGAAACAAATATAAAAGAAAATAATCATGTATAATATATTCTTATTAGCTCACACAACCTTTATTTATAATTACATTTATAATTCAGGCATTGGATGAGTTTCACATCATGCATCCCAGAATAATGTATTTTCATTTTATGTGGATTAGTGTTTTGCCTACATGGGTATCTGTTGGATCTCTTAGAAATGGAGCTGTGAGTTGCCATAGAGGTGCTGGGAACTGGACTCATGTCCTCTCGAAGAGGAGCCAGTGGTTCTTAACCACTAAGCCATCTCTCCAGCACATTTCAATCACCTTTTAACTTTAATGATTTTAGTAGCATTTTTCTATAGAGACAATAGAAAAATACATTCAGTTTACTAATAGATTAGAAAATATTTACCTTCAATCAGTGGATTTTATAGAAACTTTTAATTGATACCAATTTAGATGACCCATCAACCAAATTTCTTCTCTAAGCAAGTCATTTTTCAGAAATGGCTTTCTTAAACTCCATGACAACTTTTGATCCGTGTATTATGTATTTCTTATTTTAAATTAATAATTTTGTTTGTATTATTAATTTCATTTCAGTAATCTGACCTCCATAGTCTCAAAGATTTCACACATACCTGAAACTGGAGATTTGTATCTTCCCTTGCTGTTGCTTTAAGGACTAATCCTGTGTTTTGTCCTTTCAAAATCATCTAGATATCAGAAAGTCCAGATGTTAGTATGCATCATATTTTACTTATTCCATAATTGATTTGAACCTATGTCATACTTGATTAGTAAGTTTTAAATTATCAAAAGGAATTATCATTCAAACAATGCTTATCTTGGCAGTAAAACCACTTAGGCGAGAAGGGACCTGTTTTAGCTCTCAGTTCTCACTTGTACATCGGCGCTTCAGGGACATCACAGTAGAGGAATGCGAAGAACAGGTCACAAGGTACCTATAGTCAAGAAGCAGAAAGACATAATTAATGCAAGTATATTAATGTACAACTAGCTTTCTCCATTTTATTTAGTCACATTATTCCCTGGACTCCAAGTCCGTGGAATCAAGGACCAAAGGTGGCTGAATCTTCTTATCTCACAATTTCTATAATTAATGTAATTAAAATAATCCTTCACAGACATCCTCAGTGGCCCTTTATGAGATGGAATCAAGATTGTGTCAAATTGATAACTAGAACCATAATACTCAATCATAGGTTCTATTTTAATAGGCATGCCTAACCATCTTCCCTAAATGAAATTAAAACAGTATACGTAGGTTTTTCAACTTGTAAATGCGTTTTACACTGTGCTTGTATTCTACTCTTACTCTGAAATCTTTATAAATCTGTTAGTGTTTTGTGACAGGGTTCTTCTTTAGAAAACCCAGACTTTCAGTTGTATTTATGAGAAACCAAGGAGCAGGGCAGTAAATGTGGCAGGATATCAAAGCAGTACGTTTAGCGCCATAGTAGCAACTTTCACTTGAACTGCAGAGTTAGGAGCTGCTGGTGGAACCTGTCCTGTGCACTCACTAATGTTTGTCTGGAACTCTCCCAGCTATAAACATAATATGTCACTCAAAGAGAAGGTGACACATGAACAGGTGGCAAGGATACAGTGTTACATATAGTTTTAAAAATGTGTACACATGTAATTGAATTTCTGTTAAAATTCTATCATGTTAAAAACATGACTTGGGAGGGTTTTTGTTTTTTATTGTAATGGAACAAATTGCCAAGTAAGTGTCATCTGTTGAAAAATATAAAATATACATCTAGGAATAACTATTGTTTTCTAAATTTTGTTTTGAACTTATTTTCTTCACATTTCTCATTATTCTAATTGAACTTAAAACATTTTTGTGTTTTACAGGAATATTGTCATTTTGCCATTTCCTAAGTGCATATAAGAAGCACTTCTTGATAATGCCTATGAAATTTGAGAACATCAGTTTCATTTTACCCAATAATGGCAAGTACATTTCACCTAAAATTGGATCAGTGAAATGGTTTCATTATTTCAAAATAAAATAGAATGTTTGTTCTTGTTCATTCTTTAAGCTAGCCTGGCTCATCTTATTTATATTACATTCTCCATGATTTTAGATCTTCATCGCCCCTCCTGGCTTGCCCTGCCTTAGCTCATTTTTCTTATTTCCCTGAGGTTTATGTGCCTTCTTTATCTACTCCCTATCATTAGAAGTCATAAGAATCATTACCTTTTAGAAGAAGAATGTTTTGTTGTTTTCTTGTTTTGTTTCTCTTGTGTTGAAATTTACATTTGTGTGGGCTGAGTCGTGCTAGAAGTATTGATCTCACTTATGCTCTGTTGAATTATTCACAAAGACTACTAGAGTGCAACAGAATTGAGGTAGTTTCCCACAAGTGATTCTGGGAGGAGCTAGAACTCTAGCCACCCATCGAGTATGTCCAAGACACCTTGTTCCTGCACAGCATCAAAAGGAAGAAAAGCAGCGGCAGCAACCACTTAAAAACTAACCAGCTCTGAGATATGTATATTCTATTTGGGAATTAGCACATAGTTTCTTATTCTCCAAGGCTTCAATATATTCAGAGAAGAACCAAGAACATTGTAAAAGCCAGAGTTCAATGACAACATCAAGAAAACTGTTTAGCTGACTATGGGTGATTATATATAAGAAATCACAGTGGTTTTGAGAGTACAATAAAGAACTTTGCAAGCTCCAGTGGTGATGGGGAATCTCTGCAAAGAAGAGAGAACGTGGACACAAAACAACAACACTGAGAAGCTATTGTCATTTGGTAAATGTCGGGATGAAGAGCTTTCTCTAAAGATGTGGCCCTAAGTAGGTTGGTTGATCACATTCTAAAGCAGATCTAACTCCCCAAATTATATGAGTTATACAAATTAAACTCAATAGGGAAAGAGACTAAATAAAAGAAGGTAGAAACAGGAAGAGGAGAAAAAGAAGTTTGAAGAAAATCAGGAGGGTGTTTATGGAACTAGTTGAGGTTGCAGAAAATGAATATGTTCAAAATACAGTGTGTGAAATCTTCAAAGTATTAATAAAATTATTGTTAAAAAAGAGTGTTGCTAGGCATGGTGGTACATACCTTTAATCCATGTAGTTAGGAGGCAGAGGCAAACAGATTTCTGTGAGTAGCCAAGGCTATGTAGAGAACTACTGTCAATAATAATAATAATAACAATAATAATAATAATAACAATGACAACCAGCTCTGAAAATGCAATATTGATCAATTAAAAGTAAGTACCACCTTAGAAACATTAGTATTAAAAACAAGTGAAAACAGAACTGTGTGAACTATAAATGTATTAGTAGGAAGAGCAATGAAAATATGTAAAACTGGAGAACGATCCTATAAAAGAATAAAACAGAAGGAAAAATTCTATTATAAATATAAGGAAAAATAAGAATAACTGAAATCACCAAGAGGAAATTTAAAAATTAGATGTAAAGCAGAAAAAGAAAGAATGGAAGAAAGGAAGGAAGGAAGGAAGAAAGAAAGAAAGAAGAAAATAACTCACTCACCTGAAGAAAGAACATACCAAAAAAAAAAAAAAAAAAAAAAAAAAAAAAAAAAAAAAAAAAAAAAAAAAAAAAAAAGGGATAAGGAGAGGAAAGGACTTAGAGTTAAATGCTAAAGCACTGGAGAAGGTTAGGCAGGAGACTGCCAGCCAGAGGCCAGCCTGAGCACTACAGTGAAAGGCTGCCTGAAAAAGAAAACCAAATAGCATATTTTTTTTTTTAAATGAAAGAGAATACAAACAGAAAAGGAAGATTATTCTTAAAATAGAATAAAATATTTGATCCGGTCTAATGAAGGAGAAGAGAAAGAGAAAGATGAAGAGAAAGGAGGAGGAGAACAGGAGGAAAAGTCTATAGACAAAACTAAAACCATGGCACCAAAGAGGAGAAAGAGGTTTCTAGTTCACACAAGAAAAGAATTCTGTGGACAGCAGGAAATGATCTCAAGCCAAGCCTACCAGTTTTCTTCTGGGCCCCTGGACCATGTTCCAGTTGGTAAGGGCAGAGCTGATATTCAGCCTCGTCTTTCAGGGGCCCCCTGGGCTTGTGAACTCATTTGCTCCTAGGACAGGGTGGAGATCTCTCTCTCTCTCTCTCTCTCTCTCTCTCTCTCTCTCTCTCTCTCTCTCTCTCCTTCTTTTCCTTTTGAATATATTTTTATTTAAATATAATTATATCACTTTCCACCTTCTAGAACCTCCCTGCTAACCTCCCTCAAATCCATGTCTTCTCCTCGTAAGTTGATTCTTTAGTAGTAATAGTTGTAGTTGTAGTAGCAGTAGTGTAACAATAACAGTAGCAGTGATAGTATTGGTGGTAGGGAGTGTGTGTATGTGTGTGTACATGTGCATGGTTTCAAGGTTAACCACTCTGCAGTGAACAACCAATAAGGGAACACATCCCTACAAGAGGCTAATTGTCCTTCTCCCAGCAATCATTAGCTATTTGTCTAAGGGCGGCATCTCTGAAAATTTTTCACATTCCACATTTGCATGTTCATTGATATTGGTTTTGTTCCTGTCTTGTTTGCACAGCCATTTACAGGAAAGACTTTCCCAGATGACTTCCTGGTATTGTGGCTCTTACAATCTTGCAACATGACCTCCTCTTCCTCTATGTTCTGTAAGTAAGAGATGGAGGACCTGTGATGTAGATGTATTCTTTGGTTCTGGGCTCCTCATGAACTCTTGATAGCTGCATTGTATCCAATTGTGGTTCTCACTGATGGTCTCTATTTATTTGTAAAAAGAACCTTCCTTTATGAGGGGTCATGCTACACTGGGGATATTGCTGGTCCAGCATAGTGATTGTAGTAGATTATTTTCTCATGCTCATGACTGCTCTAGCCCCAGGAAGCTGACTGGCTGTGTGATGTCAAGTATTATATTGTTGAAGAAGTGTGTGCTTAGGGAGTGTCAGCTATGGAATGCCAGAATATTCTACTCCAGTGCTCCACACTCCAGTCTCCAGCTTTCTGTAAGTAGGCTCCTGCTCATAGTCTCTTGAACAAAGGCTAGTCCCCACACCTGAATGTCTCCTGTGTAGTTTCCCTAATGGACAGTCTTAGGTAAAAAAAGTCCTACCCCTCTTTAAATTATTTCCTATCTAAAGACCAGAACTCAACTGATTAACTTTTTTTGTGATTTCTGCATGACTGAATAATGCATTTTTGTTGTTGTATTGGTTTTTGTTGTTTATTTTTTTGGTTTTTTTGGTTTTTGGTTTTTAATTTTTGTTTTTTTTTTTGTTTTGTTTTTTTTTGAGACAGGACTTCTCTGTGTAGCCCTGGATTTCCTGGAACTCACAATATAGACCAGGCTAGCCTCAAACTCACAGAGAGCTATCTGCCTCTGCCTCATGAGCACTGGGATTAAGGTGTGTGCCACCAACCTCACTAACTCAGATGGGTTCTACTCAGCATAGTTTCCCATGGCTGCAGCCCTAGGGAATTCTGGGAAGAAAGGGGCTCTTCCTTGGTGCTACCATGCTCTGCAAACTCCTGTCTGGACTGTGTGCTACAACCAGTGTTAAGTGGGTCTTGGGAGTGTGATTTTTCCCCCTTGAATCACATACCCTTCTGCCTTTAAGCTTTTGCAGGTCACCCTCTCCCTCTTCCCCCTCCTCTCCCCCTCCCTCTCCCTCTTCCCCTTTCCATTCCGCTCTCTCTCTCTCCCTCTCCTTCGCTCTCCCCCTTACCCTCCCCCTCCCTCTTTCTTCCCCATCATACTGTTTTTTGTTAGTTTGTTACTGATGTTTTGACTTTCTACTTATTTGAAGATGTGAAATACGACCCGGTGTGTATATTTTGAAACTTGAGTGGCCTCCCACAGCCACTAGGCACCACTGCCCAGTTAGTCTGGCACTTTTCCTGGGAGATATTGACTCGTTGGTACCATCACCCCTCACCCACCATCTGTGTTCTGGCTTTAATCTTTATGATTTTTTTTTTATTTTAAGAGTGATAACATTCATCTAACAATATATAGGTTTTAATAACAGCTCGAAATATTTGTTACCCGAAACCTGAGTTCCACCAGTAGAACCCACACAATCAAATAGACAACTGACATCTACAGCTTTTCCTCTGAGCTTCACATATATCCATGGCACAGGTATACCCACACCCACAGACATACACACACACACACACACACACACACACACACACACACACACGTATGTTCACAAAGGCACACAAATAATAAATATAAATAAAAATTTAAAATTTAATTTACCCACTTGATATCATGTGTACTTGTCAATAGGTATCCTTTATGTTTTCTCTAACAACAACAACATCAAACACATAATAAAAATAAAAATGTATGAAAACTGAAGGATAACAGTTCCGCTACCAAAACTGGCTCATGTCTATTCATTTTAATTTTCTGAGATTATGATCAACTTTGAATCACTGAAAAAAATACATTTCAAGGTGTATAAGGCAAATGCATTTTTCAAGTATAAATACTGAAACTGCTAATATGAAGGAATAATATTTTTAATAGATGTGAAAAAAATTAGTGTTATTTTGCTACAACAGAGAACATTTGAAAGAAGTTTTATTTTATTATGTTTCAGATCCATCGCTGAGAATATGGCAGAATCATCTTTTGGAGACATAAGACAAATTTTATTTATTTATTTATTTATTTATTTATTTTTTTGGTCTAAAAACTCAGCTAATGTCATAGGAGCTTTGGCACATGACCTTTGTGTTCTATAAGTCTGTTATTTCAAATGTTCTTGGAAATTCAAACATTCAGTTGCTCTCAGCTATGCCTTTCTTTCCCAGGTACTAAGTAGCCCACTAATGTACCTCAGACAGAGTACAGCTAATTCATTAATCACTCCCTGGCTTCCAGTCAGTATTGTTGGGATTTAATTATCAAGTGACAGAAGTAGTTCCATTAAAATGTTTACCTCTACCAGAGATAAAACGTCATTGTCACAGAGAAGAAAGTGTTTAGCCAGATCAAATGCTAAGATTCCTCTTGGCCAGCATGGTTTTGCCAATGGCTACAGCCCCAGGCTCCAGTTTCCCTGAACCCATATTTTCTTGCTAGTGATGTAGTATCTTGTTGATTATGATTCACTCTGGGATAATGAAGGCATTATGTGCCTTGCTTTTTCTTTTGCAGAAGACTGGTAAGCATATTTTAG
This sequence comes from Arvicanthis niloticus, assembly GCF_011762505.2. Taxonomy (NCBI): domain Eukaryota; kingdom Metazoa; phylum Chordata; class Mammalia; order Rodentia; family Muridae; genus Arvicanthis; species Arvicanthis niloticus. Next base: position 65,333,124 of record NC_047672.1, read on the forward strand.
GAAAAAAATTTATACAAATCTCCCAAATTTCTGGCAAGAAAATTAGGCTGACATCTGGAAGAGAAACTGCTTAGCCCCGTCCAAAATATATTCTTACTTCATGTCTGTACATCTATTCCCCAAAAGATAATTTCCTCTTAATCTTGAGCCTCTTAGCAGAAAGAAAAATGCTTATGCATTTTGTGAGTTACCTTCTCTGTGGTAGATAGAGCAATTAGTGCTTCAATCTCATCACTGTATTTTATAAGCCAGAAATTCTGTGTAGAGCTGTCTCACATATTAAATTAATAGCATTTACCATTGGCAGGAAAAATACAATCTGCATGCACCTAGTCATAGAACCATAAATATAACAGCACAGGGAAGTTGGTTAAGAAGCTTGGTTATTCTACATCTGCTGCCATGGAGTTTGGCCACAGGTTTCCTTTTGGCATCTTGTATGTTCTGCCTTCTGATACCCTTTCTCTGGTAGATGCTTTATGGGCTGCATTTCCTGAGATGATAAGAGACTCTTTCCACACTCATTGAGGAGCTATGTTGATTGATCTTAACAGATCTTTCCAAAATTATGGTAGAAATCGTTTCTTCCTTGCAGTTTGCAGTGATATTGGCTATATAACTAAATAAGAAGAGTCGTATTTCAAAGTAGTGTGTGTGGAAGAGAGCCCAGAGTAAAGAAAACAGTAATAGGCATAAAAAGCTAGCATATGGATCCTATAAGATGCATAATGGAAAATGTCCAAGTAAAGTAGTGGAACCTTCTAGTCCAACAGTATGAGGGGCAGTAAGGAAAATATGTTCTCTTATGTTCCTGCCAAAATCTGAGGACAATACCACCTATAGAGAAAGCTTCACAGACGCTGGAAACTGAAAAGATGACTAGTTAAAGCCAGCTTACTCTGAACTAATGAGATAGTATTTATGTCTTAATTTGATTGCAATTATAGTCTCTGTTGTTTAATCTCAGGTCCTCTCAAACCCAGTCTAAGTTCATGTAATTCGATTTTATTAAATTGTTGACACAGAATGAAAGAAACATTGAAAACTGTTTCCGTGGAAAGCAAAATCTACAAGGAAAGTGTACAACATGTCTTGAACTCTATCACCCGGTAACTGTCCGATTTCCTACTGTGTGCATAGATTTGTGCCAACCATGAACGTAAAATAAGATATAACTGCTCATTTAATGAATTTTTAAAACTTACTGAAGTAGTATATAGCTATATTTTTTTTTATCCATTTTAGGGGACCATTTCAAGGTTTCTGATTATGAAGACAATCACTTTTCCAGTTTCTGGAAATGTTACCCTGTATATAGTTCTATTCACGGGATGCTCTCATTTTAATTGCACATTGGAGTATGTTTTTCCTTAAGGGTTAATACTTTTGGATGACAAGACACAAGGAAATAAGTATCTGGCAGAAAAGAGTCAGAACGTTTTCTGAAGTGCAGCTCCACAGAAGGCTGTTAAACAGGCTCTTGTAAGAGTTGTACCTGGAATATGGCCAACTGTAGGCTGAGCTATAAAGGACAAATTACAAAGTGAGGTAGGGTTTGATAATTTTTCCTGCTCCCTTTGCCCTGACTAAGTTGAATGATTTTGTGATCTCTGAGGCATAGGAGACATCTCAATCGTCTGATCCATCACCCTTGTATATTATGGCTGGCATACAATGGCATAAAAGGGTAGCATAGAATATGAATTTACTCCTAGATAGGGCCTCTATACTCAATATAATTGAGGAACAAAACATAAAATATCAGTTTAGTTATAAGTTGCAAACATTTTTTCATTGTTTATTCTTTCAGGGTTTGAACATATATTTATTGTACAAATAATATACATTGCATCCATGACAGATATTGATGAGGTTAAGATAACGAGGTTCAAGGGCTTCCAGTATACTGGGGAAATAAAACAAATGATAGCATTGCACAGTTAGAGATCCATGGTACTGGTGATATAAAGTGACAAATATATGTCACTTTACTAATAGAGACAAATCAGTGACAGGCAGAGAATGTATCATGAGCAGAGGAGCAAGAAGGATCAGATGGTGAGTTTGAGCTTGGACAGACACACTGAATGAGTGCTGAAAAAGACTAAAGTGGTGAGGAATGTCAGTGGTTGTTATTTCTGCAGCGTGTGTTGGTTGGTTCATTCTTGTTGAGATTCCTTTACAAAGTTAATAAAATATATGAGCACGCTCTTTGGATTTAGGATTGTGCAGTTTGAGTTAATAATGCTCCTTTAGATATCTAATACTACCTGAGGCATGGGAAAAGTTATTGCAGAGAATTTTGACTTGGCTATCTAATAAAAGAAACATAAGGAAACTGTGCACAGATCTACAGTGTGATCTTAGGTGGACTGAGGGAAAGTGGAGGACTCCGGTGCCTCAAAACAGGGGAAAGGGACAGAGATGGAAGGTAAGTGTTCCAAATATGTGTGTAATAGAATAGATTATCGATACTGACACCTTAGTAGTTACTGTTACTTACTTAACAAGTAAGGCAGTATGCTACATTTTTAAAGCACACATTAACTTCTATATTTACTTATACTCATTTTTATTTTGTACCGTTTGTGTGTGTGTGTACCTCCCCCCCCCCGAGAAAACACACATGTACACATGTGAAGATCAGAAGAAAATATGTTGGAATTGATTCTTTTGTTGCCCCATTTGGATTCTGGGGGTTGAATTCAGATATCAGCATTGGAGGCAAGTGCCATTGCTTGCTGATCCATTTCACCAGCATAAATTTTAATAATCTGTCAACAAAAGTCTACAATTGGTAGTTCTTTCTAAACTAATGCTATTAATTTCTAAAGATTATAGTTAGAAAATAGATTCAGTAAGTGTGATTAACTAAAGAGGCAACAGAATTCCAGGCCTCCTAAAATACACAAATTGTGTTTGTGTGTGCTTAGAACTTACTTTACTTTAAGCTTAATTTTTTTCTAGGTTTGTTACAATGGGTAATCAACTTGAAACCATAGGTTGAATGCAAATATTACCATTTCCTTTAAACCTGGCTCCAAGAACAGATTTCAGAGGGGCTCATACTATAGCATCAGACATTTAAATTAACACGTGTTCTCAATTAGAGAGGTTCAAGGCATCTATTCACTGCTTTCCTCAGCTCTGTCCATTCCTTTATGTGTTAATTTCCTATTAATACATGCTTATTAAGCATTCACATTCTTTATTTCTCTGTAAAGTTCAAATGCCGTAACTCCTCAGTACCCAATAACACATTATCAGTGTCTTGTAAAGATTCATTGAATGAATGGATAGAGGAATTAGCATGTTGCTTTTCCTTTGGAGATGACTTTACACTATACCTTTGTCACTTATCTTGAAATCTGCAGGCGAACTGATGGAACTAGAAAAAACCATCCTGAGCAAGGTAACACATACCCAGGAAGACAATCATGCTCTGTACTCACTTATACTTGGATCCTGGTTGGAAAGTAAAATATAATCACTCTATGATCCACAGACTCAGGGAAGCTAAGTAACAAGGGAGGTTGGGAGGGGATATGAGGATCTCCCCAGAAGGGAAATAGAATATAGATTTCACTGGGGAGCTGGGGCCATGTGGATTGACTATGAGAGGGATCAGGTGGGTGATATGGGGAAGGGAGAAAATCCTAGGAGGAACAATTGGAATTGAAGGCCAGTTTCAGGGGTGAGGTGGAAACTTTGTACAATGTAAACTCCATGGAACCTATGAGAGCAAGCCTGGCAAAGATTCCTTGTAGTGGGGGACACAGGCCCTAAACTAATCATCTTCTGTAACCAGGCAAGGATACAAGTAGAGGGACTGAAATACCAACCCAGACACAAAACCTGATCTACAGTTTGTCCTGTCTTCAGGATGTGCTGGGACAGGGACCTAGCATAATTGCAAGCAGAGAGACTTCATCCAGTAGCTGATGGGAGCAGATACAAAGTCCCACAGCCAAAGTAGATGGAGCTCTGGCAGTCTTGCAGAGGAGGGGAAGAAAAAAATAGAGGAGCTTTAGGGGTCAGTGACACCAGGAGAACACAGCACACAGAACCACCTGACCAAGACTCATGGTGACTCACTCATGGTGACTCACAGAGACCAGGGAGCCTGTGAGGGTCTGACTTGGGTCCTCTGAGTATAAATTATGGCTATGTAGCTTGGTGTTTGTGCAGGAGTTCTGGTTTTTCCTGAGTGGGAACCTGCTTTATCTGCTTGTGAATCTTTTTTATGTTTGTTGGGTTGCCTTGTCCAACCTTGATGTGATGGTATGTGTCTCATCTTATCATAGTTTGGATATGCTACTTTTGATTGATGTCCCTAGGAGGGTTCCTCTTTTCTGAGGGGAGAAAGAAGCAGGGCGGATCTCGGGAGAAGGGGAGGTGTAGAGGAGAGATTGGGGGAGGAGATGGGGGAAACTGTGTCGGGACGTAATATGTGAGAGAATAATAAACAAAACAGTATCAAATTGAATGTTTATTTCTTTTTAAAAAGATTCAATGAAATATTACTGTATAAACGGTTCAATTAACTTTTATATTAGGTTCTATGTAACATTACTTCTACACATAATAGTATATAGATAAACTTCTTTTCATATAATGTACTACTACCTGGAAAACATTTTAAAATGAACAAAGATAATGATGGAATTAATTAATTTCTAACTCAATACATTGAAACACAAAACAGAGTTTTCATTGTGAAAATAGAAATGGTCATAAAACACAATAACTTATTGTTCTTTTCTTAGTTTCTCTTCGACTTTTTAATTTTTTAATTTTTTTTGTCAATTCATGCAGATGTCAGAAAAAAAAGTTGGTGAGCATATTACTTGTGTTAGAATGCAGGACCAGGGCCCTATTTATGAAAAAGCTAAAAGATGTGGGTAGGGAAACAGAAATGGAGAAGAAGGTGAGAAGGAACAAGGAAAAGAAAGAGAAGTGATAGATAAAAGAAGAGAAGGGGCTAGAGAAAGATGGAGACAGTGAGAAGAGAGTGAGAGAAAGTGTGTGTGTGTGTGTGTGTGTGTGTGTGTGTGTGTGTGTGTGTGTGATAGAGACAGAGAAAGAGAGAGAGGTAGATGGAGGGAGAGAGAGGGAGGGAGAGGGAGAGAGTAAACAAGATAATTTAGTTGGGGTTAAGAAAATCTTTATTTGGTTTTTATATATTTATAGCTAATTTTGTTTTATTTCTTTGGAGCCATACAGAATCCTTTAGTGAAGTTCCTGAGCTTTTATAAAACTGAAAGACAGTTGTGCTTCTTATCGTCCCCACATAAATTACTATCATCAACATAAATATAAGATTTCCTGTGTATTTGCTTAATAATCCTCTGTCCAAGGATGTGCAGCTAGCCAAAGAATTTCAATGTCTTGCCAGCTTTCACCCAGCTGCCTACCCAAGCAACTCTCTCTGGCAAGAGTTCAGAAGCAGGCTTGACGACTGCCATTCTTGGAAATAAGATTGGTCAGCAGAGAATGTTCTTTTTCCAGATTTTGAGCTGCCATGTAGTCTGTTTTAACACTAATCTAAAAAAGCCCTTCCTCTTGATTTGCACTTATAACAATATTTATATAGCACCAAGGTTTGAGTCCAGTCAAGAGTTACCACAATGTGAATGATCTCAACAGAAAGGGTGTTCTGCTTTTAGCCTTTATGTGCAAGCTTGACTCGTGGTTTACTCATGTACACTGGTCCTCTTAAATGGCCAGAAAAGGTTGTATAAAAAATTGATGTCTACCCTCCTTTTAAATGTACTCATTACATTCCTCATGATGTCTACTCTTCTTCCTCAATAATATAGCAGACATATTTGAAAATGTAGACCAGCATCAACCTTGGAGAAGTTCACTGTTTAAAAGAATGCATTTCCTCAGCTGCAGCCAAATAGTTAACCCATAAAAACATACAAAACATGGTTATTATAAAATTTTAATGTTTTCTCTTTAAAACAGTTCGGTTTGATTTAAAATATCTGTACAATTAAAAAGAGAGATAAGTTAGCTCTTCCTCCCTAAGACAAACGTGTGGTATTCTACACCACTCATTAAGATTAGGATAATAGCATAAGAGAGAAGATCATAGATGGTGAGGGCAGTTAAATTGACCTTCCAAGATTTTACAGGATGAAAAGATCTAATTTTTAGAATGAGCTTAAACTTAGATTAGGATCCTCACAATGGATAAATGATTAGTCAACTTTAGAAAAAATTAATGATGTTTGAGTTAAAATTTTAAGCTTAACTTTTAGAAAAGAAACAAGGAAATGCCTGAAAATATTTAATTGGCATATCAAAGTAGGGAACAAATAAGCTTTAAAGATAACTGCTTGGTACATTTGGTAGCAAGTCATACCACCAGTCATAGTTACGATAACAGTAGTAATTGTTCATGCCTATAGCCATCATCATGTATACATGATTCAAACTCACAGTACTGTTACTCACTGCTTATTGACTTTATATACATTTCATAAACACAGCACCTTTATGTTTATAGTCACCAAGACTGCCGCCATCAGCATAGATAAAATATGAGCTAGGCCTTAGAATATTCACACTTTAAAATATGTGCTTACGACAATATTAGCTTGTCAACATTGTATAAGTTGTCACAGTGTGAAAGTGGGCACCAACATAAAGAATCGCTCTACATTTTGTCTTTTTCTTTCTTCCTTTGCCAGAGTGAAGTGACTGCTCATGTCTCATCACTATCTATAAGAAACCAGGTAATTTGATATGAACATGCTATTTTGTGCTTGACATATGGAAGTGCTTTATGCATCATCCTGTAAAAAAAAAAAAAAAAACCACCTGAATTCAATAAATAAAGCACAAATATGCTTCCCCTCCATCCTATGCCATTTTAAATTAAAAAGCCATGAACGTTTCCAAAGACAAATCAAGCACACTTAGAGTGGGTATCTTTTTTATCAAGCAATTTGAGGAAATTTTTTGAATGGGGAAATCCTTAATCTTCAGACAAAGATGAGCCAATCTAGGGATGTAATTAAAACCAAATGCACAATACCTACTCATGTTTCTGAGGTACAGAGGCTGTTTCCATGCATCAGGACAGCAGAGAGAGGCAAGTCTAGAGAGCAGTGAAGGATGTTAACACACATGAGTGTAGGTCTCATACTTAGGTTTAAAGGGCGTTTCTATGTTCACACATCACTCTTCCAAACTTCCCATCATCAGCCCCTTGAACTTCTGCATGTAGTCATAGGCCTCCTATATATCCTGACAGATTCTCAAATGGCTTTCACCTGTCAACAGGCTATGCAGATGTCCAGACCATAGTTATTCCGGAAGAGGAACTACAAAAGTTACAATCTAGAAAATAATGGAAGGATATTAGAAGATTCATTTGCATTATCTCCACAAATAAAAATATAGGTATATATCTTTACTAATAAACTTCTCCAAATATTTAAATAATAAATTATGTAATTTCTATACAAACTAAGATAGGGAATTAAAAAGGAAGAAATAATTCCTGGTTCATTCTTGCAACCAGAATAGTTATCATAACAATATGATATACAGACAGAACACAAATGAGAAATTATAATATTTTTCATATATCTCTAAAACATTAAATATGTGTATTACTGTATCATCGTGCTCTAATGGGATTTATTACATAAAATTGATTGCCATGCTGAAATCAGTCAGTGTAATTTACCACATTGTTAGTAAAGATTTAAACTGTGGCTATTGTGATTTGAATATAAAATGCTACCTCCTACCTCCACCCCATAGGCTCATATGTTCATAAACTTGGTTCCCAGTTGTTTGGAAAGCTTGTAAAAATGTGAGTCAGTAAAGTCTCAGTAAAGGAAGTAAGTCATTGCGGGTAGTCTTGAGGTTTGATGCGCCATGTCCAGCATTTTGTTCTTCCTCTGTTTCCTGAATGCAGATATCATATAAGCAGCGAGCATCCTGCTCCTGCTGCCATATACGGTAGTCTCTAACCGATGCCATCACTTCGCAACCATGACATACTATATATACTATTGAACTGTGATCAGAGTGAGACCTTTCTTCCTTAAATTGCATTTGTATTTTATTAAAACAATAGAAAAGAAACTGAGACAATGGCCCTCTGCAATGGAAGAAAAAGCATTTGGTGCCATTTAAACTCTCTCCATAATATATATTCTCCAAGAAGTATAATGAGAAGTGATCTTTCTTAATCTTTTTTAAGACAACTATAAAAAATCTAGAGGTTGGGAATTGAAAGATGGCTGAGAAGTTAAGAGCGATTTCTCTTCCAGAGGATGCCAGTTTGATTCACAGCATCCAGACAGCAGCTCACAACCGTCTGTAGCTCCAGTTCTAGGGGATTAATGGCCTCTTCTAGCAAATGTGGACACTGCACACATATGGTGCACAAACATACATGTTAGCAAAACACTCATACACATAAAAAGAAATGAATATCTATATTACTTAATCTAGAAACAACACTATAATCAAAAGTAAAGTTCTTAATGATTTATTAATTTTTAGGTATCATGATTATTATCATCATTATTATTATTATTATTATTGGTTATTTTGTTTACTTACATTTCGAATGTTATTACCCTTTCAGGTTTCCCCTCTGAAAGTCCCACATCCCACTTCCCCTTCCCCCTGCCTCCATGAGGGTGCTTCCCAATCCACCCACTCCCACCTCACAACCCTAGCATTTTCCTATGCTGGGGCATCAAGCCTTTACAGGACCAAGGGCCTCCTCTCCTTTTGATGCCATACAAGTGACAAGTATATATAGCCTTATGACATCTTTTCAACTTTTTGGTGAATAGCCTTAGCCAATGCAGTACAATAAAAGGTAATCAAGTCAACAAGGATTAGAAACCTGAAGAGAAAAATCTATCATCATATATGACATAAATACATGTAGTTAATTCAACACATTTTAGAAAATGTTAGTACTAAGATTTTTAAGAAATCTAAATATCCAGTTAAAAAGGAAAAACAATGTAAAGCATTATTTTCAGTTTCACAATAGTATGTGGATTTTGTCACTTTAAAGGATCTGGTGTTTGTTGCTGAGACAGTTTTCAAGAGTTAGCATATGTAGGCTGTGTCCTGTGTATACAAGGGCACATATGTGGGTAGGAAAACTCAATGCTCTTCTCACAAGTTCACTCACAGCTTCAATACCAACTCCCAGTGGACACGTTTGTGGGGGAGTGAGGGCAGAGAACAAAGGGACGTAATCATGTGGAAACATTAAAAACCTAAACTAGCCAATATAAAGAGAAAAATGCCTCTTAGGATTCACTATATTTCAGTACATGTAGTAAAGTTTCAATAGCTAAGTTAGCCAAAAATCCTTTTGGGTGGGGTCAGGATATGCACATTGTCATAAAACTATCACAATGTTTTGTGGGGAAAATGGTTATTTCAGTAAATTTCACTCAAGAATTATACATAGCTTATTAAAAGTACACTTTGGAATACACTTTGCCCATGCAACAACATGCAAAATAACACAAACACCATGGTTTTTATTAAACAAATCACTTTAAAAACTGACATAAGAACATCATCAGACATCATTAGTATTTTTCTTAGAATTTATCATTTTAAATTGCTTAAGATTGTAGCTGTTCAACAGGTAGGTGGTAGCTGTTTAATTCCCAGGTACTCAGTTATATTACCTTTCTGATTTTCAACAGTAATCTCTAAGGGAAGAAATTATGGAGCTAACTTATAACATCTGATATAAACTCACATGAAGAGGATTGTAAAGCAATAAAAAGAAAAAATGCTAGATCAGAAAATATGTCTTAGTGGTGTTTAAAAGTAAATAAATGGTATTTACATAAAATTCAAATTTTCACATTTTTTAAGTGTTCATGGTGCATTGAGCCTATAGGTAAGTGTGTTGATGTGTGTGTGCTTCTTGTTGAATGCTTCCTGTTAAATGCTTATTATCCCCCAGAAAACCAGTCATCAATGCCCTATATTGAAGTGCAATAATATTTGCAAGTTCTAACTAGAGTTAAGTAAAGTTGTCAGTGTTGAGCTTACATGAAAGACATAGTAACCTTATAAGAAGAGAAAGACACACGCTCTCTCTCTCTCTCTGTCTCTCTCTCTCTCTCTCTCTCCCTCTCTGTCTCTCTTTCTCTCTCTCTTTCTTTCTCTCCCATGTGTACTTGCTGAGGAAGACCATGTGGTGACATAACAATAAATCTGCTATCCATAAGCTAGGAAGTGGACTCACTCCAGGGCCTGAATGTATGAATGTACAACTACTTTGATGTTTGATCTTGCACTTCCCAGATGCTATTTCTATTATTTACAGAGTTTGTGTTTTTTTTTTTTTTCTTCACCATGAGTACACTAATATACTGAATCAAAACAAGGAGGTGTTTTTCCAGTTTTCTGCCACTAATACTGAATCTTTAGATACCATAACCAGCATCTTGATTCTCTTTTGCTGCTTGCTTCACCTTGGGGACATCTAGGTTGGCATTGCTTGCTTTATAAGTAACTTAAGTTCACCATGAAAAGGTTCAGTAGAAACATAATTCCACAGGTCTCTTTCTTAACATCTAGCCTTCTTCTTATCTCTTACTTAGAGTTGTTGATCTTGTCTCATGCCAATCCCTTCACAAATGCTGAATTTACGCTGTTCTGAGACATGTGTGTGTGAGCCCCCAGAATCAATCCACAGCACAGTTTCTAGGTAGACAGATAGGTACATAGGTAGGTGGGTAGGAGGTGGGTGGATAGATGGATAGATAGGCAGGGAGGCAGACAGACAGACAGGCAGGCAGGCAAACAAGGCAGACAGACTGACATACTGAGTAGACAAATGGGGAGAGGAGATAGATAGATAGATAGATAGATAGATAGATAGATAGATAGATAATAGGTAAACTTAACATGGGATAGTGAAATTTGTGTATGTATAATATCTGAGAACTGCAATGTCAAAGTCTCAGGTAAGGCTAATCTTAGTCTCTTCATATGGTCTAAAGATAGACCAGGCCCAGCATGGCAATTTCCTTTAAAGGCTCTGCTTCAACGCTGGTGGAGACACACTTGATTGTTATACTACATACCAAAAGAGTGCTTTCCGGACAGAACCTACACATGTACATCAATGACTTCTGAAAGAAAAAAAACAGTTATTAAAGGTAGTATAATCTTAATACACAATGAAAGGAAACAAAATAGATTCCTTGCTTTTTTCATAATTTATAAATTGTCTCTTACAAAATAAAATTAGTTTTCTATCATCTAAAGTTGAATTTGGTGATCTTTCTCCAGTCTGATGACAAGATAGCTTCCCGACTGTAGAAAGGGAAGCTTTGAGATAATCCATTTAATTATAAATAAGGTATATTCTTTGCCGAAAGCCTTGCTTTCTCAATTTCTGTCCTGAAAATCCAAAAGATTAATTTTTTTCTTTCTTTTCTAAACATACAAAAATGAATAAAAGTATATTTAAATATTTTTAAATGACACTAACTCAGTATGTGTGGGTTGCTATGGGATGTTTTAACATATCCACCAGCAACACAAGAAAAATGTTGCTGGAACTACTTTGATTGAAATGTTTTAAAGTCTAAACATCAAGTTTCTACTCCTAGATTAGGCTTTAAATTTCTTTAAAGAAATTATATTTCTTTAAAACAGTTTTCTTTGCTACATGTACTTTTTTGATTTTTTTGATTATTATTTATTCATCAGATAAATGAATTGGGCAATGATTATTCAAATGCAAATAGATATTATTTTAGCTAAATTTGTTTAAAGAAAAGTTATGGATTTCCATGCACATGAATCTTTATATATATATATATATATATATATATATATATATATATATATTAGTGATTCTTTACCTAATGCAGGTCACTGGGAAGGAGCTTACAAACAGTGAATCTGACTCAACTTGTGTGGCTCATTCGCATTTCTAAGAAGTTCCCAGGCCTGCTGAGTCATATGTTATACCCACAGACTGAATCACAAGAACATATGCCCAAATCTCAAGGTGTCCATATGGAACTGGGTAACTCCAAAATGTGAAGTATGATTCAGAGACCAGTTGTGATGAGACCAGATGGAGATTGTCTACCTAGTTTAGGGGGGAAAAACACCAAAGAAAAGTTACCAGTTTCTTTCTATGGGATCCTGTGCTTGCTGGAAGCTAGAAACACCAAAAGTACTTAAGCAAAAAAGGTCTCTTGTTCTGCCATGGCCAGAAATGGGATGCAAAAAAATAGGCCTAGTTTTTGCCTTATCTCCTTTCCCTGAAGCAGTTTCCACCTTTCCAGGAAACCATTCTGAGGATATGACTGACACTGCAAGGCGGTGGACACCTGGAATAGGAATTGGTATTATTAGCTGGCCCTCCATTCCTTCCATGCCTTATTAACTCAAAGGCAGGAAGTCTCAGTGGAACCACACACACCTTCCTGCTATATAGGAATGCTACTGTCTTTTTTTTTTTTTCCTCTTAAGCTCTCTACAATAATATATTTCTCTCTAAAAACCTCTCTTGTCTGATACATGAATTTCTTTCTTAGAGTTTTTAAGATGAGAACCTGAAAGCCAACGGGCTGGACAGCTGTCTACTCTCTTTCCCAAGCCAAGCATAAAAGTCCGAGAATGGCTCCATCACTCTCCAGGATTTCCCGGGATCCTTGAATCATGAGTTTGCAAACAGAAAGATATTAGTTGATAACTTCCTGATAAGGGTACCAGCTGGTCAGCCAACCCTTCATCCTTCCTCACCTTCAATGTGGCCTCTTCCTGTCACTCACCAAACACTAATTTTGTGTTGCCTTTATAATAGTTCTCATCTCAACTGAAGAGCTCAGGTATTTTATTAGGCTTTTAAATTTTTCTCTGAAAATATTTACAGAGAAAGACACACGTGTTCCAACTAAAGAAAAGTGGCTATTTTTATAGAATGGTGTTTGATAAATTTATAGAGTGAAGAAAAATTTATAGATTCCTTTTTTTTTTAACTGGGTACATGACTTTATTGACTCTCTCTGTGTAAGGTTGGATTTATTACTCAGGAAATGAGTTTGCTCCTTGTTCTCTTCAAGAGAGTAAGGCAGATCGTGCTTGTTCATTTGGATGAAGTTTGGGTAGCTGTAGATAAGTGACTCTGAGTGTTGACCTAGTAGTTTGCTTTGCATAATGAATGATCTCAAATATGAAACATTGTATGAAATTGAATTTCATTATTATTTACAAAAAATATATAGTCTCTTAGTTTTAATAATAATATTAATGAGTGACTCTGTTGACATTCATACTTAAAGAGCAACCCATTTATGTCAAGATTGATTGATAGTTGCCATTTTGATGAAGATTTTTTTTTTCTTTTTTCTTTTTTCTAAAAACTGTTGGATCCTTTTCACAGCCCATTTTAAGCGTATTGCACTATGAGACCAAGTTCTGGGCAATGAAGTACATCCTGCAGATGGTAAAAGATTGAGTCAGAGACTCTGGTTAGAGCGATCCTTTCAGTCTGGTATTTATTATCCATCCAATTTCTGCAGGCATTTACAGTGTACACTACATCGGTAAATTGTCATGTGCAGTTTGAGCTGGAAGAGAACCTGCTCCTAGCTGCCCCTCCCTGCCCCAGCCCGCGGGGATTCGACGAGACCTTAGGGAAGGGGGCGAACAAATGAAAGGACAAGAGACACAAAGAATGAGAGCAAGTCTGAGGTTCTGATCAAGCTCTGAATCTTTAATTTTGGGGGCAGGTTATAAAGACACAGCAAACCAGGAAGTTTGGGTGAGGGCCATTGCTTAGGGCTATCCTACTATGGAATCCTTATCGCCCTTCCCACTGTCATAATCTTATCACCCTAGACCATCCCACTGTCATAATCTTATCACCCTAGACCATCCCACTGTCATAATCAGCTCCAAGGAAATGCCAGACGGTTCTTTAGGTTCCTGGGACCTGAGACCTGTGAATGTCCTTTTTTAACCTTGTACTGACTAGACTTTCTAAAACAGCAGGTAATTTCCTGAGTTTGGCTCCCGGCACCTCCCCTGCTTCAGGATATGCATGATTGTCTCAATGTCTTCCCCCCAATCCCCTTTTCAGGGGTAGCCTGCTTTCCTTACCCTGTGTTATTGAGAGAAGCAGACAACAAAACATCCCTAGTGTTGTGTTGTGTTGTGTTGTGTTGGAAAACCATGGTATTGTGTTGGAATTAACTCATTTTCAATCAAGGTTAACTTGACTATTTGAAGAAATTAAAAGGCCTTCATTAGGAATGTGAAGCTGGAAATTGAGCCATGGGAAAGTTGTTGATGGAGAGACATCTCAACTGAGAATTCCATCAAACTATTTCAAATGCTCAGCCAATTTTGGCTGTATATTTGTAAGCTCCTCATTTGATGTAACCTTTGTTCACTCTCTCAATGTGACCCAGTCATTTCTGTTGGACTGCGTTAACTCCTGATTTGATGACATTTTATACATCTGTTCTTCTCATCTATGCACTACTTTCTATTTGAAAGTTTACATTTGCTTGCTATTTGCCTAATAAACAGAATGTCGATTAATATAGATCATTCTCCAGACCATACAGAAGAATACTTTTTCAGTAACAAATATTTGCATAGTTTCTACATGCTAAAATTTACCCTCACTGCTTAATTTATGTGATCAAAGAGATGTAATGAGATATTATTATAAAAATATCTCAATAATCCTTTCTTTTAGATTGAGTATTTCAAATACAACCTTTTAATGGTGGAAGTACACTGGGTTTTAAGAAATGTAGAAAAAGAGAAAGCATGGATTTGACCTTAGACTCAGACTGATGATCTAACTATGTTTTCTATGTTCTTTAATATCACTTAGTATTTCATTTGTTATACCTTGATAAAATTATCCCAAGGTATTTATACCTCTGTTTTCTCCCTCTGCTTATAAGAAAGCTTTTGTGATATTTACTTTCAGTTGTTTTATGATTTTTCTTACAGGGATCAAATGCTATTTTATATAATTAGTATATACTATTACCAGAATATTTTTATTTAATTCTATATGGAAGATATATAAGTGAGAAATCTTATCATGTACAATATTTTGAGATGATATCATAAAGCCTATGTTTGGCACAAAATGGAATAAAGAACAGATGTAAAATAATGCCTAGACTATGAGTATAAGCAATTACTCTTTTATTAAAGATACCTATAAACTTCCATTTCCTGTCTGAAAAAAATTAATACCCCATCTTTATTTTTAATCTCATCAATAAATGTAACATATAAAACAGAATTCTGAAATTTTAGATTTCTTGGTTCAGGAGATTCCTATTCCACTATCCACAGTAGCACCCACTCTACACCAGATGGCATGATCTACTCTAGCTAGACAGAACTGAATTACCAAGATGAAAGTTCATGAAGTACTTTCGTGTTTTATCACATCTGAATCACATTATTTACACAGGAAGTGTAATCGAAAGTTATTTTTGGTGTAAAAATAAGTATTTAATAGAGCAAATTTACAAATATGTAGGTTCAGTTGGGATTTCTAATCAAGTGAATATTTGTTTCATAAGTTCTACAAAGCATTTACTGTTAGAATTATTGAACACTTTTATGTTCTTAGGTGTCAGTATTGTTAAGGACTGGTAGTAAGGAATGCATAGAAATACGAAGCTATGTTATCCAAGTATACTGCACCAGGGAATGAAATGTCTTCTTTGAAAAGACAACATTATTTACTTCATCCACAAATGTAAAATCCTTTCCCTCTGGGACTCTCTGAAATCTTCTGATGCCTCTGATGTCTTCTTGGAAGAAGTGTTGGCTATTTGGTAACAACATGAAAACCTTCTACCAAGCCATTGCTTCCTGTGTGTGTGTGTGTGTGTGTGTGTGTGTGTGTGTGTGTGTGTGTGTGATGTAATTTATTAATCTGTTCATTTTTTATGCAGAAATTGGAAGAATAATCATTTTACTTTAGTACAATTGCAAGAACTTAATAATTGGAGTAATCAAAACTTAGAATAAAAAAATAAAAAACTAATTGATGTTGGTACTACTAATAATAGTAATCAAAGCAAAAAATATGATTTTTTAAACATAAAAACAAAAGTATAAAGCAACAAGAAACATGTGTTCCACTGATTTTTGTGTGAGGGTTGTGTTAGTTCCTCTCTATAAATACAGAGACTCTCTGTGTAACCTAGGATGTCCTGACAGTGAGAGTTCCTCTATCTCAGATTACAGAGTGTTGAGATGTCAGGCAGCTTCCCCCCATGACTGACAAGCAATACATTTTAACAACAACAAAAGCCTTCTAAAAGGGAGAATTATATTTTAAGTACATATTTTACTTGTCTGACAATTATAGATAAGTCATTCTCCGCTGGTGAAAGGATTCAATTAAAGCCAAATTAGAATATATAAAGGTAAATTTATTGGGAAGCAGCTCTGCGTGAGTTCACTGGTCCCAAGGAATTAGGCCAGGAAGTCTCCATGGGGAGGTAGACAGAGAGGGCAGAAAAGTAAAAGAGACAAGGAGCATGCGTTCAAAGGCAGAGAGAAAATGCAGAGAGTGGGAACGAGAAGAGAGAACAAAATGTCTGGATTATATAGGAAGAGCTTCTGGGGAAGGGGAAGCCCAGCCCGTGGGCTGGAAATCCAGTTCAGGATAGAAGGCACGGATGCCTGCTATGCTATGCCTTGTAATAGATAGAGACAGGGATTCTGGGAGAAGCTGGAACCCATGTCCCTTTGGTATATAAAATATGCACTGCTTCCGTTTGTCCCTGGTCTGAATTCCAACATGCCAGCATTTTGTTGATAATGAATAAGTGGCTGTTTTACTTGCTGTCCAGATTGTGGAACCATCTGGAACGAGCGATGTGAAGGCTCAGTTGAAGAAGCTGTGGGTAGCTGCTTCAGAACTGTCTTGGCTGTATATTACATATACGGGCAGAAGATAAAGTTACGAAGTTTAGAGAGAAAAAAATGGGGGAGGGGTATACATTTAAAACTTTTAGGCCCCTGATCTTGACGGGTTGGGGTGAGGAAGTCCCAAAACCAAGGAAAGGGTAGGGCTCCCACTCTTCAAGAATAAGTAAGGAAACAGGCTCTGATTGACAGTACTTGTTGGGAGTCCATTTGACTAGTGAGAGATGGATTTGGGTAGATTCCCTGAAGCTTATAAGACTAGTAAGTTTACAAAAAGAGATAAATTTCAGATATGTTAATACTATCTGCTTAACATTAAAGCTCTGAACTTCGATGTCTCAGTACAACAGTAGCATAGCATTTCACCATGTTTCAATGAGTATATGAGAAACATAAATCTGACTTATTTTTGTTGTTGTTGTTCTTGGGGTGGGCACAAGTGTAGGAGGGCGGACCGGGAAAGAATGAGAAGCGTGTGTGATCATAGTGCATTGTTTAATTCCCAATTAATAAAGTTATTAGTTATTATTTTTATTGAAAAAAAAAAGAAAGAAACAAAACCAGAGTGGAACGAAATGAAGAGAACAGTCCAAGACATGAAAGTAGATGTGCCCTTCCCCCAGGCCTGAGAAGGCCTACAAGTCATTTGCCACAATAGACCAAGCAACAGTAGGACCTGAGATGCATTGCATTACCAGCCTTGGCGCCTTGGAGCCTGCTACCTGAGCTAAGAAGAATGGACTGCCTGCTGAGCTAGCCTTGACACCTTCCAGACTGCTATCTCCTTGCCCAGCCCCTGGCCTGAACCAAGAAGAGACTCTGGGGTGGTGGGGCTTTCCCTTTTTATGTGAAAGCAAATTATTAAACTTCGGGCCTTGATCAGAATACTTTGTCTTGGCCCCACGTTTCCCTCGCCCTCCATTCCCGTTCATTCCCAGGCTTCATCTCAGGAGAATCCGGTAACCGTAGTTGCAGGCAGCTACAAGTAGAATTAGAATCAATAAAGAAAACCAAACTGAGGGGAAACGGAAGTTTTAGGAACTCAAAGTGGGACCTCAGCGGCAAACCTCACCAACAAAACACAAGAAATGGAAGATAAAACCTTCGGCGTTATGTGAAGACCCACAGACAAATATTAGGCAAAGCTTGGGGAACCCCACAGAAGAAAGACTGTAGGAGCCAGAGGGGTTGATGATAACCAGAACAATGTGGCCCAAAGAATCAATTAAGCAGGACTCAGTGGGGCTTAGAGACTGAAGCAGAGCCTGCATGAGTCTGCACTGGGTCTTCTGCACACATGCTGTGCTTGTTTAGTTTGGGGGTTTTGTGGAACTCCTAACAGTTGGAAAGTGTGGGCCTGTGTAACCGAGGTTTTCCACGGAGATCTCAGGCCAGGCCAACGGGAGAGAGCGTATGAGCAGGGAGGGGCAATCGCCTGCTGCTGCAGCTGTCTCCACCCCTGTCTCCGCTCTGCAGCCCCAGTTGCTCCAAGACTGGAGCACCCATGCTCTCTACTCACTCTGGGAGCCTGGCTGACCCTAGAGACTACCTAGCCAGCAAGGAGTGCCGGAAGCTCCTGAAGGCCTTTCAGGAGAGCAGATCTCTCCCCAAGTGTCAGTATTACAGCTCTTATGACAAAAGCTCTCAGACAACGGAGTAATTTTCGCACAGCTTTATTCCTTCTGGATAGCATTCTTATATACAGTTTTGGATCTAGCAGCAGGTACTTCCTAACTGGCTTGGTCATCCCTTGGCTTGAGAGCTTAGGGATACCTTATCTACCTGTGGGAGGGCTTGGGGCACTGCTAAGGAGCCCAAGAGTGGCCAAACTCCTGCTGTCCATTGCGTTGCAGGGTCACCGGGGTTTAAAACCTGTGCTCGACTAGGTATCCAGTTGTTTCTCACAGCTCGGCCCCACAGGAATGAGGAATGTCACTGATTCTTGGGACCCATTTCCTCCTACCGGGTTTCTTTGTCCAGACTTGATCTGAGGGTTTGTGCCTTGTCTTACTTTGTCCTGTTATACTGTATTCCATTGGTGTCCCTGGGAGTCCTACTCTTTTTGGAAGGGAAATGGAGAAGAGTGGACAGAACTCCCCTGTCCAACAGGGGAGCTGCTGGGGAAGTAACAGGAGTGAGTGGATGAGAGACTTCTGTCAGAATGTGTTGTATAAAAGAAAAAAATATATAAGAATAAAAAGTCTCAAGCATTAAAGACAAAATAGAAGAAATGAATACCTTCACCACAAAATTATTAAATCAAAAACATATTAAGTCATTGATAAGCAAGCTTCAAGTTTTATAACCATAGGGGTTAGGAACAGAGTGAGGAGGTAGAGAAGAGGCATAGATCTTCCTCTGAAGGGGAAATAGGATGGGTAGTAATTAATGGATGGAAGAAACAAGTGGGGGACGAGGAAAATGGGGTGCAAGACAGAACAGAAGGAGAGACAGATAAAACTAAGGGTCATTTAAGGGGTTGTCATGGAAAACTAATGCAATAGAAATTTCCTAAAATATATACATATGTGAAGATGATCTAAATGAAGTTGCCAAATAATGAGAGGTACAGAGGGTGGGGGCTGGGAGACCCCCAACTGGACAGTCACTTGTCACTCAATTAAGCTTGCAGTACTGGGGAATGGGTCTTATATAGTCAAGGTTTTGGGCTGAAGTGGACTTCTGAGAAACCCAAACAGCCCAGGCTACTGCAAAGGCTTTGGGGTATTCTTCACAACCCAAATAAGGCCGTATTGTTGACAACATCTCCACAACTCACTGAACATGGAAAAGTCAAGCCAGTACTTAGCTCAAGCCTTCACCCAATGGGCAAATAAATGTTCATGGTGCTGAAAGCTCCTCTGCATGACCAAAGGAGAAAGGTCAACTCAGCTACAAACTGTCTGCTAGATGTAATGGAGCAATAGTGGCAAGGCAAAACACCTCCCCCCCCCCCCTCTCTCTCACGCACACACACACACACACCACCACCACCACCACCACCACCAACAGTGAAAAACCAAAGTTGATTGAGAGCAATGGGATGTATATGGGAGATGTTGGAGGAAGGAAAGGGAAGAAGAGAAATATAATTATATGATGATCTCAAAAAATAAAAATATATGGTAAATAAAAATTGAAAGCCAGTGCCTAAAAGAATTTTTTGAGACGAAGGTTGTATATATCATTGCCAAAATCATACTTAAATGTGAGGCTTGATTGTCTGTTTTGTTTTTGTTGTTTTGAGAGAACTTGAAGCTTTGAGGATGTTTCTATTAACATGTAACTATAATAAAATACTGTGTTTTCTATAATAAAGAAATGCATCTCAATTTTAGGAGCTCTTGCAATGGTGGGGAAATGATATAAATAAGAAAAAAAGAAAAAGAGGAGTAGTGAAAGAGAAATGAGAGAGGAGAAAGGAAAAAGAATTTTGTCATATGTGTAACACTTGAATTGCTTGTTTACATCTTACTAGTCAGCAAGCACAAAAATCCCGTCATTGATATTAGGTATCTGGAGATGTTCTTACTTGTAGGAACTCCTGAATTCTATCTCCACCAAGGCCTAGTCTTTCTCTCTTCCTCATGCTGTGGATCACATGTAAGCTCTCGGCTACTGCTCCAGTAGCATGGCTGCCTAAATGAAACCTAAATGAAAATTACGTTAACAAGTAAACAAACAAATGGGCCTACAAATGCTGGTCTAGGCTTCAGCTCTCAGCTCTGTAAGAACGAGACCCCTTGGAGTTCAAACCTCTTGTAACTTCATCTCTAGGGATGCCAACATCCTCTTCTGACCTCTGTACGCAATAAAGGCCCAAGCACACAAATATTTAAAAAATAAAATAAAAATTATTTAAAAACAGAGTTAGGTAAACTTTAAGAGTTAGGTAAGATGAAGAACCACATAATAAAGCCATAAAATAAAGTAATTCACAGCACCATCTTAAGAAATAATAGATGGCCGGGCAGTGGTGGTGCACACCTTTAATCCCAGCACTTGGGAGGCAGAGGCAGGCGGATTTCTGAGTTCGAGGCCAGCCTGGTCTACGGAGTGAGTTCCAGGACAGCCAGGGCTACACAGAGAAACCCTGTCTCGAAAAACAAAACAAACAAAACAAAACAAATCAAACAAAAAAAGAAAAAGAAAAAAAATAATAGATGGTAGAAACACAAAGCAGAGAGAAATTTGTGTAACATACTCTTTATGAAAATATGTTGTTCCTACAAGCTACAAATAATGTGTCTACCTTCACCATAAGTTTTACACAATGTTATTCTTTCTAAAGCTGATTCTAAATAGTCAGTTGGTAAAGGGTTGTCATGATAGCTAGGGACCAAGCATTTAAACATGTGAGCCTGTGGGAGCCATTCTCGTTCAGAGCACCACAGGTATCATTTGTTTTCTTCTACTTTTTAATATTCTTTTTAATGGACATTCATCTTGTATAGTACAAAATTGTTCTCATCACTTTCCCTAGGAAGTACACTAATGCTAAAATGGAAATAGACATTGTTGGTAGTTAGGAGGTGACCCAATTTAAATCTAATTATCCAACTTTTTTTTTTTTAATTTTTAAAGCTCATCCCTCCTGCCCTTTCTATTGCTATTCCCCATAGATTTCAGTCTGGATCCTCAAGGATTTGACAACATCTCATTGCTTATTCTCGCCAAGATCTTGATTTATAAAGCAGCCAAGAAATAATAAATAAATAAATAAATAAATGACAAAAGTAAAACCTACCAATCTTACAAATGTGCTTCTTCACATAAAGCTCTTAATGACATCCAGCTAGTGGAAAGTCACAGACACAAAATACTTAATTTTAAAAGAAATTTACAAGTGTATCTTCAGCTTTATGTAGAGGTATTAGAATTATCATTAATATTAAAGGACTTAACAAAGGCAAGTTAATTAAAATGTATTTAGTTGTTTCACAATGAAGGCAATTAATAGATTAGAGAAGTGTGCCAAACCAATGAAAGAATTGTTCATCAATACAGATATTCTTGAGTCAAATCATTTCTAATTTACTAAAGACACTTTAGTTTAGACTAATGCACAGAAAAATATTAAATTATATAATCTTCAAATTCACACTAGATCTAAGACCATGGTCATGAATGATTTCATATAAAAATACTGTTTTATAAAATTTTGAGAGTTTTATGCTATACATTATAATCATATTTGTCTCCTTACGCCATTCCTTCCAGAGCCTTCCTGTCACCCCCTTTCATGTTTTCTCTCTGTGTCTACCTCTTGTTTCTGTCATCTGTCTGTCTATCTCTAGCTCCTCTCTGTCTCTCTCTGTATGTCTATATGTCTCTGTGGCTCTGTGTCTTTGTGTCTGTGTGTTCATGTGTTTGTGTGTGTCTGTCTCTGACTCTCTGTCTGTCTCTGTCTCTCTTCACATCTGATATAAAAGCACTCTTCAGATCTTCAACTCCTATCAGCTTTGTTGCCTACAACACTCTTCTTTTACATGGGTTTGTTCTGTTCCCCATTAACAGCTTTTCTAGGCAACTATTCTATGATTCTGTCATCTTCAACATCTTGGTGTCTCTAAGGAAACCCAAGCTTCACATTCAGAGCTTCACACAATGGACTCTGTAGACTTCCATGCAGGGACTACTGACATATGCCCGACTTCAGTGGCTTTTGGTATTGGAGGAAGATTTGATAACACCTTTCTTATATCTTTGACTCTAAAGCCATAACCATGTGGTTCAAGCTGCCAAATTCTGCTGCTTGCTGAGGCTGGAACATAGCCTTCTTGTTTAAATATATTTTCATCAGCTTTCTGTTTCCAGTGGTTTATATCTCTGCCTGGAACTTGCTCTGTAGACCAGGCTGGCCTTGAATGTAGAGATCTGGCAGCCTCTACCTTACAAGGGCTGGTATGAAAAGTATGCACCACCATTCCTGGCTCTAAGCTTTCCTTTAATTTTTCTCTTTTCTTTAACTCCTTTTCACAAAGTGAAAGCTTGGCTAGGTCAACCCTGCTTTATTCCATTTAGCATCAGACTTTTCTTTAATCTGTTTACACTTTCTGCTGCTTTTTTTTCCTACTATATATGTATTTTTCCTTGCTCAGCTTGCTCCTTTTCATTATCTGCATAAGAGTGACCAATAATAGTCATAGAACACACTTCATGCTAGGTTGATTCCGTAAGTCCTTTGACAAAACTCAATTCACAACTCTTCAATTTAGCTTCAGGCAGATTTTTAGACAAGAGCAGAAAGCAGCCACATTCTTCACCAAAATATCCTAGGAATGATCTCTGGGACACATACTAATATTTTTCCTCCTCTGAAACCTCTTGAGTCAGGATCCCACAGTTCAAATCACCCTTCCCACCTCTGTCTTGCACGTTCCCATGAGTACGGCCCATAAGGCCTGCTTAAAGTGTCCAATTGCTTTTATTGTCCAAAGTCCCAAGTGTTCCATATCCCTCCAAACAAAAGCATGGTTCAGCTTATCATACTCATAGCACGATACTCATCCCTGCTCCCAACTTCTGTTTTAGTGATGGTTTGTCTTGCTGTGAAGGGCATTATGACCATGGCAACTCTTATAAGGGAAAACACTTAATTAGGGACTGGCTTCAGTTCAGAGATTTAATCCATTGTCATCCTGAGGGGAAGCATGGCAGCATGCAGGCTGACATGGGGCTGGAGAAGGAGCTCAGAGGTCTACATCCAGTCATGATGGTGGCAGGAAAAGAAAGTGAAAATGGGCCTGGTTTGAGTATCTGAAGCCTCAAACCTTGCCTCCAGTAACATTTTCTCCAGTATGGTCTATTCTATTATGACCGACCAAGTCTAATAGTGCCACTCCCTATGAAAGCCTATGTGAGGTGTTTTCACTCAAACCACTGTAATGCCTTTATACTTAGCACTCAGCAGGTGGAAACAATTAAGATCTCTGTGATTTAAGGCCAGCCTATTGTTCTATATAGCAAAAAATCCATCTTAAACAAACAGAAAAAAGTAAAATAAATAAATAAATAAAGTTACATTTTAAAAAGGCAGAGTTGACTGTGGGTTTGCTTTCTATTAGGCCACTATTTTATTTTATTTTATTTTATTTTGTTCTGAATATAACCAGCAGAAAGGCCTCGCTGAACCTATTGTCAAAAACTGTTATGGAGCAGGTAAGATACTTTCTTGGTTTGTAAGTAATTGTTAATATTAACGCTGGAGAAATAGCTCAGCTACTGAGAGTACTGTTTGCTCTTACAGAGACATGGATATAGTTTCCATCATCAAAGCAGTGGCTTACATTTGCTTCTAACTCCACTACTGGCAGAATTAATAGCCTCTTCTGGAGTCTGTGCGTACCAGTTATACATACACCTCGTTCACACACATCCATGTCGGTATTCAAACATACATACAAAATAAAAATAGATATTTTTTGAAGTTTCCTTGTGATTTGTTTTATGTATAGATATAGAGATAGAGATAAATATGTTCTTTAAAAATATCTGGTCTCGGCCGGTCGTCCTTCCCTCTGCACATGTCCGCCCCGCGATGCTCCCTCTGCTACGCTGTGTGCCCCGCCTCCTGCAGCCCCCAGTTCCCTGCGCTTGCAGCTTTGGTACTCTGCACATGGAAGGAGACAAGGCCTTCGTTGAATTCTTGACTGATGAAATTAAGGAAGAAAAAAAGATCCAGAAGCATAAGTCCCTTCCCAAGATGTCTGGAGATTGGGAGCTGGAAGTGAACGGCACAGAGGCTAAATTATTGCGCAAAGTTGCTAGAGAAAAGATCACTGTCACTTTCGACATTAACAACAGCAACCCTCCAACATTTGATGGTGAGGAGGAGCCCTCACAAGGGCAGAAGGCCGAAGAACAGGAGCCGGAACTGACATCAACTCCTAATTTTGTGGTTGACGTTACAAAGATTGATGGCAAGAAGACCCTTGTACTGGACTGTCACTATCCTGAGGATGAGATCGGACACGAAGATGAGGCCGAGAGTGATATTTTCTCTATCAAGGAAGTTAGCTTTCAGGCCACTGGTGACTCTGAGTAGAGGGATACAAACTATACACTCAACACAGATTTCCTGGACTGGGCCTTGTATGACCACCTTCCTTGCGGAGGACTGAGAGGTGGGTAACACTTTTGCGGATGAACTGGTGGAGCTCAGTACAGCCCTAGAGCACCAGGAATACATCACCTTTCTTGAGGACCTCAAAAGTTTTGTTAAGAGCCAGTAAAACTGTCAGAGACTGAAGGCCTTAATTAAGTAGCAAGCTTTGGCCAGTGAACAAAAGCTACCTTGGCATCAGAATTATGCTTTGAAATGGCTGTCATCCTAATATCATATGGTGGGGGAAAGCAAGTTTAAATTATCGCTGTTACACCTCCATTTACTATTCCTTTGGGCTTTTTTTTCCTGTACAAATTTATTATTTGTAGATTTTTTTATAACATGATGATGGACAATAAATCTGACTTTATCTCCTCCAGGAAAAAATAAATAAATAAAAATATCTATCTGATGTATTTTTATCATCTACTTTCCCCTCTCCCTGACATCTCCTGGATCCTACATGTATCGTGAAACAAAAAGTAAATTCTTAATATTATTTTAAAAGAGAAAAATGAGAAGAAAACCTAACATTATTCAACAATTAAGGACAGAAGAATGGATTAAAGTATGAGCAAAGACCCTAATTTTCGATCTTAAAGAGATCTAGTACCATAGAAAGCATAGCCACACCTTTGAAAATGTAATTTTATTTCCTGTATTTGCTTCATGCAAAGTTCAGCATAGCGTTGATTTTTCTTCAAAATACAAAAGAAAAGGAAGTAATGTAAAGTATATCCATAAAAGCTTAATTTCAAATTCCAGAAGCAGAGCTTGAAAGGTGCTTTCCTATTATTAGAGTGCAGGCGAGTAAGCGGGTAAGGTTTAGGACTTTCTTCTTGTTAACAAATGAGAAGAAATTCTGTCAACAGTAAAATCCTCGAGCAGACGAAAATAACCATAAGCTTAGTTTCCTTTGATGTTCTCTGGTTGAGGAGATGGTGTTTCTTTGTTGCCTCTAGCCCAGACAGGCAAGGCAATCTGATCCTAGCCATCACTTTACTTATTCATCTGAAAAAAAAAAAAGATGGTTTGGGCAACAACAAAAGATAAAAATACAATATACTGTTCACAGGTACAGAAATGGCTTTTTTGTGTTAGAAAAACATTCTAGATATACTTTAGTGATAATTTCACAATTCTGGGAATATATAAAAGGTACTGAATTATGCGATTTAAGCTGGTAAATATTATTATGTGTAAGTTATATATCAAAAATATTTTTAATTGTAATAAAAAGACCTAAAAGTCTGTGAACTCCATCTGGACTCACTGTGACAAAGTTAATAATAATGCCCCATTAATCAGTGTGAGGGACCTTCTTTCATTCTTCCATTTCTAAACACAGATTTTTAACATACTTAAATTAGTTTGAATTTGCCAATCAATTAATCATGCCATTTTAACGTATTACTTTACAGTTCTCTCTGACAAGTCTCTCAGTAGCAATTTATAAGCAAATTAAAGACATGTTACGCTGAATTATAAGTCAATAATGTGATTTCTCCTCATCTGGTAATTAGTGTTACATGTGAAAGAGAGAGAGAAACATTCTGACATAACTAAATGTTCACAATGCACAGAAATATTGTTGAAATAATTCTGAGGAGGGAATAAAGGTGTTTATATTGTTTTATCATCGTATATAAAGGAGATAGAAATGTGTTTCATTTCTCAGTTTTGAGTTTTTTTATATGCTTGAAATTTTGTGTAAAATCTTGTGATATTCATGAAGATATAACAACCAGTTATTTTTCACAGGAAAAACTTTTCGCAAGATATTTGTATAGCTGACAGGCTTTAGCTCCTGTATCTTAAAAACGGTGCTGTGTTTATTTTGGCCCAACAGGTAGTCCTAATGACCTGAAATCAGTTTGACAACAGAAACTGTTATTTCAACTTAAGGCTTATGATTTTTGCTATAGAAGAATGTTTCGCTTTTGTCTCACTCTTTTAGCATTTCCATCGCGGCGACCACAGCAAATCTTATGAAGGAAAACATTTAATTGGGTCTGGCTTACAATTTCAGAGGTTTAGTCCTTTTTCCTCATGGCAAGAAGCATGGTGACTCACAGGTAGGCATGGTGCTGGAGAGGTAGCTAGGAGTTTTACCTTCAGATCAGCAGGCAGCAGAAATAGTCAGACACTGGGCCTGGCTTGAGTACTTGAGACCTCAAAACCCACCCCCAGTGACACACTTATTCCAACAAAGCCACACCTACTCCAACAAGGCCATATCTCCCATGGTGCCTCTTCCATATCTCCCAATGGTGCCTCTTCCTATGGGCTTATAGGAGCCAGTTTTATTCAAATCACCGTATCCTCCCATCACCCTGGTGACACAGTCTCTGAACTTCTCTAATGGGCCTTCCCCATTCAGTTGTTTCTTTACTCTGTTTTTCTTAATTGATACCTAATCAATATCGAAGCACCAGGCTTACATGTGGCAGCTAGGAGAACACCTTTTTAAAACTTCAACCTTAAGAATGAAATAATAACTTCACATGCATTGACGTATTTCAAATAAGACTATGTTCACCATTGAATGATTCTTGCAAGTTTTTGCACCAGCCAAAGGTGGTACAGCAATGCCATCCCTGGTAGTTATGAGACGCCTCTGTCCTCTGTGTTTGACTGCTTTGGAAGCCTGTGCATACTCTTCTAGGTTTTACTTGATTTGAGATTCTTCATACCTCTCTCTGACCTTATGCTTTGGTGACTATTCTGAACTTCTGTCTTATATTTCTCTTTCACATAACTTGTTGTCTGCTATCTGATTCTTTCTGTGTATATTTGCACAGAATGTCATATATGCACATACTACATTCTGGTAAGATACATTCTCTCTTATCCGCCTCCCACATCTATTTTCCCATCTCACTTTTATGTCTTCCATTACTTTCTTATTTTTCTGGTTTTGACCAGTATCACTAAATGGGAAGTAGTTTAAAACTATGCACTAGACTGTGAGTATCTTACCACTGGGAACTTCACAAACACTTTCTCTTCTCCAGCAGCCCTTCCATATCTTTTACATTTTGCACTTTTTCTACCCTCTCTTCTTCAATGTTCCTTGAGCTTTAATGATAGAGGTGTAATGCATCTTGAAAAGTCGTAAGTCTATGCATTAACACTTTATTCCCTGCACAGAGTAGCTTCTTTGATAAAGGCTGAAGGCAACATTCATCTATGAATTTATAAACATGAATATTTAAGAGATAGCTTGACAATATGTCCCTGTAACAAAATAAAAATACTAAAGTTCATCCTTATGCCCATGATCTCCCCAGCTATGGGCCTTGTAGTAGTTTGAATACAATTTGATTCCCATGGGCTCATATATTTGAATGCTCAGTTACCAGGTAGGAACTATTTGAAATGATTAGAAGGATTAGAGGATGTGGTGTTACTGGAGTAGATGTAGCCTTATTGGAGGAAATGTGTCTACTGGCGTGGGTTTTGAGGACTTGAAAGCTCACAAGATTCTCTCTCTCTCTCTCTCTCTCTCTCTCTCTCTCTCTCTCTCTCTTTCCCTCCCTCTCTGTAAATTAGGATAAAGTTCTCAGCTACCAGTTTAATGCCATGCATGATACTATACTTTCTGCCACAATAATAATGAATGAACCCTTTGAAACTACAGTTAAATGTTTTCTTTCATTTCATAGAGTTGCCTTGGTGATATTATCTATTTAGAACAATAGAACACTGACTAATAGAAGACTTTAAGGAGGTCTATAGTATTGACCATAAGCTCCTTTCTATGACCTGGGCCTCAAATAGAATATTGTTTTAAGTTCATTTTGTCATGATTTTCTGAGGACTCAAACACATTCATCCTCATTCTTTTTCTCTCACATCTTTCCAAGCTATCTTTTACAATCAATATCTTATTCTCTAAGTCACACTTTAATGACTGCTTTATAGAAGTCCAAAAACGACACCCATTCTTTAAAAAGGAAATCTCAATATTTGACATCATAGCATAGATCTTTTCTGTTTGAAACAAGATTTGAAGAATTCCTTAATCACTGCCATGCTCCTCCTGCCCCTCTCTCAGTGGAACTTCAAAAGCATCTTTGACAAGTCCTAGATGTGAATATACAAATTCTCAAATGCTTGAACCAGATTTCCTAACACATAAAGTGCTACACTTTTTGTAACATCTAAATATCTTAAGTGCACTCCATATGTTACACTTACAGAAGTCTCCAAAATCTCAAAGATTGCCTTGAAGCATTATGATTCACAAAATAAAGAAAGAAAAAAAAAAAGAAACTTTCTGAATTATCACAATAGTGTTTCTTTGAAGGAAAACGAATTTCACTTCTCTCAAGCTTCACATATTAAATGAGTTTCTAGAAATATGTTTCCTTATTTGTTCACTTCTTAACAAATCCTCTGAAAAAGTTATATAGTAATGTTTATCCTATGCTCATCAGAAATGTAGAATAAACTGGAAAAGACTCTGAAAATGAAAGCAGAACTATTTGGCTGAAACTACAAAGGGACAACAAAAGAAATTAATTAATTTTAAAGTCCCCATCTTTTTAGATAGCAGTTAGGTCCTGCACAAGAATATGGGCAGTAAGTTTTCATGGATGTAATGTATGACAGTTTTTTTTTTTTTTTTTTTTTTTTTTGGAGAGCTGCAGCACATGTACACATGGACACACACGTCTGCACACGTACACGCACACATCTGCACACACACACATCTGCGCACACACACACATCTGCGCACACACACACATCTGCACACACACTTACACTCAATAGGGAACTGCCAACAGCCCAGAGGACAGATACCACCAAAATCTGACTTTCCGAACCCCTGAGTTGATTGGGGATTTAGAAATCTGTGAGAGGGGTTACTTACAAGAGTAACACCAAAATCTACCTCCATATAGGTAACAGCTCACGAAAGCTGAAAACCTGAGGGAAAACAATGTACAGCCTTCAGGCAGCTCCACAGGCTGAAGAGTGATCTTTTCAGGTGGCTCAATTTGACTGAGCCTCTTCTGAGCAGCTTGCCAGGTCTCTGCTTCATCCTGGTGGTTGGGCTTCTCTCAGAATCTTCTTTGGGGCTTGACTTGTGTGATTCACAAAGCGTGATTCTCAGTAGCCCTTCCTGTTTATATACTGTTGGGGAGTGAGAAGCATGAATCTAGTCAGTTTCAGGTACTTCTTGGAGATTTTTTCAGTTGTTTACTTCCTGTCTTAAACAGCTTAGCTACAGATTGGTTGTTTCAATCTGAAAAGAAACTTCGGTGCAACAGGAGGTGAGTCGATGTGAGTCTTCAAATTGCTTCGTCAAATTATCAACTTTTAATTTTAGGTTAGGCTAAGTATAGAAAGTTCTTCATATTTTTATTTTATTATATGAGGATTAATTTTAATGAAAAGATAATTGAAACAGATATGTTGGAATTTTGTTTAATACAAATTCTATTGCTTTTTGAAATTACCTTATGGAGACGATATGTGTTTATAATCTGTTAGAGAATGTCTAGTCGATGATAAGGCTGTGAGTGAAACTTAAGAAACTAAGATGCACAAAAGATGGGGCGCTTTATCAGTTGAGTAAACGTACATGCAGTAACGGTGATGTGTTTTGCATATATGAGAAAATAAGATATTTGACTGAGTGCATGGTTGCCTGAGAGTATTTCTTTTTCACACGGTTTTCATCCTCATTTTATTCAGAGTATTCTATCTTTATTTAATTTTCTCTGTTCGAGTTTTACTCCTTTTCACTAACATTTGTTTACTCTCCCTCATTCTCTGATTTACAGTTCTTGACAGATAAGAATTGTGTGAAAATTCTAAAAGAAAAAAATCACTCATATTATGTGTATTATACATTGATATGACCTGAAGAGAACTGAGCAGGGACCCTATTTTCTGACCATTCCATTTCTGCTCATTTATATTTCAATTAAAAAATGTTATATTCATTTACTTTCATGGGTTAGTCTTTACCTTTGGCTAGTTCGTAATACAAGGAAAGTAAACACGTTGTCTTGAATTTGGCTATGTTCTTAAGTACTGATGTTTCACATGTGTGTACTTGTGTTGGACTGTCTGTAGTTGGCAGGGAGAAATGCCTGAATCAGGGAAGATGAAAGGGATGTAACTTAAAAGTAGTTATGACAGGTGGAGGCAATGTTTATAGAGATGACACAATGAATTGGCTGATGAGGATACATAGCAAAGAGATCCTTAAAGTGCATCCTTATTCACTGCACTGGGATTTTAGTGAGGTGGAACATGCTTGACTAACAAATTTCAGAGACTTTGAACAACGAAAGTCAAATTTAGCATCTTACTGACAGTACTGGTCCAAGCCCCTTTTGATTACCTTCTTCTCTGGTTTGATCTTGGGTTGGTCAGACCCATTCACTATTGTGTGTATGAAAGGGACCATTGTTCTCTTGGCTCTGGTATGTCATCACTTTTCTGGGTTCATTAGAAAGACAAACATGTTTTATACCCGTGAATTATAGTTAATTGAGCAGGTATTTAAAACATTAAAGGAATTCATTCCTCCTCGAAGGAAACATTGTACAAACAGAACTTTACACCTACTGTAGGTAAAATTTATTATTGTATTTTGTGGCAGGCAGTTACTTACTCAGTGCTTTACATATGCTTCTGGCTGGTTCAGAGAGTTTAATTCTTATTCATTATTCCATCTCAGCCTGGTATAATTAATCTATTATTAATTGGTTAAATTAGCTTTTGCTCAAGTACTATAAGAAAATGTCTCTATTTCATGGTTAGCATAGACATTATTGCATCTTTAATGAAGGTTTTTTTTTCTGTAAGTTTTCATCAGAAACTCAGTTATCCCCAATTTGCTTACTTTACCAGGAGCTCATCACATTTTATCTCGTTCTGTAATATCTCTGCATTAAATGTATATTATTTCTGATAACAGATTTTTAAGTTGAGCATCTGCCTCAAATTATTCAATAGCCTAGTTTTGTTTTTGTTTTTGTTTGTGTATGCACACATATGCATGTATGTGTGCATACACATGTGCATGGGAAGGTCAGCTGATGAAATTGGATGTCTTCTGTTATGGCTCTCTGGCTTAGAGTTTGAGAGTGGATAGCTCAGTGAATCAGGTGCTTACTGATTGACTAACTGAAGATTAGAACTTCCTAGTCTACAGATTTATGTGTCCACCAGTGCAATAATTATATTTATACACCGTGCACTGTGTCTTAGGGTTTCTATTGCTGAAATGAAACATCATGACAAGAAGAAAATTATGGATGAAAATGCTTATTTGACTTATACTTCCATAGTGCTGTTCATAAGCCAAGGAAGTCAGGACAGGAAGTCAATGAAAGCAGGAGCTAATGCAGAGGCCACGGAGGAGTGTTGCTTATTGTCTTACTATGACTTGCTCAGCCTGCTTTCTTACAGAACCCAGGACTACTAGCCTAGGGATGGCACCACCCAAGTTGGGCTAGATGCTCCTCCATTAACTACTAATTTTGTGAATGCCTTATAGCTGGATCTCATAGAGGCATTTCCTCAATTGAGGGTCTTTCCTCTCTGATGACTCTAGCTTATTTTAAGTTGACACACAAAACAAGCCAGTGCACACCACCGTCTTAAAGGTTTTTGTTTTGTTTTCATTTTAGATGTTGAGAATTTTTACTATTATTCATGCTAGTGCAAGCTTCTTACTGAACCAACTCTCCAGCCTCCTATAACTTGACATGGATACACAATGTAAATTTTCTCAATTTGTAATATGATTTCTTTCTATGTAAGAATTTTGCTCTGTACTTGAGATATGTACATCATCATATCCTGATAATTTACTAATATTACACTAAGAGGATTTAAAACTTCTCTTTATGAGTCCACACCCTAATTTGCCCATAAAATAACACAGCCCTAGAAAATAGGGTCAATTCCTTATATTTATTTTTTCTAAAATATGCATTATATATGCAGCAAACATGATTGTCAATCCAGATAAAACCTTACCTGGCAATGAAATGAGAATCAAGGTGTTTAATTTACTGGCTGTACAACTTCATTAACCTTACTCCAAAGTCCAGCAGCTGCAAAAAAAAAAAAAAAAAAAAAAAAAAAAAGATTCAAGTCACATGGATAATAAAAAGTCTCAAATATGACTAGCAGTTCATACAGTGTCATCCTCTACTGACACATCGCTTGACAACTGCATGAAATATCTCAATAAAACAAAAGTTCATGGGTTGAAGTTTATAATGAATATTTGTGGTGTATTTGCAGTGTGTGTGTGTGTGTGTGTGTGTGTGTGTGTGTGTGTTGTCAGGGCAACAAGTACATTTGTAAGAATCAAACTGATGAAAATAGTGCAGGGATAGGGAGACGTGATGATGGGTGGTGATACAGAGATATAATATTTAGAAAATGTCACTAAAGTGAAGCAATGTTTGAGAAGAGACTTGAATTAAGTAAGTCACTTGTATAATACATTTTGGGAAGTATTACAAAAGACCAAAGGCCCACCAAAAGTGTCTGTTTTTTATGATAACATAATATAGACATTCTGACATCATGGGTACAGCCAGAGTATGATACAATTGGAAAGTTAGCAAGGCCTTCAGGACTTCATACAACAGATTGGAATTTCAGATTTTATTCAAAGTCTGATTGTCCTTTGAAAACTTGGAGATGGTTGAGGAATTACCTAACTTGTAACATAAGTAGAATAGTTAAAACAGAATGCCACAGAAACTGCACTAAGAGACAATGCTAACTTAGTCAACTCAAATGTCATTGAAAATACTATATATGCTATTTTTCCCAATGTTTTATGTAAGTGAGCCATACTTTGGGCTTTGAATCTTAGCTACTACTTCAGAAGAAAAAAGAAAATTTATTTTATTTCTGTTACTTTCTTTGTAATTGCGACAACACAAGAACTTCAAAGTTTTAGAGATCCAGAGCCCAAGAGGTGGAAGATGCTAGGAATATATCAGGAAGTAGTTTTCAATCAGCAAGTCAGAAACTATAGGGCAAACCCTTACACAGCAGACTTCAGCTGTATTTTCACTGCCTAATGTCTTTGGTTTCTTATTTGCAACCAACAGCTAGGCAAAAAGCAGATAAACTTCTGGGGGATATAAATAGGAGATGGTGTGTTTATTCAAACCACCACTGGAATTATTGTTATATTGACAACTATTCATTCTTTTTGTCTATGTTTGAATAGTAGGTGGAGCATGTTTTTAAAACTCCCAAATGTAACTGTATCCTTAATAAGAAAATCAACAATTCTGAGGTGAATGAGCCCTAATGAATATGTTACAAAGTCCTGCAGCTGATTGATGTGTGCATCAGAGATTCAAAACCATTCTAGACTTTGTAGACTGTTGGTTTTTTAGGTATTTTCCTAGGCCAAGTAGCTACACAAGAATTTGTATACACATGTACATGACTGGGTTGTTAATAAAAGGCTCTAAGGATTATATTACTGGAAATACACTTGGTGAATTTTTTGTTGTTTTTTTTACCTATCATGTTTTCTACAGCACTTATTTTTTAATGTTTTAGTTCTTGATGATTATTAAATTTTCAAAAACTGATGTCTAGTTGTAATAGAAATATCCTATAACCATGTTCTCTCTCTCTTCTTCATACATATGAAGAGATTTCTAAAAGAAAAGAGAAATTCTTCTCTTCCTTCTGTATTTCTTTCATTCTTCTGGCAAAATCAACTCATTAAGTCTTTCTCAACTCCTGCTGTGATGGATACAAACCCTGCCAAACAGTAAGCAAATCCTTTAGAAACCTAAAATAATAAGAGCTTGGCCACATAGCTCATGGATTTCTTTATGGTAGAAAGGATCAAATCCAACTTAAATTACTTCTGTGTAAATAAATGTGCCACAACAGAGATTAAGAACCTTGAAGACAAGAACAAGGCTGGACATGAAAAAGATTATTAACTAGTTGCCTCTAGATTCAGCTACAAGCCTTTTAAAGCTTTTCCATGGTGCAAGTAAAACTTTTAAGCAGTTTTATTCTCGGCTTTTTACCCTTGTCATCCCAGTGGAATTCCAGCTGAGATTTGTCAGACTTTATGATGTTTTTATCGCGTCAGGATTGATTGTGCTAATTGTTCTCCTGAGAAATTCCATCCTTTGATCATGGAATAGCAACATTTGCTTCTGTACAAATGACCTTAAAAATTGATTCCATCCCACTCTTTCTACCTCTTACAGTTTTATTTATTAGTTTTCAATAGAAAATTGGTGTAGTCATAATTTGAGGATACGTGATAAACGTTCCTTTTAACGGTACGTAAACATGACTAGAGTGTATTGAAGCTTATTGTAGAAGACTCAAGTTCTGTTGCTCTTGGCTTCATGCTGGCTCACATTTGTAGGGCACAAGCAGCCTCCAACTGGCTTGGGTCTGTTGCTGCTGCTGCTGCCAAATACAACAAAGTTACGAGTCATTGCTTACAGGAGTTGTGTCATTGTAGTGTTGATAAGAGTTGTGATTTACACCCTCCACTTGGTCTATTCCTGTCCATTCTGTTCATATCTTGCTCTTTTCCAATGGCCAACTTTTAAAATCTACCATTATCAAGTTAAGAAGATTGGGTGTTTCTCAGAATATAGATTAAGATCCAGATGGAAGAGGCACACTCTATGTTCCTTCTTCCCAGGAGTGTCCAGTAGCGCCAGTCTACTTGTACATGAACACGATGACCAAAGGAAGGAGCTAGAGAAAGCGCTTATAATCCTGGGTCTTGTGTCCTGGCTGTATGTTAACTGAGTTAGAAGCTCCCCCAAATTTTAATTATCTCTTAATTCTGTCAATCAATTCTAATGAGTTGCCATTATGAACCATAACCTCTGAGATATAATACAACATCTTCAATACCTTCAGTCACAAGCAATGACCAATTGCCAATTGAATTGTTCTACAATCTAATTTTCTCCTAAATCTTCTTGAGAGAACATAAAATAAAGAACTTCTCAGAACTGATGCTTCTAATGGAAGCATGTACATTTTCTAATGGAAAATGTAGTGTTAAATCGTTAAGCAGTACTTTTCTCAGCGTTCTATTAACTTGAGTCAGGATTTGCTCAAATTGGCTTTCGAGTGTATAGACTTTGGAAGAAGAGCTGAAGACAGTTTCCCAATCCCTTGTCAGTGATGCCTTCTCATAGCATTGACAACAGCCTTAGGTTTGAAGCAGTGTTCCAACAATAGTTAGCACCATTACACATAATTTCTTTTTTCTCAAATAATTGATTGTTTGATCAGTTAAAATTATTTATTTATATAAGTGGGCATTAACTTTTTGTAAGATACATAAGAAAAAGCACATTTAAGTGAATAAGAAATATAATGGGAGGTGATAAAACTTAATATTTATAAATAAAACCACCCAAAACTTTAATTATCAAAAATATTCAAGCTGTGTTTAAGAATTAAAACCATGCATTTCAATATTTCTGAATTATGAGAAGATATGAGAAGAAAAATTAATATGTTAATATATGAGGAGTTTCTAAGCTGTATGAGAAAATAATTATTTAATAAAGCCATAATACTACAGAAATGGGTAGTACACTGCATACATTGAAACTGTATTACATGGAATTGAAATGAAAACTGTAAAGAAACTATTAATGTCTTGCATATACAAAGCATTGAAACTGAATATCGATACCTAAATACTGAGAACTTACTTCTAAAATTTTTCTAAACAAACCATTCCATTTATCCCATATTAATATAAATATATTAAATATATTCATATATTCCAGATATATGAATATATTTATACATATATTATGCTTTACCTTTTCACTAAAATATATTCTAGCAGGAACTTTTCAATACATAAACTTTGAGCTTATACATTTTCAAATAGAGTTACAGAAAGGTTACATCAGTTTATCTTTCTGGAAGGAACTATAAAATGTCTTTTTTATTTTACCCTTAGTAACACTGTGGAGTCATTTAAAACTATATCATGAAGTCTTAAACTTTGTTAATGAGGTAAAAAAGAAAACAAACTTATGTATTGAAAATTTCATTTCTTATACAATCCCAATGATACTGGGATGTATCAGCATCAACGCTGACTCAAAGAGAAAAATCCCGTGCATGTAAATAAGCTGTGACTAGACTGATGGGATAAAAGTCTGAGAGAGCAAGGAAGAGGTCTTGAGAAAAGAAAGGAGTCGACAAAAGAGCACATGTGATGCGAAATAATAGAGGAAGCCAAATTCAGGGGAAAGGCTCGCTCCCCGACATGGGCAGCATGGGAGAGCTGGCCCTGGTGCCTGCTATGAATGCAAGAGAGCTAAATCTATTTCTGACTTGTACAAAGCTAGAGTTGGCTGTGGTAGTCCGGTTCCAAGACTCTGATTGGCCCACCTCAACATCTACCCCATCTATGAACTTGTGGAGTGCATGAAGGGGCTGATCCTGCAAAACCAAAGCTGCAGGATCTCTGTGACACAGCACAACAGGATATCTGAGCAGAGTCCCTGTGTGGCTCCAGTTTTGTTAGTGTAGCAGAAGCTGGGGGCCTCGATCCAAACCAATGACTTGTTGCAATAAAGCTGTTTGGGCAAAAGAGTATACTATGGGATATACCGTGATACACCATAGCTTCCACAGCCATATGGGTTTTTTCTTTTCTTTTCTTTTCTTTTCTTTTCTTTTCTTTTCTTTTCTTTTCTTTTCTTTTCTTTCCTTTTCTTTTCTTTTCTTTTCTTTTTTGTTTTCTCTTGGTGAGTAGGTCGCTAAGGCAGAAGGCAGATATGGAGGGATGAGGAGATGAATGAGATTGGGTTGCATTATGTGAAATTCACAATGAATCAATTAAAAAGTTAAGAAAGAAAGAAAGAAAGAAAGAAAGAAAGAAAGAAAGAAAGAAAGAAAGAAACGATTGGAGGCCACCGGTGGCTGATACACTAGGACAAGCTGGAGGTCAGAAAAGGTGAGGAAAAGAGATAGTGAAAACAAGTTTTATTTAAAACCTATCGTAATGAAACCTAAACTCTTTCTATGACAATACATATTTAAAATTAAATAGTATTAATAATATTTCAGTGGTTTATGCCATCATCTTTATTCAACACACAAGTGCACATACACTTGGAGCAGCTGATAGACCTGTCATAAGCCAGAATATTAGTTAAAGCATACTTTGACACAGAACCTGTTCTAACCCTCCCCTAGAAAGTGTAATAGAAACATCTTTCCTAGATTGTTGTATTTTTTTTAACATTTTATGTTTCACATCAAAGTTAATCTTTAATTTCTACATATAAACTCTGTTACTTCACCTACTGTATTGTTTGTGTGCCTTTCCTGTCCCTTTGAAACAGCTGTCTATTTAAATGTGTCAATCCACTTTTGGTTGAGGACTGTGACCCTCCTGGGTGGCAGGAGGAGCAAGGGCAAGTCTGAGGTCAGACCTGCCTACTCAGACCAACTCATCTCTCATCCAGGGGGTACTGAACACTGCTCTAGGGGACTGTAATCACTGGTTGAACAGCTCCACAGAGCTGATTCCTCTTGCGTCTTTCATAGTAGAGTGCAGTACACCCACTGTGACTCCTCAGGCTGCACTATGGAGAGTGATATTGTGTTCCAAGTTCCCTACCGACTGCAATGAAAATGCTCTTTGCCTCTAGGGCATCTTGTTTTTTGTTTTGTTTTGTTTGAAGGTTTCTTTTTAAACCTTTTATCTAAAACAATAGTCTCTGTCTTTTTGTCTCTTGGTCTCTGTCCCTGTGTGTGTGTGTGTGTGTGTGTGTGTGTGTGTGTGTGTGTGTAGCTCTCTCTCTGGGTCTCTCAGTCTCTGTCTCTGTCTCTGTTTCTCTCTCTCTCTCTCTCTCTCTCTCTCTCTCTCTCTCTCTCTCTCTCTCTCTCTTCTTTCAGGAGCAAGAAAGTAGATACATGTATCTAGTATAACAAAAGTTACATTTTATTATGCTGAGGGTCACCACACAGCGTTCACACACTAAATTCCTACCTACAGTCCTAAGCCTATCTCCCCAAGGCTGCTCACTGGTAAAATGTATCTTAGCTGAAGGTCAGGTCAAGTCTCTAACAGAAGTCTCTAATTCCAGAATCAAGATCCTGGGTAAGACTGTCCAGCTGCAAGGCAGATCAAGATGATGTCTCTCCTGATGTGCAGAGCAGAGCATTGCTCGTGGTCTCAGCTTATATACTGTCCAGTGGGAGTCATGGGGTTCTAGGACTGTGTCTGGTTATCTCAAGAGAGTGATGTCACTGAGTTTGGTTATCAGGCACAGCCTTGGCTTGGGTATACTGGGGATTCTGACTAAGCTATTTTTACGACTCCACTATAAAAGGCACTTTTATTATGCTCATATTCTCTCTCTCTCTCTCTCTCTCTCTCTCTCTCTCTCTCTCTCTCTCTCTTTCCCTCCCTCCCTTCCTCCCTCCCTCCTTCCCTCCCTCCCTCCCTCCCTCACTCTCTCTTTCTCTTGATAAGTCTATGATGTAAAAGTCAGACCAGCCTTCACTCTTTGTTTTTTCCTTTACCATAGGGTGGGCTTCTTACTTAATGTGGAGCTAGACTGCAGGTTAGGACTTTCAAATACAAAGGGCTCCTCCTGCGACTGCCTCTCACAGAACTGTCATGACACATGCACAGCAATGTCAAGCCTTTTTGTGAGGACACTGGAAGCTGAACGCATGACCTCTTGTGTGTGAAGCAGACATTCATATTTACTAAGCTATCTCTCCAGCACCACCCATAATGTTTTATACCTAATCCTTATATACTAGTAGGATGAGCCATAATTATTTTCCTTTTCTTTCTTATTCTTCTCTTCTACAATACATCCAGACCTCAGTTTCTCCTCTTTCTATTCTTCCCAGCCCCCCACCAGATCCACTCCTGCTTGCTCTCTCTCTCTCTCTCTCTCTCTCTCTCTCTCTCTCTCTCTCTCTCTCTCTTTCCAGAAAACAGTGGGCTTCCTGGGGATAAAAACTGAAGACAGCAGATCAAATTACAATAAGCCCAGCCACAAACCCTCATACCAGAGCTGAGTGCAGCAACCTAGTCAGAGGAAAAGGATCCCAAGGTCAAGCAAAAGAGTCAGAGACATCCCCCATCCCCACTCTTAGGAGTCCCACAAAACACCAAGCTAACATCCATAATCTCAGAGGACCTAGTGCAGACACATATAGGCTCTGACAGCCTGTTCCAGTCTCTCCTGCAAATCCTGCTGACTTGACTGTGTGGGCCATGATCTCTTGGTGCCCTTGACCCCTCTGGCTCCTATAATTCTTCTATTCGAATGAGATCCCTGAGCTCTACCAAATGTATAGATCTGGGTTGAGGCTCTATATCTGCTACTGTCAGCTACCTGTAAAAACTTTTCTGATGAAGAAAATGAGGTACATTACACAATGGAGTATTACTCAGCTGTTAACAAATATGACATCATGATATTTGCTGGCACATGGATGGAACTAGAAAAAAATCATCCTGAGTGAGGTAACCCAGACCCAGAAAGACAGGCATGGTATGTACTCACTTATAAGAGGATATTAGCTGGTAAGTAAATTATAATTTTTAAGTTATGCTTGCTCCCTTTGATGCTGTTTTGGGGTTAGCATTCACAGTATGTAAATATGTCTTTTGTCTCCTATTTAACCTTTTCCTTTTCTTGTTTTCTTTTTTAAACATTACATTCCTCTAGAGCTTCAAATGTCAGTTGCCAGTATAATTTAATTTAGTACAGAGCAGTTGCATTCTCTCTGTTTTACTAACGCCATGGCATCCCTGGTTCTACAGTTGCTTGTTTAGTTAATTTCCACTCTCCTATTCTTTCAAATATTCTCGTTTTGTGTTCTGAGCCCCTTTTCAAGTCCCCTTTGCCCGCGAAAGAGACACATGAGGCAGTGTTCGGGTGGTTACTACAGCGAGGCTTTATTCTTGTATCAGCAGAAGCAGAAAGACCCAAAGCCCAGAAAAGGCACTGCTATATGTACCCTAGAGTGGCGTGTTCACTTCTGATTGGCTGTTCACTCATCACCCCATATTACGCCCCGGGGATGGGCAGTGACTTTGGCGTGCTTTTGCCTTTTGCACATGCGCAGTTAGTTGTTTACTTGTGGAAGCACAGAATGCCAGCGCCATCTTGTAATGGCTAATGTTGTCACGCTCACTGCGGCTCCTAACATCTCCCCCTATCTGTATATTTAAGATGGAACAGTCTATTGTCTATCAAGTGCGGCACCAACTCAGTGAGGGAAAGCAGAGGCCTGATCCCCTGTGTAAAATGAGATATTGTAATGGGTTTCTTCTCTCATTGTCATGCAATGAGGAATACTTCCCATACCCATCTTGATGCCTTTTGACTGGGAAAGGGAGCCTCCACCCTGGGGCGCCACCAGGGGAGGTTTCTTGGCATCAAACCTTTGTGCAATAAGGCATACTTTCGGGAAATCTATCCACACTCGTGGAACATTCCCTGTCGAGTACCCACTCGCAAACACCTCTAAATATTCAGGTACCACAGTTATTCAGGCAAGGGCTGGCTAGACTTAGACCTCTCATCGACCCAGTGCAATGGGCTGAACCCTTGGGGTGCATCGACTGAGGGTCTCAGTCATCAGCTACTTTCTTAGCATAAATAGTCAAATTTCAGGGGGAGATCCTTGCTCCAAGGCTGCGAGTGCTTGGGTGATAGCGGCCTTGTCACGTTTTTGTTGGGCTCTGAGCTTGCAGACCAATCATAACATGAACACTAATCCACAACATAGGGCTGCACCAAACAGGCCTATCCCCACCCTTTAAGAAAGAAAGAAAAGGCAGAGGTAAGCCAAGAAGTAAAATCGCCAGGGGTAACGGGGTCCACTCATGTTCCATCAAGGCTCAAGATCCGGATCTGCAATTGCCGTTGCACCTGGTCCAACTCCCCAGTCCAATTCCCTTGTAAATAAGCAGAAAGATTATGGCTTTGAATAAATGTATCATTCATAAATCTCAGAGGTGTAATACATAGATGTGGGGTTGCTGACACGCAGCTCATTTGAACCACATCCGTGAGCTGTTCCACATGGGCTTGGAGCAAATCAACTCTCTGATTGACCAACAGGATGCCTGATGCCAGATATGCATCCACTTTCTGTAGAATGGTCAAAGCCTCAGAGGTCTTTTCTGAAATTTAATTAACAACAGTAGCTGCTGTAACTTGATTAGCCAAGGCTATGTCGACTGTCACAACTGTAGCTGCAGAGATGGCAACAGCAGTGATAATGGCTGCAGTTATATCAAAATCTCTTTTCTGTCGAAATAAAGTCAAGGTCCCAGACGTCTGAATGGGAATAGGGATCCAAGTGGTATACTGGCTATTAGGGCCTGCTTATAGACAAGAGCAGACCAGCACTGGGACATGAAACAAGTTACATTGGTATAAGTTAGCAGAAGTGGCGCCTTTTAAGAAGGCAAGGGCATAGGTTTTGGAAAAGCAGATAGGATAGCCATCTAAATTCACTATATATACTAGGAACCTGATTTAGGAGAGTCCAAATGAGAACTGAGAGCATCTGCAGATGAATCCTTTGGGGGGTCATTTTCAGGAACTGCAAGTCGCCTCATCAGTCGCTCTGGCAGCCAAAATAGGTTGTCTTCTTCCTGTGGAAAAACACAGACCGCTCCCCTGGATCTTATTAAAATAGGATCCGGGCCTTTCCATTGACCAGTCAAAACATCTTTTCATTTTATCATTTCTTTTGGCCTAGTTGGTTCCAGGCAATGGCGATCAGCCGCTGTATTGCCCTGACTGTCCAAATTCAAAAATTTGAGAGTAAAAAGTGCCAGAGAAACAGTAGCACGTGGCACTGTGGGCAGACCTTCCTCAACTTCTCCTTTTTGTTTTATCAAATAAGTTTTAAGGGTACGATGAGCACGCTCAATGATGCCCTGTCCCTGAGGGTTGTAAGGAAGACCCGTCAGGTGTGTCACCTCCGTATGGCGACAAAATTGTTGAAATTTTTGAGAAGTGTAGGCTGGTCCATTGTCAGTTTTAAGGATTTTAGGCTTTCCCCAGTCACTCCAAGCCTCGAGACAATGTTGAATAACATGGGCCGCCTTTTCTCCAGTCAATGGAGAGGCGAACATAACTCCAGAACAGGTATCAATGGAGACATGCAAATATTGTAATTTGTCAAAGGATGGGATGTGAGTAACATCCATTTGCCAGATCTGTAATGGCCTAATTCCCCGAAGGTTAATTCCTGTATGGGGAACAGGTAGGAATTGACAGCAGTTTTGGCATTGAGTCACGATATCTCTAGCCTCCTTTCTAGTAATGTTAAATCGACATCGTAGTGTCTCAGCTGTCACATGAAACCTTTTATGAATGGCTTTAGCCAAATCTAATTTTGGCAAAAGGGCAATTGCAATCAACTTTGTGGCTCTATCTGCCAGGTCATTTCCATGGGACATAGGTCCCGATAAGCCTGAGTGAGCCCTAATATGAGTTATAAAGACAGGGAATCTTCGCTTAACCAGGGTAAGCTGAATCTTTTGAAAAACTTCTACAAGTCTGTTAGATGTCTTAACCCAGCAACTTCTAATGTTTTCACTGCATTAACCACATAGAAGGAATCTGAAACAATATTTAAGGGACCTGGAAAGATTTCCAGAACCTCTGACACCACTAAACATTCCACAATTTGAGGTGAGGTTTCATGGTATTGTTTGGATGTAACCTTATCATTAACCACATAGGCACCCACTCCTGTTTTAGACCCGTCCGTATAAACTACCATTCCATCTGGGAGTGGCTCCTGAGACACAATATGTGGAAATATGATAGCTTGAGTTAAGGCAAATTGTAAGATGGGATGCTTAGGATAATGATTATCAATTTGACCATTGAAGGAAGTAACCAGCACTGCCCAAACATCAGAGGTCGCCGTTAATATTTGGACTTGATGGGCAGTATAAGGCACTACCAAAACCTTAGGCTCCCTTCCAAAATGAGTAATGGCTGCTTTTAGTCCACGAAGGGCAAGTTGAGCAACTGCATCTGGATACCTTTCAATAATCTTTGTGGGAGAAGCATTGAGATGAATCCATAACAAAGGCCCCTCCTGCCATAACACAGCAGTTGGTAAGTGTCTAGTTTTAAAAACACATAGGTCAAAGGTTTTGGTTTCATCTATGCGTTTTAACTGGGCGTCTTGTAGAGCATTTTCTACTACTTGCAGAGCACGGCTTGCAGCCAGTTTTAAGGCCCTCGGTGAGGAAATATGAGCATCCCCTTCCAAAATATCAAATAAAGGTTTCAGCTTGGCCGAGGGAATTTTTAAAAATGGTCTTAACCAATTTATATCACCTAACAATTTCTGAAAATCATTCAAAGTATGTAAATGGTCTCTACGAATCTCCAATTTCTGAGGAATTATCTTTTCTGGATAGATAACCATCCCTAAAAAGGAGCCAATTTCTGAAAATTGAACTTTCTCAGTAGCAACATGCAGCATATGTCCCGCCTTCCCACAGGCAACACATTCCACGATTCTGACCTTTAAGGAGGACTGCAGCCATTTCTAAGTTTGTTACTGCAAGTCCGGCACCAGTAAGGGGACCTCCCAAGCCGCAACAGACTCCCAACCAGTCTTGTAGCCCCTTGGCTCTCCGAGCAGCAATGGCTGCACGGCATTCAGCTGTGGCATTTTCAAAGATCATCTGTTCAATTAATGGCATTGCTTGCTCTGGTTCCCCAAAGATTCTGCCAGCTGCCTCAGTCATGCGGGCCACAAAGTCAGAGAAAGACTCATTAGATGTCTGAATTATCTTGGACAAATAAAGGTTGCTGCCTTC
Source organism: Arvicanthis niloticus (assembly GCF_011762505.2). Lineage (NCBI taxonomy): Eukaryota > Metazoa > Chordata > Mammalia > Rodentia > Muridae > Arvicanthis > Arvicanthis niloticus. The sequence continues at coordinate 65,378,039 of NC_047672.1, forward strand.
CTTCCTAGGGAGAGACTTCCATGCCTTTATTGCAGCTGGTGCTATCTGTGCATAGACCTGTCCGGGATGAGTGGTCTGGTCGTTCACGTGTACTCCAACTCCAGCCAGCATGTCAAAAGTCCATAATTGCTGTCTCCCAGTGTTTGCATTAATCCTGGCTTGTGCTTGTAGTGCCTCATGCCACAAGGCCTTCCACTCTAGGTATTGGCCCATATTGTTAAGTACTGCCTTCACTGTGTCCTGCCAGTCTCCTGGCATCATAGCAGCTGTACTTAATCTCTCCACTTGGGATACAGTAAAATTAGCCCCAATTCCATATGCACGTACTGCCTCAGCTAATTCTTTGACCTGCCTATACTCTACTGGGGCATGAACACGGACGCCTTCTGCCGCTTCAAAGACTGGAAATGCGAGCTGTAGCTGTCTGCGATCTCCTGGGCTGAGAAATGAATTAGAGGCACTGCCCGGGGCATAGGCCAGAGGAAAGGATGGGGCCGAGGGATTCAAGGTCTTTCTTAGTCTTATCCCAGAATGGTTATCCTTTGCACAGGCGGCTGCTTCCTCCTCTAGGCTCTCCTCCTCGGAGCTGCCAAGGTCTATGGAGGCAGGCTCCTTAATGGGGTATAGGGGGGTCCCCCCAAACTCCACTCTCTCTTCACCAGCCGGTGAAGGGTCCTTAACCTTAACAGGCCCTGCAGTGGCCCCCATTCCTTTTGAGTACTCTTTTCTATGACCAGGCTCCTTGGCCTGCCTCTGTTGCCCAGGCTTTTTTGTCTGCTTCTCCTTTCCAGGCTCCTTGGCCTGATGCTGGCTAACATGCTCTGTTTCTGATAGCCTGGAGTGGACCTCTCTTGAAACCTCTTGACTTGCCCTAAGAGCTGTGCTGCGGGCTGGATCCTCACAACACAAATAAGCTAAAATCGAAAGCAACACAAGCAAGAGGCTAACTACTGCAGTGGCGGCAATGGGTGAAAATCCGCTCGCAACAAAGGCTTCCACCCCAAGCATACCTCTCAGAGACGTACCTTGTTCCTGCAGTCTTTTAACTCACCCTGAATCTCTGGGGGCGGGGGGGTCTCCCGCGGCACTGGATGGTTTGTTCCTTTCCGGGTTTTGGCACCAAATTGTTCCGCGCCCCTTTTCGAGTCCCCTTTGCCCACGAAAGAGACATGTGAGGCAGTGTTCGGGTGGTTACTACAACGAGGCTTTATTCTTGTATCAGCAGAAGCGGAAAGACCCCAAGCCTGGGAAAGGCACTGCTATATGTACCCTAGAGTGGCGTGTTCACTTCTGATTGGCTGTTCACTCATCACCCCATATTACGCCCCGGGGATGGGCAGTGACTTTGGCTTGCTTTTGCCTTTTGCACGTGCGCAGTTAGTTGTTTACTTGTGGGAGCACAGGATGCCCGCGCCATCTTGTAATGGCGAATGTTGTCACGCTCACTGCAGCTCCTAACAGTTTGGTTCAGCTTATTGTGGAATTTTATATCTAGTTTGTTTTCTTATGTTGTTTTTCAAACAAAACTTCCTTTTATTTTTGTTTTTTTGTTTGTTTGTTTTTTGCTTTTGTTTATTTGCTTGCTTGCTTGGATGTTGTAACAGTTATATTTTGGGGGCACAATTATGTTCCTATCTTAAATTTCTAAATAAACTCTGAGATCACAAAGGAATATCACGTAGAAGAGTGAGGGAGGCAGTAGTAGGTACTATTTAGTTGTGGTGCCATTATAGAGTAGATATCAGCTGACCCACAATTTACATGGAGAATGGATTGAAGGTGAAGCATCAGAGAACCAGGCTTTGTGTTCATGCCTCTGCATTAATAAGTAGGACTAATTCCTGGTGAAGATTAGGTTTTACCGGCTGGGAGAATAAACCTTTACTTCTTATAGGCAATGACAAATGGATCGGCTAACATTCACTCAATGCCATTTGCTTCTTATGTTCAACCCGTTTGTTAACTACTTGTTCACGGTTTTGTTCATCTCATTTACATTGTAAGACTTAAAAGATTGAGCACTTTTGCTGTCCAGTCCATCCAGTTTTGCTTCTGCGGGCTTAGAACCAACAAAATCCACAACATCAACCACTAACATCAGCCGAAAAGGCAAAACAGGTGACAGGCTTTGTTGCTACGGCCCATGTAAAGGCTCATCATGTTCATTTAGACACCTCATGCCTGCTGAACGAACCTCTGCTCTGCCAGGTTGTGGGTTGCCTCAAGAAGTTGTACCAACTTAAGCTCCAAGCCATTCTGACCCATTAAGTCAAAGCTGCTCTACTGTTCCATTTATCATTTAGTTTGTTCAAGAGAGAAGCAACAATACTGCTCTGGATCACCTAAGTGTCAGAGGTAAACCTTTCCATCTATGGCCTGACAGCAACCCCACTTCTTCCTCTTGGTCAGGATCAATTTTACTAACAGTAATGATTCCCTTGCTTGCATATATCACTAATGGGCTCAGGATCCTGAAGAGATGGAATAGCAGCAATAAATCAGATTCCAATTGAGCTCTTACTCCATCCTCTGATGGGAGCAGATTTTCCTTCAGGGGATGAGAACATCATTTCTTTACAACTATTGACATAAGTCCCAGTAATTGTTCTAAGGGTTTGAAGTTCATGTACACAAGGTGGTTTACCATCATCTTTGGCTTCTAACCATGAGTTACTGATCACAACATAGACTTTTGATAAACAATGCGTCTGTAGACATTTCCAGCCTGAATTATTGGTGAGAGGAATCTCTCCAGTCCCTCAAGGCCTGCAAAGCCTGAAATTCAAAGGAAGAGGAGCACAAACTCATCTGCCAGCGGTGTTCCAGGGGTCCTGCATTTTATTATATTATAATCAGTACAAAACATTATTCATTAATTGTGGAGAATGGGGCCCCATCTTTATAGGTATCTTTATTTGTCCCTACAGCTTTAAAAGGATCACCCAACTGTTTTCAGTCTATTTGTCCCAAGCTACCAGGAAATTCAGAAACCATGGTGGTGGGGAGGGGGGGAACATCTTTATGAGTCTGAAGGGAAAGTGGAGATATCATAAAAGGAACTTTTTGGAAATAAAATTATGTATTACTAAATCATTACATGTATTGGCATTAACAGTAATATCACAGTGACACTGGAATTTGAACTATCTATGTCAACTCAGTTCTACTTCCAAAATTCTTTCCTCTCCATACCCTGCTATGTGGGTGCTGACTAAACATCTTAGTCATATGCTGGGATCACCATTACTAAACACACTTGCAGTGACATTACAGATCTGTGCTCATGGCCATTTGGCCTGTCTTTCAGCGAGGTGATTCCAGTCATGACCCTCCCTAATATTTGGAAAATGTATATACGGAGGTGACATTTTCCATGAGATGATGCTTTTAGCTTCCTTATCATTCATTTTAATTTTTTCTTTATTGTATAAACAATAGCTATATAAGCTTCTCTTCTATCTGGTACATTGGAACACTCTGTTCTGTTCTGCTCTTTATGGGTCAAAATCTGCCACTCAGACTTTGCTACTCATTATAGTAATTGCTCCCACCTGAATTCTGATGCCTGAGTGCTGCCAGCTGGTGTCCATCATCTCGGGATCCTTATTACTTTCATGGAGTCTGTTGTGAATCAGTGCTTTGCAGCATAAGCCTTGAGCCTTGTCTACCTGAAGAAGCAACTATGTTCTTCTTGGAGGTATGCATTTCCTTCATTATCATTTTATTTTCATAAATAGAAGGCCCATTGGACCCTGTCATGAATCATAGCATAGTTGCTTGGTATATTTTCCAGCCTTACTTAAGGCAACTGCACCAGAAAGCCTACCTCCTTGAGGTTTTTATTGTAGCTACCCCTTTTTTCCACAATCGCAAGACTACCTAAGGAGACTGCAAATTTTGTCTAATGCATAGACTGTGTCTATATCTCTGCCAGGCTATTAAAATTTGCACTGAACCCTTTGCTCATCAACATGAGATTCTCTCTGTGGCCAAATAAAAAGTCTGAAAATTACATATCACCCTAAATTGGAGGTCTTTCACCTTCTCTGTACATTTTTTCTGTCTTTATTGCATCAGTAGCTTTCTGAAACAATCATCTAATTTAGTAGTTTTTAAAATTATTTACATCTCAGGCTGGAGATGGCTCAGAGGTTAAGAACACTGGCTGGTCTTCCAGAGGTCCTGAGTTCAATTCCCAGCAACCACATGGTGGCTCACAATCATCTGTAATGAGATCTGGTTCCCTCTCCTGGTGTACATGAAGGTAATATACTAATATACATAATATAAATAAATATTTTTAACAAATTTAACAATTACTACTTCTCCAGTTTCTCTGAAAGGCTTGACAATTTTTTCCAGGCTACATGTCCCTTTCATAGTTATCCCTCCTCTATTTATCATCTGCGAGAGGTTTCTCAGTCTTATCACTATCGATTATTAGCAGGAACATCACCACTTATCAGATACTGAATATTCATTATTGTCTGATGAATATGCAATCCACCCTTCAATTCTCACTTTATATTTTTGAGCACTCAGAACCAACTTTGATCATTCAGGCTTTCTAGAAATAAGATGAGGTATCTTCAACATAAGAGGTATATTGGTGGAAACATTCTATTAAAATACTAGAAAGTCAAAGAATTTGGCAGAGAAAACAGAAATGGGAAGAGAAAAATTAGTTGAACTCTAATGTGGTTACAATATTTCAGATGGTCCCCTCTAGAAATGATAGCTACCGTGGGCCTTTACAATCACTCAAATTTAAGGCAAAATGGTGAAACTCTTTTCTTCAGCATCACCTCTCTTCCCTATGCCTACTCTCTTCCAACTTCATGTCACTGGAGTGGTTTGTAACCGGGAAATATGCAGAGGATTCAGTGGGGCATATGCACCTCTCCAATGTCAATTTTCAGATTAGTAATCATGGCTAATGGAAAAATGTTAGCCCTAGTTCTGAAGAAAAAAGTTGACAATAGACTTGGTAATCAATAGAGATATCTTCATGTTCCTTTAAACATAAAGTAACAAAACTCATCCCTTAAGGCTGGAGAGATGGCTCAGTGGTTATGAGCAGTGGCTGGTCTTCCAGAGGCCCTGAGTTCAATTCCCAGCAACCACATGGTGGCTCACAGCCATCTGTAATGGGATCTGATGTTCTTTTCTGGTGTGTCTGAAGACATCAACAGTAATATGTATATGTTTAATATATAATATATAATATACAATATATAATATATTATAATATATACTGTTATATATATATATAACATAATATATATATATATATATATATTTTTTTTTTTTAAAGACCTCAGCATCTTTAAAAAAATTATCCCTCATGCAGCAACTTTTAAAAAGCAAGTCCTGTTTAAGAATCAAAATAAATACAGTATCTATTTCATTTGCTTACCTTTTCATTCGCTTGCCTTTTCATTTGCCAAAAACAAACAAACAAAACAAGCAAAGAAAATATATAAAATTAAAGCCATATGTGAATTGACTAGGCTTTCTGTTATCACTGAGTGTCAGCAATATTTTGGTAGCTAAGTTTTTACTTTAAGAAAAGAGAAAAAAGAAAAGAAATTCATAACCCAAGCAAAATGAAAGGAAGAGATAATGAAAAGAAAAGCTAAAATGCAATGAAATAGAAGAAAGAGGATTAGAGAAATGTAAGCATGGGGAAGCCTGAACAAAGTGAAGACAACACATTATCTTACCATTGAATGGTACAGTGTCATGGTGTAAAATCCAGTAATGGCAAACCATACCAACAGAAAACAGAATTGTGATGGGCTACGGGCAAGATTAGGGGAGCAAACAGGCTACAAAGAGGAATGTGGAAAACATATTTTGATGCCTTGAAGTAGCTATGGTTATATAATTATGTGAGATATCAATACTCATCCAGACATTACCTTTAATTGAGTAAATATGCGGAAACCACAGTCCTAACCAAATGAGAGGAATTAGGTGCTCCCCTGAGTGTACAATATCAAAAAAAAGAATAGAGGCTTTTTGGAATATTCCATAGGAAATTGAATTTCAGAGCACTTAAAATTTTAAAACACAGTGTGTGCCATATATTCCGTTTCTCATGACACTTGTCATATCTCTTTTATGTGCTTACACTGTTTATAAACTAAACACCCTGGATAGTTCTTCCAGCATCATCTTGGGCTGTGTTCTGCCTGATAATCCTCATGTAATTTTCCCTGACCATTGTTTACTTACTTAACTAGGTTCTGTCCAAGGACCTGTGGTTTGTAGTGTGTATTTGTCTCTCTACAAACCAGGGAACACTTTGGAACTCTTCCACAGTCCAATGTGGATGAATACAGGTTGATGATCGTCAAATCCTTGCACTTACGAGCCCACCTTCTACACTTGTCTATGCTAATTATACTGATTAAATTACATCCTATTCAAGTGAAACATTTTGATGTTTAACTTCAAGATAATCAATAATGACTATTATGATAAAGAATACAGGTCAAAATTCATCAGTATACCTCTAACCAAAAAATTCATTTTTATAATTGAATTTAGTAGCAAAATGTAAACAGCTATTCCTTAGGGAAAAAAACTTAAAGCTGAATGTTTCGAACACATGTATAGTAAGAATCAATAATATCTAAAGATGGTGGAAAATGAAAATGACACCTATTCTTTTGTGTGCTATTATAAATTTATAAATAATATAAAACTATTATCCAGATGCTCCATATTATCATGTTTATAAAATAATATTCATAATAATAACTATAGATAAGATTATATACAATTTTTATTCAAAGACAAAAAATGGAAAATATCCACACATAAGTATCCATGTGAGATGCAGTCCATGAGATAATATAAAAATGGACCCCAGGAAGATAATGTCTGCCTGTCACAGAAGGAGGCTACCCATAACGTGTGTCTGAGGATCCCTAAGAAGTCATTTTTCATCCTTTGAAAACTACTGAAAGCTGCTTTGGCCTTTCCTTGGACTCCCACAAAATTGTATTTTCTGATTTACTTAGCCATACAAAGCTTGCTTAATATTGCAAAGGGATGCATTAAAGGGGAAAAAAAAAACCCTCTAGTATTAAGAACTATCCACCTACTATGACAGTAAGTATGGAAGGGCTTCCTTGATGAATTCCAACCTCATTTTACATGAAAGTGGGATGCTTTATACTTGATTCATTGCATTTATACTAACTTGGATGATGCTACAAAAACACTCAAATGCAGTGAATGTGTTTATCTTGAAATATGATAGTTTCAGGATTAGCTTAGCTGACTAGAGAATTATGATACTGATTGGTTTGTCAAAGTCAAAAGAAAAACTTTCTGGAGCAAAAATACTTCTCAAAATTCCATTATATTTTTTTCATGTATGTGACTATTTCTACAAATATATTGACATGGAAGCACATTCAGTTATTTTATAAATGAAAATTACTAGAGAATTTATTTTTAAAAAATCTTTGATGATTCTATTCAGTTACTTTTATGAAAGTCAGTTACAGACCCTAATTACATATCTATTACTTCACTAAAGATTAAATAATTTCTATAAATCTTTTCTCTATGTTAAATCTGAGATCATTGGAAGGGTCAGTCCCCATTTTTTATAAAGGACTTAAAGATAATGCAAAAGCAAAGAGAGACATTATCCACATGGGGATTTTTTTAAATTGTTTCAGATATAAACACATATTACCAACATACAAATATACAAACAGACATAAAGATAAATACACTCATGTGCTCATATATCAGTGAATTCTGTGCATCAGTAAAGATGTTCTGTGCTTTGCTGTTGGTAAAGTATTACTTAACTGAATAAACCACTATAACCTGGTTTCAGTTAATTTTATAACTTAACTTCTAAAACCAGTAATTATATTGTGTCAATTACAATAGATCCAAGACACTATTACAAGTGCTTTCTCAGTGCTAATTGATTTAATACGTTGTAGAAATACTAACAGTGCTGTGGCTGAGCTCTTTAAGCAGCCACCTTTCTCTGCTACCTACAGATGTTCCAAAGGTGTCCAAGTTACTTAGTCCACCTGCACCTCCATAAGGGTTCCAGGGAGAACTGCGTGAAGACACCTGTCAAGCACTCAGAGGGAATGTCACGAAGTCCATAGACTGGGCTCATCCTTGGGCACCTGGCAAATGGAAAGACAAGAAATGAGTCTGCTCCCTAAGAAAGCCAAAGGAGAATATTGGGACATGCTTCCCTTTCTTGCTTCATGTTCCCACTCTTCATTTAAGTACGTGCTGGTACGTGGTGTACCTGTCAAGTCATAGGAATCATTTATTAAAACAACCTTGATGTCTCTGTGGGGCTTCTGCTTGAGGTCTAATTCTTACTGCAGGCTCCATTCAGAGGAAGCCTATTCAAGGCAGAAAAAAAAAAGGCTCAGCAGTCGACAGTAGCTGATACTCTTGCAGAGATCCTGGAAGATTCAGTTCCTAGCACTCACTTGATACTTCAGAACTGTCTGTAATTCTAGTTCCAGGGGGCCTACAGATTCTTCTGACATCATGTATACATGGACAAAATACTCAAACATATGAAATAAAGTCAATATAGCTAAAAACATTTAAAGAAGCCCATTCAGTTCTATTGCAGAAATATGGCTTCATCTGCATCACTATACACAATATAGCAAGTGATCTGATCGCCTCCCATTTTTTTTATACTTTGATTTATACTAGTGAGCTATTATGTAGGAAAGAAATTCTACCTCCCCTCTTCCCATACTAAGAACAGCTCCTGTAATGTAATAATGTTTTAGTAAATATTCATCAAATGCAAAAAATATACATTGAATGTACAGTGGCTTCTCAAGGACAACTTGAATGAAGGTAGCCATGTCTGAAATACAGAAGGAAAACAAATATGAAAATTTACATTGGAAAGTTGGTTGGCATTCAAGTTCTCAAAAACAAATTTGGAAAAAAAATAATATAAAGCAGATACTCAGTTGATGGGAGCAAGCTGGGAAAGGCTGTTGCCAAACCATGTTTGAGAATAATCAAGTTCTCTAAATTGAGCAGAAGTCTGAAGCATGATCAGGTTAACAAAAAAGAAAAGACCAGTGTTATTTTGACTGAATTGAAAACAGAGTGGGAAAATTTGTATTTTTTTTTCATCTGAAACAGAGTGACTTTCTTCTCTCCATTTTGTGCCCAAATCCTTAGAGCTTCAGATCTTTACCAATTCCTTCTGTTCTCATTGGGCTTATTTATAACTTGATTCATTTTCCAGCCTCACGTTGCTGTCAACGGAGTCTTTCCCTAACTGAAATTTAGTGTGAGTCGTTATCAGTATAATAGCTTCCCTTGTATTTAATTCTTGTTCCATAAGGATCTATGAATTTAAAGATAAATACTAATGCTAGTTGCATAAGCTAGAACTCCAGTTAATTAGATAATACTGGCAGGCAGTCTATAGACTCAATATATACTTAGTGTCAGCTGTTGTGCACGTAGCAGTTGCATTTGAAAGTTCTAATCACTGTTCATGTGAAACTGGCAATCAGAGTCTAAAAACACAAGTCAATAGTACCTGGCTAACCAGATTAGGTGAGGTAGAGAAAACAGTGACCGCAGAGTAAAAACATGTATGGGCAGTTAGATGACACAATAGTAAGGCACTGTAGGAGATGCCATTCTATTTTCTTGCAGAGAAGACAAGAATAAGACACATCTGGCAGGAGATAATAACTTCTTGCCTCCGGGGTTTTGGTCTTGATCCTAGGAACTCTACCTTTTCTCTTCAAAAAACACATATTAACATGTTGGGAGCCGCAGTGCCAAGATGGCACGGACATCCTGTCCTCCCACTTGTAAACAACTGACTGCGCAGGTGCAAAAGGCAAAAGGCGCGCCAAAGTCACTGCCCATCCCGGGGCGTAATATGGGGTGATGAGTGAACAGCCAATCAGAAGTGAACACGCCACTCTAGGGTATATATAGCAGTGCCTTTCCCAGGCTTGGGGTCTTTCCGCTTTTGCCGTTACAAGAAGTAAAGCCTCGTCTGTAGTGATACCCGATTACTGCCTCCGTGTCCTTATTCGCGGGCGAAAGGGACACAGAGGAGGTGCGCGGAACATTAACAGGAGTGATCGCAGGCCATTCCTGTGGCTGGACACAGTGTCCAAGCTCCTCCAGCAGATTAGACCTTGGTTCCTCAGTCCCAAACTCTCTGTTACTTCACTTGTCATTTTATTTCTACTTGGATCATTCCTGCATAAAACGCTGATATAGATCTCATATTTTTACTTGTATGTATTAATTACACAAAGGAATATCATTAAAAGTTACAATCAGCATACAAGTACAATGTTTTCTAAATTAAAAAAAAATTAAAAATTAAACACTATTCACAACAAAACCATATTCTTCATTTCCTTTTCTATGAATATCTTTAAAAACGAATCTCTTCTAGCCCCTATTCCCTGGGCTTGGGGACTGAGGTGGTTAATATTGGGCTGTCTTTCTAGGGAAAAGTAGTGGTTTTGGTCGAACAGGGAGGATTAGCTAGGATTTATTGCATAGCCATAACCTACTGGTAGATATATGTATAATTGTTATTAGGATGAAGTTATAATTTCTTAAATGGTACAAAATTTACTTTTATTTAAATTTAAGGTTTTCATTGGTATGAGCTTCTTACTGATATAAAAGTGAGATGAATATTGTTACTCTCATAGGCATTGTGCCTGTATAACACATTTAGGAATACAAGGCTTAGACCCAGTCCTTCTTTAACTTTTTAAACTGATTTGAGATGGTTAGACTGTGAGTCAAGGGCCTATAGCAAATTCATGACTTTGAGTTTATCTTTAGGGTATTTTCTATATTTTATTTAGAAATAGCTGAGAGGAGTTAACAGAGAAAAGTCCAGATTACCTTACATGGATAGTTAGTTTTCAAAACATCAGAAGTCCACATTACAAACATTTCTGTATTAATGTTCATTTTGATTAGAGACCTGTCTTCTCCTGACAGCTTCCTGTCTTGGATTCTATAAGAAAAAAATGAGCATCCTTGGAGTTATTCCAATTGTGGTGAGTCAGCCACTAGGCAAGAATTGCCTCTTTCCATCTACAGACAAATTACTGTCCAGAAAAAGACACACTTGCAGAATAGTCAACTCATTATATCTGTCAAGACAGAGTAAGCAGAGCTTAGTAATTCTGCATCACTAGGTCTGTCAGATGATCCTGGGCCAGAAGGCTGAAGATCAGATGCTCCAACGTTTTGTCGTATAGGGACTGTTCAGGTGTTCATCAGTCTCTATAAATTGGCTAAGTTTTAGAAGCTATGCTTTGTGCTTCCCATAATTTCAGTTAACTCAGTCATTCTGGATTTCTGATAGGGTTGAAAACTTATAGTCTCATAGCCAATCCTGGGTATTTACTTTGAGAGAAAAGATTTGAGAGGATGGTTTTCAGCTAACATTCATTCTAAAGCCAAGGAAAAAAAGCCAGGTTCAGAACTAAGACTCTTAGTTAGGAGAGTTGACAGAGGTTCTGGTTAGTCAACAAAATGATGGTCTGGATATTAGGTCTATCTTGTACCTTACTGACACAAATTGGTATAGTTATGCTCTAATGGTATTTTGAGAGAAACGTTTTAGTCTAACAGGAAGGGTGATATGTAGGAGGAGTTAAGGTGGGAGGAGTACGGAGAGGAAGAGGAGGAGTAAGGAGAGGAGGATCTAGGTGATGTGAAAAAAGAAGGTGGGGGGACATGGAGGCAGATGTTCACATGTCTCAGCCAGTCAAAGATAGCTGATATATTTAGATTGGGTATTGGGTTACACTTCTGATTGATATTGAGCATTACCAAACTTATAAAGCCTTTGGCTAACATTAAAAAAAATTGTATAAAAGCAAAAAGGAGAAGGGGACATGAGATAGGGGTTTTCTAGGGAGGGGAAATGGGCAAAAGGGATGGCATCTGAAATGTAAATAAAATATCCAATAAAAATTTTTTTAAAAAAGAATTTCTTCTAGTAATTCGTTTACCCTCACCATCTAAATGCTTACCAGTCCTTCTCGCATCACTTGAACTAGATCAAAAGTTTGTCATGACAGTCCACAAAGACTACTGTGATAAAATTACCTGTATGGATAATTATGTGTGTTTCAACTAGCCCAGTGGCCTGTAATGAAATGTTATGTATTTAAATATCTTTGCTGGATACCAGGTATAAGCACGCCACTATAGTACTAGCATAAGTAAATGCATAATATGCCCCAGAGAGTTTCTATTGGAGCCACGATCACTGGTCATTTAGAAATATGGAGGAGTGGGTACCAAGGCATACAGCATGACATGAGCTAGCTTTTTCATTATACAGCATATTTAGTGCTTCACATTTTTCATTATCAAGTTTATATTCTAGAGGCTTTATAGTAATGTAAAATTTAAAAGTTGCCTCATAATTTTTTAGGCTCACCTTCAAATTTTAAATTTAAAGGAAAGCTTTAAAGACCTACATTCTTGCCACACTTTGGAATAAAAGGTTTTGAATATGTTGTCCTAGATAAGCTCAGAATAGAAAATTCTTAATTTAATATTTTCTTATGAACATTGAAATGGATCACATATTTTCCATTTATAGCAAAGAGTCGGTCTCCTTAGAATGCATTCAAAAGGTCTTATGGATCGTTCTGGTTTTATAAAATTATTAGGTTACAAATAGTTAATTAAGTACCAAGGTATATTATACTAGTGTTCACAATGGGGTTGTTTCTTTTTCTCAGCATAATAGGAAGTTACAAACATAGGTACTCTCAGCGAGCAGTATCTTTGTTTTCAAAAACTTCATCAAGAAACAGATAGATAAGAAAATATGAGAAAACAGCTTTTATTTAGTAAAGCACTTGTGACTCACTTGAACAAACATTACCATGTTCTCTTTAAAAAGCCAATTAAATAAATGCATGTTTCCTTTTGTTTTTCCCTCCCCTCCCAAATGAATATATATAAAAGTTTGCTTGTTTGTTTATTTGTTTGTTTTTACAGGGCTGGCTTACAGGACAAATCTGAGTAGCTCAACATTGGCTGTGGTTGAGAACTTGGTGGCTGCACAGTCCAGTAGGTTGGATGCCTCTGCCATGTCGTTAGGTGCTGAAGGTCTGGAGGATGTCTGGAGAATGACTGTCTTCATTCCTCTTTGCAAGACCTTTCCAACAACAACAAAGGTAAACACACAAAGGACAAGTTTCTTCCATCTTTTATCTGGGTTATGCCTGTGTCAGAAGAAACTGTCTACATCTGGGGTGTGTATTTTTACTCCAAATAATCTGATCAAGAAAATCCTTCATAAGAGTTCACAGCAGCTTGCCTTATTTGGTTGATTCCAGAGCCAGTTGTCAGGAGCCCAGTATGTTATCTGTCATGAGCAGATTGTGATAAGGTTTTAGGGTCCCCGTGGGGAGAAGAGCGACAGGTCCTCTCCACTCAGGAATTGACTGTGAGATGGTCAGTTCCACAAGAGGGGAGAGAGTACAACAGAGACAGAGGTTTGATATTTAATTGCTCTTTAATAATGCAGAGCAAACAATATATTATCACCAATGCTAAAGCTATTGTAACAACAAAGTATTGCCACATTTCCTATGCATTGCCTCTATCAATATCAGTATAATAAACACAAATAATAAGTTGCTAATTACCAAGGAAATAAGCATAGCAATAAGTACATCATTATTCATGAGTTATACAACCTGAGTCCTTATGACTGCAGTTTCCAACAGCTCAGGTCCAGAGGGTGCTTGACTACGAAGATAGGGGCGTTCTGCGGCTTCTAGCAGCTCAGGTCTCGAGAGTGCTTGACCAGAAAGATAAGGGCGTTGGTCTCTTGGCTGATGCTTTGATGATCGGATGCAGCAGAATGCTCGGTCTCTCGGCTGCAGAAGAGGCCTGAACGGAGGATCACACTAGCCAGTCATGGCTACCCGTGTGATAGAGTGCTTGACCTCGAAGGCCGCTGTCCCATTCAGGAACATAAAGGGTTAAAGGCAGGTAGAAGCCCTTTAAATAAATTATACAATATTTATTTTCCCATAGCTCCTAACCTTCAAGGTATCTCTCCCATAATACTCATATTTATTTGATGAATTTGAGATAATCAGTCTTATAGAAAATTTGAACTCCTATAATCTTTAGGGGACATTGTTACTGACAACAGGAAATTCTAAACCCATTGTCCATTTTTAGAATAGCAGAAAATGAGTTTTGTTTTTAAAGTGAAGAACTTACAAAATACAAGGTAATCTTTTACTTATAACATGTTGACATGTGCATTTTACGACATAATCCTGTATGTACATATGATTTTATTGCCAGAGAGATGGAAGTTTGCACTACAGTGGATGTTAAGATTTGCTATTAGGAAACGTGCAGTTGAACATAGTAAAGCTACCTGAGAAGGTTCAACTTGGTTATGTCCTTGACTGGTGTAAGGAGCAGGTCCTTAACAGAGCTGACTCCATATTGTAATAGGAAAGATAACAAGTCTGGACAAGTCCAGAAAACAAGTTTGGACATGTTTTAAAGTATTATGATAACCAAAAGTCCACCTGCAATGAAGTCATAGCCCACAGATAACCAGGCACATCTGGTTATCTGCCTTGTACGTCAGAAATAACACCAATTCAAGCATAAAAGAGGAGCCCTTGGCGGGAGCACTCTACCACACTGGTAGCCATGATTACCCAGCATAATCTTCTCTTCAAGCCTCCTTTGCACCCAGCTGAGGGACAGCGGCCTTCGAGGTCAAGCACTCTATCACACTGGTAGCCATGACTGGCTAGTGTGATCCTCCGTTCAGGCCTCTTCTGCAGCCGAGAGACCGAGCACTCTGCTGCATGGATCATCAAAGCAGCAGCCAAGAGACCAACGCCCTTATCTTTCTGGTCAAGCACTCTCGAGACCTGAGCTGCTAGAAGCCGCAGAACGCCCCTATCTTCGTAGTCAAGTACCCTCTGGACCTGGCTAGGCATGTAGGTAGACATATATGTAACAGAAAAAAAGCAAGGGAAAATGAAGAAATATGTTACTGTACTGGACAATACAACCCTAGATGTGTGGTATTGGAGTACTTGGTTTGTAAAAAAGAACTGCTGTGATTTTTCTAACCGGGAGTTTCTAATGCATTACTATTCTAGTTGTGCTGTTTTGGTTTGGTTTATGAGAATAGGGACCCAATAGACTTCTCTATGCTATATTTGCTCTGAAATAGATTCTTCTCTCCTTAATCTTGTAACTTAGTGCTAAGGAAATAACATAAGTTCACATAAGGTGTGAAATGTAACAAGTATAGAAATTCATAGCACCTGTTTTTGTCAGTTATGTCAGCATCTAATATAAAGTCTTAGTAATGTCTTAATTCATCATGAGGCCATATCTTATATGCAAACTTCTATTGACAAATAAACTCACCAAATCTTTAAGAACTCACAGTCAATGCGATGTGTCTTGACGTCACCATACTCCACTTGCACATTTTCTTGTTGGAGCTAGAGAAGAGGGACTTTCATTTAAATATGAAGTATAGGAAACAGGGGGAGAATGAGCACTTAAAAATTCAGCTGAACCCTAACCTTTAGGTGTTTCTCTTTGTTTATTCTTGGCAAAATATAATGCTAGTTTAAAGATTAAAAGGCTTAAATGGGCTGTGAAAATATCCCTGAACTTCAAAGACCTCTTAAAGTGAACATGTTCACATTTTAAACAGAAATGAATGAAACCATGTGGATTTTCTTAAGTTGTATACACACTTAGGAGTTAAGAAAATATACATGAAAAGTGAACTTCAGATTTTTATTTAATTCTCTATTAGTTGTCATAAATACAAAACATGTATTTATGAAGTCTAAAACTTAAATGGGTCTAAAGCAGAAAAACGTATCAAGGAAAAGATGACAGATTGCTAATTCATTTTACCCTAAGTTTCCAATTACTGGGTCTAGAGAAATGGCTCAGCTGTTAAGACCTTTAACTGCTCTTCCAGAGGACTGAGGTTTGACTTCTAGCACCCATGTGCCAGCAGATAATCTTTTGTAACTCTAGTCCCAGAAGATCTAACACCATCTTCTGGAGTCCTTAGGCAGGCACCAGGCATGTGTGTAGAACACAGACATACATGCAGGCAAAAACAATTATATACATAATCTAAAAAACAAAAATATCTCAAATATTTCAAAATGTCACCCCAAATTACTTGTTGATTTTCTGACTGCTTATGAAAATATACTAAAAATGATGCAAAGTTAAATCTAGTCTTTACTATCTAGAAATTTACAGTAATTCACCAAAAAGGCTGGGTGGGGTTTACCAGTATCCCTTAAAACATAATGAAATAATAAAAACACCAGAATATTTACAGGTTTTATAATATACCAAATACTGCATCAATTATTTTAAGCCTGTGAGCATAACTGAGACCCACATCACTGAGTGAGGAGGAGGAGAAAAAAATGGGAGGAAGATTATGAGCTAGTTTTGGTCACATCTGGAAGTGAAATATGAACATCTGAAATTTAATTTCCAAATCATGAGAAGACAGTGGTTTGGCAAGTTATCGTTCTGCAGGGTATTCCACATACCTGATACTGTTAATCAAAACAATTCAATGCACATTTTTGAGTCTCAGCTATTATAGTATACCACTAGAAAATATAAACTAAGGTACAAGACACTAAAAACTTTTTTTAAATAAGAGGCCTCTTGTAAAGAAAGTATGGGATCTTTGAAAGGATTCAAAAATTGTGTTTTCTTGACACAGTTCATTTTAGGCTCCTCAAATGAAAAGACAACATAAAAAATATCAAGAAGTTTCTAATATAGCAAAATAATAGGACCCATATGTCAGATATAAGGTCAGTAGAGATATTAATGTATAAATGAGATAATTTACATCATAGTTATTTTCAATTTTTTAATTTTAATTTTTATTTTTTATTGGTTATTTACATTTTAAATGTTATTCCCCTTCCCAGTTTCCCCCTTCTGATTTCCCCCTCCACAAATCTCCTATTCCATCCCCCTCCCCCCTGCTTCTATGAGGGTGCTCCCTCAATAATATAACATATGTACATATGTTGAATATGTGTGTGTACATACATATATATGTATGTATATATTTGCATAGTAAATAACATTATTATATTTAATACAGCGATGTCTGCAATGCCTCTGCATTTTAAACAATAAGAGGATTCTATGCTTCTGTGACTTCAGTTTGCACAATCCAACTCAAAATCAAGGAGTGGAAACATAGTAGCTTAGAGGTACCTGATAAGCCCCTGCTTCTTTGGTTTGCTTGAATGAGAATGTCCCAAAAGGTTCATACATTTGAATACCTGCTCCCTATTGGCAGAACTGTTTGGGAAGGGTTAGGAGGTGTGCTGTTGTTGGAGAAAGTGTGTAGCTGGCAGCAAGGCTTGAGGTTTTAAATGGTTTTCATACCATTCCAAGCTAACTACACCTGAGTTGTGTTCTGGTTGTGTCTCCTAATGTGAGCTGTCATCAACTGCTTGTCGGCTGTGATGTTCCCTGCCGTGATAGTCAAGGACTCTAACCCTCAGAAACTATAAGCAAGCCTCCAGGAAGCTCTTCCTTAGGTATGTAGCCTTAATAATGATACCGTCTAAAATATAAAAAAAGTAGCTAAGAAAATATTGGAGTTTGGATTTATTTATTTTTCTCCATTTGCTAGTACACACACACAAAACATGTTTATTGTTTTCCTCTGGTGGTGTTAGTACCCTGGTTGTTTCTGTTTCACTTGCTTTTAAATTTATTGTTCCTTATTTGCTCATATTTGTTGCTTTAATTCCTCTTTACAATGTGAGAGTTGGGGTGGAACCCAGCATTTGCAATTGGTTATGTGGATGCTTCACCACTGAGGTGATTTATTGTCCAGCTCCATTGAGAAAAAAATAACATCTTATTCCACCCACAAACCCACAATCCTCAGGACCTTATTTCTTTTAACTAAAAGCATAGAGGAAGTAACATTCCCCCAGCTGACAACTCAACGTCAAGTAGGCATGGGTGAACATGTAAGGAGCTTAAGATGCAACATTGTACTGAGAGGCCAAAACTACTCCACCTTGTGACTGGCCTCCATCTTAAGAGGGAAAAAAAAGCCTGAGAATGTGACCCACAGCTGAACCCAAGCTACACCCAAGTACCAGGAAGGACCCCATAGCTTGTCCTTGGCCAGAGTTACTCCCTAGCTACTTCCTAGCAACAGTTAATCAAAGATTAGTCTGATTGTTTCAGATGTACCTTCAGATCATTTGTGATTGTATGTAGTCTTGCTTCAGAGCACCTACCTGCCAGCTTACACTAGACATTTAGTTAGATGCTTGCCAGGCTAGACTCCCCCTCACTTACTCCCATTCCCTATAAAACCTTGTCCTACTGGGGGTTCAAGTTTGCTCCACCTTCCAGTCCTGTGGTGTCAGGGTTGGATTGGAGAAGAGCCCAAGTCTGAGCATGTAATAAAGAATCACTAATGTGATTACATTGGAAATCATTCCTTCCTGTTATTTTGGGGTTCATAAACACCTCCTGGCCCAACGGTATAGCAATCCCTTCTATAGACAGCGCAGCTAAAATTGACCACTCTGTTCTTTTTCTTTATAGAAATGTAAAATGATTAGTAAACCACAAACCTCACAACAAACATTTTATAAGTCTCTTAGTCATCTTGAGCTACCATAACAAATGCTGTAGACTAAGTGATTTAAGTAACAGTTACTCATTACTGACATTTCTGAAAGATACTGTCTCTAAGGTAGGGACACCAGCTGTGTGGTGTTCTGATAGTCTATAAGGTAAGGACACCAACTATTTGGTGATTTGATAATCTATAAGAACACCAGCTGTTCTGATGATCTATAAGGTATGAACACCATCTGTTTAGGGTTCACATGATATATACAGTAAGAACAACAACACTGTTTGGAATTCCGATTAGAATCCTTTCCTAGTTTGAAACCTTCATATTATATACTTACAAGGCTGAAAAACTGTTATTTTTCTTATTTCTCTAGTCATGAATACACAGCTATTATTTGTGTGCAATGTCCTTTCATTATTTAATTGCCTTTTGGTCTCTCTGAGCCCCCTACACTTAAAAAAAAAATTACAGTTGGCATAGAGTTTCAATTTACTAACTTTAGAAGAACATGAACATTCAGTGCATATCAGTAAGGAAGGAAGGGGGATATCAACTATAAAGGTATCCATTTATTTTGTGTGCAAATTTTAGATGTATATTCTTTTTTTAAGTCCTATGATGTTAACTTTTGAATGGGAAAATTTGGAGATTCTATAAGTACTTAAATTTCAGAATGGAAAAAATTTAGTTATAGCTAAGGGGAAAGCAGATATGAAAATATGAGACCTAAATAATCAAAACAAAAATAGAGTAAAAATGGAAACTGGTTGAAATATGAGAAATAAGAATCAAATGTTTATAGATAAGCAATATGATACGATGTTTGAATCATGACTATTTCTTATTGGGAAACAGAATAGTTACTCACAAAAACACATCCACAGTGCCCTTCTTGATTGATATGTACAGATATCACAAACAGACATTCTGCACAACTATTTTAAACAATCTCTGGTTATTTTGATGCACATTCCTTCCATGCTTTTGCGGGCTATGAATCCATTCTATGGTTGTTTGTCTATCATTACTCCTAATGCTATTTTAAATGGCTTTTTCCACCTCAAGGGAATGGGAACGACTTAGCAATGAATGTTCCATGACTACTAATGAGCTTTTTCCTACTTTGCACTGAAACAATGTTATTTGCGATAGTAAACCAACTCTGTCTAAGTAATCTTGCCGTCAGATTATAGCCATTTGCTCTGTTTTCCCCACCAAGGCGAATTTAAGTGCATTAGAGCTAATGATGTGAAAGAGCGAAAAATAATCACCATCATCAGCCACAATGCCTATTTTTATAGAAACACCATAATTAGATGTGCACACAACATTACTTAAAAATTCTTCATCAACTACTTTTACTGAGCTATATAGAAAAAAAAGATTCCATTCCAGTTATTGCATGAGCTACTGGAAACTTAAGGAGTCACTTAGAAAGCTGTTCAGAAGCACCTAAATAGTACCCAATACAATTTTCTGATGTTTCTAATCGGAGGAGATGAGTGATAATGGGGAAGGGAGGCACGTGAGATTGAAGAAACCTATTATTCTTAGTGAAACGAAGTTTTATTCTGTTCCGGTGCTCTGCTTGTCATGAGCACAGCAAGGTTTTGCTTGTAAAACTGATTAAACAATACCTGTGAAGGTACATACTGTCAAGATTCTGAGGGGAAGGAATATTTCAGAATGAGAAAACATTTGGTAAGACATCTATGTATAGCAATAGCTGCTTTAAATTAGGTCAATTTGAAAATTTTTGTGATGTTAAGATCTAAAATATAGTTAGCCATATCTTAGCTGAAATATGCTCTTAAAAGTTGAGGAATAATTTCACATGAAATCAAACAATATAGAAAATGAATATATTCTTAGTTGAAAGAGAGTAAAATGTAAGCAAGTATTCTTTACTTTAATCAGAACTGGTTCTTTTTAGAAATCATTAAAAAGAACATGTGTGAAAATAAATCTTATTGACTATAGTCACCATAGTTTTTAATGGCTTTTAAGAATTGTTTCTACTCTTTAGTAGAAATGTATATCGCTTTTCAAGTATCTCCCCAACATCACATCATTACCAAATGCCTTCATCTCTCCATTTTACTATTTCACTTTCTGCTTCTGAGTTCAGCTTTTTCAAATGTCCTGTGCCAGTGCCATCATGCAGCAGTGTCTTTCATTTACTATTTATTTAATTTACTATTAAGTCCTCAGTGCTCACCTAGTGTCATTAGTAGACAGTACTCCTCTGCCAGAAAAGCATGAGTATGTTAACTAACTCACTTAATCATTTCACAGATAGATACAAATTTTAGATTATCCTATTTTACATGATAAATATAGGAAATAGATATTTGGCAGTTAAAATAATAAGAAAGCTTTAGAAAAGCTGTTTGACCTCTCTCCCCATGGAGATGTTGAAAATGGAACGTGCTGTCTTTTGTAGAGTTATACTGAGTGGCAGCTGCCAGAGGATGACGTTATTTATGTCAAAGTGACATGGGTTGATACCGTTGTTCAGTAGGAAACAAGGAGAGATTCAGAGAATAAAAATAGCTGTTGATAAAAGTAAACACATCCTGGTAATCCAGGCAGTGTCCGGCATGGGCTCTGTCCCCTAGCATGGACCACAAATTGGACCAGTCCAATGTTGGCACTTCCACAAGGTCTGTGCCACCATTGCCCCAGTACATCTCACAGGCAGGACAGGGTATAGGTTAAAGGTTTTGTGGCTGGGTTGATGTGCCAGTCCCAGTGTTAGGGGCCTTGCCTTGTTATAGACGATGGTCAATTCAGGCTTTATATCCTCCATTACTAGGAAAAGTTCCTAGGGTTACTCTCATAGATTTCAGGAAGATCCCCCTATGTTTCTAAATTATTCCCCAAGTTCCCCCTAATTCCAATTGTTCACTTACAAGTGCTTACATACCATATTTATCTTTCCAGGTGTGAGTTACCTCACTGAGAATGATTTTTTTTTCTATTTCCATCCATTTGCCTGTAAAACCCAGAGACCTCCTATAGAACCAAACATGACTGAGAAAAAAAAATTCAATGATATAATTCCTAAGGATACTCTGTTATACTCAGAGATTGGTGCCTAGTCAAATTGTCATCAGAAAGATGTTGTCCAGAAATCTATGGAAGCAGATGCACAGACCTAAAGCCAAACAGTAGGTAAAACCATGGAAACCAAGCAGAAGATGGAAGAAGGATTGTAGAAGCCAGACAGGATCAAGAACACCATGAAAACATGGCCCACAGAATCAACTAAACAGAGATCATAAGCATTCAAAGAAATTGAAGTGACAAACAAGAATTCCTTATACATCTGTGCTAAGTCCTCTGAGTATATCTACAGTTGTATGGACTGGTGTTCTTGTGAAACTCCCAACAGTGGGAGTTCAGAGTACCCCTAACTCTTTTGCCAGTACTTGGGACCCTTTTCCTCCTATTGGATTGCCATGTCCATCCATTATATGAAGTTTTGTACCCAATCTTTTTATGTCTTGTTAGGCCATGTTTGGTCGCTATCCTTGGTGGGGACTGATTTTTTTTTTTAAGTGGAGAAGAGGAAAAATTGATCTGGGGCACAGAGCATGTGAGGGAGGGATTGGAAGGAGTGGGTAAAGAGGAAACCATGATTAGAAAGTAATACATGAGAAGAATAAAGTTTTTTTAAGTAAACATATTCAGCTGGGTGGTAGTAGCTTATGCCAGCACTCAGGAGGCAGTTGCAGATGAATCTTTGTGATTTCAAGGCCAGCCTGGTCTACAGAGTGAGACAGGCAAGACTATACAGAAAAACTTGAAAAAGAAAACAACAAAGAGTAAACACATCCTCTCTACAGTGCTATTTATCTCTTTGAATACAACACTTGGAAGCTCTTCTAAACATGACTGTAATAATGTCCAGAGGGCAGAACAAAGGAAAGTCTAGAAGTAAGGAATAATGGTGCATCTGAAGGTGTGGTTATGCAGAAAACAAACAACTTCATTTTTACAGCTTATCAAAGTAGTCATCTAAAGGACATGAAGCACATAGCCAACACACAAACCATATCCCTACAAAATCCTAGAAATTGGATTGGGCAGTGATGATATGTTTGGGTTTGTATGCATGTGTATGTGTGCAGCTATTTATGGAAAGCTCTATTGTTGATTGGTGCTATCAACGGAACAACAGTTATATACAAAACTATGTATAAGATATCATATGTATCTTATGACACAGAGGCATAAGGTACTGTATACAAGAAAGCATTGAAATTTCTCTTTGCACCCAGAAACATACATTCTTCCATGACCCTTGCTACAGGAAAATACTGTATTTGTTGCATGTTTTGTTTTAAAAGATAGTAAAAGCAAAAAAAAGAAAAAAGAAGAAGGAGAAGAAGAAGAAGATGGAGAAGGAGAAGGAGAAGAAGGAGAAGAAGAAGAAGAAGGAGAAGAAGGAGAAGAAGAAGGAGAAGAAGGGAGAAAAACAGGAGGAATTTGGTAAAGAGGACTTTAGGTTAAACATTTGAGAGAAGTGAGGAATTAGAACAGAACGGGTACCATTTGCTTTTCAGTACAGAAGTTGTAGTGAGTGAAATCTACTCAAGACAAGGAACTGCTACTCATGGTATTCCATGCCATGGGAGAGCTACCATCACAGTAATCCCAGGAATCGTTCCCAAAAATCTACAGTATCTTGAAGGTTATGTTCATTGTTGTTGTTTTGTTTTATTTTGTTTTATTGGATTCTTTTGTTTGTTATTTTTTCCCATCAGATATAGTCTGGGACTGATCATAGAATCTCCTCCACACTGTCTTCTTTTGCTTCTCCTCATGTCTTTAATCCATAATTGCCCCCATTTATCCATTCTCATCCACTTAAGAACATATGCATTGTGAGTTTCTCTAAGACAGAAATCAGCCATGTTCATACTTCTCTGTATATACTTCTGTTCCTCTTGAGAATACAATACATATTTCACACAAATAAAAAAGTACAACTATAGAGAAAAGGAGATAAATCTTGACAATCAATAATTTAAAACTCCCCCCATATCTTTGGAAGTGGAGGCAACTGTACAATGACTTATATACCAGGACCCAGAGGGAAACATTTTGAATTAACAACATAAAACTTAAAGTTATCAGCAAATTTATTGAACTTCCAAATTCTATGTTGTTGTGAGCTTCTCTAGCCCCACGTTGGACACCAAAAATGTTGTAGCCAGAAGCTACCCCATTCTGGGGGCCAAAATGTCCCAGACCTCTCTGTCAGTGTTGGAACCTGCCAAAAGCCTTGGGGGCTAAACTGTTAGAGCCCAAACTGCCCCCAAGTTGTTCCGGTCTGCGGGTCGGGGTTCAGCAAGATAGAGAGGACAGACTCGAAGAATGGAGACCAGACAGATTGTGATTCAATCTCGTTTATTCTTTAGTCTCTCTTCTTTTCTCCAAGTCCTTAGTTTTTAGTTCCTAGTGCCTCCAAGTTCCAAGTTCTTTCTCCAAGTGCCAAGTGCCTAATTCTCTGTTGCAAGTGTCTAACCTAATTCCTAGTTCCAAGTTGTACTCTAAGTTATTCTCTTCTGAGTGTCTAATGTCTACTCCTACTCTTAGTGTCTGAATCTCTGTTACTCCAAATTGTTCTGAACTCTCCTGTCTGCCTCTCGCCTTTTATATGTCTCACTTCTAAGCCACTCCTCTAAGTCACACTTTTAATCATGCCCTTAGGTCTTGTCTCTAAATCTGATCTCTAAGTCACACCCTTAAGTCACACACCTTTAAGTCTCACACACCCAAGAGAAAATCCTGGGTATCTAAAGCAAGATGTTATCAGAGTGTGCTCAGCTGTTGCAGACTAATGTAATCAAGTCTCTTATCAGGGTATATGGTTCAAGATGGCTACAAGGATGATAGCCGCCTTCTGTCAGCTCCCCACACTATGTTAAGAACCCATGCAATTCTAAGAAAGAAGATCCTAAAAATGTACTAAGTTTTATACTTTCTTGAGTATTGTTTCTGTTCCTAATTGAATCCAACTTACGTTTTACAAGGTTTAAAAAAACTAATTTCAAACTTTATACATGGCATTGTGTTCAGCATAAAAACTAATTACTATAAAAAGTAACTTTACCATAGATGTAATGGAAAAATAAAGAAATCAACAAGTCTTTATTCTCCCTGAATTTAAAATTTTCTATATAGGTTTTGTTGGGAAAATTTCTTAGTTTTAGGAGTATAGTTATATTTTCATTGAAAATGAGCAGTTTTAGTATAGAATGTAGAGAGGTCATTTGTGACCTATAAAATTGATAATTTATTCAACAATATAGAATTGACTCATTCATTACTAATAGAAATACTTCAAGTAATCTTTGAATCTATTGATGTCTGTATTACATACAAATATCACTATGACCTACCAGTTGTTCATGAGACTTTCTTTAGAAAAAAATAAAATTGTTGCAATTACTCTGGAATGTAGGTTTGAGAACCTCAACATGCAAAGTAAATATGTGAGTCTTATAGAACATCAGTAATTTTACAGAGATCATGTACAATCATAGATGGATAGATTGGTTTTATAAGTCAATTGCTAGCCACTGCTGAGCTTGAGAGACCAGTAACATGAAACTGTTTTTTGAATGATTGCTGTTTGTGGGAAACAAATCACAAAGCATTGCTGACATATGAAATAGATAAAAATCAGTCAAGATATAATGATACCACCATAGGTATTATCACTGTTCACTGAGAAGCTACTTTCTGGAATTGTACATGAATTCCACAAATTATACTCACATTTGTTATGCACAAAAATTGAATCTGATGGTGAGATTAAAACCATATGTACCTACATCATCCAAATAAGTCCACTATTGCCAAAGCCAAAAAAAAGAAGTGCACCTAATAAGAAAATAGGAACAGTCCTGTTTTTCCTGGCCATTCTGTTCCTCTACATTCTACTTTACCTGTGAAAAATAAGAAAATTACTTGAAGTTGCCCTCTATGATCTAATTGTCCCATTTTCTGGTAGTACAGACTTAATTATCAGTTAATATGCATACAACTGCAAACAACTATCTGTAACTAAAAGGACACTATCTGACCACTGTGTAACTGACCACTATCTGTAGCTAAAAGGACAGATGGACCATCTTCATGTAATACAAAAAACTAATACAGAGGTATTTGGGTTTTTACTATATATTCCTACAATCATAAGCTTTCTTTCTATTAGAAAGAAAACAATAACAAAAACAAATCAAATTCTTATGTTTGTACAGATTTGCACGCACATGAGCCACAAAATGAAAAAAGCAAATAGCTGGAATTTCTATCTGGTACAGTTGGAGATAGTTTCTATGAGGAAAAAAAATGGCGATACTGATTAATATATAGAACGGAAGAAACACCTGTGTGCATGTGTGTATGGTCAAATATGTACTGAAAGTCTTTCCCAAACTGTGTGTTGTCAACTTTTGGGTTATCTTTATTTGAGAGACAAACATATCACCATACAGTTTTCTTATAGTAAAGAAAATAAATTAATATTATTCTAGTGTCCCTCAATGAAGGCTACTCTGAAATTAGTTTTACTAGTTTTATATGAGAATCACTGCATTTTTTTAATTTGCAAAAAATATATATGTTTGAAGACAAACAATTGTGTCCAAGTATTTCAAACCTCATAGTAAGCCTTTATTTAAAAAAAAAAAATTCCAGATTGGCACCTAAGACATTTACTGGCTCTTTTCATGTAGACTTAGAACCACTGGATTGTGTCAATTTGCCATCAATTCCATAATCAGTCATTCATTGTTGGACATGGAGATTCTTGAAGTTATTTGATATTATAAATGGTAACAGCCTTAAAATATGCATATTCATTGTTCACATTTTACAAGGTTTACATAAGATGAAAAGAAGGTTGTAATTATAGTGTATTTATACTATTTTTTCACAGAGCTGGTAAATATTTATTTCACATTTAGTAATATCTCAGAGTATTTATTTCTAAACAGGTTCATCAACAAAATGTTTCCAAATGTTGGAATTATAGTGACATTTATAGTATTATGCTAGACATCGTTTCAATAAATTCTGATTATTTATTGATTATTATCATTTTTAAACATTCTTATTTATATCCTGACTTATTTATGGTGCATTTTGCTAAGAGGCAGCAAACACACACATATAAAACAGAAATCAAATAAGCAACATACACACAACAAACAATTGAGACCATGGAAATTGCTCAGTGGCTCTTCAAGCATGAGGACTTCAGGTTCAGTCTTCCTACCAACAAAAAGGTCAAGAGCAACAATGGGCATCTAGTGCTAGAGACACCAGTAGCTAGCAGACAGGTAAATTCCAGGGGCTCACTAACCAGCAAGTCTAGCAAGAGTGCTGAACTCTAAGCTTTCTTTCTCACTTTTCCAGGTGTCATTGTTTCAATGAGAATTGCTCTCCAGGCTTATATATTTGAATTCTTAGTCTTCAGTTGGTAGATTAGTTTGAGAAGGATTAGAGAGATGCCTTTGTTACAGAAGGTATGTTAATAGGACATGGCTTAAGGTTTCAAAAGACTCCTACTGGAGCAGTTAAGAGCACTGACTGTTCTTCCAGAGGTCCTGTGTTTAATTCCCAGCAACCATATGTGGGCTCACAACCATCTGTAATGGTATCAGATGCCTTCTTCTAGTGTGTCTGAAAACAGTGACAGTATACTCATATACATAAAATAAATCTAAAAAAGAAAGGAGGAAAAAAGACTCCTTCCATTCCCAGTGTGCTCTCAGCTTCCTGTTTATGGAATGAAATATGAGTTCTCAGCCGCTGCTCTACCACTATGCCTGCCTGTCTTCCTTTGGGTCCCCTGCCAGGATGGGAATGGATTTCTATAGCCCTAGAACTGTAAGTGCCAAACAAACCTTCCATCTATGAATTACATTGTCCTGGATGTTTCATCAGAGTGATAAGAAAGGCAGAGATGATACCGGGGTGTGATGAAGAGGAATTTTAATCTAGCAATGTGGCTGCTTGATCAGATTCAAAGAAATTCTAGGTCTGTGCCATCTGGCTGGAATGCAGACATGCCTTTAGCACACACCTTTAATCTCTCTGGCTGGAATTTTTTACTACAGACCTTTAATCCCAAACAATGATGTTTAGTTGAGGGACAGACAAAGTGACAAATCAGAGAAAGATTTAACAAAATAAATCAAAAAAAGTATACATCTAACTCTCAGGGAAAAAGCTATTCAAGAGTAGCACATGGAGAAACAGTTCAGTTCATTAGTGTGGTGGGAGTCTGTGAGTGCAGTGCAGTGGAGCTGAGTTTGTTGATGAGTTCACACAGCTCAGGGAAGGTCAGCAGAGCCAGTTGAAACCAGAGAAGGAACAAGGAGATTAGAACAAATTGCCAGAGTTAGTTTGAGGCCAAACACAGCAATTCAGTGAGAGGTTCAGAGAAGCCAGACTGAATCAGTTAGTCAGCTTATAGAGGAGTTTGAATCAGAGCAACTGAGTAGAACAAACTACTCAGAGTTCAGAAAGAACTACAACAGGTGAGTAGAAGTAAGCCTCCAAGACAACAATTACATCAGAGGAATAAGATTTACTTTCTTAAATATTGGCTACTTCTGTGACAGGCGTGACCATGCTAGTTTGTTTGTTTGTTTGTTTGTTTGTTTGTTTCAGAAATGTGGAAGATTTCGGGATGCTGGACTAGAAACGTGTTTGAGCACTGTAAGTGGAGTTCAATGAACCACCCTAGTAAGAGTTTGGAAGACAGTAGTGCTGGGAACAGTGTGTAGTAATGATGGAGGCTCAGCTCAAGTGGTTTTAGAGAGGATCGATATTAGCAATTGGGCTAGAGATCATTCTTGTGATATTCTGGCAAAGGATTTTTGCCCCTGTCCTAAAATTCTGCCTGAGGATAAATTGAAGAGTGATGGAATAATTTTTTTGGTGGAGAAGAGTTCAAGACATACTAATATTGTATTAGTCGCAAGGATATTAATAATCACTCTTATGCATGTCAACAATGAAAACAAGGAAGTGGGGCAAAAAAAATAAACAAAGTATAGTTCAAAGAGAAAAAGAATATCATAGTCATGGTTTATATTCAAAGAGCTTAACAGGGTCAAGGGTATTCCTGTTCTGCACTGTGGTGATGAGAAGGTCAAGTGCTCTCAGGGCAAGACCCCACCCAGGTAGACTTCCAAGTTATGACAAGAAAACACCCAAGGAATCCCCTCTTCCTAGAAAGACAACAAACAAAGGCTTCTGCAAATGTGATTCAAGGGCATCAGGGTTTCTCTCAAACACCCAGCTGAACCTGGCAGATTTTCCATATGGTTCTGCTTTTACAAATGATATGTAAGTACAGGGGTTTTAGAATCTTATCCCATGGTTAAAGAGAACCATTGATAACTGACAATGTGGGGCAGGGCAGTCCTCACATCAAGGTCCTGAGTGGGCAAAGGGCGCTGAGAGGCCATTGCTTGAAGCTATGAGTAAATCCTAAATTGTATTGGAGCCCCCAAGATGTTAAAGGTTCCAGACCCAAGGGATATTTGCCAAGGAGAGCTGATACAGGGGATGGAAGAAGAGCAAGAATGGGGGCACTAAAGTGGGATAGAGCCAGCTAAGCTCTTTGTCTTTAGATGTGGAAGTAGAATTCAGTGTTTCAACCTTGAGTCAGCCTTTCCTCACACTGTCCCTGTTCCTCCCATTTGGCATGGTAATGTATATTCTGTGCAAACTGTGTGTTGGGAGTCTGTGATTTGCTTTTTTAATTTACCAGGGATTGCAGTTAAGAAATTGTCTTGACTCTCAGAAGAGAGTTTGAGAGTTTGGCCTTCAGTGTTGAGACTAAAAGAGTATGGGAGTTTTGAATTTGGACTGACTGCATTTTGCATTATGATATAGCCTGACGCCTATGGGGGTCTGGGAGAGGACTATAGTGGTTTAAGTGAGAATGACCCTGAAACGGTTAAAAATTTTCAAAAACTCCTAACAGGCTGAACAGAACCAAGAATACATGTCAGCTTGGTCGTGAGCTCTGTGTTTCAGGAACTTGGCTGACCACAAGATAGATAGTTGGTTACAAATAGGCTCTTTAAAAATAGTCTATATAAAATGTTCACCATGACTGTTCCTTAGACCCTGTCACAAACTGAATAATGGGCTGGGACTTTTCACAGGTACTCTCCAATAGCCTTCCTTTACTCCCCCGGGTTGTGGTTCCCCCCTGAGTTGTGGTTTTTGACTTTAAATTCTCTCTGTCTCCAAAGCCCTAGGGTCAGACCCCACTGCCCCTGCGTGGGTCATGGGTCTTGACCTCAACATGTTGATCGAAATATACCTCTTGCTGATTACATCAAGTTCAGTGTCTTGTGAGTTAATGGGTGGCCGTGAATTCCTGAGGCTTGGGTGAGGTCCTCCCTTTGTGGGGGCCTTACAACCCCATGCTCATATGTTTGAATACTTGGTCCCCAGTTCATGAAACTGTTTGGGAAGAATTAGGAGGTATGGCATTGTAAGAAAATGGGTGTCACTAGGAACCAGCTTGAGTTTTCAAAACACTCTTGCCATTTTCATTGTACTCAGCTTACTGTTTGTGGGCTGAAATTGTGAGACCACCTTGACAAATTCACCATAACAACCAAGGGAACAAAAAGGGTGAATTAAAGACAACCACCGGGCTGGTCAGGCTGTTAACAGGGAGAAAGTTTAAAAAAAAAAAATTAAGAGAAAAATGGCAGAATGTACTGATTAGTAACCAGCTGTGTCCTTCACAGCCCTAGATAAACATAGTCCATCAGAAATAATTGCCTGAATGAATGGGGCCAATAAGATTAAAGGCTAAGCAAAGTGTCCAGTTAGGTTTAGACAAGTTTTGCTCTTGCTAAAGTCTGCCTATGCTAAAGTATTAAAGGTGTGTGCTTCAGAAATCCAGGGTCCTTCCTCCTGTGAGAGTGAAGTGACCCCGACGTGTCCAAATAAAATTTCCTCTTGCCGTTTGCATCAGTCTTGGTCTCCAGGTCTCTGTGCACTGAGTGTCCCAGAGTTGAGACTTTCAGGTCTAACAAAATATGAGCTGCTGCTACAGTGCTGTTTGCCTGCCTGCTGCAATGGCTGCTGACACAATAGTGATAGACTCCTATCTCTCTAGAGCTTTAAGTCTCAGATAAACCCTTCCTTCTGAGTTACCTTGGTCATAGTGTTTTATCATAGCTGTAGAAAAGTGATCAAGCCAACACACATACACACACACACACACACACACACCATGGAGGTGTGTGCAGTACTTTTGTGTAAAAAATCTTATGTTTGACCTCAGTTGGATTTGGGACTCTAACCTCTTCTCTTCTAACAGCTCTGTGGTGGTATATCCAGTTCTCCATATTGATTTTTTTAGTTTCACAACAGATTGACATTTGTGAATCGACATTTATTCTTTTCTATTTTTCTTGCAGCTTTTCATGAGTTATTTGTTCTTCATTAACCTTGTAAGTTATACCCACTACGGGATTCTTTCTGCCCTGTGGTTCTTCATTTAGCAGTGGTCTAATGATCCTCTGCTTAGTTACTGCCAGTTTCCCCATAGCTTCAGAATAGCTCTGGTAAATGGTTTTCTATATTTTTTTCTAAATATTAAACAACTAAAAATTCTACAACAATGGGTGTAATTTTAAAGGTGTATCATAATACATTGCAAAATGAGCTCATAGAATTAACAATAATCTCTTCTAATCTCAATAGAACAGACATGCATCTTGGTAGTCAAACTCTCCTCTCACTCAGTTATAGTGTAAATAAATTATAAGGACACACCTTGCCTTAAAGCCACACCCCTGTATTTTCCAGGATGGACTAACATCCTCAGAAAATGTAGGTAAAAACAAGTATTTCCTTCATTAAAAAAAGAAAGAATTCTTTAAAAAATTAAAAAAATTAAATATTGGTCTATCTCATTTCTCTTTTCCTAAATTTCAGCTTTGCCTTACAATATAAACTTGTATCTCCTGGTAGTTTTACTGCACATAGGTAGAACAAAATTGTGTATGTGTGTGCATGTGTGTCTTAGTTTAGAAATGAAAGTTTATGTAAATTTAGTTTTTTAACCTTTAATGATAATCTAATTTTTTCTAATCCTGCCCCCACTTCTCTCTCTCTCTCTCTTTCTCTGGGATTGCTATAAATCACTTTACTACAGAACGTTCCTGTTATTTAACTTTATGTAATTTTATGCTTATACTAGAAATACAATTGTTGTCTAAATTCCAATTCAGCACAGCTAATAATTTGCTCTAATAATTAAGGTAATATGAATCTTTGCTCCAAGGATGTGGTGCAAAATATACTCAGACCATAAAATATCTAAATATTTAGGTCACCTGAGAATCAAAGACTTTATCACATTATTCTTTATCAAAAATTAGTCAAAGCATATTGTTTTTAGTTAACAGAAACACAAATAGGACTATGTTTTGAAGGAAGACAAAAGTATCAAGACAATGTACAGAAGTAGATGGAACATATAAAATAATAAATTATTATTCTACCCAGGTAGGACATAAATAACATTTTCACTACCAAACTTTTTCAAAAATAATTTTAATTATTTAATTTATCCACAATCCAGCTATTACCCTCCATCCGTCTTTCCTGAACTGCTCGGGCCTCATTACATTCCCCCTTTCCTTTGCCTCTAAGAGTGTGCTTCCTGTCCCAGTATCCTCTTTCTCTAGAGCCTCGGGTCTCTTGAGGATTAGGTGCATTTTCTCCCACTGAGGTCAGACCAGCCAGTCCTCTGCTGTATATGTGCCAAGAAACTCTGACCAGCCCATGTATGCTCCCTGGTTAGGGGCTCAGTCTCTGGGGTCTCCCAGGGGTCTGGTTTAGTTGAAACTGCTCTTTCCCTCTTTCCCTTAATTCCTCCACAGGGGTTGCAGACTGCCTGGGTATAAGTATGAGCCTCTGTCTCAGTCAGCTGCTGGTAGGGCCTCTCAGAGGTCAACCATGTTAGACTCCTATCTGTAAGCACACCATAGTATCAATAACAGTGTCAGGCCTTGGTGTATAAGACATAAAGAATGTTTTCACTACAGATTTTTATGCTAAAATAAAGCTCATAATATTTTTGATGAACATTAAATGCTCTTTATATTTTATATCATAGAATATAGAAGTGATCGAACAAACAGCTGTTTTAATTACGTAGTTTGTACCTTAAAACATCAATCAATTGTTCCATATCTCTGTCCTTAGGTTCCTCACATAATCCCAAATCATTTCTCTCCTAGAAAGTAACACAGCTTGCAGTGTGACTTTCGGCTTATCATTACATCTTTGGTGCTTTGCAACAAAACTGTCATTTTGAGTTTCCATAGATTCTCTTGATTTTTAGGGAAAAGAAGGTTTGTTTTGTCTTCTAGATTCAGAGGATTTCAATCCATCCTGGCTTAGGCTGTATGTGGCTTAGAAGTATCTTTGTAACTTATTCACACTGTAGCTGACCGAGGGCAGTTTGGCTGTTAATATGTGCATCTGTTCTATTTTTTAGATTGCTAATATTTATCCATGAAAAAAAGACAAAACCCTTTTTTCTCACTCAGAATGAAAATGAAATAAAAATAATCTACAATATCTATTTTAATCACCAAGAAAAATAAAAGTTGTTATGAAAGCAAACTTTAGATAGTGTAGCATAAAACAAAAAGATTAAAAGTCACTTATGGAGTCAGTGAGTAAACGGCCTTTTTACCAACCTTTACCACCTAGTTCAATACCAGACCAACATAGGAGAAGCAGAAAACAATCCTCCTGTTGTTGTCTTCTGACTTCTACCCATACAAACACACACCCACCAACCCCACACACACTAAATAAATAAAAACAAATATTCTATTTTTTTAACTTAAGCAATCTTTAATGAAAGCCGTGCATGAGATGTCTCTACTCCTGATCTTCTCGATTGTTTCTTCCTTGTATTTGCTCTTCTCCTTTCCTACTTGGCTTTCCTCTCCAGGATCTTCTTGTGGTCCTTGTTCAGCTTTAGCCTGGTGATAACCACCTTGCTGGGTGGATGCCCACATGGACAGTTGTGCCATTAGCCTTCTCTTGCTGGACTCCATCAATGTAGATGACATATTTCTTCCTGTACACTTGGACTATTTTGCCAACCTGGTGGCCTTTGTGGTGTCCTCGAACAACCTGAACCTCATCATCATTTTGCATGAGCATAGACCGAACATTATAGTTCTGTCTCAGTTCTTTGGAAAGAGGGGAAGACATGATCTTCCTCCGAATGTGAGAGGGTGCATTGAAATGCCATTTGTGGTTCTTGCTTCGGTCAGAAGTTACGAAGGGATTGAATTTCATTTTGGCTAACAGCTGCAATCCACCAATGGCCGAAAAAGGGCAAACAAATATTCTTATTCAGGGGTTGAGGAAAGACCTCAGTTGGTAAAGTGTCATGACACAGGCATGAGACCCTGAGTTTGATCTGCACAATTCATATAAAGGCCTGACATGGTGGTATGACCCTATGCCTAAGGAGCAGAGGCAGGAGGATCCTTGACACTTGCAAATCAGCCAGTCTAACTAAATTGAGCCTTGGGTGTATGAGAGATCCTATACCAAACAAGTGAGTGTTATTAAGCTTTAGATAACATACTAGGTTATCCTCTGGCCTGCGTGCACACACACATACACACACACACACACACACACACACATTTTCATATACTGATACATACTTACCTACATACACATTAATACACACACAGTTATATATGCATTTCTAAAAAATAGATTTATGAAAATAAATTAAATATCTAATATACTTAAATTTTAGAATATGTGTGTGTGTGTGTGTGTAAAATAATAGGCAGCAATGGTTGTTTTCAAAATAAACCCTCAATTGTTCAGTTTTACCAAATAAAGACTCAGGAGCCAGATGCTAGGGTGAAAATCTCCTAGCTCAAAGAGACAGAGAAAGTACCCAGCTGACCTTCCTCTTCAATCATCGTCCCAGAAGTTCTTCTTCATACTGTCTTAAAAGCCTTTCAACCTAAATATTCCTCCTTTCTACTTCCTGTGAGATCTCTATCCATCTCCCTGACTTCCTCTCACTCTGTGTTTTTCTTCTACCAACTGGTTACTCACTCTGTCTCTTGACCTATGGTTGACTTTAATTTAATTTAATCTTGTTTACAATAATCAGAAAGCTCTCAGATTAAAGTTGTGTGCTAGGGCTGAGCCACATCACAACTAGAAACACATTTTTCCAGTACACAATCTCATAATGTGATCAAGTATCCTACAACACTCTTGGATTAAAATTGTGTGCTAAGACCAAGTCACACAGCAACTAGAGATGGGTTTTTCCAATATTCAATCTCAGAGTTCACTGTGTGATCAAATATCCTGCAACAAACAATATTGGATACACATAAGAAGCCATAATCACAGTTTACAAAACCCTTTTGTATGAATAAGAGGAATTCAGATACTAGTTAAACTTAACTTATGTCAGCATTCTGAAAAATACATTTATCAGAGCTTAACAAATGTTTTGTGATAACCAAATTTAGGTGGATTAAGAACTCATTATGTGACACAGCTGCTCTACTCCCATGAGGAAACTGCATCCTGAGGCATCCTAGAGAGAACTACAGGTAGGACTCAATTCTCCAATAAAAAGACATAGACTATCAGACTGGACACATAACCAGGATCCAACATTTTGCTGCATACAGGAAACGCACATCTGTGGAAAAGACAGACACTACCTCAGAGTAAAAGGATGGAAAACAATCTTCCAAGCAAATGGTCCCAAGAAACAAGCTGGAGTAGCAATTCTAATATCAAATGAGATAGATTTTCAACCAAACATAATCAAAAAAATAAAGAAGGACACTTCATATTCATCAAAGGAAAAATGAACCAAGAGGAACTCTCAATTCTGAACATCTATGCCCCAAATGC
This sequence comes from Arvicanthis niloticus, assembly GCF_011762505.2. Taxonomy (NCBI): domain Eukaryota; kingdom Metazoa; phylum Chordata; class Mammalia; order Rodentia; family Muridae; genus Arvicanthis; species Arvicanthis niloticus. The sequence goes on from NC_047672.1 coordinate 65,413,746, forward strand.
AAGGGCACCCACATACATAAAAGAAACATTACTAAAGCTTAAAGCATACATTGAACCTCACACAATAATAGTGGGAGATTTCAACACCCCACTCTCAGCTATGGACAGATCCTGGAAACAGAAACTAAACTGAGACACAGTGAAACTAACAGAAGTTATGAACCTATTGGACTTAACTCACATCTATAGAAAATTTTATCCTAAAACAAAAGAATATACCTTTTTCTCAGCTCCTCATGGTATGTTCTCCAAAATAGAACATACAATTGGTCACAAAACAGGCCTCAACAGATACAAAAAGATTGAAATAATCCCTTGTACCATATCAGACCACCATGGACTAAGGCTTGTCTTTGATATGGACAGAAACAATGGAAAGCCCACAGACACATGGAAACTGAACAATGGTCTACTCAATGATAACTTGGTCAAGGAAGAAATAAAGAAATTAAAGACTTTTTAGAATTTAATGAAAATGCAGACACATCATATCAAAACTCGTGGGACTCCATAAAAGCAGTACTAAGAGGAAAACTCACAGCTCTAAGTGTCCACAAAAAGAAAATGGAAAGAGCATACACTAACAACTTGACAGCACATCTGAAAGTGTTAGAACAAAAAGAAGCTAATATACCCAAGAGGAGTAGACGGCAGGAAATAATCAAACTCAGGGCTGAAATCAACCAAGTTGAAACAGAAAGAACTATACAAAATAACAAAACCAGGAGCTGGTTCTTTGAGAAAATCAACAAGATAGACAAATCCTTAGCCAGACTAACCAAAGGGCAGAGAGACAGTACTCAAATTAATAAAATCAGAACTGAAAAGGGAGACATAACAACAGAATCTGAGGAAATAAACTCAAAGAAAAAAAACCACATGATCATCTCACTAGATGCTGAGAAAGCATTTGACAAAATTCAACATCCCTTCATTTCGTACTCCTGTCTCTGTTTAGTTTCTGCTTCCATGATTTGTCCATTGCTGAGATTGGGGTGTTGAAATCCCCCACTATTATTGTGTGAGGTGCAATGTTTGCTTTGATGTTTAGTAAAGTTTCTTTTATGAATGTGGGTGTCCTTGCATTTGCAGCATAGATGTTCAGAATTGAGAGTTCATCTTGGTAGATTTTTTTTTTCCTTTGAAGAACATGAATTGTTCTTCCTTATCTTTTTTGCTAACTTTTGGTTGAAAGTCGATTTTATTCGTTATAGAATGGCTACTCTAGCTTGTTTCTTGGGACCATTTGCTTGGAAAATTGTTCTCCAGCCGTTTAGTTTGAGGTAGCGTCTTTCTTTGTCAATGAGGTGTATTTCCTGTATGCAGCAAAATTTTGGGTCCTGTTTTCATATTCAGTCTGTTAGTCGATGTCTTTTTATTGGGGGAATTGATGTTAAGAGATATTAAGGAAAAGTGATTGTTGCTTGCTGTTATTTTTGTTATTAGAGGTGGAATTATGTTTGTGTAGCTGTCTTCTTTTGGGGTTGTTGGAAGATTACTTTCTTGCTTTTTATAGGTTGTAGTTTCCCTCCTTGTGTTAGAGTTTTCCATCAATTATCCTTTATAGGGCTGGCTTTATGGGAAGATATTGTGTAAATTTGGTTTTGTCATGGAATATCTTGGTTTCTCCATTTATAGTGATGGAGAGTTTTGCTAGATAGTAGTCTGGCCTGACATTTGTGTTCTCTTAGGGTTTGTATGATATCAGTCTAGGATCTTCTGGCTTTTATAATCTCTGATAAGTCTGGTGTAATTCTTATAAGTCTGCCTTTATATGTTTCTTGACCTTTCCCCCTTACTGCTTTTAGTATTTTTTCTTTGTTTTGTGCATTTGATGTTTTGATTATTATGTGACAGGAAGAATTTCTTTTCTGGTCTAGTCTATTTGGAGTTCTGTAGGCTTCTTATATGTTCATGGGCATCACTTTCTTTAGGTTAGGAAAGTTTTCTTCTATAATTTTGTTGTAGATGTTTACTGGCCTTTTATGTTGGGAATCTTCACTCTCATCTATACCTATTATCTTTAGGTTTGGTCTTCTTATTGTATCCTGGATTTCCTAGATGTTTTGGGTTAGGGCTTTTTGCATTTTGCATTTTTTGAAAGTTGTGTCAATGTTTTCCATGGTATCTTCTACACATGAGATTCTCTCTTCTATTTTTTGTATTCTGTTGGTGATGCTTTCATCTATGACTCCTGATTTCTTTCTTTGATTTTCTATCTCCAAGGTAGTCTCCATTTGAGATTTCTTTATTGTTCTAATTCCACATTTAGATCCAGGATAGTTTTGTTTAATTCCTTCACCTGTTTATGTGTGTTTTCTTTCAATTCTTTAAAAGATTTTTGTTTTTCCTCTTTAAGGGCTTCTACCTGTTTACCTGTGTTCTCCTATATTTCTTTAAGGGAGTATATATATATATATATATATATATATATATATATATATATATATATCTCCTTCTTAAAGTCCTCTATCATCATCATGATAAGTAATTTTAAATCTGAATCCTGCTTTTTTGGTGTAGTGGGGTGTCTGGGACTTGCTATGGTGGGAGAACTGGGTTCTGATGATGCCAATTAACTTTGGTTTCTGTTGCTTACGTTCTTGCACTTACCTTTTGCCACCTGGTTATCTCTAGTGCTACCTGCACTCGGTGTCTCTGAGTGGACTCTGTTCTTCCAGTTATCTTGTTTGTGTCAGAACTCCTCAGAGTCCAGTTGTCTCTGTGATCCTGTGATCCTCAGCTCCTGGGTGGAAGAGCTCCTGGGACTCAGGCTTCCTCTGGGATCCTGAAATCCTACTTCTCCAAGTGCAGTGGTTCCTCAGCTGCTCTGCTAGAAATGTTCAGGATATAGTGTCTTTACAGGAGCTGACCAGCTAGTTGTCTGTCCCAGCCGAAAGGCTTAATTAATAAGTTTAATAAGAATTTTAATTAGAATTAAATTAATTAATTAGAATTAAAATAATTTTAAAGATTTATTTATTTTTATGTATGTGAGCACACTGTGACTGTCTTCAGACACAGCAGAAGAGAGTATTACAGATGGTTGTGTACCACTATGTGGTTGCTGGGAATTGATCTCAGGACCTCTGGAAAAGCAGCTAGTGCCCTTAACTCTAGCCCCCTAAAATAAGTTTAAAATTAAAAAAAAAATAGGAAACAATTATTTGCTCAAAATGAAGGAATTGAGGAATCACAAAATACTTAAAAATAATTAATTTTGAAAGTTTGGGTGAAACTGAAATCTTCCTCATTGTTTTGTTACTACTACTACTTAGTGCTCTTGTATTTATGTTGGTCATTATATCATGACAAGTGTAGTTTGCTGGATACACAATATGACAAATTAACATAAGAATGTCTTCATTCATGTTTATTTTGTTTTAGCAAATCTGACATATTAACTGAAGTCATGAAGGCAAATTAAGTTTACTGATCTTACTGAGAACTATTTGTGGATAAAGGCAGTGCTGGGTTTTTGAGAAAGAGGAATTATTAAAGTGTATAAACATGTGCTGCACATGTGGTTCTCAACTTAGTTACCAGTTTGCAGCTTATGTATGTGCAGACCTGACTCCTCCTTTGTAGCTGCTTCCTCTATCTCTGAAACTCATAAAGAAAACATTAATGTATTTTTATAACTCATAATCCCTGTACGCTCTTCAGATTCTTTCTCTACAGTGCCAGAATCCCATCTTTTGAAAGGGAATTTTAACAAGTGACAGAGGATCTGTAATAGAGAGGTACCAACTCCCTTTGTGGCTTAGAAGTACATTGTCTATAGTTTAAAGCAAACATAGATCATTGTTTATATCTATTTTTTAAAGTAAATTTATTTTTCTCTCTCTACTGGTTCTGTAAAAATATTATTGCAAATAATTTGATGGAAGTCAATTCAGTTCATCTTTGAATCAAGTCCAGTTACTTTCAAAAACAAAGAACATTCAGACATAGGAGACAGAACAGTCCAACACGTACCACCCAGCTTTGCAGCTAGAATGATACTAACCCCCAGCAGTCGGACATCTATCTTCATGGGCTTCCACATACCATCTGTTTTCTCAGCTTTGGACTCATGGGCTATCATTTCCTTTCTCCAGCCCCTCTAATTTTTCACTTAGCTAAATATTTTTTATCAAGATATGTGTATAGAAATGACCCATGTGTTGTTAATTTTATTTTCTTTAGGTTCATTAAGCATACCATACGATCTCTTATAATTTATCACTTTTGAATGTATTTCTGACATTATTCTGTGCTGTATGGGTGGCAATAGTTCATCTTTGTTATTAATTATTTATTTTACATCTTGATTGCAGCTTCCCCTCCCTCCTCTCATCCCAGTCCCTCCCTCTCTCTCTGTCTATCCACCTCTCTTTTCTTTCTCCCAAGAAAAGGGGAGGCCTCCCATAGATATCACCCAGCCTTGGGCTATCAAGTTCCAATAAGGCTAGGTACATCTTCTCTTATTGAGGCTAAATGAGGCAGTCTCATTAGGGAAAAGTGATCCAAAGGCAGGCAGCAGAGTCAGAGACAGTCTCTGTTCTCACTGTTAGGAATACCACATGAAGACCCAAGTACACACCTGTTACATATGTGCAGAGGGTTAAGTTCATTCCACACATGATTTCTTGTTGGCAGGGGTGGATGGAGACAGGGGACTGTGTGGGGAGTGCGTAGAGATGGAAAGAAGGGATGAGGTGTAGAAAGGAGGGAGAGAGTACTGGGAGAGACAACTGGAATGGGTGGGGTAGAACATCTCTGGGATAAGCTAGAATCCGAGTGCAATATAAACTCCTAGGAATCTACAAGATGGCCCTAGCTAAGGCAATGGAGGAAGTGGGGCCTGACGTGTCCATCTCCTAGAACCAGCCAACAGGTCATTGATTTTCATTGATTGATTTTAATAATGTCTGCTAGATATAATAATTATATATCACAATTTATCTAAGGAAATACACAATCCTCTGCTTTTGTGAGTGCAAACTTCTACCCTAGAGTTGTGCAAATTCTACATATTCATTTCGCAAAGGCAATAGCATGCTGGTATTTAAAGTAATTGTACAGTTTCCTATTCCTACCAGTCATATAAAGAGTTCCAATGATCCATGAGCACACTCAGAACCAGATTTATCAGAGATCTTGGGGTTTGCTGATTTGCTGTTAGAAGTGGAAATGGTGGTGACTGCATGTGAAAATTACACAGAAATGTTTTTGTGTTTATATTTAACTCTGAGGTAAAAAGAAATGTCTTTAAAATTTAAAAACTAGCTCTGACATTTTAGAGCACCTTTAGGTTCTAAGGAGATTTGATCAGAATGTGCAGAGATGCCTCTTCAATCCCCAACAGCAGCACTCTCCTTGCTCCTGGGTCTCATGTATGTCACTGGGGACTGATTTGAGGTTTTCCTGGGCTGTTATATATTTCTTAGTTCTTGCCTTGTCTTTTTACAGTCTAAAGGTATTTGATGAGTAGCAGAAGTGAAGTATAACTTGCCAGTTATTTCACTTATAATTCTCTTTCTGTTTTCTTTATAAACTCCATTTTACCATTTGATGAAGTATCTATCTAATTTTTTTAGTTTTTCTACTTTTCTCATCACATAGTGAGTTCTTTTTTTAATTGTTATTTTTATTGGATATTTCATTTACATTTCAGATGCCATCCCCTTTCCCCACTTCTTCTACCTAGAAAACCCCTATCCCATGCCCCCCTTTCCTTTTATACATTTTTTTAAAAAATGTTAATCAAAGGCTTTATAAGTTTGGTATTGCTCAATCAGAAGTGTAACCCAATACCTAACCTAGATATATCAACTATCTTTGACTGGTGGAGACACGTGAACATCTGCCTCCATGACCCCTCCTCTTTCTCTCTCTCTCATCACCTAGCTTCTCCTCTCCTTCTTCTTCTCCTCCCCTTCTTCTTCTCCTCTCCTTACTCTTTCTCTTCCTCTCGGTACTCCTTCCCCCATACCTTCTCCTACATATCATCCTTCATGTTAAAATAAAACTTTTCTCTCTAAATACAATTAGAGCATAATTATGCCTATTTGTATCAGTGAGGTACAAGATAGTCCTAATACCCAGTCCATCATTTTGTTGACTAACCAGAACCTCTGTCATCTCTCCTAACTAAAAAACTTAGTTCTGAACCTGGCTTTTTTCTTGGCTTTAGAATGAATGTCAGCTGAAAACCATCCACTCAGATCTTTTCTCTCAAAGTGAATAGCCAGGATTGGCTATGAGACTATAGGTTTTCAATCCCATCAGAAATCCAGAATGACTGAGTTAACTGAAATTTTAGGAAGCACAATGCATAGTAAATTAACACGAGTAAATTAACAGAAGTTAAGAACCAAATAGATTTAACAAGTAGCTATAGAACATTTTATCCTAAAATATCTATAGAACGTTTTATCCTATCTCATAACATTTTATCTAGATAGATAGATGATAGATAGATAGATAGATAGATAGATAGATAGATATAGAACATTTTATCCTATCTCAGCACCTCATGGTACCTTCTCTGAAATAGACCATATAATTGGTCACAAAGAAGCCCTCAACAAATACAAAAATATTGAAATAAATAATCCATTGCATCCTATCAGACCACCATGGACTAAGGCTGGTCTTCAATAATAACAAAAACAATGGAAAGCCCACATACACATGGAAACTGAACAATGCTCTACTCAATAATGACTTGGTCAAGGAAGAAATAAAGAAAAAAGTAAAGACTTTTTAGAATTTAATGAAAATGAAGTCTGATCATATCAAAACTTATGGGACAGAAGAGCAGTGCTAAGGGGAAAACCTCATAGCTCTAAGTATATACAAAAAGAAACTGGAGAGAGCATACACTAGCATCTTGACAGCATACCTAAAAGCTCTAGAACAAAAAGAAGCAAATACACCCAAGAGGAGTAGACAGCGGAAAATAATGAAACCCAGGGCTGAAATCAACCAAGTAGAAACAAAACAAAACAAAAAACAAACAAAAAAAAGTTTATACAAACTATCAACAAAACCAGAAGCTGGTTCTTTGAGAAAATCAACAAGATAGATAAACCCTTAGCCAGACTAACCAGAAAGCACAGACATAGTATCCAAATTAATAAAATTAGAAATAAAAAGAGAGACATAACAACTGAAACTGAGAATATTCAAAAAATCATTAGATCCTACTACAAAAGCCTATACTCAACAAAACTGGAAAATCAGGATGAAATGGACAATATTCTAGACAGATACCAGGTACAAAAGTTAAATCAGGAGCAAATAAACCATCAAAAAAGTCCCATAACCCCTAAAGAAACAGCAGCAGTCATTAACAGTCTCCCCACCAAAACAAGCCCAGGACTAGATGGTTTTTGTGCAGAATTCTATCAGACCTTCAAGGAAGACTTAATACCAATTCTTTTCAAGCTATTTCACAAAATAGAAACAGAAGGAACACTAGCCAATTTATTCTATTAAGCCACAATTACACTCATACCTAAACCACACAAAGATACAACAAAGAAAGAAAATTTCAGACCAATCTCCCGTATGAATATCGATGTAAAAATACTCAATAAAATTCTCTCAAACTAAATCCAAGAACACATCAAAACAATCACCCATCACAATCAAGTAGGCTTTATTCCAGGAATGCAGGGATGGTTCAACATTCAGAAATCCATCAATCTAATCCACTATATAACCAAACTCAAAGAAAAACCTCATGATCATCTCACTAGATACTGAGAAAGCATTTGACAAAATTCAACATCCCTTCATGTTAAAGTCTTGGAAAGATCAGGAATTCAAGGCTCATACCTAAACATAGTAAAAGCAATATACAGCAAGCAAGTAGCCAACATCAAACTAAATGGAGAGAAACTTGAAGCAATCCCACTAAGATCAGGGACTAGACAAGGCTGCCCACTCTCACCCTACCTATTCAATATAGTACTGGAAGTCCTAGCCAGAGCTATTAGACAACAAAAGGAAGTCAAAGGGATACAAATAGGAAAGGAAGAAGTCAAAATTTCACTATTTGCAGATGATATGATAGTATACTTAAGTGACCCTAAAACTTCCACCAGAGAACTCCTAAACCTGATAAACAACTTCAGCAAAGTGGCTGTATATAAAATCAACTCAAACAAATCAGTAGCCTTCCTCTACTGGAAAGATAAACAGGCTGAGAAAGAAATTAGGAAAATGACACCTTTCACAATAGTCACAAATAATATAAAATACCTTGGTGTGAATCTAACCAAGCAAATGAAAGATCTGTATGACAAGAACTTCAAGTCTCTGAAGAAAGAAATTGAAGAAGATCTCAGAAGATGGAAAGGTTGCCCATGCTCTTGGATTGGCAGGATTAATATAGTAAAAATGGCCATCTTGCCAAAAGCAATCTACAGATTCAATGTAATCCCCATTAAAATCCTAACTCAATTCTTCACAGAGTTAGAAACAGAAATTCTCAATTCATTTGGAATAAAAAAAAAAAAAACCCAAGATAGAGAGAACTATTCTCAACAATAAAAGAACTTCTGGGGGAATCACCATCCCTAACCTCAAACTGTACTATAGAGCAATAGTGATAAAAACTGCATAGTATTGGTACAGAGACAGGCAGGAAGATCAATGGATGATTGTTTTGATGTGTTCTTGGATTTAGTTTGCAAGAATTTTATTGAGTATTTTTGCATCAATATTCATAAGAGATACTGGTCTGTAGTTCTCTTTCTTTGTTGTGTCTTTGTGAGGTTTAGGTATGAGCATGTTTGTAGCTTCATAGAATGAATTAGGTATGGCTCCTTCTGTTTCTATTCTGTGGAATAGTTTGAAGAGAATTGGTATTAGGTCTTCCTGGAAGGTCTGATAGAATTCTGCACTAAAACCATCTGGTCCAGGACTATTTTTGGTGGGAAGACTGTTAATGATTGCTTCCATTTCTTTAGGGTTATGGGACTGTTTTGATGGTTTATCTGCTCCTGATTTCATTTTGACACTTGGTATCTGTCTAGAAAATTATCCATTTCATCCAGATTTTCCAATTTTGTTGAGTATATACCTTTGTAGTAAGATCTGATGATTTTTTAAAATTTTTCTCAGGTTCTGTTGTTATGTCTCCCTTTTCAGTTATGATTTTATTAATTTCAATAATGTCTCTGTGCCTTTTGCTTAGTCTGGCTAAGGGTTTAATCTATCTTATTGATTTTCTCAAAGAACTAGATCCTGGTTTTGTTAATATTTTGTATACTTTTTTGTGTGTCAACTTGGTTGATTACAGCCCTGAGTTTGATTATTTCCTGCCGTCTACTCCTCTGGGGTATATTTGCTCCTGTTTTTTCTAAAGCTTTCAAGGTGTGCTGTCAAGTTGTTAGTGTATGCTCTTTCCAGTTTCTTTTTGTAAGCCCTTAGAGCTATGAGTTTTCCTCTTAGCACTGCTTTCATGGAGTCCCACAAGTTTTGGTATGATGTGTCATCATTTTCATTAAATTCTAAAAAGTCTTCAATTTTTTTCTTTATTTCTTCCTTGCCCAAGTCATCATTGAGTAGACCATTGTTCAGTTTCCACATGTATGTGAGCTTTCCATTGTTTTTGTCATTATTAAAGACCAGCCTTAGTCCATGGTGGTCTGATAGTGTACAAGGGATTATTTCAATCTTTTTGTATCTGTTGAGGCCTGTTTTGTGACCAATTATATGTTCTATTTTGGAGAACGTACCATGAGGTGCTGAGAAAAGGTATATTCTTTTGTTTTAGGATAAAATGTTCTATAGATATCAGTTAAGTCCAATTGGTTCATAACTTCTGTTAGTTTCATTGTGTTTCAGTTTAGTTTCTGTTTCCAGGATCTGTCCATAGCTGAGATGTTGAAATCTCCCACTATTATTGTGTGAGGTGCAATGTATGCTTTAAGCTTTAGTAATGTTTCTTTTACGTATGTGGGTGCCCTTGCATTTGGAGCATAGATATTCAGAATTGAGAGTTCATCTTGGTACATTTTTCCTTTGATGAATATGAAGTGTTCTCCCTTATCTTTTTTTTTAATTACTTTTGGTTGAAAATCGATTTTATTTGATATTAGAATCGCTACTCCAGCTTGTTTCTTGGGACCATTTGCTTGGAAGATTGTTTTCCATCCTTTTACTCTGAGGTGGTATCTGTCTTTTTCACAGATGTGCATTTCCTGTATGCAGCAAAATGCCGTGTCTTGTTTATGTATCCAGTCTGATAGTCTATGTCTTTTTATTGGAGAATTGAGTCCATTGATAATAAGAGATATTAAGGAAAAATGAATGTTGCTTCCTGTTATTTTTGTTATTGGAGGTGGAATTATGTTTGTGTAACTATCTTCTTTTGGGGTTGTTGGAAGATCACTTTTTTGCTTTTTATAGGTTGTAGTTTCCCTCCTTGTGTTGGAGTTTTCCATCTATTATCTTTTGAAGTGCTGGATTTGTGGTAAGATGTTGTATAAATTTGGTTTTGTCATGGAATATCTTGGTTTCTTCATCAATATTGATTGAGAGTTTTGCTGGGTATAGTAGTCTGGGCTGGCATTTGTGTTCTCTTAGGGTCTGCATGGTATCAGTCCAGGATCTTCTGGCTTTTATAGTCTCTGGTGAGAAGTTTGGTATAATTCTTATCGTTTCTTATAATTTCTTATAATAAATATATAAATTTATTATACAAAATGCCTTTATATGTTACTTTACCTTTTTCCCTTACTGTTTTTAGTATTTTTTCTTTGTTTTGTGCATTTGATGTTTTGATTATTATGTGGCGGGAGGTATTTCTTTTCTGGTCTAGACTATTTAGAGTTCTGTAGGCTTCTTGTATATTTAAGGACATCTCTTTATTTAGGTTAGGAAAGTTTTCCTCTATAATTTTGTTGAAGATATTTACTGGCCCTTTGAGTTGGGAGTCTTCCCCCTCATCTATACCTATTATCCTTAGGTTTGGCCTTCTCGTTGTGTCCTGGATTATCTGGATGTTTTGGGTTAGTAGCTTTTTGTATTTTGCATTTTCTTTGACAGTTGTGTCAATGTTTTCCATGGTATCTTCTGCACATGAGATTCTCTCTTCTATCTCTTGTATTCTGTTGGTGATACTTGTGTCTATAACTCCTGATCTTTTTCCTAGGTTTTCTATCTCCAGGGTAGTCTCCCTTTGTGATGTTTTTATTGTTTCTACTTCCATTTTAAGATCCTGGATGGTTTTGTTTAATTCCTTCACCTGTTTGGTTGTGTTTTCTTGCAATTCTTTAAGAGATTTTTTTTTTGTTTCCTCTTTAAGGGCGTCTACCTGTCTACCTGTATTCTCCTAAAATTCTTTGAGAGAATTATTTCTTTCTTTCTTAAAGTCCTGTATCATCATCATGAGAAGTGATTTTTATTTCTGAATCCTGCTTTTCCAGTGTGATGGGGTGTTCAGGGCTTGCTATGATGGGAGAACTGGGTTCTGATGATGCTATGTAACTTTGGATTCTGTTGCTTAAGTTCTTGAGCTTGCCTTTCAACATCTGGTTAACTCTAGTGCTACCTGCACTCACTGTTTCTGACTGGAGACTGCCTTTCCAGTTGTCTTGCTTGTGTCTGAACTCCTCAGGGTCCAGATGTCTCTGTGGTCTTTTAATTCTGAGCTCTAGCTGCTCTGAGTACAGTGGCTCCTCTAGGAGGTCTCAGGATATAGTGTCTGTAGCTCTGAGTTCAGTTGTTCCTCTAGAATATCTCGGGCTATGGTGTCTGTTGCTCTGAGTTTAGTGGCCCCTCTAAGATGTCTCAGGATACAGTGTCCACACAAGAACAGACCAGTCATGTGTCTACTCCAGGCAGCAGACCCAGGCGAGTGATGGAAGAGGAGTGGTATTCTGCACGGGCGGGGGTTTGGGTGTCTACTGGAACCTAAGTGCTCCCTGCACTCAGTTATGGCTCTGGGGTGGGCATACGGCAGTGTGTGAGTGTTCTTACCTGCAGCTCTGGGTTCAGTGGTCCCTCTAGGATGTCTTGCAATAAGGGGGTCACACAGGTGCAGACCAGGCATGTGTCTGCTCCAGCAAATTGATCCATTCTTATCTCCTTGTACAAAGCTCAAGTCCAAGTGGATAAAGCACCTTTATATATATATATATATATATATATATATATATATATATATATATATATACCAGATACACTGAAACTAATAGAAGAGGACCTGGGGAAGAACCTCGAATACTTGGGCACAGGGGAAAAGTTCCTGAACAGAACACCAATGGCTTATGCTCTAAGATCAAGAATTGACAAATGGTACCTCATAAAACTGCAAAGCTTCTGTAAGGCAAAGGACACCGTCAATAGGGCAAAATGGGAGCCAACAGATTGGCAAAGGGATCTTTACCAATCTTACATCCAATAGAGGGCTAATATCCAATATATACAAAGAACTCAAGAAATTAAACTCCAGAAAGCCAAATGACCCTATTAAAAAATGGGGTACAGAGCTAAACAAAGAATTCTCAACTGAGAAAACTCAAATGGCCGAAAAGCACCTAAAGGAATGTTTAACATCCTTAGTCATCAGAGAAATACAAATCAAAACAGCCCTGAGATTCCACCTCACACCAGTCAGAATGGCTAAGATCAAAAACTCAGGTGATAGCAGATGCTGGCAAGGATGTGGAGAATGAGGAAAGCTCCTCCGTTGTTGGTGGGGTTCCAAACTGGTACAACCCTCTGGAAATCAGTCTGGTGGTTTCTCAGAAAATTGGACATAGAATTACCTGAGGATCCAGCTATACCACTCCTGGGCATACACCCAGAAGATGATTCCAAATATAACAAAGACATGTGCTCCACTATGTTCATAGCAGCCTTATTTATAATAACCAGAAGCTGGAAAAAACCCAGATGTCCTTCAACAGAGGAATGGATACAAAAAATGTGGTACATTTACACAATGGAGTATTACTCGGCTATTAAAAACAATGAATTCAAGAAATTCATATGCAAATGGTGGAACTAGAAAATATCATACTGAGTGAGGTTACCCAGTCACAAAAGAACACACACAGTTTGTACTCAGTGATAATTGGATATTAGCCCAAAGGCTTGCAATACCCAAAATGTAACTCACAGACCACATGAAGCTCATGAAGAAGGAAGACCAAAGTGTGGGTGCTTCGGTCCTTCTTAGAAGGATTAACACAATACTCATGGGAGCAAACATGGAAACAAAGTGTGAGACAGAAACTGAAGGAGGGGCCATCTGAAGACTGTTCCACCTGAGTATCCATCCCATGTGCAGTCACCAAAGGTAGACGCTGATGTGGACACCAGAAAGTGCATGCTGACAGGAGCCTGATATAGCTGTCTCCTTAGAAGTCTGCCAGAGCCTGACATATACAGAGGCAAATGCTTACAGCTAACCACTGAACTGATCATGGATTTCCAATGGAGAAGTTAGAGAGAAGACTAAAGGAGCTGAAAGGGTTTGCGGCCCCAGGGGGAAAGCAACAATACCAACCAACCAGAGCTCCCCAGGGTCTAAACCCTCCACCTGGGAACACATAGGGAGGGACCCATGGCTCTAGCTGTATATGTAGGGGAGGATGGCCTTGTCAGGCATAGATGGGAGAGGAGATCCTTGGTCCAGTGAAGGCTGGATACCAAGTGTGGAAGAATTTGAGGGTGGGGACTTAGGAGTGGGTGGGTAGGTGGGGGCACATCCTCATAGAAGCAGGAGGAGGGGGATGGAATAGTGGGTTCCTGGGTGGGGTGAAATGAGAGGTAAGGGGATATCATCTGAAATGTAAACAAAATATTCAATAAAAAAATATAAAAAAATAAAAGAAAATCAAATCATTCCTTGTTCATGGACTGGAACTACTTATATTTGAGGACTGTACTGTCCAAGTAAATCTACAGGGGATTGTAGCATAGTATAAAAGGTTAAAAATGGTTACATGTTCTATCATCTATTAACATCTCTGTCTTTTTAATGCTTGAATGAATTTACCAGATTTGTAACACTATAACATACAACTTTGTACCTCAAATTTTTAACAATGTTTGACTTACATTTTTTAATCTTATTAATATGGATGATCCTTACTCTAATAGGCAAACCCCATCTTTTATCTCCTCCATTTATAAAGTGCTTAAACAAATTACTCTGTTTATATTACTTGTTTATACCTGTACTCTTACATTTTTTACATTCAGTTTAATATCTAGGATTGTTTAGCTTTGACACAAGGGTCAAATTTCATGAATCTGATGGCTAAAAAAAATATTAATTAATAATGAGATTCATTCCTGAAATAAGAAATTTTTCCACTTCTGAATTCATAACAAGAGATAAATAAATAATCATGTTATGTGTGTTTTAGCACCTCAACTATGGCCACATTAATTTCTGAAGTTTAATTTGTTAAACTTTTAACTTTTGTTGTAGCTGTTTGATTCATTCCTTCTTCCCAGTGCTATTTTTTTTTCCAAAAGTATCTCCCAACCTTCTTACTTCCGGACACAAGACAGCACTTCCACTTTAGACCTGAGGCTGTCATCAGAAGCACAATCACCACCAAAAGCCCAAATTGTATACAACTGGGGTAGTGACCCAAACCTAAAGACCAGCTTTCCTAATGTGGAGGAAGGAAAATCAAAAGTCAAGGTCTAGGTTCTGCTTACCTATATAAGTGCTTGAGACCTTATCTGAGGAAGATAAAGGAAGGCAGAAACACTGAGAGAAGAAGAGGAACATGAAAAAAAGAAGAAAAAAATAGGAAACACATGAAAACCATGGTAAAATTTATAGCATGAGAGAATCAAGTGTGAGTTGGGATCATGAGGAATCAGGTCGCTTTGTGTACCTTGGTGAGAATATACATATGGTAACTGTGATTTGTACCCTTCTCTATGCTTCGCTGTTCATAAGTTATCACCCCTGCATTTTGACTACTTGTTTAGATATACAAATTAATTTAAAAATAATTTGAAAATGCTAGGTCAGTGAATAGGGTCTGACTTCACACATCTTATAATCAGATGCTTAAAGTAAAATAGACTGAGCCTGTGTCCTCTCTGGTGTGTTAACTCTTCACATATTTGAAGATAAAAGTCATAGCTAACCTTAATTGTACAGCTGACACATGTCAGATCTCTGTAGGAAGCCGCTGTTAACGGTGGTATAATCCACCATTCCAAGATGGCGCTGGCCTCGTGTCTTCTCCAGAAGTAAACAATTAACTGCGCAGCTGCAAAGGCAGAAAACCCGCCAAAGTCACTGGCCAATCCCGAGGCATAATATTGGGTGGTGAGCGAACAGCCAATCAGAAGTGAATAAGTCACTCTAGGCTGTATTTAGGCTAGGCCCCTTCTGCGTCTCAGCCCTTCCGTTCCCTTCCGTTTCCTTCCCCATCCTTCCGCGTTTTCCACGTGTACAGAGTAAAGTCCTCGTTTGCAGTAACTACCTGAATACTGTCTCTCGTGTTTTTCGTCCACGGGCGTGGGGCAACACGGGAGGTGCGCATTAGAGATCTCTTTTCTTAATATTTTTCTATGCATTCACTTATGCATTCCTCAGAATAGTTCCACAAAGAAGAAGTACCGCCGTCGTCTTCATTTACACAGGAGTGAGCAAGCATGGAGAACTTTTAATGCTAATCAACTTACCCAGTATATAAGTGGTAGAGAGGGAGTTGAGTCCAAACCTCCCTCAACTGGTTCAGTTGATCACTCTACGATAAAGTTCTCCTGAGTGCCCTTGTAACTGGTCTCCTCGACACTCCCACCACCAAAGTCTACTCATGCCCTGGTGAGTTAATCTCAAATAACCCCTATTTCACAGTTCCTAAATACAGCTAAAAGTGGAGACATACTGAAGTCATAGACCATAGACTGGATTCCTGAAGTTATTTTCATGGCATGATTCTTCTAAGTGCTATACAGTAGAAAACACCCTGGGCTGCATATGGAACATATCATTGTATTTTCTGCAGAGATGTTGTTGAGAGTGTTTTCTACATTACTCAGTGTTTCCAACATAGACAACCATGTGCCTTATTTCTTTCGGGCTTCATTCCAGGAAGAAACTGAGTGTTGTGCATACATTTCATTTATGTTTTGAGAGAGTGTGAGTCAGATTAATAACCATGTTTTTAGCAGTTCTAGCTTTCTCAAGTCCATGCATCCACAAGAATGTACACAGGCATTAAACCTGTACCACAACGAATTCATCTTTTCAGTCTCTTCCTACTCTGATTCCTCTTTTTAAATTATGTTATTACTTTTCTATGTTTGGGTGTTTTGCCTTCTTATATATTTGCAAACCATGTGTTTCCCCGGTAGCCCAGAAAAGTCAGGCAAGGTGTAAGATTCCATGAAACTGAAGTTACAGATGGTTGTGTGCTGCTGTGTTCATACTGGGGATTGATCATATGTTCTCCGAAAGAGCAGCCAGTGCTCTTAACCAGTGATCTATCTTTCCACATACATAGGAGTGACTTCAAAACAGATGTGCGATTAAAAAAAAAAAGAACGAGTCTTTAAATACATAAAAGCATGAATTAATTTCATCTGATGCCACTTCAGTTTCCCTGTCAGTGTCATCTAATGTCTTCTATTTTGCAGACTTTAGAAATGACTCCAAAAAGTCACCTAACAGGTTTCTAAGAATAACTTGGATCAATTCTCACTAACTTTTACCAACTTTTAATTAAAATATAGTACATATTTCTTCTAATCTTTTTAAATACACTGTAAGGAGAGATCACAATGATTCATAAAATGTGCATATATGTAATATATATTAATTATATATTATATAATTATATTATATTATATTATATTATATTATATTACATTATATTATATATATGGTTAATTTCTATTTAGGGATGCAAGCCTCTGTGCTTCAATTAAGCTCTATTTTAATGTCTTTGTCTAATTTTTCTTTTAAAGGTCTATTTTAAATAATCCATAAGCAAGGCTAAAGTAATTACATCTTTTGACCTGGGCCAATTCTCCCTTCATAGACACCTTGGTGGGAAGTCACCATATTAATGCCAAATTTAGTGTGGACACCGAATCAGCATAGCTCACTGCAGCCCAGAACTCCTGGACTGGGCATCCTCCAATCTCAATCTCTTGAGTAGCAGGGATTACAGGGATCTTTCACAGCACCCTTCTAGTAATTTTCTAAGAGACCAGATGAGCATACGTGAATATATAAAGTCATATCTGTAAAATTTCTACTGCAAACCAGCAAGTACTGTTTTATAATGGTTCTCAGTCTAGCAGCAGCATTGTATCAAAGTTCATTCAAGAATCTACACTGTTGATAAATCTATCATGTTTTCACAATCTTCTAGAAATGTAATGACTAATCACTATAGATTATAGAAAAGTACAAATAATTTTTTAAAATATTAAATAAAAATGACCATGATAACACAAAGGAGAAGTTTCTACTTGAGCCTGCATGAACTATGACTGTAAAAACAATCTTTTTTTTAAATATATTTTTTATTGAATATTTTATTTACATTTCAGATGCCATCCCCTTTCCCAATTTCCTCTCCCTGAAAAACCCCTACCCCATGCCCCCTTCTCCTTTTTGCTTTCATATAATTTTTTTAATGTTAACCAAAGGCTTTATAAGTTTGGTAATGCTCAATATCAATCAGAAGTGGAACCCAATAACCAACCTAGATATATCAACTATCTTTGACTGGCTGAGACATGTGAACATCTGCCTCCATGTCTGGCCCCCTCTCTCTTTCTCTCTCATCACCTAGCTCTTCCTCTCCTTCTCCTCCTCCTCTCCTTACTCCTTCTCTTCCTCTCTGTACTCCTCCCACCTTAGCTTCTCCTACATATCACCCTTCCTGTTAAAATAAAACTTTTCTCTCAAAATACAATTAGAGCATAACTACACCAATTTGTGTCAGTAAGGTTCAAGATAGACCTAATACCCAGTCCACCATTTTGTTGACTAAGCAGAACCTCTGTCATCTCTCCTAACTAACACACTGAGTTCTGAACCTGGCTTTTTTTTTTTTTTTTTCTTGGCTTTAGAATGAATGTCAGCTGAAAACCATCCTCTCAAATTTTTTCTCTCAAAGTAAATAGCAAGGATTGGCTATGAGACTATAAGTTTTCAACCCTTTCAAAAATCCAGAATGACTGAGTTAACTGAAATTATGGGAAGCACAAAGCATAGCTTCTAAAACTTAGCCACTTTATAGAGACCGCTGAACACCTGGACAGTCCCTATACTACAAAACATTGGAGGATCTTCAGCCTTCTGGCCCAGGATCATCTGACAGACCTAGTGATGCAGAATTACTAAGGGCTGATTACTCTGTCTTGCCAGATATAATGAGTTGACTATTCTGCAAGTGTGTCCTTTTCTGGACAGTAATTTGTCTGTAGATGTAAACAGGCAATTCTTGTCTAGTGGCTGTCTCACCACAATTGAAATAACTCCAAAGATGCACAATTTCTTCTTATAGAATCCAAGACAGGAAGCTGTCAGGAGAAGACAGGTCTCTAATCAAAATGAACCTTAATACAGAAATGTTTGTAACATCAATTCTGTGGACTTCTGATGTTTTGAAAACCAACTATCCATGTAAGGCAACAGAGTGTTGTCTGTTAACATCTCTCAGCTATTTCTAAATAAAATATAGAAAACACCGTAACAATAAACTCAAAGCCATGAATTTGCTATAGTCCCTTAACTCACAGTCTAACCATCTCAAATCAGTTTAAAAATTTAAAGAAGGACTGGGTCTAAGCTTTGTATTCCTAAATGTGTTATACAGGCACAATGCCTATGAAAGTAACAATATTCATCTAACTTTTATATCAATAAGTAGCTCGTACCAATGAAAACCTTAAATTTGAAATCAAAGTAAATTTTGTACCATTTAAGAAATTATAACTTCATCTTAATAACAATTATACATATTTCTACCAATAGGTTATGGCTATGCAATAAATCCTAGCTAATCCTCTCCATTCCAACAAAACCACTACTTTTTCCTAGAAAGTCAGCCCAATATTAACCACCTCAGTTCCCAAGCCCAGGGAATAGGGGTGCCGACTCTTCATTAACTTCTTCAAGCTGATTATGGGCATTGAGATATTAGAAGAGGTGTAGGGGGAGGAGTAAATTGATAAGCCTCTGTCGCTGTGTCTTCACTGCATCCAGCTGGAATTCCAGGACATCAGAGATTCAAGCAGATCTGCTCAGTTTGCTTGATGAGTAGATGCACCAAGGCTATGTATTCTGCAATATACAATTCTCAAAACAAATTTTAGTATCAAGATAATTTTTTGTTTGAGTTCTGGAATCTAGTCTTCTGGGGCCTGCCTCTGTCATGTCTAATGCATATAATTCTGGGAGTTTCTATGAGGGTGTGCTCCCACCATCCTCCCATTTCTGCCTCCCTGCTCTCAAATTCCCCAACACTAGGAAATCCAAACTTTCAGGCACCAAGGCCCTCCACTTCCACTGGTGCCTAACCCCTTACCCCAAACCCCCTCCTCCAATTATTATGAGGGTGTCTTCTCACCATCCTCCCATTCCCACCTCCCTGCTCTTGAAATTCCCCAACACTAGAAAATCCAATCTTTCAGGTAGCAAGGCTGTCCACTTCCACTGATGCCTGACAAGGTCACCCTCAACTACCTATACAGGTGGAGCCATGAGTCCCTTCCTTTGTGTTCTCAGGCTAGAGATTTTAGAATGCCTACTCCAGCTTGTTTCTTAGGACCATTTGCTTGAAAAATTGTTTTCCAGCCTTTTACTCTAAGGTAGAGTCTGTCTTTGTCACTGAGGCCAGTTTCCTGTATGCAGCAAAATGCTGGGTCCTGTTTATGTATCCATTCCATTAGTCTATGTCTTTTCATTAGGGAATTGAGCCCATTGATGTTAAGAGATATTAAGGAACAGTGATTGTTGCTTCCTGTTATTTTTGTTATTAGAGGTGAATTTATCTTTGTGTGGCTGTCTTCTTTTGGATTTGTTGGAAGAGGGTTGTTACTTTCTTGCTCTTTCTAGAGTATAATTTCCCTCCTTGTATTGGAGCTTTCCTGCTATTATCCTTTGTAATGCTGGGTTTGTGGAAAGATATTGTATAGATTTGGTTTTGTCATGGAATTTCTAGGTTTCTCCATCTATGGTAATTGAGAGTTTTGCTATGTATAGTAACCTGGGCTGGCATTTGTGTTCTCTTAGGGTCTGTATGACAAAACAACAACAACAAAAAACAAACAAACAAACAAACAAAAAAACAAGTCTGAATGATAATCAAATGTAATTATATTTCCTTAAAAGGTATTGAAATTTTACAAGTTTATTTTAAGATATTTTTCATAAAAATCATGATTTTTAATTATACAAATGTAAGAAAGATTTGGGAAGAGTAAACTAAATTGTATTTACTATGCAAAAGAAGAAAATTCATAGAATAACAAATTATACACACACACAAATATAATTGTGTATGTATAATTATGTATATACAGACTTAAATCATTGTAAGGTTATTGAAGAATTTTTATTTTGATGTTTATTTCAACACATAATATTTCTGACATTGAAAAATGTGTCAAAAAGTGTTCTTTCATTCAAGAGAAAAGGATGTTTTCCTGAAATATGTATATTAAAAAATGAAACCACAAACCTTCTTAGTTTGTTTTTTTTAGTTGTTATTTCTCACTTACGTGGTCACCAGATTTAAGTTTGGAAGTAAGCAGAACTGTTTTTGATAATACAACTTTTATCTTGGCATGAATCCCTTAAAATAAAATAAAATTCATCATACTTTAGAAATAGTTCTTTCTAAGTAAGAGAAATATTTACTTATAAAATGATAGGAAGTATGTGTTCTACAAACATTGATGTATTTACAGAGAAAGTACATAGAGTAAATAATCATATGCAAAATATATTTTAATTTTAGTTTCTGTCTCTGCCCAGTCTTTTGTCTAAGATAAAGTTTGAAACTTCAGTTTCTCTCCATGATATTGAGAAAGCATTCTCTTTGCAGAATAGTTGTCCAAAAGCCAATCATAGCAAAGGATTTTTCACGTGAGTATTATGTTAATAACTAAAAGAAAAAAAACCTCTGTTAAAAGAAGAATAAATGTAACACTTTACAATACCTAAATTTACTTTTTTTTCTTTTTTATTGGTTATTTTATTGATTTACATTTCATATGTTGTCACCCTTCCAGGTCTCCCCTCCAAAAGCCCCCCTCCAATCCCCCCCTCCTTTGCCCCTAAGAGAGTACTCCCTCACTCACCCACTCCTCCCTCATTCCCAAGCTAAAATTACTTCTTTATGTACAATAATTAAAATGATGGTATGACATTATGTTGGTTTGAATGAGAATTACCTCCATGGGCTCATATATTTGACTGCAATTGGTGGGTGTATTTGAGAAAGATTAGGAGGTAATTCTCATTCAAACCCACATAATGTTGGTTTGAATTTTGTTGGAGGAGGTGTGTCACTGGAAGTGGGCTTAGAGGTTGCAAAAACCCATACCATCCTTGCTAGCTCTCTCCTTCTCTGCCTACTGTTATGATAGAGATAAATTGGACTTTTCTAAAGATAAGATCCCTGACAGACTAGCCAATCTCAAGTATTCAGCTCTAGACAAGTATGAGATACTAAATAATCCCAGTATGCTGTGTTTATAAAATGCACAAGCATGCATATACATGTGCATGTTTGTGTGCATGTGTATGACAATTATAATCAAAGAATAAGAGGGCATGAATTTGACAAAGATTGCTAAGACAGTGGAAGAACTAGAAGAAGTAAAGAGAACATGCTATAAATACAAATTTTTATATAGAATTTTTAAAGATATTTTAAATAATTGTATCTTCAGAAGTTGTGATATAACATTAATTTGAGAAACATGAAAATGAATAAAATTCACACAGAAAAGCAACCAATGTTTTACTTTATCTTTTCATTTACTTTTTTCATTAATTCACTTAATTACTTTACATTTTGATCACAGCTTCCTCTCCCTCTTCTCCTCCCAGTCTCTCCCTCTGCCCTGCCCTCCCCTCCCCAATCCTCCCTCCTTTTCTCCTCAGAGAAGGGGAGGCCTCAGATGGATAAAAACTGGCCTTGGTGAGTTGCAGTAGGACTAGGTGCATATTCTTCTATTGAGGCTAGAGAAAGCAGCCCAGTGAGAGGAAAGGGATCATAGACAGCCCCTGCTCCTACTTTTAGGAGTCCACATGAAGACCAAGCTGCACATCTGTTACATATGTGTAGGGGACCTAGGTCTGTCTCATGCATACTCTCTGGCTGCTGGTTCAGACTCTATGGGCCCAGATTAGTTGGTTATGTAGATTTTCCTGTGGTATTCTTGATTTCTCTGGCTCCTTCAATCCTTCCCCTATTCTACAAGAGTCTTTGAGCTCCACCTAATGTTTAGCTGTGGGTCTCAGTATCTGTTTCCATCAGCTGCTAGGCCAAGCCTCTCAGATGACAGTTATGCTAAGTTCCTGTCTGCAAGTATAGCATATTATTATTAATAATTTCATGGGTGGGTTTTCTCTCATGGCACAGGTCTCAGTCATTCATTGGCTATTCCCTTAATTTTCTGCTTCTCCTTTTTCCCTGTACATCTTGAAGACAGGGAAAAAAGTGAGTTGAAGGTTTTGTGGCTGAGTTGGTGTCTAGATAGGATTTTATGGCTGTGAGCAGATACTATGATGGAGGCAACTCTTATAAGGACAACATTTAATTTGGGCTGGCTTACAGGTTCAGAGGTTCAGTCCATTATTACCAAGGTGGGAACATGGCAGTATCCAGGTAGGCATGGTGCAGGAGAAGCTGAGAGTTCTGTATCTTCATGTGAAGGCTGTTAGCAGAATACTGGCTTCCAGGCAGCTAGGATGAGGGTCTTAAAGCCCACACCCACAGTGCCACACCTACTCCAAAAAATCCACACCTACTCAAAAAGGGCCACACATTTTAATAGTGCCAATCCATGAGCCAAGCATATACAAGCCATCACAGTTGGTGTCCTGATCTCTCCTCCAGTTTAAGTCTTGCCTGGTTACAAAGGGTGGCCATTTTAGGTTCTGTATCCCCTATTGCATTTCATTTAGTTTTAAGAGGCACATTCTGTATGTCCACTCAACAGTTAATTGGTACACCACATGTATAGAATTAAGCTTATTGAAGGGTTTCACAATACTTTGTGGAACATAAATTTTTTTTAATATTTTTACCAGCCAATTAATTAGTCTCTACCTCATGTGGTTATTAAGCACTAGAAAAGTAGTTGGTAATACTGAAGAACAGAATTCTAACTTCACTTAATTCTTTGAAATTAAATAAGATACAGTCATATATGACTATCATATTGGGCAGCACTGTGTCACTAAAAGACAGTGTGACTGAAGCAGGTTAGAATACAAAATAATTAAAGAATAATTCAGTACAGTAAGTGGCCAGGGTACACATGAATGCCTCCAGGGTCAGGTTCAGTCCTCTTTGTCCTGACAGGAGACAATGTGTATTAACTTTATCAAGTTTTTATCACCACATAAAAGGATCCATTCAGAATTGTCTTTTGCTTATACAATTTGTGTTTAAAAATAAAATTTACACACACTTTAAACATCCTAAAGAAGAGTCTGAAAAAAATAACATGATTAAAAGAATACTTTAGTTGTTTTTGAGGAAAATATTTGATAAACTATGAAAAAAAGTAGATGCCACAGAAGCTGTTGATATGTTTAAAGATATCATTTTTTATTAATTTTGACTTCTGTTTTAGATTCATCATGCATATCATCTAAAGCTACTTACTCAGGGAGAACTAAAATGTGGGCTTAAATTTTTTGGAACCCCACTTTAATAAGGATTCTCAAATGCTCTGACATCTTTTCTAGTCCACCATCCAAAGGTAGAGGAGAAAAGATGGGTATAGGACAATGGGTATGTAGACCTGTTTAGAAGTAGTTCTTTGTGGTGGTTCCAATCTTCATTGTCAGTATACCAGCAGTCTAGTTTAGTAGTGTCAGGATACCAACAGTTCAATTCAAAACTGTCACCAAACACAAAACAGCAATAGTGGCACGATCCAGCAGAAGCTGCCTGGCATCTGCCGAATTGCCATGAGTCAACAAAAGTGACCAGAACCACCTGGAATTTCAGGAGTTCTCTGCCATGTCTCTCTCAATGAACTGAAGATAATCAAAGACTTAAGACCAACAAAGAAGTGTGTGTGTGTGTGTGTGTGTGTGTGTGTGTGTCTGTGCATATGTATGTGTTAGTGTGTGTATGTGTCTGTATGTATGGTTGTGTATGTGCATGTGTATGTATGTGTGTGCATATATGTCTGTGAGTATCTTCATGTCTGTGTATGTGTTTGTGTGTGTGTACATGTGTCATGTGTGTATGTGTGTGTGTCTGAGTCCATGTGCCTGTAGGTATGTCTATGCATGTGTTTGTGGGTGTGTCTGTGTGTATATTTGTATGTATGTCTTGTTTCATGTGTCTGTGTTGGTGTGTATATGGATGCATGTGTCTCATTTTACTACATGAATAAGTGGAACTCATAGCATCAAACCCTGAGGAGATAATTTATTGTTTATTTACTTTGTCAATTGCCTTGGCAATCAACTTAAAACTTTTATGTTCTTTGGTTAGTGGCAAGTGACTTCTAACTCTTATGATGTCTTATGTGGGACAATGAGATCACAGGTTTCTTATAATCAAGGTCAAATTAGAAGACTTTAAGCATAATGGTCTCAAGTTATGATGCTCTGCATCCCTTATCAATGAAACACCTTTCACCTCATCAGATTTATGAGTATAAAGCCCAGAACCACATCACAGTCAAGACTAGAATGAAAGTCTTTTAATTGATGTGTGTGTTTTCAGGACCTAAAATTTATGAAGGTCTTAAATTATTTTAAATATAAAAATGTTAATAGTCAAACTTATAATAACCCTTGATTTTATTTTATAAAATTCACTTACTATTAGTCAGTGCAAGCACCATGTCTTGTAAGATGTCTCAGTTGATGGAATTCTTGCTTCCATTCCCCACAATATAAGTTTGTTTCATGGATCTACATGATGGAAGGTGAGAACATGGGTTGTTCTCTGACCTCCATAGTTGCCACGGCACATGAATACATGCTTTCTCTCTCTCTCTTTCTCTCTCTCTTTCTCTCTCTCTCTCTCTCTCTCTCTCTCTCCCTCATCTCTCTCTCTCATATCTCTCTCTCTCTCTCTCTCTCTCTCTCTCTCTCTCTCTCTCTCTCTCTCACACATACACACTTACAATTATGATAAATATGATGCCTTGAGTTGTCTGTAAAAGAAAACAATAGAGATGTCTGTATTTTTACATACTAGGCTTCTATACCTATCCTGAGGCTTAACAAAGAATATCTAACAGTAAACAATCTTGTTGAGCTATGATGTTCACTAAATTAGATGGATTAAATCTATTTTTTTTACTTCAAATGTTTCCACCTGTCCCAGATTAAATAGGAAAAACTAAGTCAGTTTAGTAATACCTGTACTGATATGTCATAATACTATATATTTTACCTTTTTGATACTACTCATTTGAAGAAAATTCTTCCTTGATAAGCAACAGCTTTGACATATTTGAGGACTAGGTAAACTGACATTCCATTCCAAAAGACTAACTCAGCAGATTGTAAATGAGACGAAATAGTTTTCTTACTGAAGGGAAAATATAAAAAACTTGTAGAATCCATGGCACACACAATGCATCTCTTATTTACCATTACATGTTTGTTGGAGATGAGTTTTCTT
The DNA here is from genome assembly GCF_011762505.2 of Arvicanthis niloticus. Lineage (NCBI taxonomy): Eukaryota > Metazoa > Chordata > Mammalia > Rodentia > Muridae > Arvicanthis > Arvicanthis niloticus. The sequence continues at coordinate 65,439,575 of NC_047672.1, forward strand.
ATCTAATTTGCCAGCTCTTTACGGTGAATAGCTTCCACATAAAGGAATACCATATGTTGCTGAAGGCATACTAGACAAAACCCTAACCAATAATGTCATTCTAGACCAAAACAAACATGAAATTTTTTCTCATCTTGAAATTCTCATCCATCCAGATCTTCTTAACCTTCTGTGATTCTGCCAATAGCCTTCTCTAAATAGAAATGTAAGTTCCTAAACCTTAGCTTGTAGTCTGTTATATCACAGCTAACATAGTGTTCTCATAGCTCTGCATTTACGTTGTTGACTAAACCTGGATCCAAGTGGTACTTTGTCACATATAACAGTGTCATGAAAATGGTGCTTTTGGGTTAACTCTTTAAACAGTTAAATTATGTAAGATGCTATACTTATAGAATAAGTTATCTCTTAGTAAAAAACTGGAAATGTCACTGATGCAGAATTGGACAGAACACATATTTTCAACTTAACTTTCTAGGAGTTATTACCTGAGAAAGTTGTTTCATAGTAAAAAGATAATTACTAAAAAGGAATTATGAATAGGACATTCTATTTTCTTCTATATATAATTGCCATAATTTTCAGACAATTACTTAAAAGCCAAAGTTTGTGATGCTACACAGGAAAGCTTTTTCTTTGTTTATTTTTCAGATTATAATTTATCATACTTGTCACTTCTCTTCTATCTTCCCTAAGCCTCCAGTGTATATCTCCCCACTCTCTTTAAAATTCATGGCTCCTTTTTTAAAAAGCAGAACAATGGATGATCAGATCTGCCCAGTTTTACTGAGTTAATTTTAGTGAAATATATTTCAGATGTATTAAATATTGAGAAAGTGCTAACTGGTTTAGAATATGAGTTCATAAAAAAAAGATAGACTGGTGAAATCAATATTACCTACTAGTTCAAAGCCAAGTTTCACAAAAAACAAAAAGAACTGCGTCAAAAAGGGACATTTCTAACTTCACAAAACAGAAAGCTCTCCAGGGAACATCTGTCCTCATTCAAACTGTAGTTTCTTATCCTAATTTCCCCAAGGAGCTCACTTCACAATTACCACTTTAAGATGCACAGAAGAAATTGCTACTTTCATATCAAGTCTGTACTAGTGGAGGCCATGGTAGGCTCGTGTATTTACATAAATTTCTGCTTCAAAAATAAATGTTTCTCCCATCTGCATCAAAAGAGTTCTCTCTGCAGGAGACAGGCCTGTACATATACCTACAATTGGTCAAATGCAGAAGAAAAACTATAGGATTTCAAGCCCCAAGAAATATGTCTACAACACAACTCTTACAGCTAAGGTTTGAGGAAAATTGAGGAAGAGAAGAAAAGATTGCGATATACAGAAAAACCAGGAAATCTGTGAGGGTATATCTCATAGAAATGACAGAGAAGCATCACTCTTGATGTCCAAAATAAGAACGCTGCTTAAATAAGACCCAAACAAGGACAACAGGAGTAGACATGAGTAGGCATGCTAATATAAAAGTAGGGAATATCTTTGGGTCCCACCAGATAGACAAAGAACTACAGGCAACTAAGAAATCCTGAGAATGGAAGAAATTATTTTGCCTAGGGATGAATCCCTACTTTTGTCATCCAATACCAAGTAGTCAACCTTAAAAACATATACATACAAACAACACTGAAAGGACTCAGTAGGTTGTGTGTGTGTGTGTGTGTATAACATATACAATATTTATAAATACATTCCTCTATATATGTTTATGAATGTGTGCCTATGTGTATTTTTGTGTCTATTGATAATAGTTAACGAAAGAGGGGTCATGAATTTGGGAGGAAGCTAAGAATTGGAAGATATGGGTGAAGTTGGGTAAGAGAAGAAAAGGGGAAAAATTACATCATTATATTTTAATTTTTTAAAAAAGATGAATTAAAATATTATGTTCTAAAGCATGTTTTATCTTTATTTTGTGGGTTAGATATCTCATGTCCTAGGAAGGCAAGGTCTGGGTTGTTTATTCAGACCACTGATTACTTCAGATGTAATATGCTTAAAATGTACAATTTATTGAAAAACAGCAATTCTAATCAATAACCTATTCCTGTCTCACACATTTACTCCTATTAATAGCAATTAGTTGCAAACTGTTGGATGCACATGCATCTATATTCTGTAGTCTGAATATAATAGAATGTCCTATCAGTGTTTGTATAGGCATATTTTATGTTGTTTACACAAAAATATAACTAACTGCTCTTTCAGAATGTACTCTCACTGCTAAGAAATGCATGGCAGTAGTAAAATTGCTTCCAACAGCTCTGTTCAACAATGAGAAAAACAGACAGATTCTAACAGAATTTGATATCAGCTTTCTTTCTTATATCCCAAATTTCAGCTGGTGTTACAGTAGGCAAATCAGCTAATTAAAGTTGATCAATCAGTTGATTATTTTAATGCCCAAATGAAATCGCTGACAGTCTGTTACCAGCTGTCACTCTAACATTTAGAGTTTATGAAATTATTGTATCTGACGAGGAAGGAAATGAAAAATGTGTAATAATTGCTGTCAATTCTATGCAATCCAACACTGAGCTTTGCATTCTAGTCTTTGAACTCTGAGGAATCAAGGGGTACAGAGACCTAAATTCATCCTTTTGTAGAAAAGGCAGCCGTGGGTAAAGCACTGAAGTGGGTTAATGAGCTCAGCAGGGACACACAGCACTGAACACCTCAGAACTCTGCCTTCTGCCAATCAGTATGTCACTAACAATAGCAACTGTCTATAATTGGTAAAGTGTGTCCCAAGCTATTCCAATTCTCAAAGAGATAGGAATTTTATTTTTCTTTTGCCACAAAACCCAGGATTTCTTACAAGTTTTCTTTCTTTACTCTTTCTTTCTCCAGTAATTAGAAGCAGAGCCTTACATGCTGACAGAAGAAGGGGACTCCTTCTAAGGGGGTTACTTTAAATTTTTTTCTCTATCTTTTTCTCAGTTCATATCTGAGCACCTGAATCCTTTTACTCATCTGAAAAAGAAACAGTTTCTTATGCTATTGCTTTAGCTGACTGGGGACATTATATATAAGTCTATTTCCTAAGTATAACTTTTATAAAACCACAAGCATAGCTCAATTTAGTTATTCCACTGAATGTCATGGACCCATGAACATAAATATCTAATTTATTTGGGCAGTAGAATTTCAGGAAATAATACTCAACTTCTCTGTAGAAAGAGATGTAATTAATTTAAATGAGATAATCTGTAATATAGGTTTTAAGAAGCTTCCAACTTTTAAATGTGCTATATATGGAGAAATTTTAATCTAAAGCATGGCTACTCTGCAGAAGGATCATATTTAAATATATGATCTGGCTGAAATGCAGACACACCCTGGATTACAGGAGGATCTTGTGGAAATACAGTCACACCCTTAGTACACAGCTTTAATCCCAGACAACGAAGGATCCAGCCATGTTTGAAAGTGACATCTAATAGAGTGGCAGACAAAGAGATAAATCAGAAAGATCTGAGTGAATGAGTCAGAGATAGAATATTACAAACTCTCACAAGAATAAAGAGGCTACTTAAGAGAATAGCACAGAAATAAGAAGTGACTTAAGAGAACAACACAGATTGAGGTGCAGTTCTACCAGGACAGTGTTACAGGGACAGGTCACAGGAGAAGACAGAAGAAGCCAGAGAATAGAAAGATGCCATAAAATTAGAAGCCAGTTTGAATCATTCAGCTTGGAGAGGGAGGAGTTTGAGCCAGAACAGTTTAGATGAACCAGTCAGCCAGAGTTCAGACAGAACTAAAAATGGTAAGCTTATTCAGCAGTAAGCCCCTAAGACAATAATTATATCTAGCAAATAAAAATTATGTTTTCAGTTATATATTTAAAACTAATTTAAATTTGAGATACAAAATTAAAATTCTTATTATGAAATTTAAAAGTATGACTTATATTCACAATGGCATTAAAAGAAATCCCTTTTCAGGGGCCAGAAAGATGACACCACAGTTAAATTCACTTAGCACTCTTGCAGCTTTGGCAAGTGTTATCCATTCCCAGGACACATATCAAGTATCTCAAAACTGCCTGTTACTCAAGTTCCAAAGTAATTGATGCCCACTGACCGCCATGGGCACTTGCATGCAGGTGGTGCACATAAACTCATGCAGGTGCATGTACATACCATATAAGTAAGTATTTTCTTTAGAAGATTTTTACTTTACTAGTGAAATGTATGTGTTCATTTGAAACATTTTTCAGCTACCATATAAAACCCATATCATCCTAGAAAATAATGGGAGAAAACATGTTACAAATCATGATTTCTTTTCATTACAGAAAAATCATCATTGAAAATGTTTCTATTATAGATTACTGGACAAAAAAAAAATGGAAGCATGACATTTCTTTTTTAATGGATATTTTATTTATTTATAATAAATAAATATTTATGTCACCCCCCTCCTCCATTTCCCCTCTCTAGAGCCCCCTATCGACACCCTCTCTTCCTTTATGTTTTTATACCATTTTAATTACATGCATGTATTAAGGTTAGTTCTAGGTTGAGGGTCTAGCAATACAATAGATGCAAATAGTCAAGGAACAAGCAAGACAATAAACACAAATAATCAAAGAAAAAAAAAGCAAGGCAATAAATAAAATTCCATGAACACTCCTGTGATCACTGTATCTAAGAATGACCAAAATATCTGAGCCAACTTCCCTATCCTAGTCCCAGGACAGTTTTATGTCTGAAGCCTACTTCCTTGTTCTAGCCTAAAATTTAGATTCCTGTCTCAAATTACTTCTTTGTTCTAGCCTAATATTTTGATTCCTGCCTGAGATTAGTTCTTTGTTGTAGCCTATGATTTAGATTCCTACCTGAAATTATTTCATTGTTCTAGTCTAATGTCAGATTCCTGCTTGAAGCCTACTTCCTTGTCCTTGGCCAATGTCATATTCCTACCAGCAGACCCTTTCCTTGTCCTTGACCCATGTCAGATTCTTGCCAAGCAGCCCTAAAAGCTCTCCACCTCTCCCCCTTTTTTATTTAATTAACAAGACTGAGCCTGTCTTAGGTCATTCTGACAAGAATGCCTTCCTTACACATCATGGAATATGCAAGGCAATGGTGCACTTATGTCTTAGGTTGGTAAGGCTTTGTGCAGAATCATACCCGTCCTTGGCTTGCCAGCCTGTTAATTTAATAACTCTGTCTGGGGGTCTATTTTCAGGTTTAAGCCATATACTTTGGCTGCCAACATGTTGATGTTGTTAAAGATAAGCTTTAACATGATGGGCAGGAATAAAAGTATTCCCAGGACAAGAAGGGCTAGCCTGATCAAGCTATGTATGCCATTCCTGAGGTTTGTCCTAAATGGAAATCCTGAGCTCAGGCCATGGATAATTTTATCAGCATTATCCGCAGCATCAACGGTCAACAGAGCAGCATTCTTTAAATTCATAATCTCACTATGCAAAGTTAACACACCTAGAGAGTTGTTAGGATTATGCCAAATACCCTACAGGTGTCTTTAAACGTTTTTCTAATTATAATGACAATCATTGTGAATTTCAAAAGTAACACTACTCCAATGAGATTTGTCATGACACTTGGGATGGCTCCTAACTCTTGAACCCTGAACCTCTTTCAGATAATTTGAATGGGTTATCATTCATTGTTTCAGTTACCTATATAAATCCTTTTGTATACTCAATACATTAGTAACATTTTTTTGCTAGATAGTTAACAAAAATAGTTGTCTTAACTCCTTTGTCAATGTTATTGCAGAAGCAGTGGTGCTAGCAATTAATGGAATTAAGGCTGTTACGCCAGCAATAATCAAGCCCCCTACCCTCTTGCTTCTGCTTAAAGCCTAATTCACTTCTTCCAGCACTTTCAAGTTTTTTCAGAGAATCAAGGTTTTCTAATAGTCAAGGGAGTAAGATGAAAGCTGGTTAATAGATCACTGTAACAGACAGGCCAGATTTCAACACACCAACATAATGGGAAATTATACAGTCAATGCAACTTACAATAAATGCTGTAGAGGAGAAAAAAAAGACAATTTTAGCTTGACAATTAAAAGAGCTTTAAAACATGCGCTAACCTTTGTTTGAAATCCAGATCCTGTTTCAACATTATCTCTTGCTAACCTAACATCATAGCAAGCTACAGCTAGCTTTCAAATATGTCTCTGACAAAGTCCAGATCCAGTCTTCCAAAAGTAGACTGTTATTTCCCATATTGGATTGATTTCTAGACCAATACATGATTGAGTCCTAATTGCTGGGCACCTTTAAGAAGAATACAAGAGACATAATTTCTCTTTTCAATTCTCTATCCCACAAGATCTAAAAACTTGAGGCAAGGCAGCTTTTCTCATCTGGTATATAGTCAAGCAAAGGTGGGTCCAGAACATATGTCCAATACAGCTCAGCAGTCACCCTGGTCAGGGCACTCAGCAAGCTCTCAGGTCAGCATCATTCTTTGTCTCAACAATAGTATGTCTCACTAATCTTTGTAAAGTTTCATGGGCCTCTTCCACAATAACTCGTCCTTGAGGATTATCCAAAATTCCTGTAATAAATTGTTGACAAAAAGTCTCAACTGCTCAACTACAATTGCCAGACCCATTATCTGTTTTTTTCTTTTTAATTGGATATTTTATTTATTTACCTTTCAATGTTATCTCCTCTCCAATTCCCTCCCATCCCCCCCTTGTCCTATTTCTATGAGGGTGTGCTCCCACCATCCTCCCATTCCTGCCTTTCTACTCTCGAATTCTTCAACACTGGGCAATCCAAACTTTCAGGTACCAAGGCTGTCCACTTCCACTGATGCCTGACAAGCTCACCCTCAACTACCTATACAGGTGGAGCCATGAGTCCCTCCCTTTGTGTTCTCAGGCTGGAGGTTTTAGAATAGCTATTCCAGCTTGTTTCTTAGGACCATATGCTTGAAAAATTGTTTTCCAGCCTTTTACTCTTAGGTAGTGTTTGTCTTTGTCACTGAGGTGGGTTTCCTGTATGCAGCAAAATGCTGGGACCTGTTTATGTATCCAATCTGTTAGCCTATGTCTTTTGATTGGGGAATTGAGTCTATTGATGTTAAGAGATATTAAGAAGAGGAGAGTGTTGTTTCCTGATATTTTTCTTATTAGTGGTGGCATTGTTTGTGTGGCTATCTTCTTTTGGATTTGTTGGAAGTGGATTACTTTCTTGTTCTTTCTAGGGTATAATTTCCCTCCTTGTATTGGAGCTTTCCCACTATTATCCTTTGTAATGCTGGGTTTGTGGAAAGATATTGTGTAAATTTGGTTTTGTCGTGGAATATCTTGGTTTCTCCATTTATGGTGATTGAGAGTTTTGCTGGGTATAGTAGCTTGGGCTGGCATTTGTGTTCTCCTAGGGTCTGTATGACATCTGTCCAGGATCTTTTTGTTTTTATAATATCTGGTAAGAAGTCTGGTGTAATTCTGATAGGTTTGTCTTTATATGTTACTTGGCCTTTTTCCCTTACTGCATTTAATATTCTGTCTTTGTTTTGTTCCTTTAGTGTTTTGATTATTATGTGACATGAAGCATTTCTTTTCTAGTCTAGTCTATTTGGCATTCAGTAGGCTTCTTGTATGTTTATGGGAATTTTATTCTTTAGGTTAGGGAAGTTTTCTTCTATAATTTTGTTGAAGGTATTTATTGGCCCTTTAATTTGGGAATCTTCACTCTCATCTATACCTATAATTTTTAGGTTTTGTCTTCTCATTGTGTCCTGGATTTCCTGGATGTTTTGTGCTAAGAACTTTTTGCATTTTGCATTTTCTTTGACAGTTGTGTCAATATTTTCTATGGTACCTTCTGCACCTGAGATTCTCTCTTCTATCTCTTGTATTCTGTTGGTGATGCTTGTGTCTATGACTCCTGATTTCTTTCCTAGGTTTTGTATCTCCAGTGTAGTCTCCCTTTGTAATTTCTTGATTGTTTCTACTTCCATTTTTATGTCCTGGATGGTTTTGTTCAATTCCTTCACCTGTTTGGTTGTGTCTCTTGTAATTCTTTAAGGGATTTTTGTGCTTTTTCTGTAAGGGCTTCTACCTGTTTACCTGTGTTCTTCTCAATTTCTTTGAGAGTGTTATTTATGTCTTTCTTAAAGTCCTTTATCATCATCATTAGAAGTGATTTTAAATCTGAAACTTGCTTTCCTGGTGATATGGGAAATCCAGGACAGTCTAGTGTCAAAGAACTAGGTTATGATGATGCCAAGTACCCTGGGTTGCTGGTGCTTATGTTCTTGTACTTGCCTTTCACCATCTGAATCTCCTTAGTGCTACCTGCCCTGTCTCTGACTGGATCCTGTCTTTCCTATTATCTTGGTTGTGTCAGAACTGTGTGGGGTGGGTGTTGCTACTGGGGTTAGCACTGAGGCCCAAGATCTGCTCAATGCTTGGGCACAGACCAGTAGGAACCAGTGCTCCAGACCAGGAGTGAATTCCTTGGTCCCAGTGGGTCCCAGTGGGTCCCTGTGGGTCCCTGTGGGTCCCAGTTACTCCCTGTTTGGGGCAGATATTGCTGTCTTCTTACCTAAGATAGTGCCCGGGTTAAAGCTCAGGGAGCCCATCTTCCTCTGTGTTCTGTGAGACTGAGTGCAGAGCTGTTGCTTGAGATCTGCTCAGTGCTTGGGCCCAGACCAGAAGGCTACATTTCTTTAAAAATAAACACAGCTTTAGCATATCTTAATGCAAAGTTAGAAAAATTATAAAAATATAGCACTCACTGTTCATTTGGAATGTTAAATCAAATGAAACAAATGTCAATTCTGTTGTCTATTGTGGTGGTTAATCTTGATTGTCACCTTGACTGGATCCAAAATCAAATAAAATGTAAACTTCTCTGCAGTACTCTGAGGAATGTTCTTGACCAGATTATGTGAAATGAGAAGACTCATCCTAAATATGGTTGACACTGAGATTGGTTGGCTTTCTCATGTCAACCAAAGACCAGTGGCTCTCTAGGAATTTCTGCACCAGAATGAGAATGTTGTGAAATCTAGCCATGTGGACTAAGAAGCTACTGGATTCTTGGCCTCTCTGGTATGAGATAGTCATTTCTGAACTACTCAAACCACATGGTGTAAGTCAATCTCATTGACACCTTTTTTTATATATTCATTTTTACCTTCTCGGTTCCTCTAGAGAACCATGATTAGTAAACTGCTTTAGTCACTTAGCTGTTGTTGTGAAAAGATATCATGACCAAAGTAACTTATAAAATAATGTGTTTAAGTTGAGCTTACAACTTTAGGCGGTTAGAATCCATGTGGGCAAAGTCATGATGGCAGGAACATCTGGGAGCTTACATTTTGATCCACATATACAAAGAAATAAAGAGAGATAGAAACAGAGAGAGTAACAGACAGACAGACAGACAGACAGATGTGTGCATGTTCACAGACACACACACACACACAATGGTGCAAGTCTTTCAAAACCTCAAAGCCTATCCACAGTGACACATCTCCTCCAACAAGGTCAAACCTCCTAATCCTTCTCAAATAGGTACCTTAACTAGAGATAAACTATTTGAATATATGTACCTATGACTCATTCTCATTCAAACCATAATGAAGATTTGTCTTATTTCACAAGAGTTTCAGGAAGAGCCAGGGTCTATAATATCTCTGTAGAATAATGTCTGAGGTTATTAGTGAAGTAGCCAGTCCTTTTAAAAGTAGCAATTAGTAGAAAAATGGAATGACTATAATTGATTTTAGTGAAATTTTAGTATGAAATTAATTCCAGTATATTCTTACTCTTTTTTACAAAGTATTTTTTAATTTACTTTTTTCTGGGAATTTTATATTTAAGTACAATATTCTAAGGTAAGAAAGCTTAGTGATGTCCAAACAGTTAACAACAGTAGTATGACAGCAGATGCTCAATGGAATGTAGCATTTTTTCAAACATAATGCCTTGGAAATAAGCTAAAGCTTAAAAATTAACACTAGACATGTCAATACTTTGCCACACTATTTACTCTGGGTCATTAAAGTTACAAATTAATTAATTTCATGAATAAATGAGTTTATATCCAAAACAAATGTTTTCCTAATCATCTGTCATTTTTATAGACACAACTAATGAATTACTCCACAATTTTTTTAAAAAAATGAAAAAATATAAAGGTATTTACTAAGTTTCATGATATTTCTTGCTCCTTACATCTTTAATTAAATACACCTGACATTTTATAAAAGCACACATATACTCATCCTGACATAAAATACAATGAACCACAAAATTAAAAATACAGTTTTACAATTCTTACCTAGAAAATCACATCTCAGCAATAGACTACAAATAACTTATATCTTGTACACATTTGGTATTTTAGCATATTTTTGAAGCCATGATGTTTGTAAATGTGTGTCCATAGTATACTCTGAATAACAGTACAAATGTCATTTTTACACCCAGAGGTATGATTCGGGAGAACTTTGTGAGTTCTAAAGCATACTACTGCCTTATAATTCCATCATAGCAAAGCATGGACTCCAATGTTTTGTTCTACAGCAATATCTGGCAAGACAGACAAATCTTACAGCATAAGATAAAAAGACCTCAGTTTTCTATATGACAGATAAAAATGTCCATATAGAGTACAATAAATTAAAATGACAGGTACTACAAAACTTGCTGCATGAATGGGAATACAATACGTAAAATGAGAGGATGATTCTCAAAAGTCAGAGAGCAAGATTTGCTAAATAAAATGACTTTTTAAATGTATGTAAATTATTATATGCAAATGTAAAAAAACTGTGTGATTTAAGGAACAAATATCTCACAGCATCAGCTAAGACAGCATAATAGTTTCTATGTTTGCTGTCAACTTATTTCTCAGGTCTCTAAATTTCTGAGCAGCAGAAGTGTGTGAAATATAATGTGCATTCATATGTTCTTATGTATCACTCAAAAAATTTCAAGCTATCTGTTTCGAGTAATTCATAGGAATAAATAAGAAATGTAAAAGTCATGTGCAGCCATCACCTTATGTACGCAGAAATGTTAGCCTGTCTTGATTTCAAAAAGAGCACATGGGAAAAGCAGGTTGTTGTTTCATTGTTAGCTTGGGGAACCTTTTGCAGAACTACTCACTTCCTGAAGTACTTGAGTGGCAGGAGAACATGTGCAATCAAGAAACTAAACACAAAGCAAGCAAATTAAGCATTCCTACTCACAACTGTGATATTAATTCATCTACATTACGTATACCTTAATGTAATTGAGTTGCTTCCATTTTTAAAAGGTCATATTAATTTTGTCAATTGGCACTTATAAAGATTGTTTTCCATTTTGAGTTAATGGTGTTTTTCTATAACTCTTGAGAGCTCAGTATAAAATTTAATTAATGGTATCATTACCAATAGGTTTTTTGTTATATAGATGATATATATATAAATATATCATATATATGATATATACATATATATGTTATATATATATATATATATGGGTGTGTGTATATATATATATACATGGATATATATACCATGTATATATATACCAGATTTTAAAACCAGATTTTAGTTATATTTAATATTACTATTATGTTATACATTTTCTGAAACTTTGTGATTGATATGATTTCAATTTTATTAGCAGGTATACTTTTTCTCATTAATTAATAAATTTATTCACTTTACATTGCAATAGTAGCCTCTCTGTCCTACTAGCTCCTCACTCGTCCCATCCCCTAATGCCTTTCTCTTCTGAGGAGCCCTGCCCCCTGTACCAACCCACACTGACATATCAAACCTTTGCAGGCTTGTCTCCCACTACTCCCAAACACGGCTGCCCAGTGAGGGGAACAGGATCCATAAGCAGGAAGAAGAGTCAGGGGCAGCCTCAGCTCCAGTTGTTGAAGAGCTTACATGAAGACCAAGCTGCACATTTGCTACATATGTGTAGGGTTGGTGTGGCAGAGAGGTCCAGCCCATATATGCTCTTTGGTTTGTGGTTCAGTCTCTATGAGCCCCCAAAGTTTCAGGTTAGTTGACCCTTTTGTTCTTCTTGTGGAGTCCCTATTCCTTCTGGGTTCCTCAATCCTTCACCCAACTCTTCTATAAGGCTCCCCAAGATCCATCTAATGTTTGGCTGTGGGTCTTTGCATCTGTTTCATTCAGCTGCTAGGTGGACCCTCACAGAGAACAGTTAAGCTATGCTCTGGTCTGCAAGCAAATCAGAGTATCATAAATAGTGTCAGAGACTCGTTCTTGCCAATAGGATGGGACTCACATTAGGGCAGTTATTGCTTGACCATTCCCTCCATCTTTCCCTCTGTCCAACTCACCCACAAAACCTTCCACCCAAAATCATTTATTTGTTTATAATTATTTATCATTATTATCATTATTTTATATAATTAATCTTACTGAGGGAGATTTGAGTAGATGGAAAAGTGGCGAGGATTTAAGAAGTGTTAGGGGAGGGGAAACCATAATCAGAATTAATGTATTTAAAAAATTCTATTTTCAGCAGGCCTAGGGAGGCTGGAAGAAAAGACAATTAAGTAACCCCCCCCCCCGAGCATTATGATGGAAAAATATATAATGAAGAAATTGGAAAGGTAGAGTATGCAGTGGAGATGTGAAAGAGAAAATGAAGTCAAGGAGTCCATACACTGTTGAAAGAGGTAGAAATGGAGATTTGATGCTGTTGAGAAACAGGTAGATATCAGCCATGGTGAGGTCCTGGACTGGGCTGCCACCAATGGCCATGTCTGGGTTCATGGTCTTTTTGTTGCTGTGGTCAGTGTTAATGTCTGTGACCTAAGTTACCACTCCAGGCCAAGAGGATGTGTACAGTCTGTGCTGACACTAGAGACAATGTGGATATCTGAGGGACATGCCCCCCAGAGGTGAAAGATGGCCCTTGGATCAAAGCAGAAGAGATAGCTATGTCCCTTGCTGGCTACAGTACTCAGGATAATGGGCTTTGCACCTTGCTTATACATCTGTCCCTGTAATAAACATTTGCGAGTGAAGATATGTGGATGGAGGGATATAATGTGGGACACACTTGTGACATACTACAGCTTCCACAGTGAAATGTTTTTTTATGTTTTGTTTGCTTGCTTGTTTGTTTTTATTATTTGGGGAGGGAAGAGGTTGCAAAGGCAAAGAGAGGCTATGGAGGATGGGGAGATGATGGAAAATTCACAAAGAATAAAAGTAACAGTAAAGGCTTTGGAAAATTATTACTATTATTTTTGAATGGACACTATGAGGGAGAGGCATAAATACAAAGGGCAGTAATTTCTGGCCTAGAATGGTCATGGGCTTCTCAATGTAGTATGCCAAGTCCTACCATGCTGGAGGGACATTAGCCCAAAAGCTCACAATACCCAAGATACAACTCACAGACCACATGAAGCTCACAAAGAAAGAAGACTAAAGTGTGGGTGCTTTGGTTCTTCTTAGAAAGAGTAACAAAATACTCATGGGAGCAAATATGGAGACAAAGTGTGTGACAGAAACTGAAGGAGGGGTCTTCTGGAGACTGTTCCATCTGGGTATCCATCCCATGTGCAGTCACCAAAGGTAGAAGCTGATGTGGATGCCAGGAAGTGCATACTTCATTTATTGGTACCCAATAAAACTTTCTTTTGTTTATGAGTAATGTGGCACTAAATAAGAAACTCAACTTTAAAATAAGCTCTACTTTTATGAGTCCTCTTTATTTTGTTCTTATTAAAATGATCAACAAAATATTGAATTTGTAGACTTAATATCCTTTCTCTGATTCTTATTATTTCCAATCTAGTTTAATTGGCTTACAGTTTGTTGTATATCTAAACATGTAAAACATGTTTATTTCTTGGAAGATTGAGTAAAATGTTAAAAAAAAACAATATTGAAATGAGTCTTATCCGATTATGGGATTCTCATGGGACTTAGTTTGCCTGTGATCAAGTAACTAAATAGGCAGATGAGAGCACCTATGGCAAACAATGTCCAAGTTACTATCAATGTTTGCTTTCTCTATAAAGTATCCTTATAGTGTCTCATGTGCTGACATATGACCTTGAACTACCCTGCATACTACCTTGGAGATTGCTGATAAAATATCCCTCATTATATGTCCTTCACTGATAAACTGGTAGAATATGTTTTATTTATTTTTCTGAAATAAAAGTAGTGATGGTGATCTTAAGGTCACAATACCATTGAAATAACCTAGTACTCTCTGCTGCCCTTCTCATAGTAAAGTTTGAAAGATAAATTAACAAACTCAAACAAGCAAGAACAGTATCATCAGCCATACAAACCCAGCACTCTGCTGTCATTCGCTACTCGAATGTTCTTTTCTATGGAGACCACTGGGACCTCCAATGAGAGGTAGAAAAAAAAAAATGAAAGCAAGATACGAAAAGCAGTAGTGATACAGGCCAGGAAGGCATGAGTCATCAGAAATGGTGGAAAAGGAAAGTCTCCAAAGATCACAGTGTTACAGCTCTTTTAGAAAAAGTTAATTTAATACTATGACCATTTAATAGAATAGTATCAGTAGTTCTCTCCTAGAGCCTGTGACATATGTCTCCACAGGTTCTTGGCCCTAATAATGGTGTGAGTACGGATTTTTCAAAATTCACTTAAAATATACCATTTTATATATAATCCATTAATTTTTGTAGCAATGAAACTAACTGAAAAATAGCAATGTTCATTCATTGTTAATCTTATCCATAAATAAAGTATAGAATCCAAAAAGTTAAATGCTTTTTCTACATGTTAAAAAGAACCAACAGATTTCTACATCATAGAAATTCGTAAGTTACAGGATGGCAATTTTCTATATTTTAAAAAGTACAAAATGGTGTACAAATCTAATTTAAGGCAATATACATGATAGATCAATCAATTGATCTTTTTTATAATAAAACAAATATTATAGTACAAATACAATAAACATTACAAGTAGCATGGTTGCTTTGAGCTGTGATAAATTACTCTGTATACAATGGAGATACTTGGTCCTTCTCCATTTCGAATAAGAGACTTCACAAAAACCTGTCTTATCATATGGACTTAACTTAACATTACTATATATACATACCACTCTGCTCTCCTATGGGGCACATGATTAACTTGTTGAAATGTAGATTCTATAAAGAATAGTGAATGATTATGTAATACGTTGTAGCAACTAATAGGTTAAAAAGACTGACTTTAATATTATTGCTTTTAGAAGGTGAATTGGTAACTGAATGAAATAATCTTGGTCAACTAATAGATCATTTTCAATCAACATTTATTGGCCCTTATTGGCATGCTTATTTACAACTAATTATTTACGTAGCATTTGAAAAAGTGTACTTTTACTTACACTTGAATATATTCATGAATTAAACATGGTCTATTTTAAATATTGAACAATTGAAAATCTATCTAATTTAAATCGCTAACAAACTTTAAAAAGTAAATGTAAATAAAGCATCATAATCCAATTTTGAATCCTAGAATAATACTTAGTAAAATTTTAAATCAGTTTCTCAAAATATTGTCAAATATGAAAATTTTTTGACATCCAATAATGAAATATAAAATGTGAGTGCATTTGATATGCTAAATAAAAAAAATGCTCTAGAATTAATTGCACAGGATTTGTCCTTATTTTTAAACATGGCTTTTTCTAAATCAGATAAATGAGTTTGAAGGGAGGTACCCTTCCTAGGTGGACAATGCTGCTAGCAAAATACATGTGGCAGTAATGAAATCTCAGGATCAGGAATGGGTTACCTCTATATAAATTATTAGTCAGGGAAGCCCCAGACAGCCCCCAAACAATAAATATTATTGCATTTCTCATGGTTGCCTATCACAGCCAGGTGATAAGATCTAATTGCTGAAAACCCCACACAGTTTGATCCAAGATATAGAGAATTTAATCTAGAACTGACCAGGAAACTTCTTCCTTACTATATAGCTTTCATTGTGTTGAAAGTGCTTTGTGGGTCTAAAAGTAATCAATGGCCTAACCCTGTGCTATACCCTAAAAGTTATAATATTAACCATCCAGGCAAAACGTGACCACCCACCACACCTTTGATAAAGTGGTACAATGCTACCCCACTGCTTTCTGATTTGGTTTGAGGCCTGCTTCAAAGGAGAAAATTTGTATCTGCTTACTGTAAACCTCCTTTGAAATTTATGACTGGAAAAATCATTAAAAAAAAAAAAACCCTATAATTGTTATTTTACTAGATGTCACTTTGTCAAACTGACTTCTAAATATTTATATTAATTCCCAAAGGACTGTGCTGCTATAAATTTTGATGAATTATCTTTTACCTGTGGGCAATATTCAGTGCAAAGACTCAGACTAGTGAAAATTGTCAGAAGCAGTGAGTGTTCAGTTATCGAATGAGGCATCCATATCAATGCTACCTCTTGCCCTCAAGGCTGAGAAACATTGAGAAAGAGAGAACTCATGGAAAGGATTTTAAGAGCAAGAGCATAGGAGGAAATATTATAAAATGTTGTCTTTCAGACACCACATGACTGTGACAATCAGGAACTCACAATCAACATGGTCAGTGGAATCCCCTTTACAAGATCAAGACGGTCAATATCCCAGCATGTTTTATGAGTGGGTTGATGTCCCCATCCCTCCCTCCACTGGACATCCCACCTGACTATACAGGAGGTGGCCACTCAGTCTCCAGATCTGCAACTGCCCAGAGTCTCAGCTATGGTCAACCTCATAGACTCCCTGGAGTCTCCCAAATCTCAGGCTTCCAGTTAGTTCCAGAGATGCACTGCATCAATTTCCTCTCTCTTTTCCAGCCATCCCTGCATCCCTCTTTTCCCACAACTGATTGCCATTCCTATTCACCTCCCCACACTCTCTCCTACCCAGTTGCCTCCCTTCAACCACCTCTGATGACTATTTTGTTTCCCATTCTGAGTGAGATTCAAGCATCCCCGCTTGGCCCCTGCTTATTACTTAATTTCTTTGGTTCTATGGACTGTAGCATAGCTATCCTGTACTTAATGGCTAATGTCCATTTATAAGTGAGTACATACCCTGCCTGTCTTTCTGGGTCTGTGTTATCTCACTTGGGTTAATATTTTCTAGTTCTGTCCATTTGCCTGCAAAATTCTTGATGTCCTTGTTTTTAATGGATGAATACTATTCTATGATATAAATATATCACACTTACTTTATTCATTCTTTAGTTGAGAGACATCTAGTTTTGTCCTAGTTTCTGACTATAATGACTAAACTACAATTGAACATAGCTTAGCAAGTATCTTTGTAGTATAGTGGGGCATCTTTTACCTATATGCCCAGGAGTGGTATAGCTGGGTCTTGGGGTAGAACTATTTCTAATTTTTGAAGAAACCACAATAATGGAAGTTGTTGTACTAGTTTGCACTCCCACCAACCACGGAGGAGTGTTCCTCTTCTCTACATCCTCATTAGAATGTGTTATTACTTGAGGTTTTGTTTTTTCTTTTTTTCTTTATTTATTATTTATTTACATTTGAGTGTTCTCTCTACATGTATACCTACATGCCAGAAGAGGGCATCAGATTTCTTTTTACAGATGGTTGTGAGCCACCATGTGGTTGCTGGAAATTGAACTCAGGACTTCTGGAAGAGCAGCCAGTGTTCTTAACCACTGAGCCATCTCATCAGCTCTGTCATGTGAATTTTTACTCTTAGCCATCCTGATTGGTATAAGATTAAATCACAGAGTTGTTTTGATTTTCATTTCTCTGATGACTAAGAATATTGAACTTTTCTTTAAGTGTTTCTTTGGGCTTTATAGAGTCCTCTGTTGTGAATTCTCTGTTTAGCTATGCAACTCATTTTTAAAATTGGGTTATTTGTGGTAGGTTTTCTCCACCTAAGAAATAAGCCAATTCAGCTGAATTAAACGAAAGAAAAAAAAAAAAAAAGGCATGTTTATTTTGGAATGGGCACCGTGGTGAGTTCATGAGTCTCAGTGACAAAACTGGAAGAAATCACCAGCAGACTACAGATATAGAAGCTTCTTATGGGGAGATGGGAGAGGGGAAGAGTCACACAGATTGAGTGGCTTGTGACTTCAGGTGCTGGGGGTTGGGACACCTGTCAGGAATGTCAGGAATGCAGTACTGGGTTGGTTTTTTGTTGTTGTTGTTGTTTGGTTGGTTGGTTTGGTTTGGTTTTTTTGTTTGTTTGTTTTTGTTTTTGTTTTTTGTTTTGTTTTGTTTTTGCACATTTTCTGATTGGAGGCTTTCCAAACAGGTAGACTTGGAGAAAGAAGAAGAAAATGGAATTTGATAGACCATGTTTTGGGGTAGAGAGCAAGCCCTAGACTCCAACCTATTATCCCAAACACTTTGGGGTACACAGGCAATGATCATATCTGGTGGCTTCCTGCTGAAAAGGGATGATGTTGGGTGGTGGAGTTGGGAGTCAGTGGGTTCAGGTCCAGTCAGAGATTTGGATGAAACAGTCCACCATGTAGTTGCTGATTAACCATTACCCAGGACACCTTGAGAATCCATTTATGCAGAAAGCAGAGGAGGCAGAGATTAAAACAAAGTAAGGTGAGAAAACAAAGCAAATGAGAATGAGGGGTATTTCATTACTGGGCAGAGTATCACCAATTAAGGGAAAAGGCACCTTGGTTTGTTCATCCCAGCCCCTTATTTGGGCTTTCTGAAAAACTGGAGGGTAGAATGTCCCAGTTGTTGTACAGATTATTCATCCTTGGGTAGGTGCTCTTTTTAGTCTGCAGAGATGGTACCAATACTGGTGTCTCAGGAGCTTGGTAATGGTAAGGATCACTGTAAAGGTTCCTTTCCAACAAAGCTCTAGAAGACTTTAGAGATAACTGCTTGAGGAGTAGAGTATTCTGTCCTTCAGGGAGAGTGGGATGGACTCTGGAAAGATTGGGTCCTCTGGCCAGGGGCCAGGCAGGTAGCTGTCAACTGTCGGGCCTAACATGAGATCTAATCTCCATTCCACCTTCACCCTTCAGTCATGTACACAGGTGGAGGGTGTGATCCAGGCCCTAGAGAGATTTATATACTAATAAGGTACCTAAAGGCCAGAGGGTGGAGCCAAATAAGCAATCCTCCCCAGCCCCTCCTTCCTCTTCCCCTCCCTATTTAACTCAGGTCCACCCTGGGTTTTGTGGGGTGTGCATCCAGATCCATCCACCATCTGCCATGTCAATAAACTGGTTTTGGAAACCCAAGGACTTCCTCGTGTGTTGGGGCCGTGCCGTGAGGAACTGTGAGGAAACGTGGAGAGGCCTTTAGTTAATGAGCAGCCAGGCCCAACTTCCAGCTGGAGGAACCCAGAGCGTTCCCAGCCAACTACCCACAGCATGGTGGGAGGAACCCTGGGTTCTCCAGTCATATTTTTTTTCTACAGTCAACATGTGAGCAGAGAAGGGACCTTAGGAGGAAGAGTTAGGGTAGGTACACAGCCAGCAGAGTACACTGGGCCTGGAGGTGATGGCTGTGGAGGAATGGTCTTCTGTTTAGGAGTTTCAAAAGGATGTAAATCTATAGTAGAGCAGGGGGTGGCCCAGCGGTAGATGAGGGCAATGGAGATCAGGGAGGGCCAGGAAAATCTAAGATAAAGAGAATGTAGAGTGAAAAATTATAAAGATCATTTTATAAAATATATATAGGCTTTTTCTTTGCCCCTAGACCTGAGCAAAAGAATGCAGGTTCACCAGTTCCAGAAAGGTGAACTGAATGTAAGATTTCAGGCATTCACTGCCCCAGGATACATTCCGGGAAGAGTACATTATTCCTGAGTCAGAGGACACTTGCTAGATTGACATTCCTCAATTCTCAGGGAAGAGAACCCACCTGTGGGTGGTGAAGGCCCAAAGCAGGAAGACACATTCCTGACCACAAAGAGAAATGCAAGTCATCTAGGTGAGACTGAGAAATAGTTGAGCTAGTGACAGGGCAAGACCACATTTTGAGAATACAGAGTGTTTTCCACATGACCCTGATTCACTTAGGTTGCGTTCCTCTGAAATTCTCCACTATTTTTGTTATATTTCCTTAGCAACCTTTCACCCCCTCTTCACTCTCCAGGCTTGTGGTTTCCCCCTTTTAAAAACCCTTCTCAGACTGACTGGCTTTGTCAATTCAACTCCTACATGAGTGAACAAATTGACCTTGGCTGGCCAACTCTTCCTAAGAAACCTCTGCTGATTGCATCCAGGTACAGTGTCTTGCGAATTTTGGGTGGCCATAAATTCCCGAGAGTTGATAAGGGTCTCCTGAGTTTAGGGGTCTTCAAGAGAACTTTGTAAGCTGTTGTTTCATGTGTCCATTGTCTCTCTCAAACTTTCCTCAGTATTGTGGGTGGTAGTGTAAGACCCACCAGGAAGGGAGGACCTCCCTCAAGCCTCAGGAATTCACAGCCACCCAATAACTCACAAGACACCGTTCTTGATGCAACAGCAAGAGGTATATTTCGGGGTCAGTTGACTGAGGCCAAGACTTGTAACCCACACAGGGGCAGAGAAGTGTCAACCTCGTGGCAGGGGAGTACAGGATAAAGAAAAAGACCACAAATGGGGGGAGGGGGTGAGGGAGAAACCCAGGAAACATAACACAAAAACAGTAGAAAATCTCAAAAAGCCCCAACCTGTAATTCAGCCAGAGTCATGCGGAAACATCTTGTATACTCATCTTTCAAAAGACTGTAACCTTGCCCAACCATTTATCTTGCCATCAGCCAGTTTCTGGGACCACCCAGATGACTTGCATCTTTCTTTGTGGTCAGGAATGTGTCTTCCTGCTTTGGGCCTTCCTCACCCAAAGGTGGGTTCTCTTCCCTGAGGTCTGAGGAATGTTAATTAGCTCCTCCCTTCCTCTCTTGAATGTTAATCCAGCAAGTGTCCTCTGACTCAGGGATAATGTACCCCTTCCAGAATGTATCCTGGGGCAGTGAAGGCCTAAAATCTTACATTCAGTTCTGCTTCCTTGGAACTAGTGAACCTGCATTCTTTTGCTCAGATCTAGGAGTCTCAAAAACGTTCTATATTTTTCATAAGTTTTCTATACCTTTCAGTATATGTGGAGTTTCTATAAGATGTTGAGAGTTTCAGACATGAGTTTAATGACCTTGGTGGTGAAGGCTGTTTGGATTGTCTGCAACACACCAAACTAAGGAATTTTGTGTGCAAGGAACACCTGAGTCACTACATTGAAGGTTTCCCTGAATGTAGGGAATGCCTCAATCCAACCTATAAATGTGTCAACAAGGCTTAGGAGATAACCAAGCTTTTAATGAATGGGCATGTGAGTGAGGTCAATCTGCCAGTCCTCACCTGGTTGGTATCCTCAGAGCTCTGTGCAGAAACTGTCATATTTTGGTCTTGGCACACATCTGGCAGAGTGCAGACACAGGATCCACAATTCAACACAAAGGACTCATGACTGTGCATGCTACAGCCCAACAGAGGATGAGTTGGGGTCAGTGAGGAGTTGGTCTAGAAGATCAAGATAGTGTGAGTATAGAGCCTCCACTGCCTCTGAGCAGGACAGGAGATATCATAGGGGGATGGGACCAGGGAGGATGGATGCAGGGTTTAAGGGCAGGGTAATTTGGGGGTTTTCTAGAAACAGGAGATAAAAGGCTTAGACTCATGAGGATTCGAGGAGAGAGACAGGAAAGACTCAGAAGGAGAGACTCGGAGAGACAATGGGTGGAATGTATTGTGATGGCTGAAACAGGATGATCTTGAAAGCGTCCCAGGTGAGTTCCACCACTGATGCAAGGGCTCTCAGAGCTGCCATCCTCATACAGCAGGATCCAGCTGTTTGTATAAAAAAAATCTAGGGCCCAACAAGTTGAGCTAGAACACCTGTGGCCCATTCTCTGGTATGTAAAGAAGGGAAGAGTGCGGTCTGGGAGAACCAGGGCAGGGCCCAGTAAGAGGATATCTAGAAGTAAAGGGAAGTGACCATGGCTGGGGTTCCATCTAGCCCCATGACAGAAATTGGTGATTGGACCATGGGACTCAAGTGTGAGGTTAAACCAGACTAGGTAGCCCTATGTGTCCACCAGGAATAAGATGGACTTACCTGCTACCTGTAGCATTACTCTGGGCTTGACAAGGGTGATGATGGAAGTTACTGGGTCTAGGACCTGCCAATCATCCACCAGTCCAAGGAGCTCGGAGGCTGGAAGGGCCTAAGCCTCCATGGCTAGGCACAGAGGGCAAGCCAGCATGGTGGCATTCTGACTTCCAGTGGCCAAGCCACTGGCAGGCAGGGCACAGCTTAGTGCTGTGTTGTTAGCTTAGTTGTCTCAGTCTGAGGCAGTGGTGGGAACAATGATGCACTTCTTGGCCACACTAAAAACAGCTCCCTGGCAGAATTAACTTAGGCTTGACCCAAGGATAGGGCCTAGCTCACCTCCTTTGTTCCTTCTGTGGGAATGTGGTTGGTCTCAGGGCAACTGTTAAAGCTTGGGCATAGAGCATAGCTTTCTGTTTTAGCTCAGTCAATCAGGAAGACTCATCTGCTTTCTTTTGGGCATTAAAGACTTAAAAGCCATTTTTACCAACTCCTGTATGGGTGTTTGGGGAGCATCCTCAGGCTTTTTTTAGCTTTTTTCGAATATCTGGTCACTACAGGGAAATAAAATGAATAGCAAAGACTATGGCTTTCTCTGGGGAGGCTGAGTCCAGGTGGGTATATTGGATTATGGTATCCTGTAATGGACTTAGAAAAATGGCTAGATTTTCATCTGCTTGTTGTGTGATTTCTAGGAGTTTATCAAAGTTAACTTTATTTGAGAGTGATTTGATTCCATACCCTGAAGGAGGCAGCAGACCATGAAATCCCTCTTCTAGTGGTCATGTTGACTTGGCTGGTAATTCCAGTTGTATTCTGTAGCCGTGTTATCTATTAAGACGGTATTGTCCACTAGGTGGGGCAATACTGCTTGGCAGCTGTATGAACCTATCTTCATTCCTTGAGAGGTGTTCCGAGCCCCTCCGTGTCCCCTTCACCGGAGAAAGAGACACGTGAGGCAGTGTTCAGGTGGTTACCACAGCAAGGCTTTATTCTTGTATCAGCAGAAGCGGAAAGACCCAAAGCCCGGAAAAGGCACTGCTTATATACACCCTAGAGTGACGTGTTCACTTCTGATTGGCTGTTCACTCATTACCCATAATACGCCCCGGGATGGGCAGTGACTTTGGCACGCTTTTTGCCTTTTGCACCTGCGCAGTCAGTTGTTTACTAGTGGGAGGACAGGATGCCCGCGCCATCTTGTAATGGCGAATGCTGTCACGCTCACGCGGCTCCTAATATCTCCCCCTATCTATATATTTAAAATGGAACAGCCTATTGCCTATCAAGTGCGGCACCAACTCAGTGAGGGAAAGCAGAGGTCTGATCCCCTGTGCAAAATGAGATATTGTAATGGGTTTCTTCTCTCGTTGTCATGCAATGAGGAATACTTCCCATACCCATCTGGATGCCTTTTGGCGGGGAAAGGGAGCCTCCACCCTGGGGCGCAACCAGGGGAGGTTTCTTGGCATCAAACCTTTGTGCAATCAAGCATACTTTCAGGAAATCTATCCACACTCGTGGAACATTCCCTGTCAAGTACCCACTCGCAACACCTCTAGATATTCAGGTACCACAGTTATTCAGGCAAGGGCTGGCTAGACTTAGATCTCTCATTGACCCAGTGCAATGGGCTGAACCCTTGGGGTGCATCGACTGAGGGTCTCAGTCATCAGCTACTTTCTTAGCCTAGATAGCCAAATTTCAGGGGGAGATGCTTCCTCAAGGCTACGAGTGCTTGGGCAATAGCGACCTTGTCACGTTTTTGTTAGGCTCTGAGCTTGCAGACCAATCATAACATGAACACTAATCCACAACATAGGGCTGCACCAAACAGGCCTATCCCCACCCTTTAAGAAAGAAGGAAAAGGCAGAGGTAAGCCAAGAAGTAAAATCGCCAAGGGTAACGGGGTCCACTCGTGTTCCATTAAGGCTTGAAATCCGGATCTGCAATTGCTGCTGCATCTGGTCCAGCTCCCTAGTCCACTTCCCTTGTAAATAAGCAGAAAGATTATGGCTTTAAATAAATGTATCATTCATAAATTTCAGAGGTGTAATACCTAGATGTGGGGTTGCTGACACACAGCTCATTTGAACCACATCCGTGAGCTGCTCCACATGGGCTTGGAGCAAATCAACTCTCTGATTGACCAACAGGATGCCTGATGCCGGGTATGCATCCACTTTCTGTAGAATGGTCAAAGCCTCAGAGGTCTTTTCTGAGAATTGATTAACAACAGTAGCTGCTGTAACCTGATCAGCCAAGGCTGTGCTGGCTGTCACAGCTGCAGCTGCAGAGATGATAATAGCAGTGATAATGGCTGCAGTGATGCCAAAGTCTCTTTTATGTCTCAATAATGATGTAGTAGGGAAAGTTTCAGGATCAGCTTCTACTGGGATGGGCACAAAGGTAGGCATGTGCACAACCAAGGCTAGGTCTAGTGTTCCATTCCAGCATTGTACCAAAAAGCATGTAACATTCTTACAATTCAAGATATCAGAATTATTTTGAAAGTTGGATAACATAAAGAAAAATGGGGGTCCACACACACCGACACCGGTTGTGCAGATGCATTTCTAAACACCTTATTAATTTTAATGTTATTCAAATGGCTAGAGATATTAGATTGTGTAGCTGAAACATTTTGTACTTCATGAAATATACCATTCAACAAGACAAAGGCAGGTACACCTTTTTTAACATTCTAAACAGTGGCTACAACACATAATTTAATTGTGTTGAAGCAGGGTAAACTGAAGAAAATACACATATGATTTAATTACATATACTGTCTTCTCAATAGATGAGGCATCTGTAAATATAGTAAATATAGCAAACATCTTTTCTATGGTCTGTATGCATAGTAAACTTTAGGAAATATAAAAGCATGTGTAGAGAAAAACTGTAACATATGATTATCAAATTTGTCTAAAATGTTTGTCATGTAATAGGCCAAATTTAATTATTCAATAACCAATTTAATTGCTATGTGGAATAAAGAATAAACCTTTTATCTAAAATGTTTTTAGGATTTTATCATATAAACTTTATTTGTAAATGAAGAAAGACAAATCCATATTAATGGTTTTTTTTGTCAAAGGGTTGTTGTGGACATATGAGTAGTAATAACACAAACAGCCAACAATTTATTATACTCTATATAATTTATCTGTTGATAACTAACAGCTTACTTTATTTTCAGCAAAGCTATCTATCTTTTATTAGTTAATTGCCAAGGGGAATTAGGACTTGCATCCCTTTGAAAATATCAAACAGAGGTTTAATTCCTCCTATGGTAAGCTTAAGATGAGGTTTTAGCCAATTAATATCTCTAAACAACTTTTAAAAATCACTAAGAGCAAATCAAGATTAAAATTAAACCATTTTCTTTTTGCATGTACACTCACAAGCCAGAAGATGGCGTTAGATCCCCACCACAAATGGTTGTGAGCCACCATGTGGTTGCTGGGAGTTCAGCTTTTATATTTTAAATTATAAGTCTAGCCTTTAACGGCTGAGCCATCTCTCTAGCCCCAACTATCTATTTTTATTAGAATTTTCTGTGTCACAATCTGATTATGATATAACTGAGGTCTCAAATATTGAAAGACACTGTCTTTGAATCTTTTTTGGAGCAACAAGTACTCTAAAAAAAATTTTTTTAGAGCTCGTTACATTGGAGCAAAGGCTTGCGGAAAAAACTTCTTTAGAGAAATCCACTAATAAAGTATCACACAATGAATAATATACACTAAAAGATTTAACATCTTAATTTTTTGTATTAAAGCAACAACAATATTTATATATATAAAATGTAAAACAATTGCCCATTTTCTGAAGCAATTATTTCTAACAAATATCGCTTCATGGGCTCTTAAAAATTATGAATAAATTTACTGACTGTAAACCTCTCACCTTTACCAGAAATGTAAAGGGATGGTATAAAAACATCTTTTATATCTATAATAATTCTATAAGCATTTACTGAAATGGCAGCTAGAGTAGGCAAGTTAGGCTGTATAAATCTTAAATTTGAACTTTATTTTGGATTAATTTAATAACCAATCTTTTTTAGTTCAATGAATATATCGGATAAAAGCCAACCTTATTCTCTAATAATTGTTACATATATTAGAGGAATCCAAAGCATCTCATTTTTAACAACTTTGAATATAAAGGAATTAAAACAATTTGAACAATATTTTATCAGCAAGTACAGTTATACTCGTGGAGGGAAGTAGGCATAATTTAATGTCTCCAGCATAATCATAACTTTTAGCCCACAGACTGTTGTAAAGTCTTTGGGTCTTAGATTTATCCCTCTTCTCACAAGAAACAATGAAGACAAAAGACAAATTCCGGTAAACACATTTCTAGGACCTGGTCATGAAGACCCAGGAAAAAAGGAACTTTTGGCACCTGAGCTGCAGAGCTCAGTCTGCATTGTCTTAATTCAAATGTAAATGCGCTTAACCTCCCTCCGGCCTGTTCTCTGAGGCTTGGCTAGGCTTGAACTGTGCGATTTTGACTTTAACTTTAACTTTAAACCTTAAATTTAAACTGTAAAATTTAAAAGACACGTGTTGTATCTTTTCTATATAAACATAGGCAAATCAAAAATTTTCAAACTCTGGGTTGAACTACCAACTGTAGCCAATGGAATATTGGCAGTTTAACTATGTTTTTAAGCCTCTTTTGTAATATTAGAGTATAACCGTATTTTTGAGAAACAAAACCAATCTTTAACGATGTAAGCAATCTATTTTCTCTAAAATCAACACCAAATAGATTACCTTTATGCTATAAAGTTTTGCTGCCACAAAACAAAGTGTAAAATTTAATGGAAAACTTGTAGCATTATATAACTCAGGCTGCTGGCAGGTGCACCGTGAGGATGGGGCAACCAAGTAACACTCAATAGCTGTAAACAACGGCAGCACTGCAGAATTTGAATGTACTGGCATGGGAACAGGTCAAGATCTAACTATGGCCCATAGTGGTATACTTATTCCCAAATGGAACATCAGTATCAGGAGAATCAGAGCTGTCATCTTGCAATCTAACTTCATTCTTCACAATCTGCACCAGCTGCGTAGGGACCCAAATTGGATTGTCTTCACCTGTGGAATAAACACAAATAGCTCCCCTCCCCAGATATGGCGGGGGCCTATCGAGTCCCTAACCTTGGAGAAGGGCCACAGCCATTTCTAAGTTTGCTGCTGCAAGTCCTGCCTTAGTGAGGAGGCCTCCCAGGCCGAAACAGGTTCTCAGCCAGTCTTGTAGCCCCTTGTTCCTACGAGGGACAATGGCTGCACGGCATTCAGCTGTGGCATTTTCAAAGATCATCTGTTCTATCACTGGCATTGCTTGCTCTGGTTCCCCAAAGATTCTGCCATAAAGGGGGGGGGGGTCCTTTTGTCCTCCACTCTCTCTCCACCAACCGGTGGAGGGTCCTTAACCTTAATAGGCTCTGCAGTAGCCCTTGTTTCTTTTGAGTACTCTTTTCTTTGATCAGGCTCCTTGGCCTTATCTGTTTCTCCAGGCTCTTTGGCCTGATCCCCAGGCTCCTTGGCCTGATCTCCAGGCTCCTTGGCCTGATGCCAGCTAAGACACTCTGGTTCTCGTATGCTAGGGTGGCCCTCTCCTGAAACCTCTTGACTTGCACTAATAGCTGAAAGCAAAAGCAACGCAAGCAAGAGGCTAGCTAGTGGAGCGGTGGCGGTGAGTGAAAGTCCGCTCACAACGAAGGCTTCCACCCCAGGCATATCTCTCAGAGACATACCTCGTTCCTGTAGTCTTTTAACCCGCCCCGAGTCTCGGGGGTTCTTCCGAGGCGCCTTGAAGATCCCGGGTTTCGACGCCAGAAGTTCAGAGCCCCTCCGTGTCCCCTTTGCCCGCGAAAGAGACACGTGAGGCAGTGTTCGGGTGGTTTCCACAACGAGGCTTTATTCTTGTATCAGCAGAAGCGGAAAGACCCAAAGCTCGGAAAAGGCACTGCTTATATACACCCTAGAGTGACGTGTTCACTTCTGATTGGCTGTTCACTCATTACCCATAATACGCCCCAGGATGGGCAGTGACTTTGGCGCGCTTTTTGCCTTTTGCACCTGCGCAGTCAGTTGTTTACTAGTGGGAGGACAGGATGCCCGCGCCATCTTGTAATGGCGAATGTTCTCAGGCTCACGTGGCTCCTAACAGAGAGGAAGGGTAGAAGCTGGTGTGATATAAAGGTCATGCCATGTTAGATCACAGACCTGGTAAAAGTAGTGGAACTCTTTAACATAGGCAGATGGGTTGGCAGAGGAGGAGCCTAGCCACTTTTCAATGTGGGAGAGTTCCTGCAGGGATAAAGGAATGAGGACTTGAACAAGTTCCTCAATTCCTACCACTTCCTGGAGGGGACAGAAGAGAGCAGAGGCCTTCTTGGACCCCATGAGAAACACCACAGAAGAGAATCCTGGTGGGGCAGGACAGTGTGGGGGTCATAGAAGAGTAAGAGGGCAGAGTAGGCATTGAGGAGAGAAGAGGATGGGGCAGAGATTTTTAAAGGGGAGGTAATTGAATACCAAATGGAGCAGCAGTGGTGGTGGGTAAGGGGGAAGAGCTTAGCTCTTGGCCTGTGTGTCAGAGGAGCATGGTAGCTGGTTCGAACCAAGGAAGAAGACAGGTAATGACTCAGGCAGCTCAGTCATGGTATACAATTCAGGGTCCAAGTCCCTAGATAAAAGAGGACTTGGGGGTACACTAACCCTGGCCAATAAGACTTAAGCCATTCAGCACTGACTACAGGAGAAGCAGAAGCACAGTTCTTAAAAATAAAAAATAAAAATAAAATAAATTAAATTAAAAACTGAACATAAGGGAGCTCAGTCCATTTGCTCATACAACAACAACCAACAGAAAATTTCCAAGTCATGGAGAATGTTAAAGTCTAGAGTGCCCTCTGGTAGTCACTTAGACTGGTTATCTAGAGTATACTGGGACCAAGCCATAGAGCAAAGTAGGACTAGGCATTTGAGACTCATTCTGAGATGACCCCAATTTAGGTAAATTTTGCATCAGACATTCAAGAGGTGTTTGGGAACCAATTTTAGACCCAGCAGTGGGAAACTTCACAAATTTTGCTGAAGATCTAAAGAGTATGAATATGGCATCCCAATCGATAATCTGGTATTGAAAGGTTTATGTATGGGACAGTAGCCTCAGATAAGATGTGTCTCTATCAAAAGTTCCCCCAAAAGAAAGATCTGATCTTTGATCAGATGAGATAACTCTGGCATGACCACAACTCAGGAGAAAAAGTCTGGAGGGTCCTGGACCCAGATCTAGGCAGTAGGTGGAAACAGGTTATTTATTATGTACATAAGCTGTTGTTTCCAGGGGAGATGGATGTCACCAGGTGGCCAGGAAAGACCAAGGCCACAAGCTGGGGATTCAACTTCTCCCAGATTCAGCACCAAGATGGTAAAATTTCTCTGTTAAAGAAATAAGACAAATCAGCCAAAGTAAAAGTTTAAAAGGCAGATTTATTTGGAAATGGTCTTTCAGGCAAGTTCACTAGTCTCAGAGTAAAAACCAGAAGTAACCAGCAGACTATGGTATGAGGAC
This sequence comes from Arvicanthis niloticus, assembly GCF_011762505.2. Classification (NCBI taxonomy): domain Eukaryota; kingdom Metazoa; phylum Chordata; class Mammalia; order Rodentia; family Muridae; genus Arvicanthis; species Arvicanthis niloticus. Next base: position 65,469,274 of record NC_047672.1, read on the forward strand.
TATTATAGACTGTGTGGGGAGTGTGGGGCTTTGGTGTCTTGTGATTTCAGGTGAGGGGATTAGTACACCTGTCAGCAATGTCAGGAATATGTTACTGGGCTTTTTGGCACCATTTCTTCTTGGAAGCTTTCCAAGTCAGAGGGGCTGGAGGGAGAAGGAAGAAATTCTAATTGTGTGTGCATCTTGTGTATTGATCATTTGCTAATATATAAATCCATGGATAATCTTAAGAATTAAGAGTCTTATTTTTACCAGGTACCATGAGGATGGCCATTATTATCTGGGGGTTGATCCAAGCACTATGAGGGTGGCAGAGTTGGTCCTAGGGCCATGCTTTAGAGCCATAGAGTCCACGGAGCTGACTAGCAGAGGCAACAGCCAGGCCAACTTCTCATGGTTCCCAGCCGGCACCACACCGTCTTTTCAAATATCTCCTGCTAAATAGGCCCAGAGTATGGAGGCATACTTCAGATGCCAGAGGAGCCCAGATTTCTACTTCTCAATCTAAAGACAGCAAGGAGGTGACTCCATTCTGCTGACAGCCACCAAGGGGGTATGAATAACACTGGCCAAATTTGAGCATGTATAACAGGAGACCTCAAAGCACGAACAGTGACAACATGTCTCTAACAAGGGTCCACCTCCTCCATGAAGTCCACAAATCCTAGTAGTGCCACTCCCCTTGGAACAACATATTCAATCCACCACAACTAGAAGAACATCCCTGATATGGAAAAGAATTGATTTTCCTAATCAAATTTGTTGAAGGCAAGGGGACACATGTGATATGAACACATAAGAGGAAATATTGTGGTCCATAAAGAACAACAAACGGGTTCAACCCGGGAGATGGGACAAAGATGGGGAGGAAGGAAGAATCACCCAACACCATGACAGCTAAATACAATAAGAAACTTTATAACTTTACAAGCTCACCAAAATAAAGAAATACATGCACAAAGAAGAAAACATTTTCAGTGAATAGCATTCTAAGTTACAGATTCAACTCTTACTCACTGGGGTTCCAAAAATTTCAAAATCTTAATCTTTTTTTTTCTTTTTTTATTGGATATTATATTTACATTTCAGATTTTATCTCCTTACCCCATTCCCACCACCACCCAGGAACCCCTGGGATTAAAATAACCCAAAGGGATTATTTCAATTTTTGTATCTGTTGAGGCCTGTTTTGTGACCAATTATATAGTCTATTTTGGAGAAGGTACCATGAGGTGCTGAGGAAAAGGTATATTCTTTTGTTTTAGGGTGAAATGTTCTATATATATATATATCAGTTAAATCCGTTTGGTTCATAACTTCTGTTAGTTTCATTGTGTCTCTGTTTAGTTTCTGTTTCCATGATTTGTCCATTGCTGAGAATGGGGTGTTGAAATCCCCCACTATTATCATGTGAGGTTCAATGTGTGCTTTGAGCTTTAGTAAACTTTCTTTTATGTATGTGGGTGCCCTTGCATTTGGGGCATAGATGTTCAGAATTGAGAGTTCATCTTGGTACATTTTTCCTTTGATGAGTATGAAGTGTCCTTCCTTATCTTTTTTGATTACTTTTGGTTCAAAATCGATTTTATTTGATATTAGAATTGCTACTCCAACTTGTTTCTTGGGACCATTTGCTTGGAAGATTGTTTTCCATCCTTTTACTCTGAGGTAGTGTCTGTCTTTGTCACAAAAGTATGTTTCCTATATGCAGCAAAATTCTGGGTCATGTTTATGTATCCAGTGTGATAGTCTATGTCTTTTTATTGGAGAGTTGAGTCCATTGATATTAAGAGATATTAAGGAAAAATGATTGTTGCTTCCTGTCACTTTTGTTATTAGAGGTGGAATTATGTTTGTGTAACTATCTTCTATTGGAGTTGTTGGAAGATGACTTTCTTGTTTTTTGTACATTGTAATTTCCCTCCTTGTGTTGGAGTTTTCCATCAATTATCCTTTGAAGTGCTGGATTTGTGGTAAGATACTGTATAAATTTGGTTTTGTCATGGAATATTTTGGTTTCTCCATCAATATTGATTGAGAGCTTCGCTGGGTATAGTAGTCTGGGCTGGCATTTGTGTTCTCTTAGGGTCTGTATGATATCAGTCCAGGATCTTCTGGCTTTTATAGTCTCTGGTGTGAAGTCTGGTGTAATTCTTATAGGTCTGCCTTTATATGTTACTTTACCTTTTTCCCTTACTGCTTTTAGTATTTTTTCTTTGTTTTGTATATTTGATGTTTTGATTATTATGTGACAGGAGGTATTTCTTTTCTGGTCTAGTCTATTTGGGGTTCTGTAGGCTTCTTGTATATTTAAGGACATCTTTTTCTTTAGGTTAGGGAAGGTTTCCTCTATAATTTTGTTGAAGATGTTTACTGACCCTTTAAGTTGGGAATCTTCACCCTCATCTATACCTATTATCCTTAGGTTTGGCCTTCTCATTGTGTCCTGGATTTCCTGGATGTTTTGGGTTAGGAGCTTTTTGCATTTCACATTTTCTTTGACAATTGTGTCAATGTTTTTCCATGGTATCTTCTGCACCTGAGATTCTCTCTTCTATCTCTTGTATTCTGTTGGTAATGCTTGTGTCTATGATTCCTGATCTCTTTCTTAGGCTTTCTATCTCCAGGGTAGTCTCCCTTTGAGATTTCTTTATTGTGTCTACTTCCATTTTTCGATCCTGTACAGTTTTGTTTAATTCCTTCACCTGTTTGTGTTTTCTTGCAATTCTTTAAGGGATTTTTGTGTTTCCTCTTTAAGGGCTTCTACCTGTTTACCTGTGTTCTTCTCAAATTCTTTGAGAGTGTTATTTATGACCTTCTTAAAGTTCTCTAACATCATCATGAGAAGTGATTTTAATTCTGAATTCTGCTTTTCCGGTGTGATGTGGTGTTCAGGGCTTGCTATGGTGGGAGAACTGGGTTCTGGTGATACCAAGTAACTTTGGTTTCTGTTGTTTACGTTCTTGTGCTTGCCTTTTGCCATTTGGTTAACTCTAGTGCTACCTGCACTCACTGGTTCTGACTAAAGCCTGTCTTTCAAATTATCTTGCTTGTGTCAGAACTTCTTAAGGTCTAGATGTCTCTGTGATCCTGTGATCCTGAGCTCCAGCTGCTTTGAGTGCAGTGGCTCCTCTAGGATGTCGCAGTATATGGTGTTCGCTGCTCTGCGTGCAGTGGCTCCTCTAGAATGTCTTGGGGTATGGTGTCCCCTGATCTGAGGTCGGTGGCCTCTCTAGGATGTCTCGAATACAGTTTCCACACAGGAGCAGTCCAGCTGGGTGTCTGCCACTCTGAGGTTAGTGGCATCTCTGGGATGTCGAGGGATACGGTTTTCCACATGGGAGCAGAATGGCTGGGTGTCTGCTTCAGCCACAGGGATCTGGAAAGGGGTTGAAGGGGAGTGGTATTCTGCAGGGACGGGGTTTGGGTGCCTGGGGGTTCTTGTGAGCATTTTGTTCCCAGCTGTGGCTTTGGGGTGTAGGGCGGTGGACAACTGATCTTACCTGCCTGTCTGAGGTCTGTGACCTCTCTGGGATGTCTCAGGATATGGTTTTCACATGGGAGCAGACCAGCTGTGTGTCTGCTCCAGCCACAGGGATCCGGATCAAAATCTTAATCTTAATGATGGTTTTTAAACTCTTTAACCTTCCTTGTATCACACCACACACCAGAGGGAGTGGGGGAAAAAAGGATGCTGGGGAAATTTAGAAAGGTTCAGTTTTTCTTTTCTTTTTATTATTCTTTAATCTTAATTTTACAATCCAGTATTTATCCCCTCCCCATCTACCCTCTGACTTTTTCTCATCCCATAGCACCTCCCCCTCGCAGGCTGCAAGATCATGTCCCCAACTCCTACCCCCACCCACTAGAAGAATCTGGTTGCTCTTCAGTTTTTGCTCAGAGTCAGGGAAGATGTTCAGCAACACTTTGGACTACAAAAAGAATGTGTTGTGCCTTTTAACACAAATCTCTAGCTTTTACTAGGTCTCAAAGTCATGAGTCTACTCCTGATGCCTTACAGACACTTGTTAACTATTGTTTCTAAGGTATAACAGATTCAAGAAAGCACTTGAAACTGTCTGCCACAGATCAAAGGAACTCCAAGTAAGTATACCTGCCTGTCCTTGAAAATGGGACTTTTCTCTTGGTCTTGGGATTGCTCACCTTCCCAAATTACTAGATAACTGTATCTTCTGTAAATAGTTTATATGTATCTCAGCAGATTTTGACCTGGTTGATAAACTCCATCTTGGATCACCTGTGGAATACAAGCTGACAAACTCTGATTTGTTGAAAGCTGATGTGCACTTGTCAATGTCTTATTTGTAGATCAACTAATCAGATAGTTCTGATAAATGCCCCTTTGTCCAACCTTTGACTAGCCTTTCAGCTTTCTTGGACATGATGACAATGTCCTAGTATCAACTGGATGTTGTTACAGAAGAGAATGCATTGTCCTACCTAATCGGCTGAAATGGTGCTAAGTCCAAAGGAAACCCCCTGTCATAAAGAATACATGGCTACCTAACTGACAAAGTGTCCATCCTATCATGATACCCAATGTAGAGTAAATATCTAAGAAAAGAAACTTTTTGATAAACACCTCTCAGCATGTTTTGAGAATTATTTTTGGAGTCAACTTACCTTAGGATCTACTGTTGTAAAGTGATATGATACTAGATCTATAATACTGTTCCCATGCTAATCATTCTGAAGTAATCAGAGATATCTTAGGTAAAGTCAAACAAATTTTAAAAGTAAAATAAAATAAAATAAAATAAAGGTCTTTGTAACTGGTGTCCTTGGCACACCGAATTGATAAACATTTTAATTGGTCCTCGCCTTGCTGGTACTCGCCTATAGATTTTACATAACTAATGCTCTAGTTTTTTTTTGTTTTGTTTTTGTTTTTTAAAACAGTGCATTCCACTGTAAAGTTTATGGTTCTTTGGACCCAATATAACCCCTGCTTTCAGAAAATTTAGAGTTTAAGATTTGACTTTCACAAATAGCTCAACAGGTAGAATGTTAGGGCCTAAGTGAAATGTTAGAGCCTACATGACTATTGTCTGTATATCTTACCATTTTGTGATGTTTCTAATGGTATATGGAGATGTTTTCATGTGCTGTCACTAGGAAACCTGCTCATGCTCTAATTGATAGCAAACTCTCTTATATTTGGTGACTTGGTGTTCTTGGAAACAAATAAAAACAGAAGTCAATTAAAACTGCCTTGTATAAGGAGCCACAGTAAGCTTGGACCCAAACCAAACATGATGAAGTATTTTCTGCAACTGTGTGTGAACTTTTAAGATTATTTTTCAGAAGCTGCCCTTAGAATGGACCCCAAAATAAGAGAGACCCCTGCACCAATGTAAAAAGCTATTTGAAATAAGACTTTCATTTTAAGTAGCTGTTGAGTAAGTTTTAAGTTCCCAACACTTTTTGGGGAACTGACATTGTGCTTGGGAGAAAATGACATGGGTAACTAACATCATGGTTGGCAAGACTTGAATGTTAGACAAAACCAGTCCTCTGCCACATTTAAATACCCCAATCAATGGAAGCAGGATAAATGCACAACAAGAACATGTTCCTAAGGAAATCTCCTGTCACTAAATGTCAGTTGCTGAAATACCTAATACCTTGGCATAGATAATTGTGGATCTTAGGATTAAAATCTATATATAATTCCTTCTGGCTGTGGCAGCTAGCTCTCAAGTCTGGTGTATTGTCTTGATCTATCAGGCTTGGACTATCTCTGATTGACTGAGATTGGTGTCTGAGTGTTTTGTGCAATGATCTCTGTGCCTTTCCCCCACAGCTTTGAGCAGGCCTGTAATCTGTTTACCACAATAGACCAAACAACAGTAGGACCTGGGAAGTCTGCTATAGGAGCCAGAAGAATGGACCACCTGCTGAGCTTGCCTTGACACCTCTGGGCTACTATCTCCTCACCCAACCTCTAGGCTGAAACAAGAAGAGAGTCTGGGGGATAGGGCTTCCCCTTTATACATGAAAGCAAAATATTAAACTTCAGGCCTTGATCAGAATATATTTTCTTGACCCCATGCTTCTCTCACCCTCCATTCCCCTTTCATTCCCAGCCTTCCTCTCAGGTGAACCCAGTTCCCATAGCTGCTGGTGGCTACAGATCTCCAGACTACAACACTTTGGGAAGGGAATTATCATTCAGTTTGTGCAGTCAAAAGTTCTTTGATTTACAAATAATGAACAAATTCAATTATTTATAATTGAATGAGTTACAACATTATCTACTGTTAATGTAACTTTTATTCACCAGGTAGAATTGTTTTCTAGGAGGCTTACTGCTAGACAAGGTCACTCTTACTTACACTTTCTTGTGTCTGGTAGGCTGATTCCAATAAGCTGTTCTACCTTTAACTCTTTTCCAAGCTAACTGATTCAAACTGGATTCTCTTGACTTCTGACTGAATTGCTCTGCTTGGCATCAACTAATTTTAGCATTATATTCTAATAAGCTACTTCTTATTATCTGACATCAACTGCTTCTACATGAACTTGCAAATGACATTGACTCTAATGCACTCATTGAACTCAACTGAACTTCACTGAAATAAACTGAACCAACCTGAACTGAACTGAATACCATTAATTTGCCTCACCTCAATTGAACTGCCCTCCACTTTTAGGAATTAAATCTGTGTACTAAGAGTTTGCCTGTTCCAGCTAGATTATACTGTAATTCAGAGAATGTCTTCAGTCATGCCAGCTCAAAGACTAGGAGGACTTTAAATGTGATCCCTTGCCAGAGCAGCCATGTTGCTAGATAAGAATTCCTTTACAAATTGAAATCCTTGTATGGATTTAAGCAGTAAGGAAGAGTATGCTTCAGAATTCTGAGGGAAGAAATTTCTAGGATTTAGGCACTTCTTATGGCATAGTAATGAAGAAAAGAAAGTAGAAATCAAATTTTAAAAAGTAGAATCATTTCTGTAAGATAACTCTAGGCAAAGTAACAACTCTACACAACCCCCCCCCCCAAAAAAACCAAAACAAACAAAAAAAAAAAAAAACAAAACAAAACAAAACAAAAAAAAAAACAGACATGCACCTGGAACAGCATCAGAAAGAGAAAGAGGAAGAGAAAGAGTAAAAGGAATGGGGAAGTATCATAATACAAGTATTGTGAAAGAATTTGGTATTTGGTTTTGACTTTGAGTTGAATTGCAACAAATTTTTATACAGAGGAATGACTGAAATAACTAAGAAAGAATTGCTTATGGGTTTTGTGAGGGAAAGAAAGGCTTCAATGGTGATCCCAATTTGATCATTCACTTTTTTTTAATCTCCGTGTATAAGGATAAATTTCTACAATGATTCTACATTTCAGTTTTGTTAATAACTTGTGCCTGTACATTTCTTATATTAAAGGCAGTTTGTCTGAAAGATAAACTGCATGGCTAATCTACAGTTAACTTAAATATAGGATTCTGTTAAAGAATGGAAATTTAAGATAAAATTCGAACATACAAATCTATTCAAATGATTTATCTAAAATAATATTCCTGGACATATAATTTCTCTCTCTTATGTCATCTCACTTTTGTCTCATTGTAGAGACATGCCATTAAAATTTATGACTGAAAAAATTCATAAACATTTGTTTACAATTGAAACATATTTAAAGAAAGAAAGAAGAAAACTATTTCTTGAGGGTTTAAAATTAGATAAGCATCCATACATAATATTCAACCATTGTCACTTATTATAATTAACACAATCTCATTGAAGACTAACAAGTCTAATTTGATCTTGAGGGAAGTTAGAAATGGCAATGAAGAGCTCCAAACTCCAGAGACCCTTCCTCAAGTCTTAGGACATTGCGGCCACCCAAAAATCACAAGAAACCATACCTGGATGCAATCAGCAGAGGTTTATTAGGGGAGGAGCTGGCGGTCAAAACAACAAGCTCTTTAGCTCCAAGAGCAAGGTTTTGGCCCCGTGTGGTGGGTTAAAGGGTCTTTTATAGCATGGGGTTGGGGGAGGAAGGCATTTTCGCACGCTTACACAGGAATGGTTGCATTTTCGCGCGCTTACACATGATTGGTTGTTTTATAAATTTTGAACATAGCACTGGGAAGACCAAGGGAGGGGTAACCAAGAACAGTGGAACATTTCAGAGAATCTAGCCCAAATGATCTAGAGTCATGTGAGATCACTCTGCACACTCATTCTTCTCAAAAATGTGGTTTTCACCATGCTATTGTGTCCTATCCTGCCATTTCAGATGAACTATCTTCCTGCTATAGCCCCACCTAGGTGGCAGCATCTTTATCTGTAGTCAGGAATGCCTTCCTGCCTTGGTCGAGGCTTGGGGAATGTAATCCAGCAAGTGTCCTTCACCTGGAATGTGAAGGCCTGAAATCTTATTTTCAGTTCCGAGTTCTGTAAGGCGAAAAATCTACACATATTTCATAAAATGGCCTTTATAATTTTTCACTCTACAGCAATAATATTTTCTTTCTTTCTTTCTTTCTTTCTTTCTTTCTTTCTTTCGATTGTTTGCTCTTTTTTATTGTTTTGCGGTTTTGCTTTGCTTTGCTTTGCTTTGCTTTGCTTTGCTTTGCTTTGCTTTGCTTTGCTTTGCTTTGCTTTTTTAGACAGGGTTTCTCTATGTAACACTGGCTGTCCTGGAACTTCTGTAGACCAGGCTGGACTCCAACTCAAAGATCCACCTACTTCTGCCCCACTAGTGCTGAGATGAAACATGTGCAACAACAACACCCAGCTACATTTATAATTTCTTATAGTAAAGATACAGGCAAATGTATTGACGACCTTAGCTTCCTCGTGTTTTTTTTACTTCTTTTCTTCTTATGTTAATTCCCCATTTTTCTACCATTTTCTGTCCTATAACCTCACCTCTACCACAGCACATATCTTCATTCTGTACACCACTGAACTCTTCTACTCTGCACATTAATCTGGATCTCTAGGCAGCTTATTTACTACAGCAGAAACAGGTTGCTAATCTTACAGCAAAGAGTTAGTGGTTTAGGAATTATTCATTGTTTGAGCACTAATACAAGTGTTACCCATTATACATTAGAGAATGTGGATGATCATGTCCGAAAGCCAATATAAAAATTAAGACTCAGTATATAGAACTATTAGGGACAGATTAGGAACTGTGGTCTTGTTAGAGCAAGTGGGTCACCAGAACCCAAAGAATCTAATGGTGGAGCCATGACTTGTGGGGAAAGGCCAAAGGGGAAAAAAATGTATACAGGGAGTGATTCCTTCAGAACTGGCCCCAGTGCAGAAAACCATAAACCTGTAGAAAGAGAAGATCTAAAAAAATTATTGGATCCTATAGATCAACACAATAAAAAGTTCATAAAAATTAAAAGATGGGACCAGATTTCATCCCAAGCCAGCAGCAGAACTTGGCAGCATGGTCCATATGACTCTGGATTTAGAGTGGAGAAAGATACAGAAGAGGTTGTAGAATCTTCGCTCCATGATTAAAGAATGCTGCTCAAGCCAGATGAGAGACAGAACAGTTTTTGCAACAGGCTCTGAAAGGTCATTGTATGACACTGAAACTGAAGCATGGTTGTGTTGGAAATCCAGAAGTTTTGGTGATTCCACAGCTGTAAGATACCATTCAAGGAAAGACAAAGACCGTATAAGAAAAAGCTGATACAGAAAAGTCATTTAATTCTTTGGACATTAGAAATAGAATTATAGGATTTGAAATTTGCCCAGCTAGGTTTTAGAGTTGCTTTGGCCCAGTAGTTTGTTACTATGGCCCCAGGCCTAACTTTTGGAATAATAATTCCAAAAATATATTTTTGAATTCTACTATATACATATATTTACCAATTAATAAGTATATTAATAATTATATTCAATGATTTGTTACATATAATTAATATATATGTACTATATTTTGTGCCATTTTTGAAGTATTCACTTTGCTTATTGATTTTACAGGAGGTTACAACTAAGAGATTGTCTTGCAACAGGCTCTTGTGCCTGTTGTGCCGGGCGGTGGTGGTGCATGGCTTTAATCCCAGCACTTGGGAGGCAGAGGCAGGTGGATTTCTGAGTTCGAGGCTAGCCTGGTCTACAGAGTGAGTTCCAAGACAGCCAGAGCTACACAGAGAAACCCTGTCTTGAGAAAACCAAAAAAAAAAAAAAAAAAAAAAAAAAAAGATTGTCTTAACTCTGTTAAGACACTTTGGCATTTTAACCTGTGATAAAGTTGAACTAAGTTTATCTTGCAATGGGGCTTGGGAGTGGAATGTGATAGTTTTAATGAGAATAGCCTCATGGACTCATACATTTGAAACTTTAATACTCAGTTGGTGTTATTGTTTGGGAAGTATTAAGAGGCATGGACTTGTTGAAGGCGGTATGTCCCTGGGGTGGAATATGAGGTTTCAGAAACCCATATATTCAAATCTAGCTCTCTCTCATTCTCTCTCATTCTATCTATTTATCTGACTGTCTGTCTGTCTGTCTCTCCCACCTTTCCTCTCCAATCTCTGTTTTATTCTTGTGGAGAACTATAAAATTCTTAGCTACTGTTTCAGACACCATGTCTGCCTACCTGCTGTCCTGCTTCCCACCATGACAATCATAGACTCTAACTCTCTGAAACTGTAAGAAAGTCCCCAGTAAACTCTTTCTTCTGTTACATTTCCTTGGTACAATATTACTTCGCATTAGTAAAAAGGTAATAAAAACCAAGAGTTGGGCTACCGACACTGCATGAGACTATCACTTTCTTCTAAGGTCCAGCTGATTGCTGATAATGTTTTCTCCTATATTTATATTGATCTTGCTCTTTATCCCAAAATAAAATGATGGTTCCCCATATAACCATTTCCTTTTTCATTCAATGAGTAAATCAAGTTGTTGAAGCTGCTTTTAAGGCCTGTTACTTCAGAGAGACCTTTGAGCAAACAGCAACTAAGGAAGACCCCAAGAAAACAAATGCACAGTCCTGAGCTATGATAACATCTGTGACTACAACAAAACTTTTCCCAAGCTTGGACAGGCAAAAGCAGTTGACTGGGATTTGGAAGAAGATGCTTAGGAGGGGCAGTGGCTTCAAGGGCTTTGCTTAAAGGTGAAGTTACACAGTTTAACAAGGTCATGATTGGAACAGGAAATAACTTTGATGTGTTATCCATAAGAGGAGTAATGAGTAGTGAGCAGAGATAGTTTCTGAGGAACTCACTAATGAGGTAATGTTAGAATTGAATAGAATGGTAGCTTAACTCTGAAGAAGAGGCAATTGAAAATAAGACTGAAGAATAACATGGCCTGAGATCAGTATTTCTATTTTAGTCAAGTTTCAAGAATGGCGTATACAGCTTGATCATGCTAGCCCATTTTGTCCTGGGAACAATTTTATTCCTACCCATTGTGTTAATGCTTGTCTTTAACAACATCAACATGTTGGCAAAGTACATGGCTTGAACCTGAAAATGGACCCCTCCAGATAGAGTTATTAAATTAACAGGCTGGCAAGCCAAGGACGGGAAAGATTCTGCACAGAGCCTTACCAACCTAAGACAGAAGTACATTGCTTTTGATAATGCATATTTTGTGACAGGTAAAGAAGACATTCTCATCAGAATGACCTAAGACAGGATCAGTCTTGTTAATTAAATAAAAAGGAGGACAGGCAGAAAGTCTTTGGGGCTGCTAGGCAAGAATCTGACATGGGCCAAAGACAAGGAAATGGGCTGCTGGCAGGAATATGACATTGGCCAAGGACAAGGAAGTAGAATTAAGGCAGGAATCTGACATTAGGCTAGAACAAAGAAGTAATTTCAGGCAGGAATCTAAATTTGGGGCTAGTACAAGGAAGTAGGCTTCAGACATGAAAATGACTTTGGGCTAGGACAGAAAAGTAAGTTCAGATATTTTGGTCATCCTGATAAGCCCTGAGAAACAGTGATCACAGAAGTGTTCACGGAATTTTATTTATTGCCTTGCTTGTCCTTTGACTGTTTGTGTTTATTGTCTTGCTTGTTCCTTGAGTATTTGCATCTATTGTATTGCTAGTTCCTCAACCTAGAACTGACCTAAATACGTACATGTAATTCAAATGGTATAAAAGCAAAAGGGAGGAGGGGGATGGGATGGGGGTTCTAGAGAGGGGAAATGAGGAAAAAGGATGACATCTGAAATGTAAATAAATAAAATATCCAATTTTAAAAAAACTGAAGGGTAAGAAAAAGCTATCAGCTCCATAACTCACAGTGAGGTGTTCATCAATAACCTACAGAGGAAGGGCTTTTTGTGGTGGTATTAGTATTCACATCATGCTGCAAGCTGAAGAAACTGTGTGTCTCAGGGTTTTATTACTGTGAATAAAATCCATGCCCAGGACAATTCTTAAGAAGGAAATCATTTAATTAGGACTGGCTTACTTTTCAGAGATTTGGTCCATTATCATTATGGTGGGAATCATGGCTGCATCCAGGTAAATGTGTTGCTGGAGAAGAAGCTGAAAGTTCTTTCTACATCCTGATCCACAGGCAGCAGAGAGGGACTATGTGCCACACTCTGTGTAGCGTGAGCAGAGAAGATCTCACAGCCTGCTTCACAGTGACATACTTCCTGCAATAAGGCTGAACCTACCCCATCAAGAACATATATCCAAATATTGCCACTTTTAATAGGCCTAGCATTCAAACACATGAACCTATGGAGGCCATACCTGTTCAAACCACCACATTGTCTTTACTTTCAATCTCCTAATTTTTGTTTTTCTTCTCTGTCCTTAATTAAAGCAAATGCTTGAAACAATTTGTTGACACCTGAACATAGTGAAGTAAGCCCACTACCACTACCACCCAAAAATCATCAAAACAAAACTTTATTTGAAATTACTTCAAATACATTTGGGATAATGGTGTCCAAATTTTATTAACTTCTCAAAAGATTGAAATAAAATCCTGTTTATTTTCAAAATATTACTCGTCTCTCTTTCTCTTTTCCTTCCTAAACTTGGAAATTATGATTACGACTGTGTTTTTACTTGGTATTTACAACTGGTTAATAAAAGTTGATATTCATTTGATTTGTTTACAGTATACAAGCCTTTTCCTCCTGCAGTAGCACTGGAAATCATGTTTTGTCTATTCTGAGATTAGTGGTTCACTCATCACCATTTCTATTTCACTAGTTTTAAGTGTATCAACAGAAAGCAGGGGTAATAGATATTTATTGAGACCTGATTGTGGGTTGAATGTGTCCCTCAGTGTTCAGCCGTAGAAACTTAACTACTGATGCAGCAGTATTGAGAATGTAAAAGACTTAATTAGCCCATGAGTTTCTGCCATTATAGTAGTTAGCAGTAACTCCATTATCATCTTGACAGGTTGTTAGAAAAGTGAGTTTGGTTGAACCTTCTTCCCTTTCTCTCTGTCTCTCTCCCTCCCCCATCTCCATCCAACTCTCCTTTCCCTCCCACAATCCCCCCCTCTCTCTCCTTTCTCCTTTTTATGTCTCAAACCATGCAACAAAGTTATGAACTTTCAGGAACACCTGACATTCACCACAAATTTGATATTGAGTCAATGTTTGCTTACATTCAGAAACCCTTCACTACTGCCAAATTCTTTCACAGCCCCACATCCCATTGCATAGGAAGGAGTTTAAAAAGTAATATTTAAAGTTACACTCAAGAGATAATCTTAAGCATTGATGCCTTATTCATCATTAATGTGTTTAAAATCTACATTATTAACATAAATTATTCCCTTTCAGAACCTAAAATCTTTTCCTATATAAATGTGCATGAAACTGTAAAACTCTACATTTTTTTTCTAAAATGTCTTTATTTTTTCCTTCAACAATGCACCATTAGCATATAGTAAATATCAACCTAAGGGCCTTTAGATAGAATAGTTCCATGGTACTTTTATTTGCTACTATTTACCATTGTGGGATTGTCTACATTTATTTTTAATATCCATTTAATAGAATTATATCACTTTCCACTTCTCTTTCCTCTCTCCAACCTGTCCCAGCCACTCTCCCATCAACCCTTCCCATTCCACAAGTCTCATGAGGATGTCCTCTGTTTTTTTATTTTTTGCATGCATAAATATCTCCACATATTATCTTTTTTTGTACTAGTATAAGAGTAGCTAGTAACACAGAAGCCCCAATAATGCTGATTTGCCTTTGTGACCCCCTCCAGCGATTAGCTCCTACCATTATAAGTCAATCAAAAATTAAATCAGGCCACTTGACATAATTGGAAGTTTCAAAGTAATCTGAAGAGCATAATTTTCTATCACATATGTCAAAGCTAGATGAGTAAAATACCACAGGAGCAGAAAGGTCAAGGGCTAATCCACTTTGGTGTCATTAGGGATCATGTTTAAATTTCTTAGGAAACTTCAAGGTTTTGAAAGCCATCATCAAATTCCACCCCAGAGCAAGGTGCCTCTGACAAGACAGCTGCTCTCTGTGGGAAAAGAAGACTGCTTCTTCTTGTGTCAGGATGAAATGGATCCTTGCTTTCCAAAGTTCATTTGTTGGGAACATATTTGTTTAAAACAAATCTAGCTAAATTTTAAAGCACATATTTATTCTGTGTAAAAATTTTTAAAAATGGGTGTTAGCCTAAACAGGCCTATTTACATTGCAGTTCATAACACTATTCTTCAAAAAGACAGGCAGGATGTTGTAAAAAGTCAATATAGCAAAAACAGAAGGAAATGACTTGTCATTTATCCAGAGTAAATCAGTACCATTGAAGACATGAAACTTTAAAATAATTACCTTGAGAACTGAGGTTACCATCTATGTGAGCCTATTTTAATAAATCATCCAGGTATGATTACTATTTCTAGTTGATTTTAGCAGTACAAACATCTATTTCATAATACAATGTTAAATAAAAAGCTTTTAAAGTCCTATAAGGTGTTTGTAATCAAAACATTATTGGACAAACACTTTCATATCCGTCACGCCACAGATAGGTTGCCAGACTAGAATATAAACAGTTTAAATAGACAATTGAAGATAAATACATAGACAACTTTAGCAATTGGTATGCAGTAAAGGGTGCAACTAAAAGTAGAAAACAGTTTTTTAACAAATTATTTTAGTAGGGAGAAACAAATTGATAATAAATCTATAAAAACTACCAAGTTAGGAATAAACTTGCTGATTGGCTGATAGCATATTTTTCACTTTTCCCTTACATAATATTTTTATTTATTATTAGGAATTTTACATAATGAACCCTAATTATACTCACTTTCTAGTCCCACACCGTAGAAAGAAGAAAGAAAAAAAACCCACAGGTAATGTAGTAGAGAGGACAAATCTTGAGAGAATACTAATATGGTGTTAATGAGGAAGAGCTTGAGTATTTTTTAAAACACTGGTGTGAGTGTGGATACGTTTGCTAGAATATTTCTGGTAAATACATCTTCCAGCACTAGAAAATTGCAAAATATTGCAGTTTTCTAACCATAGCAGGACACGGTAGAACACAGTCACACTAATTCTCAGCCTGTACACATCAGAAGTAATGCCAACAGTACTGAGACATTATTTAGATTAACAAAAATGTGGAATAAGAGTGATGATTACAGAAATCAGAGATGGCTTGTAATATCTGTAGTATGCAGCTACTGCACTAAAAAAATTAGAAAGATCTCTAAAACTTGACCTTCAAAACACACTTATACTATGTCAGAGAGGGAAAAACCAAAAAAATGCTATTTAATGTGTGCAGCTGGTGACATTTTGCAAAAACAAGGCTGCAGGCAATACATAATGGTGCTCTGAGCTGTGAGTGAAGGCAAGACTTGGGGTACTTCTGTTTTAATTTCAGTGAAATCAGCTACATAGACATTCTCAGCATAGATTAGGTTTAAGGTGTTGTACTGGCCTGCTGACAGTTTTGTTTAGATAATGTTCTGGAAAATAGACAGTAAAAATTATTTACTTCTAAAATGCTGGCTTTAAAACAAACAAACAAAAATCAAGAACCAAAATGCTAGTATCTTCCTAAAGCCACTTCCTAATATTCAATGACTCAGGTCTCCACTAATGTTTCTAACCAAATGCTAAGAGACAAAGTAGGGTAGTGTGTGAATTTTACTCACCAATGCTTATACTCCCCTTTAAATTCTATCACATTTGATGTTCTTAGGAAAGCTTAGCCATGCTCTTAGAGTTGAAGAATAATTACATAACAACCAGTAAATAACCACCACTTTCATTTTCAAACTGATACATTTTTCTAATGAACATTTCATACATATTCAAGGAATAAACATATTGTTTCTTATATATATATATTATCACTTTATTGTTTGTAAGCTTAATAAGTCAGATACTGTGAAACCAAGTTTTAAAAGAGTGAATGAATAAAGGAACAAGTCATCATGGACTGGATGTTCTCCTTCAAATTCGTAGTGAAAAATAACACCCAATGTAATGGTAAAGAAAATACTTTATAGAGGGTAATAAAGATTAGATAATGTCTTAGTTTGGGTTTCTATTGCTGTAGAGAGACACTATGATCACAACAAGGTATAGAGAAAAAAATTTAATTGGGGCTGGCATATAGTTTAGAAGTTTAGTCCATTTTCATCATGGTAGGAAGCATGACAACACATAGTGCTGAAGACGGAGCTGATAGTTTGACAACTGAATCAGAAGGGAGCAGAAAGAGAAAGTGACACTGGGTCTGATTTGAGCATCTGAAACATCAAAGCCCATCCTCCTACAAGGCCACACCTACTCAAAACAAGGCACCCTCCTAATAGTGTCACTCCCTAAGGAATTATGCAGGCCATTTGCATTCAAACCACCATAGATAAAGTCCTGAGTTTGGACCATTAATACAAAGTTACTAGCATCTTTATAAGAACAGGGGATTAAAAAGGCTAAACACACAAGTATAAAGCCATGTGAGACACAATGTGAAAACATCTTTATTCTGGATAATGACAGGCTTGCAGGTGTATCAAGCCTGGCTACGCCTTAGCCTTTTCAAAAACTGTGAGAAACAAAATTTCTGTTTTATAAGCCACCTACCTACTCTATGGTACTTTGTTATGGCATCCCCACTAGACAAATTATATGTCTGTGTATATTGTGTGTATATATAACATGCAGGTACATATATAATATGCACACCTATACACATGTATACAGATATATGTATATATACTTACTAAATATAACATATACTAATATTTTATATATATTCATATCATTTGACATCTTTGAGGGACTTTTGAGATATAATCATATTTATACACAAATACCCAGAAATATATAAGATTACATGATTATATAACACAGTATTACTTTACTTAGTAAAAGAAAACATATATTTATAATGTTCAGGTAGAAGCTTCTACCTTAACTCATTGTACAAAGAATACAATAACATTGTTTCTGAAACTTGGCCATATATTTGTTAAAAAAAAATAAATAAATAAGATCAATAATGTGCCATTATTTTACTTACCTTTATGTTCCTTTTCTTCATCCTATTCCTTCACCACCCCCATAACCCCCACATATGGTGTGAAAAAAAAAATATTTACTATAAATTGCTGCAGATTTATGGTCCCAGAAAGACTGAAACGTGTACCAGGCGGCCAAGTCATTTAACCAGCTGTTGCTGGATCATGTTTTATTACTAAGGATTAGACCAGGATGATACAAAACCATTTAAAATGTCCCCGGAACCCCAAGAAAAAAATGGAAACTGCCTCTTAAGTGGGCATGAATCAGCAGCACTAATAAGGAATTAATTGCTTTGGAAATTTTACAGGGAAATCCTCACCAAATATTCTAAGGGAAAAAAAATCAGATTGACAGCAATGGCTGGTAATGAGGGAGCATTCAGAACATTCTCCATCAAGACATATGGTTAAGATATAGCTTACGTAGTGTAAAAAAAATGCAGTTTAAATAATATGATTATCAGATAGGGAAATGTGCCATGTAGAAATGTATATCTTTAGGTACCAGGTATTTAGGTACCAGGTGACTTCCTTCTGAAGTACACTTTATAAACAAAACAAAACTTAGATATAGAAGGGTAAAGAGATCAATCAGTGGTTAAGGAAACTTCCTGCTCTGTTAGAGGATCTTACTGAAGATCCTAACACTCAGTCTGATCGCACACAACCACTTGTAAGTTTAGTACTGACGTCTTGACTCTTCTGTGAGTAGCTGAGTCTTGACTCTTCTGTGAGTCTTGACTCTTCTGTGAGTCTTGACTCTTCTGTGAGTAGCTGCATACACATGGCATACACACACACACACACACACACACACACACACACACTAAGACAATAGATCAATAAGTAAAAAAGAAAACCTTAGATACTAGAAGGGCTTATGGCCTTCCAAGGATATGAACAATTGCGTTGTGTATCATTTGATCAGCTTTGTGAACTTGGAAGCAATTAGGAAAAAATATATATGCATTTTTTTTATTGGGAAAAATAAATTTAAAAATCGGTAATCAGGATTTTACATAAAATATAACTACATATAGAGATATAGACCAAAATAAGGGAGCATTCCTGCTCCAGACTCTTGACAGCAAGTCCAGTGCTCACAGCCCAGCAAATTTCTAACCTTGGGATCACAAAGACTTTCTCTATGGATTTCTGAAGACTGCATTTTCTGACTCTTGTTATCCTGTAGCAGACGAAATGTGGATGAATGTCATGTCAAAGGTTTCATCCAGTTCTCTTATGTTTTTTATATGGAATATTCAGCATTTATAATCTGCTACATTTTATTTCAATGCTAGCCACGATAGACTTCACCCAGGTTTCAAGGGTCAGTAAGGTATGGAACAGCATCACTCAGACAATTGTTTCTCAGACTTCCATGATCAAACACAGACAAGAAACTGTCCACTTGGCTTTTACTGAACTCCAGTCTTTGCTTTCTTACATAAAACCAATGCTCTAGTTTCTCCTAAATCAGACAAAAAATAAATAAAAAGCTTTAACCATGTTTTCTTGTATCTGAGAAAAAAAAATATCTCTTGATTACCATTACTCATTCTGTGAAGAGTCGCACCTGTGGCCTGCTTTACTCCAGTGCGAAGGGCTCTCTTTGTGTTTCTGTGTAATCTGAATATCCCTAAGGGTCATTAAGGATCGTTACTGAGTCCCTTAAACTCTTCCTGTCCTTTGATCTCTTCATCCCTTGTCAGATATGTACCTCCATGGTCCTAACCTAATGCATTTCAAAGTTTTAAGCACTATCAGTTCTAACAGTCACCTCCCCAGCTATTTCTCAATAGCCCCAATACAAAAATAATTCTAATTTCAGCTCACTGCCACTTCCAAACATCCTACTTTTGCTCACCCTCACAACAGTCTTTGTCCCAAGCACAATGGCACAATGATTATTATTAAAACATTGTGAAGCATGAGAGTATGCTTTGTTAAAACAATACGATATGAGATCACTGCCATATCCAGACATACAGACCTTAGGCCGGAAATCATGGAAACAAGCAATCGCATTGCAATATGGGGTGGAAGGTATTAAATAAAAGACAGAAACAATCTAGTTGAAACATGAAATGGTATGAATATTGAGATCGGAATTCTCAAAATTGCACTTACCATCTAAAACCAGAGTTAAATAAGTTAGACATATTTAACCCATATTTTCAAAAAGTTAAAGACAGGAGGGGGATATGCAATTTTGTTCTGAGATCTTGACCTTTAAAGAGTTAATAATGTAAATATGAACACAAGGTAAAACTGGGTAAGTGCTGTGAGGGACATGGAGGGGCATTGAGGGCAGTGGGTAAGAAAGGCATTCCTCAGAAAGTCAAAGACACACACGAAAATTACAAAATTACACAAAGAATCTTGTTGACCAAAGAATATTTTTTCTAGCCTCAGGGAAAATTGCGTACTGGAGGGTATCTTCAATAAGAATCAAAGTATAAACAGAAACCAGGCTAATCTTAGGTTAATATGATGTCTGAAACAGCTTTTTGCTCCTAGACCCAAAATATGACATGGTTATTGGGCCGTTGTGACTGGTATCAAAGGACCATTCTAAGGACAATAAAAAGAGTGAGTAAAGAGAAGGAAGAGGGGCTGAGAGAGTAGATACTAAAAAATAGGTCTGAAACATAGTATTAAGGTAATGTCTGGAGTTTTAGGGACAGCACATGCTGTCAAGGATATGGAGCCAGGAGGACACTCCTCCAGGGCTGGTAGAAGTACAAACTTGTACAACCATTCTGAAAATCAACTTATTGATTTCTCAAAAAATTGGAAATAGTTCTACCTGAAAACCCAACTATACCACTCTTGGGTATATACCCAAAAGATGCTCCACCATCTCACAGGGACACTGGCTCAACTATGTTCATAGCAGTTTTATTTGTAAGAGCCAGAAGCTGGAAACAACCTAGATGTCTCTCAACTGAAAAAATGGATAAAGAAAATATGGTTCATTTACATAATGGAATACTACTCAGCTTTTAAGAACAAGACATCATGTATTTTGCAGGAAAATGGGTAGAACTAAAAAAAAATTATCCTGAGTGAGGTAATCCAAGGTAATCAAAAGGACATGCTTGGTATGTACTCACATACAAGTGCAAATTAGCTATAATATACATGATAACCAGGCTACCACTCACAGACCCAAAGAAGCCAAAGAACAAGTAGGGCTTGTATCTTTCTCAGAATGGGAAACAAAATAGCTAATTAAGGAAAGATGGAGAGTTATTCTTACAAACTGGATCCTAGCATAAACTGCTCTTTGAGAAGCTCCACCAAGCAGCCATTGGAAAGAAATGCAAAGAGTCACACCCAAGCATTTGATGGAGGTTGGAAAGTCTTGTAAAAGAGTTAGGGGAAGCATTGAGGGACCTGAAGAGGATAGGGACTTCTTGGGAAGACCAAAAGAGTCAACAAACCTAGACCATTGAGGCCTCCTAGAATCTGAACCACCAACCAAAGAACTCCACACAAAATAGCAGATGTGCAGCTTGGTCTTCATGCAGGGCCCTAAAAAACTTGAGTGGAGGTTGTCCCTGTATCTGTTCCCTCACTGTGGATCCCATTATCTGACCTCAATAGGAGAGGATGCACCTAGTCCTGCAGAGACCTGATGTATCAGGGTTGGGCAATACCCAGGGAGGTCCTCCCCCTTCTCAGAGGAGAAGGGGATAGGGAAATGGGGCAGGAACTAGAAGAAAACTAGACTGGAAGGAAAGGTGGTCTTGATAGTTGGATGTAAAGTGAATGACTGAATAGATAGATAGATAGATAGATAGATAGATAGATAGATAGATAGATAGAAAAAATAATGTCTTAGCAAATTTTATCCATTACAGGTATTTTATGGTCATACTATATTAAACTCACTTCTCTGAGCAATGGCATAGGAGTGTCTTGATCTGTAAAATTCAAAACAAGATCATAGCAATCAAAAGAAGTTGGGAGAATAGCACTGTTTGATGTTGTATATTAGAAATATTCTAAGGAACCCTTCATAGTTCAGTAAGAATTAAGTAACAACATTAACAAACTGAATTGTATCATTTTAATTGATGTGATGTATTCTACATTTTATTTGTATAAATAATGCTTAAATTTTGTAAATATCTGCTTTCTTCTTTAGTGCTCAGACCAGTAATTTGAGTTTTAAAGAAATGTTTTAAACATTTAAGTATTATTTTGAAAAAAAAAAAAAAAAAAAAAAAAAAGGTCGTTCGAGTTTCAGGTCATGTAAAGGCTGCCTCCATTGGCTTTGTAAGCTAAAGAATAGCATAGTGCCTTTAAACTACTAACCACATTAAGACTGATCTTTATTTTGTTTATCTAATGAAAGATGAAAGTCTGGTCACTGCAGGCATGTGACACAGTCGACAGACTTTTCAGCACTCCTGCTAATTTATAGCTACTCAGTGGCAACTGGGAAATGCTCAGGTGGCCAATAGTGGACATCTCAATGATTTACATACAACATCTGTTGGCCTAGGACACAGGCTCCATTCAGTAGCCAGCTTCTGATAGAGCAGTGTTTCCTTAGACCCTTCTCCTGGGCTTGTCAGTATTGACACAGTCATCAGTCTGGCATTGAAAGAGTTTGTCTCCCAAGGGAATAAATTACCTTTTGTGATTCATATCATACTTATCCAGGTAGTCAGTGAATAAAGAGAGTGGGGAGAAGAATGACAAAGGAGCACCAAAGTATTAAAAGAACCCCCAGAATCAACCTACATGAAACCCTCTAGTGTATTTTCAGGATAAATATCTATGGTCTTGAAATTCTCATATTTACTAGAGGCAGAGGTGGCCTGTCAGAAACTACAATAATTATTCTTTATGACAAGAAAAAGCAAAACACAGGTTGTGGACTAAACTAGTGAGTTAAATAGGGTATAATGTCTAAGGTTCTTAAAAACAAACAAACAAAAAAAGCAATAACAACAACAAAAAAACTCAGAGTACTATCTATAATAAAGACCCAAATTAGTAAATTAGGAGAATTGAATTAGATGCCATAGCCATTTGTTTATACTTTAGGCAATTAGCTCTCAGTACATTTATATCCAGCCATAACTTAAAATAAAAATGCGCCAGGGTGTAGCTCCTCATTAGAATTAACAATCTGAGAGTTGTGAGGGCTCAGATACAAGTGTATTGAAGATCCACCATGTGTCTGTCAAAGATAGAGCATAGGAAACAAAAATGAAATTATTGCTTTTTCAGGAAGAACTCGCCTTTATTCTTAAATTTGCAGCAAACTCCAGCATAAAATGAAGCTTCCTAGAGTAAATGAAATATTCAGAGCACACCATGTGTCTCCTCCTCTTTGGGTTTTATGCTTGGTGTAGTGGCATATTTTCCATGCAAGTTGGGAGGAGCTACGGTGGGAGGAGTAAGGAGAGAAAGAGGAAGAGTAAGGAGAGGAAGAGAAGGAGAAAGAGGAGGATCGAGGGAGAGAAGAAAAGAGAGAGGAACATGGCAGTGGACGTGGACATGTTTCTAGCAGTCAAAGGTAGCTGATATATTTAGGTTGGGTATTGGGTTACACCTCTGTGTGGGCATCTTGTTATTGAGCATTGCAAAATATATAAAGCTATTGGATAATCTTTAAACATTAGAGTATCATTGCTACTGGGTACCACATGGATGGTGGGATGGTCTGGGCTTAGCCCAGCCTTGTGGAGACAGTGTGGAAGATTGGCAGAGTCATCTCCCATGCTGGCGTCTCATGGATAGCAAGACCAGTGTCTCTGGCCACCTGAGCCAGAGGCCTGAGCCAAGCAGAGGAGTGTTCCTGCCACTACTCTTGGCCACAGGCCTTGTCTAGATGGGAATATGGTGGCCCCATATTACAAGCCAGAACAGATGCTACAGATGCCACCGTTTTAAAATATTAACGTAACAGCTTGGCACTAATTTATGCAGGCAGGAGAATGGGGCTGGAACTGAAAGATAGCATAAAGAAGTTAACATAAAGAAGCCAGTTAGCAGAAAAAGAAAAACTGGATGCCTTTGCTCACCTCGACTTCTGATGAAGTATAGAGAAAGACTCACATTGTATAAACTTGGGGAAAACTAATATTTTGTAAAAGTTGCCTAAATGTCGGTGGACACAGTCCAGAAGTTTTGGGGTTCTTCCCTCAGCTTATTAGCCCTCCTTCCAGTCTTTGGGGTGTTTTCCTTAATAATCTGTCTGTAAGCCCCGAGACTCAGGAGCCTGCAATCCAGTGCCCAGCTGAGTGCACGGCACTCTTACATAAGCCTCCACTGGGCTTCTCTAAGGTGTCTCTGACCTTCATACCCAGCTTAGGAGGTAGAACTTTTGCCTGCCCCTCCTGGCTGCTACTGAGGCTTGCAGCTTGTCTATATTGTTCTCTCTCTCTTAACTGAATCAAGTTCTTCTTGAGTTTCCCACTGAGTTAGTTTTTAAAGTACATTCTTAGTGAGACGAAGACGCCAAAGGGATGCCAATTTCCAGTAACAAAAGAATAATATCTGCTCTTATCATGTTCCAATCTTATAGTGGCATCCAAGAGTTTCCTTTTTTCCCCCAAGAGAAAAGGCAGTGCAGCGTCTAGGTCAGCGTCGACAACTTTAGTTTTATGTTCCAGGCTCAGTCCAGTACTACGGAGTGACACCGGGCAAGCTATGTACTCTGTTGATCCTCAGCTTCCTCTCCACAACGGAAGTTGATTGTTTAAATCGTAAGTTTATAGTGGCAAATGACTGTAGAGTAAAATGACTAAATGAACACATTAACACCTTCTCGTCAGTAGTGCAGTCAGTTAGATACTGGCCTTATTGACCAGTTCAAACCAGTTAATAAATAAAAACCATCACTATAATCTTCATTTAAAATTTGTTTCCAGGTACCTGTAGGTAAAAACAAAACATCAACTAAAAATAAACAACAAAAAAGCATGAAATGATACTCTTTAATCACTACCTCATAAAAACTAAATAAAAAATGAAAAGAGATTATTTGGATACATATTTTTGTAAATTTATTCAAAAGGCAATGTCGGGTGGTACTTTCACATAAGATATGATAAATGATTCAAATTTAAATGTGGATAGCTATATGTACATATACATAGTTATTCCCTCAAAGGAATAACTGCATCACTAGGTCTGTCAGATGATCCTGGGCCAGAAGGCTGAAGATCTGATGCTCCAACGTTTTGTAGTAAAGGGACTGTCCAGGTATTCAGCAGTCTCTATAATTTGGCTAAGTTTTAGAAGCTATGCTTTGTGCTTCCCATAATTTCAGTTAACTCAGTCATTCTGGATTTCTGACAGAGTTGAAGACTTATAGTCTCATAGCCAATCCTAGCTATTTACTTTGAGAGAAAAGATTTGAAAGGATGGTTTTCAGCTGACATTCATTCTAAAGCCAAGAAAAAAGCCAGGTTCAGAACTAAGTCTCTTAATTAGGAGAGATGACAGAGGTTTTGGTTAGTCAACAAAATGATGGACTGGATATTAGGTCTATCTTGTACCTTACTGATACAAATTGGTATAGTTATGCTCTAACTGTATTTTGAGAAAAAAGTTTTATTTTAACAGGAAGCGTGATATATAGGAGGAGCTAAGGTGGGAGGAGTACGGAGAGGAAGAGGAAAAGGAGAGGAGAGGGGAAGCTAGGTGATGAAAGAGAGAGAGAAAGGGAGAGAGGGAGGGGCATGGGGAACACGGAGGCGGATGTTCGTATGTCTCCACCAGTCAAAGATAGTTGATATATCTAGTTTGGGTATTGGGTTATACGTCTGATTGTATGGGCATCTAGTTATTGAGCATTACCAAACTTATAAAGCCTTTGATTAACATTTAAAAATTGTATAAAAGCAAAAAGAAAAAGGGGGGATGGAATAGGGCTTCTGTAGGGAGGGGAAATGGGGAAAGGAAATTGCATCTGAAATGTAAATAAAATATCCAATAAAAGATAAATTTAAAAATAAGGTGTCTTGGTTACCCTCTACTACTATAAGCAACCCTTTTGAGCTCAGATATTAATTTGTGATCATCGTATACATTTCTATAGGTCAAAGAATCTTTACATGGACATAAACGTATCTTAGATTTCTGCCCCCCTCCAGACAACTTCAAAAATTATATGTGCCAGCTAGAGTTCCAACTTGCTGGACAAAAGTACCTATCATAGTGCCAGGCACTGCTGCATAGATCAAAAGCTTAATCACGAGGTCTGACTTGATTTCCTTGGCAAGAAGCAGTGCAACACCCCTTCTGAAGTTCTACTCACTCAATATGCAGATAACTTCCAACAAAAAGTCACTGACATGAGCTGGTGTGAGAGAATGTTATCTGTTTCTCTATGGTATCCAGTCTTCTTGGTTTTCCTTGACTAGTGGTTAAATATTCGCAAGCTCAAAGAGAAAGGAAAGCACCTCAGAGAGTATGTCATTTTAACTCCCTGATACTTCTAGCCCAAAATGATGAAGCAATTCCCTAGAAGTCTCAAGAGTGGAAGGCTGTTTTACCAATCTGAGTTGAAACTCTCATCTCCCTGTCTTATGTCTGGTGGGTGTTAAGTGGGCAGCTGTAGCATCTAATGGCACCGATGTTAGAGGTGGCCTGGCAGGTGGAGTGGAAACCATACATACTGCACTGCCCATGAACATAAAGCAGAATAGAAAACAAGAGAGGGGGAGATGGAGAGAGAGGGAGAGGGAGAGGGAGAGGGAGGGGGAGGGGGAGGGGGAGGGGGAGGGGGGAGGGGAGAGAGGGGAGAGGGGAGAGGGGAGAGGGGAGAGGGGAGAGGGGAGAGGGGAGAGGGGAGAGGGGAGAGGGGAGAGGGGAGAGGGGAGAGGGGAGAGGGGAGAGGGGAGAGGGGAGAGGGGAGGAGAGGGGAGGAGAGGGGAGAGGGGAGGAGAGGGGAGAGGGGAGGAGAGGGGAGAGGGGAGAGGGGAGGAGAGGGGAGAGGGGAGAGGGGAGAGGGGAGGAGAGGGGAGAGGGGAGAGGGGAGGAGAGGGGAGAGGGGAGAGGGGAGAGGGGAGAGGGGAGAGGGGAGGAGAGGGGAGAGGGGAGAGGGGAGAGGGGAGGAGAGGGGAGGAGAGGGGAGAGGGGGAGAGAAGGGGGGAAAGTGAAAAAAATAAAAGAGAAAGTAGCACTTAAGAGTCAGTAGGCTCTTCCATGTGAAAAGCCAATGGAACAGCATCATCAAGATGCAGAGGCTGCCTCAGCTTTAAGATTTAGTCATCATTTTCCCATGCTTCTTTTTTCAGTAAAATCTGAAGGTTACCAAATATGGGGAAAGAATGTAAACTGGAAAAAGTTGATGGAAATTCAAAGTGTTTATTCCTCCCTGCATTTTACCCATTTTAAATTAATTTTTTTCCTCAAATTTGCTCCATTTCAGTACTGCGTTTTAAAGGAGGGAAATACAATAAAAATGAGGATAGACCTTCATTTTTTCATTTTCTCTTCGCAAAAGTAATCTGCTGTATGCAGAAGTATTTTCTCATGAAAGCTGTGAATCATTCTTGCTTGTAGAGACCAGAACTTTGAAGATGCTTTTTATATCTATCATGAAATAAAATCTGTGGTCAACACAAAGTACATTTAACTCAGTATACTAAAATCTTTTCATTCCATCCACTTATATTATAATGAGTTTATTGTCTTATTTGAATATAAGTGATGTCCTACGTAATTATGTTAAAGAATGTTGATGCTACTTTTGACTTTATTTATTATGTAGAAAATAATACCAACTGGACTCTGGAAACACTGCTGTACTTACGAAAATCTTGCTCTGCATTTCTTATGTAGTTTTCATAAAGACTGAATTAAAAATATGCAGAAATGTAGCCCTGAATTTCACAATTTATAGCGCCCACGATTATGATGAATAGCAATTAAAACTATATTATTAAGCATGATTATATGCAACACTGCTCTAAATTGATTAAAATATATTATAAAGTTAGCATGGAAGGAGCTGAACTTTTTCTTAATCTTTACTTTCCAGTGTGAACACATATTTTCTCTAATATTTAAAGTGAGTAATAAATAATAATTTACATAAGAATAAACCAGGATTAACACTTTAATGAATGCCCCCAGTTAAATATGTAAAATAGTGACAAATAGCAGGCCAACTAAATAGGTTTATGAAGCTAGGGAGGTTGGAGGAAGAGATAAATGAGTCCATTTAAAAGTTGTTTATTTTTAAGAATCATTTTAGTGGGGAAATTTTGCTTACTTTCTTCCTGCAAAAATTGTTATGGAATATGTCAGGGAAAAGGTAAGGTTGTAGGAATGCGATGGCCAGAGTACTGTGTATTTGCTAAGAGGGGTGAGGACAGTGCTAGGTCCTCAGCTACCAGCTGAGCCTATGAATGCTGGGACACTCCTTGGTGATTCTTTAATCTTCATCATCAGCTGTTCCATTATGACCTTTCACCCCCATTGTGTTCCTAAATATTGGTCATTTCATCTCCTTGGATTCATAGTATGTCATCTATTCTTTCAAGTATTCATTCAGTAACTATTAAATTCTGAAAATTTATTATAGGAAAGTGATTGGGTCTATAATGAGAGACATGAGAGAGGGATTGCTTCTTTTATGATTTGTGGACTTAAATTCCAGTAGGAAAAAATGAAAATACAGCCTCAAAAAAAAAAATATATCAAATCTAATAAATGTCTTAGAAAGAAAGATGTGGAGTAGAGGCCTTTGGTGGTGCTGAGTCAAGCAGCCTGACTTAGGTGATACTTTAACCTTTCCTACTATGCACAGTTCTGAGTCCTGATAAAAAAGAAAGCATTAATCATATCACTTGTGATAAGGGAGAAAAGGGGGATTAAATCCCAAAGACTGAAAGGGAAAAACTAGAATGTCCTTGTATGTGCAAGTATGCCCAGTAATGGCTTGGAGGAAAGAGGAATAAAATGAACATAAAATCAGTGAGAAGAGGGAGACGAAATTACAGAATATAGAGGAATGATTCAGAGCCCAGAAGCCAGTTTGAGGACATCGGCAACCATCCAGGGCTGTGATAAGAAATACAGATTGGACAAATCGTGCTAGTACAGAGTGAGGTCTGCGTGAACTGGGAACAGGGTACAGATTCAGGGAGCTCGAGCAAGTGGCAAATAGAGTAATGTAGAATAAAATTTGTAGCATAAGCCTGTACTGAGATAGTGAAAATACAAATTAGAATTGATATGTGATATTTTCAGGAATATAATTAGAGATATCCCATGAAGGGATTCTGGGAACATGCAACCATGCCAGTCCTAATTTTGACATCCCTGTGAAACATCTAATAGACTGCATTCCGTGCACACTCAAAATAAGATCTAAGGAAGAGAGATAGTAAAGAGAAATTCCTCCAAGATATAAATTGAAGTCATTGGGGTGAATGAGAGAAGTAAGCAACCTACAATCCACAGTGATAGCCACTGTATTCATAAGGGCAAATCCAAGAAAGGGGAGTAAGGAAGAAGAAGCAGGAGAAAAGCCAAGTGAGTGATACATAACATGGAAATAAAATATACAAATGTGAAGAATAATACCGAGACAACATAATAATGACAAACAAAAACACTTAAGAACTGCACACAAGTCAGTGCTGCCCCAGGGTTCATGTCATAGGACAATAGTTGCATGATAGACTTCAATTAAAAAGGGCAGTCTGGAGAGCATTAGGATTAGTAAGACAGGCAAAGGAGCTGTCGCCTAGTTTAATATCACCCAGGAACTCAATGATTCACCCTAGCTCAGCCAACAAGTTCATTTTGAAGCACTTGGCTATTCTTTGTTTAAGAATGTCCTTCAAAGCCATAACAAAATAAAACTCTGTGTCCCAGTCTTCATAAAAATCAAAAGTATAGCTTTCATTCACCAGACTCTCATATTTTGGTGACAAAGAGATATTTTTTTTCTCAGACTATGGATGATTATACTCACCTCTAGACAAAGTTCAATTTATTAATTCTACATATTTATATCCTTCAGAGGCAGAAGTTACACACTATCCTCACAATGACAGTGATTGTAGGTTATACTGGTATAGTGGTATCCAGCAAGTGGGGCTCCACCTGATTCCTACATGGAAATATGATTATTTTTATTATAATCATATTGTAATATACAGAAAAAACAAAGCAATGACTCAGAAACATATTGGAATTTGACACAATCCTTGTAATTAGCAGAAGTGTTTGGTAGGTGATCTGATCCACAGGAGGAATGGCAACTTGGGTTTTAAACCACTCTCAAAGCTGCACTCAGATGTCCACAGACACATAGCACTGGACGCTACTACTAGCAGAAGCCCAGATATACACAGCACTTGACACTACTCCTGACAGATGCCCGCATACACATAGCACTTCACCCCACTTCTGATAGATGCCCAGATACACATAGCGTTTGGCTCCACTCCTGACTACCCAAATACACATAACACTTGGCCCCACTCTTGACAGATGCACAGATTCACATAGCACTTGGCCCACACTTGGGTCTTTTTCTGCACAAACAATGAAATCCACCAGAAGGAAAATGATTTCAAATGATATAAAAACTGACTGCCTGTCTCAGTTCTGTTCTCCTCACCAGCTCCTGTGGTCAGAAAAAGGCTTCTCACATACCTCACAGCCATTTTCTAACTACAAGAGAAAGCATTAGATTCTACTGAACCTTATCCATAACATGGGAGAAGGTTGTGAGTTAAATGTTTTAGCCTTAGCCTTTAGAATTTGGGAAAGGAGAGGATGGATTTAGAAAATCCTCTAAATGAGACATTCTAGCTTGAAGGCTGTCTTCTTAGCTTGTCACCCTTGCTCTGGGAAGGAAAGCACCAACATATGTTGCAGCAGGCCTCCAGACCTAACTAGACCCCATGATGGGAAGTACAATCTTAGCATAGCAGACAACATGATAGAAGTGCCATTCAGGCCTTGAAACCCATCACCCAGGCACCAACACCTGCCAGAAAAACAAAAAACAAAGATATGGTCTTTCAAAATTCTTAACTCTAAGAAAATTGCTAGGCATATTAGCCTTGCCTTTTAACTTCTATATTTCTCTTTCTAGATAGTAATTCTTGATAACAGAGGTTTGTCAACCCAGAATATGGCTTTTATGCTTTAAAGCCTATTTTAAGAAAGTTTCAGGACTGTACTTGGGTCTTGAATACCCAGTGTAGTTGCCGGCTGGACAATTTCTATTGACTTTAACCCATGTCCAAGTAATTTTTTCTGGTGGATATTTCACAACGTTTCTGGAGGCCGCAATGACACAGCCAGAAACTAGACCTTGAAACACAATAAAGCAGGGAAAGATTGTAGTGGTCAACAGATTTCTAGGGGATTCACAACCTAAGATGGATGCCTCAGGGCTCCAGGACTCTCCTTGAATCTTTGTTTCCTAATGTCTCAGAGGAGTCTGACACCTCCAGCCCAAAAGGGAACAAATTTACAAGTTCCCTGATCTGTCCCCTCTGGAGATGAATCTGGTTAAGGGACCTTCTGTTGAGAACATAAAAGAGAGCCTGCTGCTTCTGTTGATTCAGTGTCCCTGGCCTGTGTGAGATGTTACTGGACTCCCATGGTCTGTTCTTGTTTAAAGAATGTAATAGTGACCACCCATGGCTTTACACTGTGTCTCTGGCTCAGTCCTGCTGGTTAGAGAAACAGATCTAAAATGGAAAGGGAACTAAGCCAAACTAGGACCTCAGCCAGTGGGTGCACAACTTCCTGGAGGCTCACAAGTCCTGAAGTTGGTGCCACCAACAATGTGCCCTTCTTCAAGAGGCAACTGTAGCAGCAACAATGGCTGTTAGCTGCAGCTCTTAAGCAATGACACCTGGCAGTTCACAGGGAGTTTCATGGATGAGAACAAGAAACAGAAACAAAAACCTCTAGGCCCTATATGAAATCTATTGGATTTTTTGTTGTTGTTGTTGACTGATGGCCCAGTGATGACTAAGAGACTCTAGCCACCCTCTCTAGTTTTCCTGTATTGCCCAGTGGCTTTCTCTGCTGCAAGATGCCACTTCCACCCCCCATCCCCTGCCTTAAGATCTGTGACCCTTTGTTGGAGATCTGAATCCTTTGCTCTCAGACAGGTCATGCAAAGAAATCTAAAACCTCTACCTATTCTTTCATCGATGCCAGAGGAAGATGATCTTCCCACTCCATCTCTTTGACTAGTGTCTCCTTTTCAACCAATAACACATATAATTGGAAAGCTCAGAATTCATGACTCTCCAAAAAGAGTAGAAATACACACACACACACACACACCACCTCAGTGCTTGGAGTATAATCACTGGCAGACAATGCACCCTGGATATAGTAGGCTTTTCCATTTTGTTCAACCTTACTGGGAACCCAATACTGACCAAGGTAAGGAGGCTCTGGGTAATTTTTGCCATGGTCTTTTTAAAGGCCTAAAGACAACCAGTAGAAAATATTACTTTTGTGATTCAGTTGGAACAGGTATTATTTTTTTAAATATTTCAGAAGTTAAAAGGGTTTGAGAATATAAATAAGTCCCCATTGTTAGAGATTACTCAAAAGGTTTACAATAACTATGACTTTAGAGATTAAATAAATAAATAATAGACAATACAAGTAATAATAAAAAAAAAAAATCCCAGAGACAAAACACAGAATTACTGGAGAAGGAAGAGGCAGAAAACATGCCCTGTCCTACGTGATAACAAAGGAGGTTCTTGTCCAGGCACTGGGATTCTGGAAGAGGCCAGCAGCCTGACTTTCCTAAAGACTTGATCCTGTTTCTGCGGTTTGGCTGGATTATTTTGAAACAGTTGCCACCCCAGACACACTAGTGAAAAAGAAAGTTGACAAACTAATTTTGGGAGAGGAACTGTTCCTAAGCAAACTGTACTCTAGAGTGGGGAGGATCCAAGAGTGACAGGGATGCAACACATTATTAGGCACTTCTTCTGGACCATCTCTCTCTATAATTCTGTAACACATGAGCCATCAACCCAGCCAGCCTGCTGCCAGGCAATAGCACAGCAAAGCCTTTCCAAGACAGCAGCCTTGGTAGGGTCATTAGCGTCTATCAACCAGATAGGTGTCAGAGCAGGGTATGATTTTCTGATGTTGCAGTGGATGCAGACATGGTCCACCAGCACTGAGCCCCATGAGAAAAGATGCCTGGCTCCTCTAACTCCATCCAGTAAGAGTCCACACTTCAGCTTGCAGTCTGTAAGCACTTAAGTAGCTTCAGCTTCCACCATAGGCAGGGACCTGGTCTGGTTGCATCTGCCACTGTGGTTGCAGCTGCTACATATACCCTCTGCTTTGGTCCATCATTGGCCTGACGTGCTAGGATCCTCATCTTCTGTCCTGAGCCCTACTTTGCCTGAAAATGACTAACTTAGTACAATTCATCAGACCTGACCTAATGTAGCGTAAATGTACTGTTACAAAAGGTGAAGGAGGTACTATACACTGGTGGTATTTTAAGCTTCGTTTAAAATAAAATCAGATGTGCTAAGCTGTAGTTGTCACCTAGGACAGGAGATTCCTTGGTTAAGGAACTTCAGCACAAAGGGCTCAGCTCCTGGCATTAATCAAGGTACCTCACTGGAGGAAGGGGAAAGCATCACTGAGTACATGGACAAACAGTATGCACTTGCCCATGCCGCAGATCCACGAAACCCTCTCTAAAAAGAGAGGACATTCCTCATGTCAGCCAAAACAAGAAAATAAAAAATAAAAAAATTTAAAAAATGAAAAAGAAATCTTGGCTCTACTAGAGACCATTTGGCTTCCAAGACAGGTAGCAAGTGTCCATTATGAAGGATATCAAAGAGAGAATTGCCAGAAGCTCAAGGGAACAGGGAACAGACTTGTCCACCCATTGGTAGAGCCTTTCCAAGTACTAGTTACCCTACCTGAACCTGAAATGTACCAGAGCTCAACCTATACCCAAAGAAACTACTTGACTAAAAGTGAGAGATGTCTAACTGGAGGCAAATAGGTGTTGGTTCTTATTGGACAAGGGACCCATACTTCTTGCTGTTGTTGAAGACAGATGACTAACAAACTCCACCAAACAATAAGTTCGAGTTGCCTCTTTCCTTGGACAGTGACAATGGTCCAGCCTTCACAGCTAAAGTTTCCCTAAATCTAGCAAAGACAGTATGTGTTCATTGAAAAGACCTAATCCATCAAAGTTCATAGTTCTGGGACTGCCCCCAAAATACACTAACCTTGCTTTTTGGCTTCTTGGGGTTTTTGTCTTGGTTTGGTTTGGATTGGATTTGTTTTTTTTTTTTTTTTTTTTTTTTGTTTGTTGGTTGGTTGGGTTGGGTTGGGTTTTTTGTTTGTTTTTGTTTTTTTCTTCTGGCTGTTCTTGGTAAATAAGGATGTCAACCTTTGTGTGTGGCTTTGGGGCTTAAAAAAGCATCCTGAGAAAGACTTGGAATGGCATCTGTTTTCCCAAATCAAGTATAATTACGAGCCTGATACTAAAAACTTTTTCTCATCTTAAACCAGTGTTTAAAAGATCTTTTCTGTGCACAGCTCACAACATTTCATTTGCCAGAACAGGATTCTGTGGAAGTTAGAGCACATTATCTTAAAATATGTCCAGCTGTTTGTTGTCCTACTTATCTTTATCACAGAATCTTCATTCAAAAGATATGAATATCTTATATAGAAATAAAATTTATCTTTATTATGTACCAAAGCAATCATTCTTAAAGAGTCCTATTGTCTCAGAATTCTTTTCTCTGTTGATTTACTTCAAAAATGTCTAATTAAGTGACTCTGAAAATCATTACACTATAATCAAAATATGGAAATATAGATGAGGCAGAAAACCTGCATATTAAAAAAGTAATAGGGAGTTTGTCATACTGCAGATGTGAAGAAAAATGATTCTATTGAAGAGTGATAAAGCAAAACAAATCAAAAGGCTGGTCTGGGGACTGGAGGAGAATAATAGCTTAAAAGTTATCAGTTAGCAAGAATCACATGAGCAAATAAGACTCATACCTACATCCAAGCCCCCAAAACACATGAGTTAATTCCTTGAGCCTCTTTTACTTGAGGCAGACTAGAGTAATATTAGGTTTCTCTGTATTTCTGGATAACCTGTAGCAGACACCTATATCAGGTAACCCTTAGGAAACATCTATCTAGGTGCCATGAGACTTGTACACAGTGTCTTTGTTACTTTGGTGTGCTAACTCACCATCTGTCTGCACTTTATTAAGTAAACATCTTATTCTATAGTATACAATTCTGAATCATGTCATACGTGTTTAAAAGCATCCCTCAAGAGTCTTTTACTCTGGTCCACGAGTGAAGCCAATTCATATTTCTACTTTGTATCTTCACTGACTGTGAGGATATATCTCCAGACTATTCCCTTAAACTTTTCTACACTTAGATTCTGATTCTGATCCCATGAATACATCTATCTTTTCAACATTCATGAAACGTATCTGGGGTAGGTGAGTTCCCAAATTGAGTATTATATGTTTCCTTGGTCTACCAGGAAAAGCCTAAATTTTAATTATAATTTTAAAATCATGGGAAAATATGTTCTACCTAATCTTGAAAACATGCTCTGCCAATTTCAATAATAACATTTTCCAATTTTGTTCTCTCCTTCACATTTGTGATATTTGCACAGAACTGCAAACATAATGCCATTCTAAGTTCCAGTTTATAAGGACTCTACAAGTTTCATTGATATTCTCACATGACTCACAAAAAAGGAGCCCAGTAATAGTGTCAACATGTTCTTTGTTTTGAACATGTTAACTAAACATCATGTGAGCAGATTAGAAAAGCAATTGCTCTATTTAGTTGAATAGTTGTCCACAGTAATCACTAAAGATCAGTTATTGTAACATGAACTGAAAGATTTCCACTAAGACTCTTAAAAGAGTCAATAAAAGGTCATGTTTATATATGTTTGAAACACTTGAAAGGAAAATATTAGCATTGACTCCTGGGCCATATTGACACTTGCACAACGAAAGAAAACTCCCTAAAGAATATGCCCCCTTTCAACACCAGTTCTCTAAAACTCAGCCTAATTGGCCACTGAAAATCACCTTGATGTACTTAGATGTGATAATATAATGAGAAGGTGGTGTCAAGTTCAAGTCTGGAAAGAGGTCTTTGCTAAGTTGTTGAAGCTGACCACTAAGCTCCCCTGAAGCAGGTCTCCAAGTCTATTACTAGCTTTGATACTGCTTCTGGTTTTTATTGTTAAAACTCTTAGTGTGTGCGTGTGTGCATGTGCACACTTATGTATGTGTGCCACAAAGTGCATGCGAAAGTCAAAGAACAACAATGGTAGTTGCTTTTCTCTTTCCACTTTACATTCATCCCTGAATGGATTGAACTCAGCACTGTCAGGTTCAGCAGAAATGCTTTTTACCTACTGAGCCAAGGGTTTGTCCTTCTTAATTTTTCAGGGCAAGTCCTTAACAAGAAAGAGAATTTCTTGCTGTCCTTGTCAGCTCTTATTTAATAGATGTACACCTGGAGTTAAATTTGCAAAATACTAAATATTTTGATAATATAGAGGAATGGGGACATTTATTTCCTATATAATATTCCAGATCACTAAAAAATTATAATCTGTAATAAAAGTGGTTCAAAAGTTTTTCATAGTCTCAAAATACATGTCTCAGTTACTTACACTACAAAATGATGCAATTTAAATATGTCACCTAAGTTAAAACACTATAAAATCAAGAGTAAAAACAGAAAAGAAGAATGAAATACTCTCCTTAAATATACTAAAAGGTCTCAGTTTTGATAAACAGCTAATTGTGTAATGGAAAACTCAGTGTGTGTGCTATGGTTGCTCAGATCCAGCTTAATACGGATTTTCCTTTTATGTGTTTTAGAATGAAATAAAATTTTTTTATTTTGAATTAACTAGCTACATATTAAAGCTTTTCTTTGTTACTTAAAAAACTGACTCATAGTACTCTGAGATTATAACTTTATTTATTTATTTTTATATTATATATTTGTGATTATATTCTTATAGAAATATAGGTTTGTTTTTTTTTTTAAGGAGGAACCTAGGATTTACAGTTTATGATTTAGCAATCACTCTAGATCTAACTTAAGACTTTACAGTAGTTTGCAATCTATGGTAAAATGTGTATGTATGCATATCTATTCACATATTCACCTATAAACACACAAACATATATGTGTATCTATATTAATATCTAGTTTAAATAATGTCAGTCTTACCTTAGGAACAACATTAAGTGAAAACAGATGTAATAAAGTGTATGTTATTAAATTAGTAAAACTTATCATGTTTGAAACAAGATTACACCAACCAAGAATAAGAAAATTCAGAATTATAAGCCTGTTTTGAATATCCTCCCTCTTGCAAATGTCAACTGTGACTTATATTTCACACCAGTCTTCAGTAACTAAGTTGTATACACAGAGTCCTTTGGGAAATAAAGGGTCAGTACAACTGTGACTGTGTCACTTCCAACCCTCCGTCCTGTGTCACCACTTGAAACCTGATCTACTGTTAAGTGGCTATGAGTAGGCAGGGTTGGCCCAGCAGTCACAGAGGAGCTGCTCCCCCCCAAATTAGAAAGAAGTCTTGGGAACTCGACTCCAGAAGCCAGAACCTTTCATTCTGGTAACATACAGAGTCAAAACCCAAAAGCCTGGACAAATTCAGAGACAGAACAACATCCCCCTTATAACATATCTAGGGCCCTGCAAGTTACTGTTATATGGATAACAGCATTGACCTTCTGCAAGCGTCCTTTACTGTCCTATGGAACTAACAAGAGCTCACCTCATATTACCAGATCTCAGAGTTAAGCAAACCCAACAACCACACCTAAAGGATATTCTCATGATTTCAAACCCTTGGAGCCTCAATGTGGTTCAGCACTTACTCTGGCATTGGCAGATTAGTGTGTCAGGGTCACTGCTGTTGATGACACATGGTTCCCTGCAGTAAAAGGAGCAGGGTCACGACGCTAAGGAAGCTACTGCTTAGGAAGTACGTTTTATCCCTAGGAACTTTCTGCTTGCAAAGTCTAAAGTTTTACAGAAATAGATAAATTTGAATATTTTCTTTCTTTCACATGCAAATTAATAGATTAGGCAATAAGGCCAAGTAAATATTCAGAATAATGCTGAAAGAGAGAAATACAAAACAGAAAAGTGATGTCTGAGATACATATAAGCTTCATTTTAGGAAAACTTGAAGAAAG
The DNA here is from genome assembly GCF_011762505.2 of Arvicanthis niloticus. Taxonomy (NCBI): domain Eukaryota; kingdom Metazoa; phylum Chordata; class Mammalia; order Rodentia; family Muridae; genus Arvicanthis; species Arvicanthis niloticus. The sequence continues at coordinate 65,507,042 of NC_047672.1, forward strand.
TGATGCTATTTCAGTGAAAATGAGGAATAAAAGAAGGCTGTTTTCAGAATTTATTACATAGGCTATAATAAGTGTTTAACCACTTCTTGTTTAAAGAGCTATATTTTTAGGTTTGTGTTCCTGGCAATGGAAGTGGCTGAAAATAAATATGTGTTTTTCTAGCCCATCTTCAGACTCTGTATCTTGTCCTGTTAGGAACTGTGAGTGTAACCATAGCCTTTCAAGATGAAACAAGATCAGTCTTGCTAACAAAAGTGTTATGTACTTGGCATACAGCTCTAACCAAGCACCATGGATTGAGTCACTTAGACACAGAAAAACCTATTTCCCATGAGTCTAGATGCCAGAAGACTGAGATAAGAGCACCTCCCCCTGGGCACTAATGTGCAGCTCCTTCAGGGCTGTAAAACACAACACTATTTTTTCATCCACATTTGGTGGGAAGGGAACAAGCTAGATCTTTGACCTCTTCCATGAGGGCTACAATTTTAGTCTTGAGGTTTGTGCCCTCATGACTCAGTTTTTTCAACGAACCAGGTACTATTGTATTGCTCATGTATTTATAACATTATGAAATAATTTTACGAAGTTATTACATTCAATAAAATTAACTTAGGAATGAGGGGCCCATTTTCAAAAAGAATAAAATAGGACAAATGCACTGTTCCACACAGTCAGTAGAAGACTCTTGAAAGGACTGGAGAAGAGCAAGTCAAGGCTGAAATCCACAGGGTGAGCATGAGTTTCCCATAAACTTTTCTAAATAATTAATGGTTACTGTTAAATTAATGGGAAAACAGCTTGCTGAAAAGAAATGAACTAAAATAACAGGAGAACTGTATCTGAAGAGGAAGATTGGGTGTGTGATTATTAGTGCACACAGAAGTAGAATGAAGTAAATCAGTACTCTCAGGGTTTAAGATCCTTTTATTGCCAAGATATCTGAATTGAAGGAGACTGGTCCTTCAGATTTGTACTAAATAAACTAGTAACAATAATAAGAATAATAAAGCTAAGATACTCAGGTTTTTATTGGGCTGAGGTCTGAAATTCCTTGACACAAAGGAGGCATTTACTCTAACAGCCTCTTTGGTTATGACCAAAGCTAGTGAAGGAGCAGGATGAGATTACAGGATGTACTAACAAACAATAGGGGAAAACAAGTACAATAGGTCCCTCAAGGGAATAAACTAAGTCTAGCACAATTACATCCTAACTCTCATGCACTTGGTTGGAGAATTTTACAGTGTTTCTAACATGGAAAAAAAAAAGGTCACTTAACACTAAGGAATCCAGGAACTTTAAACACATAGGGTTGTCTCTTCAACAGAAAGGATTTATAGACTGGTTCCTTCCAGTCTGGGCCAGAGCACTGAGCAGATCTTGGGTGGCAGCTCTGCCCCCAATATCTAAGGACCCAGAGGAAGCAGGGATCCCAGGCTCTCTAACTCCAGGCAGTATCTTAGGTAAACAGACAACAAGGTCCTCCCCAAACAGGGAGTAACTGGGACCCACAAGGACCCAGGAAGTCACTTCCAGCCCAGAGCACTGGTTCCCTTTGGTCTGGGCCAGAGCACTGAGCAGATATTGGGCGGCAGCTCTGCCCACAATCTCTAAGAACCCAGAGGAAACAGGGCTCCCAGAGCTCTAACCTGGGCAGTATCCTGTCTGCACTTGAGCACTGAGCAGATTTTGGGCCCCAGCGCTTACCCCAGTAGTTACACCCACCCCACAAAGTTCTGATACAACCAAGATAATAGGAAAGACAGGCTCCAGTCAGAGACAGGGCAGGAAGCACTAAGGAGATACAGATGGCAAATGGCAAGCACAAGAACATAAGCATCAGTAACCCAGGGTACTTGGCATCATTAAAACCTAGTACTCCCACACAAGAAAATCCTGAATTCCCCATATCACCAGGAAAGCAAGATTTAGACTTAAAATCATTTCTAATGATGATGATAGAGGACTTTAAGAAGGACATAAATAACACTCTCAAAGAATTTGAGGAGAACACAGGTAAACAGGTAGAAGCCTTTAAAGTGGAAACACAAAAATTCCTCAAAGAATTACAAGAGAGCACATCCAAACAGGTAAAGGAATTGAACAAAACCATCCAGGACATAAAAATGGAAGTAGAAACAATAAAGAAATCACAAAGGGAGACTACCCTGGAGATAGAAAACCTAGGAAAGAAATCAGGAGTCATAGACACAAGCATCACCAACAGAATACAAGAGATAGAAGAGAGAATCTCAGGTGCAGAAGATACCATAGAAAATATTGATACAACTGTCAAAGAAAACGCAAAATGCAAAAAGTTCTTAACACAAAACATCCAGGAAATCCAGGACACAATGAGAAGACCAAACCTAAGGATAATAGGTATAGATGAGTGAAGATTCTCAACTTAAAGGGCCAATAAATATCTTCAACAAAATTATAGAAGAAAATTTCCCTAATCTAAAGAACGAGATGCCCATTAAAATACAAGAAGCCTATAGAACGCCAAATAGACTAGACCAGAAAAGAAATACTTCCTGTCACATAATCAAAACGCCAAGTGCACGAAACAAAGAAAGAATATTAAATGCAGTAAGGGAGAAAGGCCAAGTAACATATAAAGGCAGACCTATCAGAATTACACTAGACTTCTCACCAGATACTATAAAAGCTAGAAGATGCTGGACAGATGTCATACAGACTCTAAGAGAACACAAATGCCAGCCCAGGCTACTATACCCAGCAAAACTCTCAATTACCATAGATGGAGAAACAAAGATATTCCACAACAAAACCAAATTTACACAATATCTTTCCACAAACACAGCATTACAAAGGATAATAGCAGGAAAGCTCCAATACAAGGAGGGAAATTATACTCTAGAAAGAGCAAGAAAGTAACCCTCTTCCAATAAATCCAAAAGAAGGTAGCCACACAAAGATAATTTCACCTCTAATAACAAAAACTTCAGGAGACAACAATCACTGTTTCTTAATATCTCTTAGCATCAATGGACTCAATTTCCTAATTAAAAGACATAGGCTAATGGACTGGATACATAAATGGAACCCAGCATTTTGCTGCATACAAGAAACCCACCTCAGTGCAAAAACAGACTCTACCTTAGAGTAAAAGGCTGGAAAACAATTTTTCAAGCAAATGGTCCTAAGACACAAGCTGGAGTAGCCATTCTAAAATCTCTAGCCTGAGAACACAAAAGGAGGGACTCATGGCTCCACCTGTATAGGTAGTTGAGGGTGGCCTTGCCAGGCATCAGTGGAAGTGGACAGCCTTGGTAACTGAAAGTTTGGATTCCTGAGTGTTGGGGAACTGAAAGAGCGGGGAGGCAGGAATGAGAGGATATTAGGAGCACACCCTCATAGTAATTGGAGGGGGGAATGGGGTAACGAGTTAGGCATCAGTGGAAGTGGAGGGCCTAGGTGCCTGAAAGTTTTGGATTCCCTGATGTTGGGAAATTTGAGAGCAGGAAGGCAAAAAGGGGAGGATGGTGGGAACATACCCTCATAGAAACTCCCAGAATTATATGAATTAGACATGACAGAGGCAGGCCACCAGAAGACTAGATTCCAGAAGTCAAACAAAAAATTATCTTGATACTAAAATTTGTTTTGAGAGTTGTATATTGCAGAATAAATAGCCTTGGTGTATCTACTCATCAGGCAAGCTGAGCAGACCTGCTCAAACCTCTGATGTCTTGGAATTCCATCTGGATGCAGTGAAGACACAGTGTTAGAGGCTTATCAATTTACTCTTCCCCCAACCCCTCTTCTAATATCTCAACACCCATTATCAGCTTGAAGAAGTTAATGAAGAGTCGGTGCCCCTATTCCCTGGGCTTGGGGACTGAGGTGGTTAATATTGGGTTGTCTTTCTAGGGAAAAGTAGTGGTTTTGGTGGAACAGGGAGGATTAGCTAGGATTTATTGCATAGCCATAACTACTGGTAGAAATATGTATAATTGTTATTAAGATGGAGTTATAATTTCTTAAGTGGTACAAAATTTACTTTGATTTCAAATTTAAGGTTTTCATTGGTATAAGCTTCTTATTAATATAAAAGTGAGATGAATATTGTTACTATCATAGGCATTGCGCCTGTATAACACATTTAGGAATACAAGGCTTAGACCCAGTCCTTCTTTAACTTTTTTTTAACTGATTTGAGATGGTTAGACTGTGAGTTAAGGGACTATAGCAAATTCATGGCTCTGAGTTTATTGTTAGGGTGTTTTCTATATTTTATTTAGAAATAGCTGAAAGGAGTTAACAGACAACAGTCCAGGTTACCTTACATGGATAGTTGGTTTTCAAAACGTCAGAAGTCCATAGAATTGATGTTACAAATATTTCTATATTAATGTTCATTTTGATTAGAGACCTGTCTGCTCCTGAGAGCTTCCTGTCTCAGGATTACAATAGACAAGAGTCTATTGTAATCCCATCTTAATCTGAATGGGAAGTTTTATGTTCTGCCATTGGACAGTATATGGATGGATGGGGGTGGGATGGGCACACATGTGGAAATCAGAAGACCAGCTCTCATAATAGTACTCACATTCTACCTTCATTAAGACACAGTATCATTTTGTTCACCATTGATCGCCATGTTAATGTCCAACCTTCTTTTCAGGATTCCACTCTCTCTGCTTCTCATCTCACCATGAGTATGCTGGAATCGGAGAATCATTACCAGTTTCACTTTGCTGAGATCCATATTAGCTACCTTTAGTTGCTATGGTAAAACACCTTGACCAAAAGAAACTGAAGAGAGTTTATTTAGGTTACAGTTTCAGAGGAAAAGTTCCTAACGATGGAGGAGGCATAGTAAGAGATGAATAAAGCAAGAAGCTGAAAGAGCACATCTTCAGTCACAACCCAAGCAGAAGCAATGAACTAGAAGTGGAGTGAGGTTATAAACTCTCAAAACCCATCTCTAGTACTTTCTCTTAAAGCTTCTATAACTTCCCACCAAGTAGAATCCAAATATTGAAATATATAAGCCTACAGGAGACATTTCTCACTACAATTATTACAGAATCCACACTTGGGTCCTTACACTTGTGAAGCAGACACGTTACTGAACTATATCATCACCTCATTAGAACACAGTTCAAACGTAGACTATGGATTGGGAGAAAACCAAGTTATTAGACGAAACCACATTCAGATTCATGTTATATCATTAACTTTCACAAAATACATCAGATTTGTAGACTATAAACCTGTGTCTATTTTTGTCTTATTATTAAAGAAAATTGAAAATTGGCTTTTGATTAGATTCTTAATTATATTGAATTAAACTGAAAAATAACTTTTACATACTCTTTGACACAGTACGATAAGATGAAATAATTTATAAACTTCTGCTTTGCCAGTGAAGAGTGCATTTTAGAAAGGCATTGAAAACAAGCTTACTTTCTGCTTTAGAACTACAGTTTATAATGAGGTGTCACTCTTCAGAACCCAGAAATGATTTTATACTAACACTATATTTATTCCTTTGGCAATGTCAGACATTTTCCTTCAATATTTTAAAATATGACTCAGTATTCACAGATGTGGCAGTTGAAGTCAAAGTTTTCTGTCACATTTTCCCTAATTTATTTTAGTTCCAAGATATTTTGTCATCAAACACATTCAAATGTTTCCTAGAATGAATCAACAAATAGAAACTGAACCTCCAATGTAAGCGGTCGCTCATGAAAAACAAAGATCTGCAATTCAGCCCACTTCTCAAATCACCTACTAGCTTCCACTGTGAAGTCTCTCCATTTAACTGTAACCAAAATAACAAAAGAAGCCAATGCATTAGAGATGCCACCTGTGTGTTAGCAACAAACAAAAAAGTGAGCTCCTATCTGTTGGAAATATATTTTTGTTGTTTTGAAATAAAATCTCATTATGTGACCACTCAGTAGTTCTGAAAATCAAAGCAAGGAAACTGCATTCCATATGCCAACGTAGTCATGTGTCAAAGACTAATGTCTATTGTGTTGGGCATTATAATTCACCCACAAAATACAATTGAGAATTCCCACAAACTGATTGTCTATCAACTAGTTCATAATTGATATGAGCTGCAAAGGTGGCAAAGAAAACTTAATAAAAAATCTGCCTTGGAGACCCTTTTGCAAAGTTACTTTTTTGATATTTAATTCTAAATTTTAATTCTAAAATCTCATGGTTACTGGACTCAGATTGCTGAACCAAATACTCGTTTTCTGCTGTAATCCTTTTCATTGTCCTTTGGGAAATAGGAAAATAAGACTTTGTGGTCTTCTAAAAGACTCACTGAACCATAAATCTATGGAGATCATTTAACAAAACTGGAATTAAAATTATTTTCTAAAAATGAAAAAGAACATACAATCTCATTTTTATGTCTCTAAGTTTATAGGATGAATTTCTCTTTAGCTGTTACATAGATACACTAACTTTTAAATCTATTTTCTCAAATTCTAACATTCAAAATGTCAAGTTTAGTTTAAGAAAATAATATTCATTAATTTTTCATATGTCAACACACATTTTGTTAAATGTTTACCTTGCCTTGTCAAGTCATTTATTATTTGAACTGGTATTTGAAACAATACTAGCTTTTTTATTTGAAAAATATTACAGATCCCATATTGACCCCCAAATCTCATTTATATCTTTTTATACATTTATTTTTAATGGTTCTACAAAAGATTTTACATCTTGATGAGGTGTCTTGTGGTATTTTGATAAAGTAACTTCTTGTTCACTGTTTCCCATTTCAATACCCAACTACTCACCCCAGACTTTAGTAAGGACAGCTTTCTTTTCAGCTTCTAGATAATCAACATTGAATAAGATTGTGTGATGCTACCTTTCTATAGTTGACTTATCTTGCTTAACCTAGTGACCGCCAGTTTTATTTATGTAGATGTCAGCAATATAATTTCATTTGTTTTATGATGATATATATTTGTTTTATGATTATATATATTTATAATTTCATTTGTTTTATCCTTTTGCATATATGTGCCACATTGTCTTCATCTCTCAGCCAGTTAATAGATACTTCTTTTCCCATTTCTTCATGTTGTGAACAGCAGGTATGGAAATATATAGTTTTCTTTCTCATTTGATTTAATTTCACACACACACATACATACATATATACACATACATTTATATATATGCATACATATATTTATTTATATGTTCAAAGATTATATGCATACACACACATTGTAATGAGATTGTTGAATCACAGGACAACTCTATTTTTAACTTTTAAGGATAAGTAAAGTCTATATTGTTTCCTGCAATGACTGCACTTGTTTACATTCCAATCCATAAAGTGCAGGCAGTCCCTTCTATGAACAGCCTCATCTGCTTATATGATTTTGATAACAGCCATTGTTCCTATAATGACATCTTACCTTTTGTTTGTTTTATTTGCATTTCCCTGGTGATTAGTAATACCAGGATTCTTTTTCATGTCATTCTCAAAGAGGGAGATGTTAAGGTTATGGTCAGTTAAGAATAAATCAGTATTCTGGTTTCTGTGTCAGCTCTTTCAGTATTGTCTCCTGTGAAGTAGATGCTTCATTCAAGACTTCTCTCTTCATGTTCAGACTCCAGTGACGAAAGGATAGACAACTTGTCTATGTCAGTAGAAAACAAAACAAACAAACAAACAAACAAAACTCTCAATGTTGGTTCATCCTGAAACAAATCTTTATTTATTTTCTCTTAGATCTCCTTGCAGACTCAGCCAAGGAATATCAATGGCTACTGTATCTCATACTCTGTCCATTTCAGCACTTGTCCTTCATTCTGAAAACAATGTTGGGGGACTGAGAGATAGCTCAGCAATTAAGACCACTGACTGTTCTTCCTTAGGTCCTGAGCTCAATTTCTAGCAGCCACGTGGTTGGTGGCCCACAATCATCTGCAGTGGTATCAAATGTCCCTGTCTGGTGTGTCTGAAGACAGTGACAGTGTACTCACATATATAAAGTAAATAAATTTAAAAACTTAAAACAGTGTTGATGCTGAAGAAACTTCCTTAAAATATTATAAAACATTTTCACATCTGTCTTCAACTTAACTCACTCAAAGTTAAGTCACCTCTGCATACCTTTTATTTTTTGTCATGAGGTAGAAAAAGGCAGAAATGTAATATACCTAAAATAAATATTTACATGAAATTTCAATAAAATTTTCAAGTAAAAAATATTACTTAATTTCATTTATCAACTGTATTAGTTTACATTAAGTCATGATTAATGCATTGTTCTATGGACTGGTCTTCCTTTGGAACATTGGTCAAATCTCTCAAATATATGGTCTATATGAACTACTGGTTATATCTGGGAAGAATAAAGTGGTGAGTCAATAAATAGTAGGTGGCTAATTCTGTTGTCATTAGTACTATAAATTCTTTAGTATTAATGACTTGAAAACATTAAGTGGCAAAGAAGAATTTAGGGTATAACTGTCTTTTAGTAAGCATACTTTAGTATGTATATGATTTTTCTAAAGCCTTTTAATGGGTATATTATCTGTACAAATGATCCCAATATTGAATGTATCTTTAGTCTTTCATTTGAATATTGAATTGAATTATGACAAAATATTATTTTATTCAAGAGCATATAACACAGCATGTACAACTTGGTCAATGCAGAGTAGTAATTATTAATATATTCTTGTATTTAATATTCTTGATAAAAATGGATATTTTCACTTAGTCTTTTTTTGGTAACAATTGACATGGTTTATTTGGAACTTTCAAACTAAATTTAATGGCTATTTTTCCAAATTAATTGTACTGCTTCTATTAATATACCATTCTCTACAAAGTACATAAATGGGGTTTGTATGCCAAAAAAGCAAAGATAGGATACTGTGTTGTATTGTAGTGCTCCCAATTGGTTACAAAATACAAAGTAGAAAAAAAAAATTCTTCAGAACAATTTAGAAGATAGGGGGTTTTATTTTTCTCTAAATTGTGAGACAAATGCTTGCTAGAAAAAATATTTCTGGATGTTTCTATTTGCCTCTGTTTCTCAATAAATAGCTCATTATCAAACTTTATTTCAGAATTCCATATTTTGCCTTTGGCTTTTAAAATAGACAGTCTGGAAATATCTATGAGTACTTATTTCAATTTTAAGCCCACAGGAATTAAACTGTAAATTAGCTTCTTTGCATATCTTTCAGTGCTGAAATGTCTTTACCACCCACACCCACCCCTTCAGAAACATATACACATATACATTGCCATATATATGTAAATTCAGAACTATATATAAATAGATACATATGCACACATACATAGATTATGTGATAGGTAGATGATAATAGATAGCAGACAAGAAACATTGTATCTGTAAACATGGTAGATATAGTAAAACAATTCTCAAAATTTATAAATACATATATTTTTCAAATACATTAATTCTATTAATTATATATTTCCCACAAGCTATAAGATATTGATTTCTTATTTCTTATGAATTCTTCACAGTATTTCTCTAAAATATCTAATGTCCAAATAAAGTTTAGAAAATATAATTAGATAACATAAATTGAAGATGAAGTTAATTTATTTCATAATTTCACAAATGTTTACTTTTAGAAATTGAGGTTATTCAAGAAATACTGTTATTAGTATTCCATTTTCTACTATATTCCTTAGAATATGAAAGACATAAAAGAGAGAGAGCATATGTTTTAAAGTAGTCACAAGATTTGAACATTACCAGTTATAGAAACCTATAAACAATTTCTATTTCTTATCTTCTGTTCTGTAATCAGGAAAATAAAGAATAATGTTTTAAACACCATCAAAGTAAGGAATTGTTGGCATTTCTACTTTACTCACTTTCTCCTTGGTAATCTTTGGCACTCAAGAGATCTGGGCTAAAATATTTGGATATAAATATACTTCTAATATTTAATAACTTAAAAAACCTTCATCTCTTATGTGTTTACATTAACTCATGTGTATGTGTTGTGATAATGTCAGCATTATTTCATGGGCTTTTCCAAGTATAATAGAAATAAGTAAGGCCTGATCAGTAATAACGGTCTTCATTGTAGACTGAATAAGAATTGCCTGCATAAACTCAACTATCCCAATGTTTAGTCACCTGGGAGTGGATCTCTGATAGCATTAGAAGGATGACGAAGTGTGGCTTTGTAGGAGGACTCACTTTGTAGTGTGTCTCACTAGGGGTGGACTTTGAGGATTCAAAGTCCATTGCCAGGCTCAGGCTCTTGTTGCAGGATATTAGATTATACTGTAAACTCCAAGACTGCTTTTACTGGAAAAATCCTGCTTCTAGTTGTGGTGTGGCTCAGCCTTAGTACACACCTTTAATCCCTCTGACTGGAAGACAAGCATACCCTTAATACTCACCTTTAATCCCAAACAATGAAGGTAAAGTTAATTTGTAGAAAGAACCATCCGTGTTTAAAAGTGATGTCTAATTGAGTGGCAGACAAAGTGACAAACCAGAGAAAGATTTGACAAAATAGAATATGCCCAACTCTCACAAGGAAGAGAGAGGGAAAAGAGGTGACTTGAGAGAGAGCAGTGGAGGAGAGAGAGAGAGAGAGAGAGAGAGAGAGAGAGAGAGAGAGAGAGAGAGAGAACAGTTTTACCTGTGGATACAGGATACAGAGAGAACAGGCCAGAGAATGAGAAGGAACCAAAGATCAGAATAGATTATTGAGTAAGTTTGAGGTCAAGCAAAGCAATTCAGTAGAAACTGAGAAGCCAGATTGAATCAGTCAGCTTATAGAGGAGGAGTTTGCATTAGAACAGCTGAATTGAATCAGTCAGATTTCAGAAGGAAGTAGAAAGAGGGAGTTTATTCTAGGACTAGGCCTAGGTTAGCAGACTCAAGCAATAAGCCTCTGAGACAACAATTACATCAGGTAAATAAAAGTGACATTTAAAGTTTCTTCCTTTTTTCTCTCCCTGTAGACCAGGATATATCTGTAAGCTACCTCCTGAGCATTATACCTGCCTGTTGTCATGTTCTCTGCGGCTGTGATCCCAGGTATGATGATAATGAACTAAGCCTCTGAAAGTGTAAGACAGCCCACAAGAATTGCTTTGGTCATGGTGTCCCTTCACAACAATACAACAGTGCATGAAACAGGTGTTAAATTTTAGACTATCTTAACACCTAGAAACAAACAGTGATTTTTTTCCACTAATGTTTAATGTGACAAAGAATTTGTCATGCCTGTCATGGATTAAATAATGCCACTCCCCAAAACAACCACATCTACCATGGGCCTGAGAATTGTAATACTTTTGTAATTTTATTAGTAGATTTAAAGCAAGGATGGAAATTATACTACTCAGTAGTAGATCAAAACTCAAAGGGAACGTTTTCCTCTAAGACAGAAGAGAATGTCTATGAATACAAAATAAATCAGTGTGAAGTTGAAATCAGGACTGAAGTAAGAGATATAAGGTATGGCGTGCTAAACATGACTAGCACCAGATGCTAGAAGACAAACAGGGGAGTTGCTCTCTTACAGCTATCATAAGGGACCAACTTTGCCAACACCTTGGTTTTAAACATCAGGCATTTTGAATTATGAGAGAACAAATGACAGCTGTTTCAGTCCACTGAGCAGGGAGTAATTTCTGAGGCTCTAGATAACTAATATAACAACCCATAATATGTTCATATAGAACATGAATGTGAGCTCTTTGTTACTATTGATAAATCCACATAAATTCGGTGACAGTAGAGTTTGATGTACCCAAATGGGGAAAAAAAATCAAGCCTATTTTCCCTCTACATGTTTGTTTGAAGGCCCAAGAAAATTTAGAATCCATATTTAAAAAGACTCAGTGACGTGACTCACTACACTGGCAATATGGAACCTGAAGAAGCCACCTCCTGTAGCCAGGCAGACACCACGGTGAAGTGATAGAGACACCAACCCAACCCCAAATTTACCCTGTCAACAAGAAATACAGGCAGAGGGGATAAAGGAGAGACTGAAGGAATGGCCAACAAATAACCAGCCCAACTTGAGACCGTGGGCAAGCACTATTAATGACATGCTGTTATGCTTCTAGACAGGAGCTTGTTGTCCTCTGAGAGGCTCCACCTAGCAGCTGACTCAGACACTGACACTCACAGCTAAACAGTAGATGGAGCTTTTGGTACTCTTATGGAAGAATAGGAGGAAGGCTTGCAGGCCTCTAAGGGGATAGGAATGAGAGACCAATTTTTTTAAGTTCAGACTTCATTTTAGAGAACCTGACCTAAGTTTGAACTCAGGTAAACTAACAAGCTAGTACCTAGCATTAGTTTCCAAGTTGCTCCCCAACAAAACCCGAGCCCAGCTCCAGTCTCTAGGCTAATCCCCAACAAGACCAGTGTTTCTAGGTTATTTCCCCAGCAAACCTGCATACCCGGGGTTACAAGCCCACCCCCTATCTAACGACCACCAATGCAGAGGGGAGCAGAAATTAAGTTTATTATATGACTCCCAGCGTCAGCCAATTATGTTAAAGGCCACAGTAGCTTTCCAATTAGATGCTTGCACACTTACCCACCACCACCACTTGCTGCTTACTATAAAGCCTTGCTCAGATAGATATTTGCCCCCACCCCACCCCACCCCATCACCAAAACCATCCTGAGTGACAGATGTGCTCTGGGAAGGGGAACATGCTAGCTCCAATAGAACAAAAACCCTGCTGAAAGTTGAGTCAGATTGACTCCTGTTTAGTTTTGGGGGGATCACTAACATTTCCCTGGCACTACAGGAACTTCACAGGAAGACCAGCTTAAGTGCTTTTCACCCCCCCGCCCCTTAGAACTTTTAGGTTCATTGAGTTATGATGATGTTTCCATGAAAAACTCCATAGTCTTGGAATATATCCATTTTGAAGAGTTAAAATAAATCCAATAGAAAATTGATCTTTATATTTACTCTACTTCAAAATAGTAAAAATTTTAACAAGATTATTTTAAAATTCTATACAAGTCCTAAGAAATGAATTGTATACTAATTATGAATAATCCTATTTTGCTTGTGATTCAGTCAATAAAGATACTTAAACCTTGATGTAAATCAACACCCTTGAAAAGCGTAGAAATATCACTTCCCCTGAAAATACACATAAAAGTTTTCTACATTAATATGAGTCCAAAGTTGAACATGTATGCTATTATTCATTTCTGTATTTCTCATCTTTTCACAAATTGAAAGGTTGAGATATTCACAGATATTTTTACAATTATTCTTTAACACCCATAATATTCTAACTGCTACAGATGACTTTTCAGTTTAACTAGAAAAATCTAAAGCTTCATAAAAAAATACATAGATTTAATTGGTTAGATTTCTGAGCAGTTACACATTTTATTGCAAAGTATTAGAATGAGAATACTTTAAATTAATGTCAATTAGTTAAAATCTCACTTGTATGATACAAGAAAAAATTGTAAAAGTTCACTTGGACAGCTGCATATTAATATGGACATACAATTATTGCAGAGCTCATTTTTGGCTTTTAATATGTTATTTGATTGCTTATTTAATACTCAACAAGGTGTTTATATGACCATTAATATTCTTCAATAGCAATATGACAAATACATTAATTTTGTGATATTATTAATTAGCTTAAATACCTAAAATGAAACACTTAGTCACCAATTTTCTATTTCAGAACATTTGTTTATACACAAGTCAGTCCTAAATATAAACAATTAACACTGGTATGAACTATATGAGATATATTCTTCTGTTAACTACAGAAGCAGATTATGCTTTAAATAAAGGTGATTAAATAAAAGTTGATTGCTTTAGTTGGTAATTTTAGATTGAGTAGTTTTACAAGCATAAGCCATTACCAGGTAGATGGTTTTAATTAAATATGTAAACTAGAAATCTTGGTTCAGTGTCCAAAAGAACACAATCCTAAAATAGAACCTATCAAATACTAACGGCCTAAGATTTAAATTGTCTTAATTATCCTAGACACATGTGCTTGCACACACACAAACTTTTTGAAGGATGGATGTTATAAGAGAAATATCATCTTTTCAAAAGTTAAAATAATTAAAATACAAATTTGAATTATTGCATGAATCTTGTGAATCCAAGTACTTTCTTCAAAGATTATATTCTATTACAGGTCTGTCTGGAAATCATTTATCATCATGGTTCTTTCACCAAGAAGAATCAAGTTGTGAGCTTTTATGTTGAATTTGACTGTAGTAGCTGATTGAAATGGTAGTGGAATACCACCCTTTAAACATTGCAAGGATCAACTATCCCCTGATCAAGATTATTGAACTAGGAAATAACACGATAAATATAAAAATATCTGTTTATGAAGCAATTGTATAATGATGTCAACATAATCATGTTTGCATGATATATCTAAAAAAATAGTTGCACATATATATTTGAATGGAGGGATATACCTATGTATTCCATATTAAGTCAGTGAATATCTCCCAATGAATTTAATTGACTTACTTTATACTTTAGCATATTTTAATTTTTTCAATAATTTAAAAATCCAAAAATAATTTGATATTCATATGACTTTTTCCAATCAGTGCACTGTACTCAGTAAATACTTGTATTTAATCCTCTTCTTTTTAAAAGTTATGTCCCTAACAATTTTAATAGGATTACAAACCGGGTATGCATGCTATCAGATAGATCCTAATACTTGAAGAAAGGATGCCGAATCTGCTAACTTGATGGATGGCCACTTAGCAGCAAGAAATCAGCCCACCTTTTATCACCTGATAGAACAATTGGTGTAGAGATTTGTCAGCAGCCCTGAGGTAAGCCATCTGGACCAGCCAATTGAGCTCTTTCCCCACCACTATGCACAGTCCCATATCAGAATGAGATACAGTAGTCATCATTACTTCAGTGTTCACAGTTCCTTATCTCCTCCCTCGTCCTAATTTCTTCTTACTTGTGGAGATCTAAAAGAAACACCTGACAATGTCCCACATCTGCTTCACTTTATAGTCCCTTTCCAAAAGCTGCACTGAACCCCATTCACACCAGTAACAAAACAGTTTTGCTTTTAAGATCAGTAAAACCACCCATGAGGAAAAACAGCCTCTTTAAAACAGAAATGAGATTTCTATTCCTCCCTAGGGCCTGAGTTAGTCTGATAGTGCAGTCCTCCACTAAGACAAAGACAGACTTCTTCTCTCCCAGCAGGAAAACTCATGTGCGTATGAGCACATGCCTCCATCTTGCTGTGACTTGAGGGGGTGATGTTGAAGTAACATTTTCTCTATCTAAGAATTTCCTGTGACTGAGTGTCACAAAGCTACTAGCTTCTGAGAAACCATGTTTCATCTTTGACCGACTCTCTTGTCAGCATTTAGTATACTGACTTTTTAACCCATTACCCTTATCCATCTGGAAAACCTGTAATTCATGCCCAATCCAGTGGACAATTTTTTTATATGCTCAACATTTAGAAAAATCCCACCTGTGGTAGAGTGATTTCAAGAAGGACATCTGCTCCGGCCAAAAATGTGACTTAATCCACATTCAGAAATGTGTGTATGGGCCCTGAGAGAGCTTAATTTTTTTCCCATAGCCCACAGTATCTACTTAAAAAGTTCATGTTTCTAAAGCTCTCCACCTTTTATATTTTCCTAATTTCAACTACAGAATCACCGCAAAGTTTCCCATGACCTTGCAAATAATTCAAGAGCCATGCACATGCAAGCAACACCAATTAAACGCAGTGAGTTATCAAAGAAGAAACCCGTAAAACCTACAAGTAGGAAGGGATGTGTTAGAAAGTGTTCCAGGAAGAGCAGAGTGTATGAGGACAAAGGGATACGAAAAATGGAAAGGTGTAGCATAAAGAAAATACTGTGTGTGTGTGTGTGTGTGTGTGTGTGCATTACATTGCCAAAGAACAAACTAAAAATTATTTTTGTAACATACAAGGTAAACACAGAGATGGTTGAAATAATAGATAAAACATATATAAAGATACACGCTTCGTGTTCTGGCCGCTATCGGAGAGCAGCAGCTATGGCCCTATGCTACCCTATGGCCGTGGGCCTCAACAAGGGCCACAAAGTGATGAAGAACATCATCAAGCTGAGACACAGCCGACACCTTGGGAGCCTCACCAAGTACACCAAGTTCGTGCGGGACATAATCCGGGAGGTGTGCGTCTTCGAACCCTACAAGCCCTGCGCCATGGAGTTGATCAAAGTATCCAAGGACAAGCACCCGCTCAAGTTCATCAAGAAGAGGGTGGGCGGGCGCGCACATCCGTGCCAAGAGAAAGTGGGAGGAGCTTAGCATGGTGTTGGCAGCCATGAGGAAGGCGGTGGCCAAGAAGGATTGATGAACCCTCCCCCAATAAAAGTTCATCGTTCCTATAAAAACAAAAAAAAGATTCACAACAATAAAACTTTAGAGATAAAGATATAAGTAATATGGCAAATATGTCTACAAAATAGTAAAATAGTCGAGAAAATTAAACAATAGACATTAATAAATTTAAGAATCTAAACGGCATAAATAAAATTTCAGGAAATGTAGATATTACCACAATTCAATAGGAAATTCGAGCAGAAAAATATCCTTTAGAACAAAGGTAAGGGCACCCTCTAACAAAAAAAAGAAAAAGAAAAAGAAAAAAAAAAAAAACCTTTATTTTGCAAATGAATTTTATCAGTCTTTTAATGAACAAATTGTGAGTTTCAAAACTCTAAAAGGAAGGTTAAAAAATAATGGACTTTTCTATATGTGGATATCAGATTTCACTCAAAGTGCTGTATAATTAATTCCAGCAGTACCTTGGAAAATTATTACCTCCAAATAGAAGCAGCTAATTTCACAAACACAAGTGTTTTCAGCATTGGTTAAAGTTCTTTTGCTATGATTTAGCACATTAATAAACTAAACTGGAAAGAAAAGCTTATGAACTTCAACTCCTAATTTTAAATTTAAAGAGCATATTAGCAAAACAAAAATGCAAACCAACTTCTTAGTCTTCTAAATAGTTTAGAACCATTCTTACTAAATTCAAGAACTGAGTCATGACCACATTTAGCATGTCATTAGAATTTTACAGTAATATCTCCAGAAAAGAAAATACCAGGTGTGTGATTGAGAAGAATCATCATCTTCATTATTGTCATCATCATCATCATTGTTATTATTATTGTCTTGTTCATCTACATAGAAATGACTAACTATAAATAATTAATGAGAAACTTAGCAAGATGATTTTGCTCTAAATGGCAGTGGCAAAAAAAAAAATCATACTGTCATAATGTCAAAAATGTAGTCTCAAAATTTCAAATGATTAAACTGTAATGATCAACCTAGAAAACAGAATCAAAAATTATGCTATACACACTAAGGAATTACAAAATATAGAGGGTGATGCACTGAGAGTCATCAATCATTTATAGAGTATTCAAAACTATATGTGGATGACTAGTAGCTCAGTGTTGGCAACCATTAGGTATACCTGCATATATATGTACTAAGAGATATTGTATATATTATATATCATATACATCATATATATACCATATATGATATATATATATATATATATATATATATATATATATATATATATCTCATATGTGTGTATATGTAGTTAGTTACTTAGTTACTTAGTTACTTAGTTACTTAGTTACTTAGTTGCTTAGTTAGACTATTAACTTCTGGTAACAAAAGTTTCCCAAACTTGAGTGTTGGGTATACTTTAATCAACACAGATTTATTTTATTCACAATAGTCATCTACTGTGGCTTCTATGAGAGGTTTTCTAGTTATTGTCTTTACATCTGCATATAGGCTGTGATATATGATGGATAATATTGCTGCTGATGTCATAAATGAAAAATGTCTTTCAGAGATGTGCCATTAACAGTCCAGTGGCTGGCAGCAGAGAGACAGCTCTCACCTCTGTCACACAGTCCTACTGTATCGTGTCCCCCAAAGTCAGAAACATTTGTGAGCAACAGCAATGAAAGTCAGTGTGCACTCCTGGTCATTTGACTTGATTCATGCTACATGCCATCCAAGTGTTGTGTCTGGTAAAAGCATCAAGCCCAAGACTAATGGTTTCTAGTCATGCTTATAGTAGGACCATGTGTAGTTCCTTTCACTCCAATTCTGGCCACTGCCCAGAGGCTCTGGAGAAACAGCTAGGAGAATCATAGTCAATATACTTTCCACAATGACAGGAGAAATAAGAAATGTGTAATAGTGACTGGTCTGCTGCACTTCTTACATACACAGTGAAAGTATCAAGAGCTTAAAAAATGGTAATAAACTTCTTACATAGATGGATATTTGTACACATTTTCATGACAATGTTATTGCTATGGAAGTTGGAGTGACCTAGGGGAAATGAGACAGTATAGCCTGGGATCACATTGTGAATTTCAGTTAGCTGTGGCAAACTGATACATGACTGCAGCATATCCAGAAAAACCACGGTGAATACAGGTGAATACATTGAAATATGTATGTAAATTAATTAAAAAGAAATGGCTGTTTACTCTCTGATAACATTATTTTTAAAGACATATAGAAAACATTACATTGCTTATATAGGAAGAAGAATAAAAGGAATGGGGGAGAAAAATCAAAATGAGGTAAGTTGAAGCAAGAGAAAAGAGCTGCCCAATAGCAGACCAAGATACATACTCTGCCGTGGACACTATGCAGGAATCACACCATTCCTTCCGAACACTTCACTTAAAGCCCAGTTTTTACCACTTCATGTAACATGTGTTTTGTATATAATGTTTAATGTGTCATTTCTTTATCTTTTACCATTACATCTTTAATGACTCAAAGAGACATAATTATAAAAAGGTAAGTTCATTAATAGGGAATCCACATTAACGGTTTCTATTTAATGTTTTAATATTGCTATTTAGTTAATTGCAAAAGAAGAAATTAACCTAACCTAATGTTAATTGAATAAATTATAGGATATTGAATGAAGCTCAGAATGAAGACTAGATCTCAGAATCATCACTGAAGAGTAAACGAAAAGAAGAACAACTCCTAATGGAAGGGAGGGAGACAGGAGTGATAAATACAATCTCCTCCTGTGTGTGCCCCATTCTCTTTCTTTGCTGTTTCAGATTTTCCAGCAGACACTTCTAATCATAGCACTGAAACCAAACTTTCGTCTCTATAATTAAAATGTGTCTACTTTAAATATCTCATGCTGTGAAACTTGACCTGCTCAATGACATTAAGCTTTTATTTCTAAGTCAAGACTACTTTCTAAAATCATCCAACAGTCTGGATAAGTCATGTAGGCATCACTACCCTTAAAAATTATCTGAAAAAAAAAATCTTAGTTTGTTTTTTTAAGAATAGCAAGCCAAAACAAACATTAAACCCATATAAATACCAATGACCCTTAAAGCAATGAGTGTGCTGAAAACTGCAAGATTGATGTTTCAAGAGAGCAAATGCTGTAAAACACTGGTCTTGTCTGATATTTACTATACAAATTTGTGGAGACTGTCCAACAAATGCCTGCATGTTCTTATCAGTTTCCCACAAAGATGTTAGGAAAATCACCCATGCAGCTGCTTAACATGCTTTACTCTTCGATGTGAGGTATCATACCTTATGTACCTTCATGCTGTTCAAGTATTCTTTGTCAATTTTCACTCATTAATACATTTGTTGGGGTGGTGTGTGTGTGTGTGTGTGCGCGCGCGAGTGTTCGTGTGCATGTGTGTGTATGTATATACACGTGCTCCTGCTCATGTGTATGCATGTAGAAGCCGGAGGATAACCTAGGGTGCCCTTCCAGAGTGCCTTCCACTTTATGTTTTGAGACAGGATCTCTCTGGCCTGGAACTTAACAAGCAGGTTAGATTGACAGACCACCAGGGATCCACTTATGTTTATGTCTGCAGTTCCAGAATTACAAAAGCATATTACCACCAGGCCAGCTGGCTGTGTTCTGTAGGTTCTTGGAATCAACATCAGGTCCCCATTCTTGCAAGACAGGTCCATAGCCACCATGCTATTTCTTCAGCCCACACATTTGGTTGCTGAGTGTAACCCAGCACCTGAGTCCACTGTGTACTATCTTTATCCACTGACTCACGAGAGAGGACGGAAGACTCAGCTAACAACTCAGTCTCATAAAGAAGCTCAGAAAATTACAAGATAAACAAGACCCTTCCCCACGGTCAAAAGTAGTAAACAATTGGCAAGGAAAGGAGACTTTATTGCGACCTACCTCCAGGTTGGGCAAGGGATGAACCTTTTTTGAGCTATCATTTAATCCGGTTTCTCTCCTTTATAATGTGACTGTCTTTGAGTGGCCCATGCTCATTTAATAACGCTTCACCTATGCTCCTGTAAGTAGCCCAGTAAACTCATGAGTTCCTCAAGGAAGATGAGTATAATTGTTTCTTTGGTCTATGATGGTGTCCTCTCTGAAACAGATATTTATTCTCATCATTCCAAAAAAAAAAGTCACATAATTGGTTAACATATAAAGCATGTAACTTTATTTCTCACTGTTATGGATGCTGAGAAGTCTGAAGTCAAAGATCCAGTATCAGTCTCAGGTTTCAAGATGGCACTTGATTGTAGTATCCCGGATACAAATGAAGAACAAGGTTGTGCCCCAGGCACATGTTCTCATGTGCCTACAGGCAGGGAGGAGCTTTCCAGTGTGGCATTAATCTACCCATGATAACCTAAACAGTTCCCAGTAGCCTCTGTTCGTGCTAGGCTTCTATTGCTATGAACACCACGATCAAAGAAAGCTTGTGTGGGAGAAGGATTATTTTGCTTACATTTCCACAGTAAGGCCATCATCAAAGGAAGTCGGGGCAGGAACCTAGAGGCAGAGACTGAAGCAGAGGCTGAGGAGGAATGCTACTGTCTGGCTTGCCCTCCATGACTTGCTCAGCCTGCTTTCTCATAGCAACCCCAGACCACCTGCCCATGAGTGGTATTCCCCTCAGTGAGCTGGACATTCCCACATTAATTATCAGTCAACAAAACCTTCTACAGAATTGCATACGGGCCAATCCTACAGAGACATTTTCTCTATTAAGATTCCTTCTTCCCAGATGAATGGAGCTCATATCAACTTGACTTGCCAGGACAAGTCTTTTCTTCAAATACTGCCAAGCTGGGGCTTGGCTTTCCTATACATGAACTTTAGAGGACATATTCAGACCCTAGAACCTGCCGTGTTTATTTTCAATGTCACAGATTTCTACTCTACAAGATATACCTGTGTAAACCTTCCTCATGACCTTATTTTATATGAAATAACTGCCATTAAGTTATAGAAATTACCTGCTTATTAAATCATGCTTATAAAATCAATAAAAATTAAAATTAAATATACATTTATTATTATTTAGATAATAGTAATATCTGTTAGAACTTAACTTTTATGACTAAACTTCAGGCCAGTGAATAACTACTGATACTTCATCTTTCTTTAAACGTCAGAGTGACAAATAACTCTATTACCCTAAACCAATTTTTACAGTGCCACTTCTTTTTGTGGCCTGGAGGCGATACTGGTTTCACTCCTTAGAGCCAGAATACTTCTTTATGTACTTAACAACTTTGATGTTTCCTTTAAAGAGCCTCTTAGTGACATAACCTTAACAAACAAAACAATCAGTATTTATAACAGCATGTCTGAGTTGTCACTTCAAAGATGTCCTGAATAAATAAATAAATAAATCATAATGGCCTCAGCATAACTATGTCCTCCACCCTTCCCAAGCTGTATGTGAAGTTCAATTACTGTGTGAACTGTTCCTTTCACACTGAAGTTGTCAAGAATCAATTGGAAGCATGAAAATTGAACAGCCCAACAGACCTGTTAATGGCAGCCCACAGTCTCTCCCAAAGCCCAGGCAAGAAGCTGAGTCAAGCAAGGGCCAAAGAAACACTGTCACCTGAGAAACACAAGCCTTACATACACAGCACGCATGCTATATTTCATAAACAGGAAGAGAAAAAAATATCATTTATGTTTGCTTGTATATGCTCAAAGAAACTCAAGAAGTGCATGAATGTAAGAATTATATGTAAAAATATACGTGAAAATGCATGGTTAAGAATGAGGTGAATCAGGTTAACTATTATGTCGTTTTATTATTATCTGTGTATGTACATATGATGTGTATATTGGTGTGTTTCCCATGGAATGTGTGTAGAGGCCAAGGAACAACTCAGGAGATCATTTCTCTTAGTCCACATTTTTGTGGGTTCTGGCATTTGGATCAGTCAGCAGGCCTGTAAGGCAAGTAAGTGTTTTTTATTCATAAGGCAATCTTTCTGGCACAAAGGTGAATGTTTATATCGCAGAACAGAGCTGACTGTGTTCATATATCTACAATTTATTATTTTTAAATTAGGTGTATGTATCACATAGTAAAAATCATTCTTGATGTTTGTTATGTAAAAACTAACATTTCAAGGGACAAATGTTTACCGGATAATACAGTTATAAATATATCATCCATAAATGATTACTTGTGTTTGTAAATATCTTGTAAGCCTTACATTTTTGTCTTTCTATTATACTATACTAAACATCTTAATTAAAACATGTATTATATTCACCTGATAGTCAAATTATGAGCTAGATTTTCCATGTGGTAGTCATTTGTGAACATTTGGCTTAAATAGGAAAACAAAACACACAACTGACTTACAAACTCCCTTCATTCTCAGAGCAGGACCAAAAAGAATCATCACTTTCTAAAAACAGAATGGAGTTTACTTTAAACAAGCTAACTCCTTCTTCACTACTGTTTGTCCTTTCCTTTAATCTGAGTAACCCAGGAAATGAGATCAAAGTTGCATTTTGAAAATTGTTGCAAAACATTATGGGCTTACTATACTAACTGCAACTTTAGCTCCCAAACATTAGCACAGAGATACACATCCTACTAGAATGTGTTTAGATTATCTCCCTGTGATTCCACAGGACTTAGACTTGAATAAACAGGAAAAACAAGAAAGAAAAACAAGAAAGAAACAAAGCCAAATAGATATGGATGTAGATATTTTAAAATGTCAGTCATGAAACTCAGATTATTAGAAAGAATTGGTGTTTTCTGACCTAATTTTAAATTGCTACTGAAAGCTCATAAAAAAAAAAGTGATGTAACCACTGACAAAATCATTATACATAGTAACAAATTGTAAAGAAATAGGTAACAAAAAGATCATTTTAATTCGAAGCTTTATATGCACAGGTGCTTCAAATTTAAAAGGCAGAGGGAGCATAGCCAGACTGACACTTACTCTTAACCCTGTACAGTCGGAAGACCATGCTAAGATATGGTATTTTATTTTTTAAAGAAATATCTGACTAGTGGCACTTTTTATATCTCACTCGACTTGAAACTGAAAAGCAGAAAGAATCATTGCAATAGTGGCTTTGCTGTGGTGAAGTGTAGCTTCCAGTTAACTCTCTAGAGAACTGGTGAAAACAATGAATTTCAAGTTTAAACATGACTTCTAAGCTGACATGATATAACAGTTATCTACATACAATCAGTAAATGAATACAAGATCTCATTGGGGGTCGTTTTTTACTTTTATTTAAATAAATATTTTTTTCATACAATACATTTTGATTACAGTTTCACCTCCCTCCGTTTCTCCCAGTACCTCTCCACCACCCTTTCCCTCCAGACCCACCCCCTTTCCATCTCTAGTTAGAAAACAAACAGGCAGCTAAGGGATAAAATAAAATAATATGATAAAACAAACACAAGGAGATTGAAACAGGAGAAAACAAATAGAAGGAAATGACACCTCCCCCAAAGGGGCACAAAAAGGCAGCTACAGACACAAAGACACTTCAGTTTCTATTTTCAGGAATCGCATAAAAACATAAAATGGGAAGCTGTAACACATATGCAAAACCTAAACTTTTCATCTGAGAGCATTGATTCCTAACCATCAGACCCCCAGAGAAGCTGATTTTCTTCTTTTGAATCTGGATCCTTGGAACACTCTTGTCTTCCTGACAAACAGGTTTTTTGTTTGTTTGTTTGTTTGTTTTTTGTTTTTTGATGGGTTTGTTTATTTGTTTTTGTTTGGGGGGATTCGATTTTAGGTCGTTGTTGTTCTTTTGTTTTTTTTTTTTAAGATTAAAATACCCAAAATTATTGCAAACAATAAATAAGATTTCTACAACTACCTTCCATAATTAAAATTTCAAAAATGGAATTAAACACACAAACATTTATGTGTATATATATATATATATATATATATACAAATATCTATATTTTTTAAGTGACCACTAACTGATGTGGAATTAAATGATTTGTTTTTTAAAGAGTATCATCATGAATTCTACCAACTACTCAACTACTTTACATAAGAATGCACTGAACTAGACTTCTAATCCACTCTTACATAGGTTGATCAAGCAAGTATTATTATCCTTCCATGAAAAGAATTATATTCTGATTTTCTGGAAAAGCGTGCAAAAAAATAACAACGTACAACCTTTGCTGACAGCTGTTCAAAGTCCCCTTATCCACCTTCTCTACTCAAAATACCTCACTTCATAATTGATCGACACAACCACTTTAATTGTGCTTTGCCATGATATATAGGAACCACAAGTACCGTTTGTAACAATTATAAGACAAGTTAAACATCCTCCATTCCTCAAAGTTCCTTGAACTGTAACACCTGAAGTTGACCTGTAAGCCACACCTGCCCAAGGACCAGGTAGCTTTCTGGGATGCTGGAAGTTGTAGTTCTTAGAAAATAACAATGCCACACAGGAATATATGGTGGCTGTATCCTGAAACATATCCTTATGGTATCCTTAAATCTTGTGGCCACTCAACTTGGAACTTAGGGCAGTGGTACTGACCAAAGCACATTCTGGTCAGTATTTAATTTGCAATTAAATTATTTGCTTCAAATTTGACCAAAATTGTGGCACTGTTTTTTCTCTTGCAAATCAAAGGATTAACAGAACCCAGAGACCAGCATTTGACACAGCCCAGTGGAAAGTGGCAGGTAAACTGCTGAGTAGCACGTCTGAGAGGCATACATTGATTTCAAATATACAGAACATCACGGGGGGGGGGGGCTTGTTTTGATGCTATTGCTGTTATTTTCTGCTTTATCCGTCTTGCCTTCTTTTTGCCTCACATCTGGAGGTATACATCTATCTTGAACCACAAAGATGAACAGCATCTGCAAAGGATGAAAGACAGGATGACATCAGGAACAGCACAGTGCCAGCTCTGGAAGATGCACTTGTGTCTTTTGCTCATGTGAGAAAACCAGCTCTTCCTTTCAGTAAACTAGTTAAATATTGGTAACTTGTAAATGAATGCAGTGTGAACTGAATGGTAGAAGAAACTGCCTGATGCGTATTTACTATAATAAGCCATTTACCTCACCCTCTCTTTTCCAGCAGACCACAGGAGCATGATAGGAAAACAGTTTCCTCTCCAAATGGAAAGTTTATATTTAGATCCATGACTTTCCTCTTTCTTTTAAAATAGATCTTGCTCTCTCAAATTCAAGGCATGAGTTTCTTTAATAGTTTGTGTGTGTGTGTGTGTGTGTGTGTGTGTGTGTGTGTGTGTGTGAGAGAGAGAGAGAGAGAGAGAGAGAGAGAGAGAGAGAGAGATCTCCTAATAATGTAAATACAACCTGTTCGGTGAATAGAAAGTTACGTGTACATATTGTACATATATAATTTCAGGACTGATGGCTTGATATTGGATAATAAATCTGGGGGCTCTTCTCTGAAGAAGACTATTTCTCCTAGTTTTAGAATTGCTTAGTTCTCCATAGTTCTTTGTCTAGAATTGAGACCCCATGAGATTTCCTCCTTCCACAGTAGTTTGCTGTAGACAACCTTATTCAGATCTGAACTCTGCAGCCATTTTGATGAGACTTCATGGGCATGGCTTCTCTGACATTCCTAGGACACACTCTAAGAGCAAATTTCCTGTGTCTCTGGCTCCTGCAGTTTCTCTTCCTTGCAACCCTGAGGTTTCTCTGCAGGGATTGTGTTGCAGATGTGTCTGCTGACCTTCCACACAACATAGCAGCTTGTTTTCTGTGTTTTCATTGCTGATAGTTTTCTGCAATGCAATGGAATGCAATGGTGATAGTTTTCTCTGTTCTTTGAAGAGAGGTGAGACCTATATTTATCTTTGGATGCAAATATAAATATTTAGAATAGGCTTGAGGAAATAAGGAAATGATGTAATATTTTAACTAAAAAACTTTAAAAATAAAAGAGCTTTCCTTGCTTTTCAACCAAGGATGTCTTCCTTCTCAGGAATGTTGCTGCTCTGCCATTCTATTTCTCTCCTGTAGCTTCAGGCTCCTCTTACAATAGATCTGAAGTCCTCTCAGCTTCCTGAACCTGTTGTTTTCATTTTCCTTCCCGACCTATACATATTTATCATACCCAACCTGTACATACTTACCACACCATACCTATACATACTTAACATACCATACTTATACATACTTAACATACACTACCTATACATACTTAACATACACTACCTATACATACTTAACATACACTACCTATATGTACTCGCCATACCCTACCTACACATACTCACTATACCCTACCTACACATACTCACTATACCCTACCTACACATACTCACCATACCCTACCTACACATACTTGCCACACATGTACACTTAGCTTGCCTCCTGTTGCCGTCAGAATTCCCTCTCAGCACTCTATGGAAATGTTCTGACCAAATCACACAGAGTTGCTTGGAGAACTCAATGAGCAATTTGCATCGACTCCTTATTTTCAACAAAGAAAAAGTCATGAAAAAAAAAAAGTTTCCATTTTTCTCCAACCAATCTCTTTTGAGCTCTAATTGGTTTTTAATCACTGAACAGCCTAATTCATTTATAAAACCATTTTAAGATTTTTCTTCATAAATGTTTCTCACAGTTATTTTCTTGTGTTTAGTCTGCCTTTCCCTTCCTCAATCCATTTGCCACAATATAAATCCTATCTCTAATACAAATATTTATCAAGGGTCTACATACAAGGTGCCCCAACCTAACAAACACATTCACTAGACTATCAGTTTTTAAAACTATGTGTCTACAATGAAATGGAGGTTTCCTGTATACCCAGTCATCTAGACCTGAAACTAAAAAGCTGCCATTAACCTGATCTATTTTTTATTTGCTATATCGTTACATGCAGATATGCTGTCATTTGCCTAAAACTCTAGATTTTACTTGCATCTACCAGGACTTAGTCCCTGCCGTTCTGCGTCTTAGCTTATTCCCTCCCAGCCAATCACAGTGAAGCAGTGTTGTGAGGTAAGCCCACCGGAAGCCACCACATGAACCCTTCTAAAGCAGAAAAATTCTTTACTGCCAAGTGATTGTTCCATAGGACTCTGTGCAAATCACTCAGCCCCAAGCCTTGCAGCTCTCTGTCATTGTTAGGAAAATAAATAAATAAATAAATAAATAAATAAAACAATCAAACAACGAAATACAGCCTGGTTGTCACACTTTAGTTAGTCAGAAGCTAAGCTACAGCAGCCAAAATGCAAGCTTAGTACATTAGGGACTTTTAACTCATGGACTTCCCTAGAGTTATGGCAGGAGCTGTTCCTCTCTTGGTGGCTGTTGGGGCTGACATTCTGGATTTTAAGGTCTGAATGGTGCCACTAACATGGTGTCAGTCATACTAAGGTCTATGAACTTGTTATAGTCACTAAAATGATGTGTCTGAATCAATAATAGATCAGAGCGCCAGACATCCCCCCTGAAAACTGAACAGAATAATTAATAATCAGAATAATTAACATCAAAATAATTAATGCCATGAGTAAATTCTGAGATTCTTATAGTACAAAATATCCTGTCATTTAAATTCATTGCCCTCCATCCTCTTTAATTTGAAAACTGTATTTTATCACTACAGGACCTGAAGTCCTCAAATCCTCTCTAAATTTTCCCTGAATTAGTTTTTCCCTTGCTTATCATTTTTGTTTTATATAGAGTTATCTTCAGCAGCCTCACAATATAGTTTTGTTCATTCTCCAAATTAAGGTCAAAACTTCAGTAGAGATCAAGATGGCTTCTCATTATGTGTATTGTCCTAAGCCTGAATGGCTAACCCACAGGGCTGGTGAGTTGGCTCAGCAGGCAGCAACTCCTGGGCACTCACAGTGAGAGGAAAGAACTGATTCCTTCAGCGTGTCCTCTGCCCTCCACATGTGTCATAGCACAAACACACAAGAACACAAATAAATAATAAGTTGTAGGAAGCCGTGGTTAGCGGTGATATATTCCGCCATTGCAAGATGGCGCTGACATCCCATGTCTCCACAAGTAAACAACTGACTGCGCAGGTGCAAAAGGCAAAAAGAGAGCCAAAGTCACTGCCCAACCCGGGGCTTATTATGGGTAATGAGTGAACAGCCAATCAGAAATGAACATGTCACTCTAGGGTGTATATAAGCAGTGCCTTTTCCGGTCTCTCCGTCTTTCCGCTTCTGCTTATACAAGAAGTAAAGCCTCGTTGTAGTAACCACCCGAACATTGCCTCACGTGTCCTTTTTCGCGGGCGAAGGGGACACAGAGGGGCTCGGAACAATAAGTGAAAATAAACAAAACTTATTCTTTGTTTTTAGTTTCACAGTAAGCTGCTGAGGAGAAGAGCACACTCCTAGCCTGCCTTTAACTATGGAAGACTACAGACCTATTAGGGTAATGACTCCAGGACAATACTCTCACAAAGAAGAACCATGTCCTTCATCAATGTCCACATCCTACCAGAGCATAAATGAAACGGGAAGAGCCCTGCCAACACTTGTGTTCAATACACAAGTTCTCTATACAAAGCATCTACGTCTGATGGCTGTAGCCATTCCTGTCCACAATACTGTATCTCTATCACTATAGGTTTTCCCTAATTATAATTACCTATTCCTTCAACCCTGGTTGAGCATTTTAATGAATTAAAATTTAAACTTCAAATAAGATAAGCAGGATATGTTAACAGAGCTGTAGAATCCTGGCCCTAGAGTAACGGAAAGGGAAGGATCAGAATGTCAAATCCAGGCAGAGATAAGTAAGACACAATCTCAAAAATAACAATAAGTAAATAATAGGTATGATTTTTTTTTAAAATAATTGAATTTTATGAATCAGGGGCTACATTATCTTTCCAGATTTTTTAAGTGTTTCCTTGGGTGGGGAGATGGTTCAGAGGACAAAGCAATTGCTGTGCCAGCCCAGTCACCAGAATTTAGATCCCAAATTCCAGCATACATATATAGAGAGAAACCAGTTGAATTGATGAGCCCCGGGTTCCATGAAAAACCCTGCATCAGTAAAGAAAGTGGAGAGCCCTTTAGGAAGCTACAAACTCCAATCTCAGGCCTCCACATGTTTGTTCACACACACCTTCGCTCATACGGAAAACTGCACACACAAGACAACAAATTAAATAAAATAGTTACACACACACGTAACCTTTTCTTTAATGTTTGCCCCATTATTAAGCTGTCACTGTTCTAATCCACGTTTTTTAAAGAAAGACTGCTGTATTTTTTTTTCCTTAGCACACTATTGCATGCAATGCTCAATAGAGATTCCCTGAATGTTTGTATCAGGAAAACAAATTTCCATACTACAAGAAAAAAGGAAATAAAATGTTTTCTTTTACTCCTTCGTGAGGCCGTGTGACGAGGTTCCATGACTAGCTTAAAACTAAGTAATTTGTTCTTTAAGTTAAAAAAAAAACAAAACAAACCATGTCACTCTCAAAAGAAAAGCCCCACGTGCCTCTTGGTAAGCCATCCCCAGATCTAACCCATTGCGGCAACACCAGGTAGACTCGTGTGAACACAGTCACACATGATTTTGGAACCATCACATCTTGGGCTTCAGTTTCCTGCCCTCTGAAAAAGATGATTTTATGGCCTTTTCCACTTCTGATCTATCCTGATTACGTAGCCAACATAATCCTCTTAGGCTGTGGTTAAAGGCTCCTCTTTCCTTTTCTAACCTCAGGGGAGATGGAAATCACAGTCTCCTATGCTTGAAAGTCATTACCAAATTTGTCCTTCTGGATCCAAGGCAAACTGATTAACCCCACTTCCTCCACAGCATCTCCCATTACCTTAACTGCAGACACGGTGACTTAAATATTAGAATGGAAACTCCATAGTGATGTGGACTAATTCTCTGGTTATAGTGGGTGTGGATTCATAGTTACTAATATAATTGACTAGTGAAGTTTAGGTATTTGTCTTTACACTTTCCCCTTGGCTTTTAAGTACAGAACTAACATGCAAATATGCATGCAGTCCCAAAGTTATTCTGAATCTCAGGGAGAAAAATGCCCTGTGAAGATGACCACAATGTTCTGCCAGGATTCAGACTGAGAAAACTAAGTTTATCTTAAAATTTATAGGAGATGAATTTCATACAAGTTTTGATTAACTTGTGAAAAATGGAAGAGAAAGTAGAATGAAAAGGGAAAAAAAAGTTTAACTATTCTCTAGTGACTATTTCCTATTTTTAGCACAGTAATTAAAGGAGCATTATTTATTTGTTTATGTTTAAGCTGAGCTGATGGACAAAGGCTCACAGAACCCCACAATACGATCTTGAAGTGGGAAGGTAATTAATCCAACCAAAACTCATTTAGGAATATCTGCTGCTATCAGAAAACAATAGCAAACTAATTGGGGTGAAGAAATAAATTCCCTCCAGTTGAATAGCTCTCAGCTCTGTCATATCTCAGATCTGTGGAAGCAGAAGAGACATCCATATTAATTAATGAACCCAAACTGCATCAAATATTCTTCAGAATGCATGATTCTCCAGGGCTTGTTTGTCTTGGTAGAGGGTGTGCCTCTGTCCTATGTTTGCACAAATGTAATCACTGAAGGTGCAGAATTCCTGGGTGATGTCTCTCCCTCAGGCTCCCTAACTAAATCAAAAAGCCATGCCAGGCTTTAAACGAGAACTGAATTCTTTCCAAGCAAAGGAAAGCGTGATGCTGGTATCAGCTGAAAAGCTGTTTCTCAGTCAGCCCAGGTCATTCTTTCATCTCTTCACTTCTTAAAATTTTTCACAAAAAATATTTTGTCCCCATATATGCATATACAACTAAAATATGTATATAAATATCATATATAAACAACATATATAATGCATTTTCTAGATTTAGTTAGAGAAGCTTAGGAATGGAAAAGTATTTCAAAACCATTAACAGAAACTGCTCTTTCTATCTCTGTAAAATTGGAATAATCTATAGGATAGTATCCCTAGAACTCAGTATGTAGTTCAAATACCAAGTTCATACTCCCTCCTGCCTCACCTTCTTGCTGCAGGGATTACAGATGGGAACTATATACCTGTCTCAAAAGACTAGTGTAATAATTAAATGAGATGCTTTTTGTAAAATGCCCATTATTTGTGCACAGAAGCTTTTGTTAAATCAAACAGTATTATGTTATCTGCAAGTATCAATGGTCAATATTATAATAATATTGCCATCTATGTGTTGCATGTAGTTTAAGAACATGCTTGCTCTGGCTAGGCTCTGGGAACAGCAGTGGTCCACTGGCCGTTTATTCAGCTGCCTGTTAGCTAGCTAGCAAACGCTTTTCCCGCAAACGCCAAGAGCCATGATCCCCACCACCACCCCCCATGACACCAGACAACCTTAATATTTTAAAATCTGCCAGATGACACAACTGCTGGGATCAGAATCTATTGTCCTAAACTCATCAGCTATTCTATGTTAGAATTCTTCCCATGGCAGAGGCCACCACCAGTGGTTCTAATAGCCTCCAGGCCTACATGATGTCTGTCTTCTCCCTCCAAAGACTGACCACCCCCCCCCAAAAAAAAAAACCTTTCTCTCTCTCTCATCTCTTCCTCTTCCTCCTGAGACCCGGAAAACCCACCTCTATATCTTTGACCCACGATTAGCTTCTGCCGTCTTTATTGACCCAATCAGGAAACAATTAGGAAAACTGGAATGCATCCACATTTATGAGTGTTCCCAACATTGATGATGCCTTGTTTTGATCCACAATGAGACAATAACATTGAAACAAGATTGGTGTACATGTAGAATCTTGATAAATTTCCAAATAGGTGTTCTCTTGTTGACTTGTACCAAATTTATTATTTTTATTTTATTTTCCAGATTATAAGATAATTACATAATTTTTCTCTTCTCTTTTCTTCCTGCAAACATTCCTATATGCCCCTTCTTGCTCTCTTTCAAATTCATGGCCTCTTCATTTACTAATTTTACTGTTACATAGACACATGTAGATGTATGAACATATATATTCCTAAATATAGCCAGCCATTTGTATAATGCATGTTCTCAGGGCTGTCTGGTATTGGATAACCAATAGGTGTTCTCTTCCCTGGGAAAGACTACTACTCTCACCCTCAGACCCCTTATTTGACTGCAGTTCTTTGTGTAGGGTTGAGGCCCCATAGGATCCACCTCCCCTTCACTTTGGCATATTTATTCCGGGCCTTGTTCAGCTCATGTGTAGCCAGTCATGTTGGTGAGACTTTTTGCTGTAGCTTCTGACATTGCTGGGAGATTCAATTTCACAGAGCCTGTATGATCCTGTGGGACTTACAGACTTAACACTCCTCTTTTTAATGTTTCCTGAACCATGGGTACAGGAATTGAGCAGTCTACGAAGACTCTATTTTTAAGCAAATAATCATCTTTTTTACCTAAAAGGTACAAAATTGGCAAGAGTTCCAGACTATCTATGTGAAGCACACTATTCCTTCGGGTGTATATAAGGCAGAGGGAGAGTGGGGTGGGACAATGAGAGGAGAAGGACCTCGGAGAGATGGCAAGTTCCCTGTAAAAGAAAAGGTGAAGAGATCCCTCTTTCTGAAGCAGAAAGCCAGCTGGAACGTAGAAGGGAAACATTTTCTCCTTCACGAAAGCATATGGTTTGTCTCTTCATCAGATTTTCAAACGTCAAGTACTTCTTGCCTGCTTTTCTTGTTCAGGAAGAGGAAACTATTGAGGTTCTGAGTAGGTGGAAGGAAGAATTTTGTAGGTACCTGCTGTTGAGAAACACTACTGGGAATGAACACTTGGAGTTAAGTCAGGGCACCTGGGCAGCACTCTTGTGTTTCCCAAGGCCCTCTGAGATTCCTAGCTTCCTCTGTAGGCTGATCAGACCTAACTCTATCCAGGTGTCTGTCACTGGAGTGCAAATGGCACTTTCTTTTTTCTTTTTCTTTCTTTTTTTTTTTTTTTTTATTCACTTTACATGCCACTCACTGTCCCCCTTCCAATCCCCCCTCCCACAATCCTTCCCACACCCCCTCCCTTCTCCTCTGCTTGGGGGCTGGGTATGCTCTGATCCTTTTTTACAGTCAATGAGAAGCATCATCATCTCAGAAGCTGTATTTGCAATAAATTCGCAGCAGTGATTTTGAGGCGTTGTGGGCATGCCTACACACCAGAACCACCCTGTGAAGTGACTCCCTCTCTAACAGCAAGACATAAGTGAAGCAGACAGAAGTGATAGATACTCCTCCACCTAAATATTTAGAAAGAAAACAATATTCATCAAAACAAAATGACCCTTTAGTGATTAATTTGTAATCCCAATTAAAACACTGCCAATTAAAAAGACATTAGCTGTATAGTTCTAATGAACTGCAGGTAGAGAGGCATAGGGAGGAAAGTAAGAAAAATTGATGCAAGTGATCTCTTTGTAACAAACTAGTGCTTGGCTGTGGCACATGCACTTAACTCTAAAAGCACATTAACCGACATTACGTGTAACAGAAGCTCTGGAGGCGGCATGGCCCTTAATGGATTTTGATGGAAAGTTATAGCGAGATTCCCATTCATCTTTAATCCTCAAAGGACACAGATGGCTCAGGGAATCATTTACTTAAATGGAAAGAGTCATAGAATTATTTTAGTGTTTGAAACTAATATGATAATGAAATTCAATCTCATTAAGTGGGGGAAAAGTCTATTTAAATTGCTTATCAAATATCCATTTGCTGTTAGTTTTCTAAATATCAAATACTGGTTTAACTTTATATTTGATCATAGTCAAAAGACCTAGAAGTCTAGCTTGCTTTAAAGGTTATGAATTTCTATGAATTTCTAAGTGCACATATACACACATGCATGCACATACACACACACCTGTACTTTAAAATATATAATATTAAAATATTTAAATAAACATTTTTATATAGTCTGTTTTTTTTTCTTTCTTTCTAACACCTAGGACAATCAAATAAAAGGAGTAAAGATTTACTTGGGTTCCTAGGTTTTGAAATTTTAGACTTTGGTTACTGTGTTCATTGCTTTGGGCCTATAGTTTTACTGAACATCATATGGCCAGGAAGCAGAGTGACCAAACAAGGGACCAAAGACAAGATATGATGCATTTTGCACAGGAATGCTTACTTCATCATAATAGCCCACTAGCTATAAATCCATTAACTAACCCATGAATAAAATTAGTGTCCTCACAATCCAATCATCTCTCAACACTCTACTTCTGAATACATATTTTCTGAGGACAAATGTGGGTAGGGTGGCTGGAATGCAGGGGGTTCCTCCAGGCAGGAAGTTAGGCGGCTACAGTGGCTCATTAAAGGCCTTCTCCAGAGGCAGACCTGAGCTAAATAGGGAGGGAGAAAGGGGGAGGGGCTGGGGAAGAATGCTTAATTGGCTCTGCCCTCTGGCCTTCAGGCATCTCATTAGTCTGTAAATCTCTCCAGGGCCTGAGGCCTGTGGTCACGCCCTCTACCTGTACTCCTTGGGTAGGGCTGCAGTGCCCTGAATGTGACTGAACAGTGTAGGTCAATGGAGTTCCACACCATGTGTTAGGAGCCTGGATTCTGGGAGCACTGCTGAATAGATGCTTGTCCCTTACAGGCAATGGACACCTGTTGGGTCTCCCGGCTTTCCAGCCAGCACTTCTACCAAAACCAGCCATCCTATCACAGTCCTACAGACAAACCCTCAATAAACAATCCAGCAGGGGACATTTCATTTACCATCCACAGAACTTTGAAGAAATCATCATGATGCTATCGCATGTATTAAGTCAACTTATTTATGCTTCACATCAAGTAATAAGCAACTTGTGGAATTTTTCAGTTGTTGTCTCTACTACTCAATATTTGCAGTAAACTCTGTAATATGCAAAACATATTTCCTTTATATAAATAAGGACTTTTAAGTAAACGAGCATACAGTTCCATAATTTTGTTATACTAATTCTTGACAGTTCCAGGAAAGTGTAGTTCTTGATGCGCATTACTTCAGAAAGTAATGCTCTTGAGGTTTACTTCAGCAGCCTCCCAACACTCTTCAGAGAACTACAGACAAGTAAGGAACCTGAAGAGCAGGACAGACAGTCTTCCCCAGAGAGAAACACAGCAACTGCGTATCCAATACTAAATGGTTAACCATGAATACATGAAAATAATACTATATAGATTAAGGAGGTTTTATTATACATTTAAAATATGTGTGCATGTATATGTGTGTGTATATATATATATATATATATATATGAATTATCAATAAAAATAAAAGAGGTCATGGATTTGAAAAAGAGCAAACACTGGGATATTGGAGAGTTTGAAGGGAGAAAAGCAAGTGATAACCTCAAAAAAATTAAAAATTACTTTTTAAGTAAAGCCTATGTGCACATCTTGAGTATAATCACCCTTATATACATATATTTATATAATTATTAGCTCAAAAATAAAAAATTGTTAACTAAAACAAAGTTCTATACATTTACAACAGTAAATTTAGTGATTTTAAACTTATGCATATTATTTTCTAAATCTTCCCTAACCTATTAACAGAATACAAATGTTTGTTTTTTTTCTGAAAGCCATAACGTTTTCATTCTTTTTGTAATTTGTTGACCATTAAGACATCTCTCCAGTCCCCCTACTTAGAGAATCTGAGTGTGGTCTGAGGACATAATTGATTTATCCAGATCTGAAAGGAAAACTATTTTAACAAGAATCCATTCTTTTTAGCCCAGTGGCAATGTTTTTTGCCATATTTGATTTTCTATTCTTTTGAGTCTCCTTTCAAACTCTTTATTCTCTTCACTTTGTATGATATTTTGACTGCTATAACCCTATAAAAACACTTTATAGCCACATGATGGTCTCCCTCATCACTTGTTATCAATATTATTTTGATTTTGAATCATTAGTATTCTATATACCCTTAACAATTGCTAAATAATTTGTATGTAATTACTATTGACATTACAGTCTATACTTCCAGATCAATGTATGGAACATTGACTTGTTTGTTGCAATTGTTATTCATCAAGAATATGACTGTCTTTGTGTTTTCACTAAAGGTCTTATGCCCCAAGCCCACATGTGGCTAATTAGATGCAGTAGTAAGGTGTCTGTGTGTTGCTGTTAAAATTTAGATCGGCACTTCTCTTGGGCTATCTAAGCGGCAGTGGCTCTGCCTAGCTCAGGCCTCTATGCTTCAAGGCCTAAAGCCAAGCGCTCCACACCTGGAAGCGACCAGAGGCCACGGGTGCACCACAACTAGAAACAGCCAGCCAGAAACACGGGCCCTGGCACCCACGAGACGCCAGCATGAGAGATCTTCCACGCTGTCTCCACTAGGCTGGGTTGAGCCCACACCATCCCACCATCTACACGGTACTTGGTAAAAATGAAACTCTAATGTTTAAAGATTATACAATAGCTTTATATATTTGGTAATGCTCAATAACAAGAAGCCCACACAATTAGAGATGTTACCCAATATCTAACCTAAATATTACCACTAACATAGACTGCTGGAGACACACGTACATCTGCTACCATTTTCTCCTGTCTCCTCCTCTTCCTTCTATCTCCTCCTCTTCCTTTTCTTCTTCCTCTCCTCACTCCGCCTACTTCTCATACAGCCCAATCACTGAGCTTTATACAAATGTCATAGGATTGTATCCTGCTATATCTGTGCACCTTTTCAAGTCTGTAAGTGACAAGGGCAGCTTTCTGTAAAACTATGTAGAAGGCAGACAGCCAGAATAAACAGCAGGCTTGGTTTTTATTTGTTTGTGTGGTTGGTTGGTTGGTTGGTTGGTTGGTTGGTTTATTGGTTGGTTTAGTTTGGGTTTGGGTTTTGTTGCTATGGATGGTGATGGTGGTGTTGGTGGGTTTTTTTTTTGTTGTTGTTGTTGTTTGTCTGTATTTTTCTTTGTTTTTGTGATGGTATTTGGTGTTATTTTTCCAGAATCTCTAGTATCTTTTCATATAAGGCTGCTCTGACATTCCCATAAATACTTTAAAAAAAAAAAAAAAAAAAAAAAACTTTATAAAGGTACTTAGAAAGCATGAATATTTTTTGTTTCAGGCTTTCTATCACACACACAATTATTCCTCTTCTTTACCAATAATGTGGACTTCTTTGAAGACCTGTTTTTGTTTGTTTGGTTGGTTGGTTTTTGGTTTTTCGAGACAGGGTTTCTCTGTGTAGTCCTGGATATCCTGGAACTCACTCTGTAGACCAGGCTGGCCTCGAACTCAGAAATCCGCCTGCCTCTGCCTCCCAAGTGCTGGGATTAAAGGCGTGCGCCACCACTGTCCGGCTGAAGACCTGTTTTTAATACAGATCTTCTCACTTCTACTTGTTTGTGTGTGTGTGTGTGTGTGTGTGTGTGTGTGTGTGTGTGTGTGTGTTGCATGTGTATGTGGGAGTCAAGACCTCTCTGCTGAGCCATCCCTCCAGTCTCAAAGATGGTCTTCTGCAGGAGCAGCTAAGTCATACAGGTGGAGGGCTATAACCTATGGTACAAGAAATCTAGTAGCACAGATTGAATGAAAGATATGACCTATTCTTTCTATATAGGAGGAGCACCTCATTCTATAGCTACACTCTTTAGAGAAGACAAGTAATTTTTCAAAAAGTAAAAGGTGAGACACAGAATGCCTAGGTCCTATTTTTCTGTTTGCACAAGGTAGCACATGGCAGAAAGGTGTGAGCAATGCTGTGCAGAGTAAAGAGGGCAGAGTAAACACAAGTCATGAGATCCTTACTGCTCTCACCACTTCAGTCTTACCACCCAGGCTGCCACTCAATTTCTCAGGAAAGGTGGAGCTCAGATAAGCAAATAGGCCCTCTGCTGTGTCACACAGAGATCACAGGCTCCTGCCCTCCACTGCAGGCCACACAGGCATCACAGAAGAGCAAGAAAAGAATCCAGCTCTCTGCAAAGGCTAAGGAACAAACTGGGTCTTTAGCTGCAAAGGACAGACTTCTTGTTCCATTTTACTTGAGCTGATAGAAGAAAAGAACGAATAGACTAAACAGGAATTAGGTGAAGCTTGGCTTGGGAATATCTGGTCTTGAGTCAGACTGCTGAAAGATTCATGGTCAGTTGAAGACAATATTTACATATTTCTCTGCACATTGTAGGTCCACATATTAGTTTCCAGCTACTGCTAATAGAAGCGTCATGGGTAATGGATAAGTGAGATGCTGTTCTGTGGGAATAGCAGAATGTCATTAGGAGTCATGGTCTATCTAGCCTCAGGTTCTTGATGCTCAAACAGTATTAGGTGTGGATTCCCTCCACTGAGTGGGCCTTAAATCCAATCAGGTAATGGTTGGTTAGTCTTCGAACTATTTTGCTACTATTATACTAGCATATCTTGCAGGCAGGTCACCATTGCCAAGTAAAGGGTTTATAGGTGTATTGGTATTCATTCATCTTTCTCCTCTCATACCATACATACAGAGTACCTTCCAGTACCATAAACACTACTCAATAGAGACCAAGGTTCTAGTTAGGCACCTGCACAACAATAGACTTTACTATCACCGATTGGCTTTTATTTTGCTTTGTTCCCTTCTTTTCTCCCTCCTTTTCTGGCTTGTTTCATTCTCCTCTTTCCTCGTGGTATCTTTCATTCCGATGTGGCTGAATTTATACACCCCATCAAGAAGCTGCTCACTGCTGTTCCCCTGGGGCTAACACTGTCTGAGAAACAATACTATTTTGATTCAAACATTATTTATTGAAGACGTCCTCTATTCCAGACGTAGTACCAGTAAATGCACTCACTGCGTGAGCAGAACACACATAGCTCTTACATTATTAAAGTTTTTATAATCTTACATTAACCAACTAATCACATCACTAAAGACAGAGCATGACTTGACTGCAGCTTGTGAAACTTAGAAGTCAGTCCTAGGATTCATCTATGGTGATTATCAAAGGGGAGACAGCAGAGACAAAAGATTCAAAATCTCCTAGCACAGGACCATGTTAGTGAATGGTTACCAGCCAGCCTGAGTAAAGCCTAATATCTGCAGCTCACACTACACCATGAGACCTACACATCTCCAAGTGTCTCACACTATTGCATAAGGGTTTGGAAAAATCAAAAGAATTATCTTGTTTTCCACAAATTATTAACCACTGTTTATCTACAGATCCATCTATTCCTGCACCCTAGAAACAGCACCTTGGCACTAATCTTTTCACAACTAAGTTTTTTACACGTAGACATTCTTATCTTTCCTTAAAAATGTGTTACTGACAGGTTAATAGTCATGTATCCTGGACAGGATAGAAAGTATAAAACAATAGCTCTCCACCTTTTTCCTTCATGCTCTTTATGGATATTATAATAAATAAAGTGTTTACGTTACACAAATTGGGATCATTATTTGCCTATCAGTTAACTTAAGAAAAATGCTTCCTTATAAAATATAACAGAGAACAGCCAGTGGAAGGCTGTGGAGAACAGACTTTGTTTTCCACCTTACTCAAGCTGGCAGAAGAGAAGAACGAATAGACTAAACAGGAATTTAGGGCAGCTTGGCTTGGGAATGTCTGGTCTTGAGTCAGACTGCTGAAAGATTCAAGGTCAGTTGAAGACAATGTTTACATACTTCTCTGCACATTGTAGGTCCACATATTAGTTTCCAGCTACTGCTAGTGGAAGCCTCACTGGTAATGGTTGAGTGAGATGCTGATCTGTGGTGATAGCAGCATGTCACTAGGAGTCATGGCCTATCTAGCCCCAGGTTCTTGGTGTTCCAGCAGTGTTGGGTATGGGTTCCAAATGTATGCTACTTCCAAAATTATCTTAGAAACTATGGGGTACTATAAAGCCAAAGAAAAATTATTATTTTCCCAAATTAGTTTCTTAAAATTTGACTGTGAAATCTCAGACAACTGTTAGATATAATTCTTTATTAGATGTATCCTAGATTACTTAATTTCCGATACGGAAAAGAAGTAGCAATGAGAGATGTCATGAGTGCATCGCAGCAAAGAAATCCTGCAGAGAAGCTTCGAATCAGGACTGGGAAAGCCTGGAAGCCATGATCTAATCAACCATAGTGCGCACTCTTACAAAGCTGCTGCAGTTTCACATCCCCAGTAAGAAGCTTTTAATTCATTTTATTTGATATAAAGGTAAGAACTTCTTTTCTTTAAGACAAAACGTTTTCTCTCTTCTTAACTCCTAGTGATCACTACACTTATAAAGGAAAATGTTCCCATTAATGTTTTTCAAATCCACGCATTTCATAAAATGTTTGAGAAAGTAAAACAAATTGTTTTTAAATGTTTCAGAAAATTCTGATATGCATAGTGGGTGGTGCATCTTACAAAGATATGCTAAGTAACTTTTAAAAAGTTACAGAAGAAAAACAAAATGTTGTATATAATATTAAAATACAAAAGTCTAAGGGTTGGTAAAATGGTAAAATGCTGACCACGCAAGTCTGACGGCCTGAAGGAAAGAGAGCATTGAATCCACAGGTTGATCTTCACATGTTTCTTAAGGTATGTACACACACACACACACACACACACACACACACAGCAAAAATAATTTTAAACAAATCAATGATCCTTGGCCTATATAAACAAGAGGGCTGTATTTCAATGTCTGTACTGGATACACTGCCAAGTTCTGTAGGTATAGGGAAAGATAGCACATATAAAGAGAAATGAAAGTATATAATGGTATTAAAACAGACGCCCCTCAGTATTTGACAACCACCCCATCAAGAAGTAGAGCGTGAGGCTGGGATACAGCTTAGATGGTTAGGGTACGTACCTATCAATGCATAAGGCCTGGTTGGATTCAAGACCAAGCATAATCTGTAATTGAACCACTTGGAAGGTTGAGGCAAGCATTGTCTCCTCTCGTTGAAGATATATGAGCTTTACAATAGTTCTGAAAAGCCGAATACTATAAAACTAGGTTAAGGAGGAATATGTGACTTCTACCAGTCTGTCGGGGAAACCTTAGCTCTGGGAAACCTCGCTGTCTCGTGGAGCAGCCATGTACATCACTTCACAGGGGAAAGATAGAGCCCAATACAGGTACCATTGTTCTCTCAGTCCTCCTCACGTATCAGAGACAGCAGAGCAAGAGACCCGGAAGCGGCTCCACCCAGTATCTGGTGCAGTTGGATGGAGACCCTGAGAAGCAACTGCCACCGAGTCCGGTGTGAGAAGTCTAAACAGTTGCTCTTCTTTTAAGCTATCTTGCAAGTGTGATTTGTCGAATAGCAATGCAAAGAATGCTACATGATAATATTAACATGGTAACTGTTTAAAACAAAGGAATAGTGCTTTGGGCGCTGCTTAACTGAACTATCGATTTAATTTTACTAGGAGAGTTGTTCGTGGGTGTCCTTGTTATAATTTCTAGCAGCTTATTTTATGCAATGATATTTCTCTATCCGACTGTGGCTTTAAAGATCTCTATCTTTCTATGACAGCTACTACCTTCCTTGACTGTACTTTTATTTTCCTAATTTAGGCACTGTTTAAAGCTTAGAATCACTTTGTTGTATGTCTACACAGATATACTGCCAAAGACTTACTGCTTTACGCCTGTACGTATTTCTAACTGAAAGAGGCGTTATTGTGCATTTTTCCTTTGGATTACTTGGGCCAATTTTGATTGGTCAATAAGAACCACACATACACACACAGCCTACAGTGTGATGTCAGTTACATATTTACACTGAGAGATCACTCATCCAGGCTAGTTTGATGTTCAATTAGTTTCAGGGAGAAGGAAATCTTGACAAGTTAATTGAGGTTCGTCTCCAGAGTTATCCAAATAAACAGAATAAGCTATTCAACAATACTTTGAATGCAAAAGAAGAGTCACCCTCCTCTGGAATTTCTTAGCCACTAACCATAGACTGCAAGTATTCAACAGAAACAAGAAAAAGAGCTGTAATAAGGGTCATTAAATGAATAAATTTCAAGGAGCGGGTTGCTTCTCTTGGATGCTGTCCATCATCTGCTATGGTTTTTTTCTACAAAAGCTTTCTTCTGTGGGCCATACTGCTCATTTAAGTTTTATGAAAGATGCCACTGTGAATTGGCTAGAAAGAGTGCACTCCTCATTGACCTAGATTTATTCTGCTCCACAAAATCTGCTTTCATACCATGTTTCTGAATTTCTGAGGCAGGACAACTTATAGGAGGGGCTCTATGTTTCAGTCAATGAAACTAAGGATGTTTTTAGACAATTAATACTCTCCTAATCTGACATTTCATTTTGTTCCAGGGAAACATAATGCCCACATGGTCACTTCTTTCACAAGTAAAGTAGAGTTGAAAGCATGCATTTTCTGCCAAAATGCACTTACTCAGATATGTTCAGGCATAAGGATCAACGACACTAAAAATGTACCCTGTACGTTGATTCAGTTCTTAAAACCAAACCCTAATTGAATATTATCCTACACAATAATGATATAAAATAAAATGTAAATGTATTAGCTTTTGCTTTCTAATTTACACAACCTCTAAAACCTGATTAACAGAAAATAATAACTCCATAAATCATCTAAAATCATATTATGTAATGTCACTAGCAGATATAAGTTATAGCTCAGACAAGGCAAATAAACATTTTCTCAACTATTTTACAATACGTATCAGAAGTAGACATTTTTTCCCTGGTGACATATTTAGTAAGAAAACTTATGGAGACCAATGCAAGCACGGGTGACAGTTAATAATGACAAGAAGAATATGGAGTATGCCCATTAGTCTAAGCCCCAAGGTTTTAAAGCATTGCGTTTTCTACTCAAAGTAAAAGTGATTGTAAGGGACAAGGAGTCACACATTACCATACAACTAAAAGCACTCAAGAAGAAGTAGGACAAACATTTGCCTAAGAGGTAAACATGGAATCCCAATGTTTCTGAATAAATTCAAAGGCCTGTTGTAATATTCCAATTCTAATAGTTTATTGTTGTCTTGGGATACTTTAAACATTTTTAATTTAATGTAGAAATTATTAATATAAATTTATATATTTCAAGGGTAAGGACTTATTAGGAATTTTTATGGAGCCTTAAAAGTACTTTATTAACAGTAAGTTTCTAAATTAACATTTATGGCTACACAAACATTTGATGCATTTTAAATTACTCAAGTAAAACTGCTTTCTATTGACATATTTTATTTTCACCATACACTTTCTTCAGTTAACCTAGGCTTGCTAACAAACTAGCTGAAGACAATATGTAATTTATAGAATATAATTTTGAGGGTTTAATAGACATTCCATGAATTACTTGGCATCTATAGACAAGGGTGAAACTCTATCAAAATTTCTTCATATCACAATAAATTGTGATGTAAG
The DNA here is from genome assembly GCF_011762505.2 of Arvicanthis niloticus. Taxonomy (NCBI): domain Eukaryota; kingdom Metazoa; phylum Chordata; class Mammalia; order Rodentia; family Muridae; genus Arvicanthis; species Arvicanthis niloticus. The sequence continues at coordinate 65,550,788 of NC_047672.1, forward strand.
TGGTATATGACACATTATATGCAAGTGATCCATTAGGACAATTTAAATCCCAAAGCTTTGAGAATCGTCTCCCTCCTCCTCTTTCTAAATTGCTTTTTTTCCCCCATTTTTGAGTACACGCCTCTTAAGTATACTAATTGTGTCTATTGAAACCAAAGTAAAATGAAGTTTTATTTTTAATTTTGCTACCGTATTCAATTTAAATTTTGCCCAGCTGGACACTGAATGTTACTAAAGTTAAGAAACTTTTTAAATCCAATCTATCTAGAAAGAAAAGTGTAAGAAAGGATAATTTTAAAATTGCATGTCTTTTATGATTATATGTGCCAAGTGATATATGCCGTGTAACCCACAACAGAGCCTTTAGGTAGCTCGACATACAACTCAAATATTCTACCCCAAAACTCAAATATTCTACCTAAAAATAACCTATTTCAATCTCAAACATATGTCTGCTTTAATTTATTTCAAAATATTCTTTATTGTGTTCCAAAATTAGATTGAGGTCATGGTTTTACAACATCACAGGTACTCTTTAAAAATGTGGATCATAGACTTGGAATGAATGAATTACAGTGTTTGAATTGTATCCAAGAACACTCCTTCAGTTCTTCTCGTGTCTGATATGTCATACGAAGCTGCCTTTAGCACACTGCTCCTTTTCTTGCCTGTCTCTTATTGTCTCCTTCTCTGTGCATCCAAATTTGTACATATCATTATGATTTATGGCATACTCACCTTATAGTTATCTACTTAATATTTATTTTCACTTTCAAAGTTTACATGAGACTTGAACAGTCGAGTCATCATCTGTAAATTCTGTTGCTGGAGATATTTAAACCGACAGCATTCAGTCTGGCTTTTCTCAATCAGCCATCACGTTCCCAGCTATCCTAGGCCTGCAGCCACGAGCGGTGGGGCATACCGCTGCTGCTCAGTTCAGGCCATTCGCTCAGGTGACCAGAGACACCAGCCCTGCCACCCACAAGACGTCAGCATGGGAGATGGCTCTGTCAATTTTCCATACTGTCTCCACAAGTCTGGGCTATGCACGGACCATCCCACCATCCACATAGGCCTGGTAGGAAATGAGACTCTAATGCTTAAATATTAATCAAAGGCTTTATATATTTGGTAATGCTCAATAACAATATGCCCACACAATTAGAAATGTTTCCCAATTAACTAACCTAGATATAAGTTGTTACCCAGGACTGCTCCTGGTACATGTGTGGTCATCCATGGTACCTCCTACATCTCTTTCTCTCTCCCTCGCCTCGATCCTCCTCTTCCTTTTTTTCTTCCTCTCCTCCCACCTTAGCTCCTCCTACAACATTCTTAGTGCTTAAAATGTTGACAGATACATGTACATATTTGCTGAATGAAATGATTAACTCACAATAGGGAGATAGCAGAAAATATCCATTTCTGATCATTCTAAAAATATAAATACAAGTTTATTGCACTATTCAAATTAACTATTCAAATTAACTTTTTAGAGAACTAAAAAGTCTCTGCCCTCACTCAGTGAGCTGCAACCTGTACATCATGGGATGAAAACCTAACTTGGGAACTGGCCTTTACAATTAAGAGCTGTGGCTCAGACAACGACTGAAGTGGAGCTTCAGCCAGTCACAATCAGCACTGTTCAAACTACTTTCACATGACAGCAATGGCCAGCTACACCTAACCCAGCTCTCTGTGTCTTGCTTAACAAACAACCTGCACACATGGTGCAAACTACTTCACAGTTCTAAGATGGCCAATAAGAGGCAATTGAGGTAAGCAAGAATCAATCTATTATAATTTTCTCTCTTAACATTTCAAGCCACCAGAAACAGAAGCAGAAACTGGATGTTATGTTATATACTATGGCTAGATTTCAGATTAACTGGATCTAAAGGTATATATTCCACATTTTAATGATATCAAGTTGCAATGTACTACTTGCTCAAAAAAAAAAAAAAACAAAAAAAAAAAAACATGCTCAAACTGTGTCAGATCAATGTTTGTTGAAGACTTCTTATTTGACAAAATATGAGAAAACAATTGTAGTAATCAAGATTACAATTTAGAAGAATCAAGAATTCTTCCAAATTCTTTTCGTTTTCTCATGAGAAACTCATTAGTCTCATATTGATAATGCTATATACGATCACTCAAAAATGAAAAGAATTCTTAGTGATATACACATGAAAGCCAAAAATCAAGGACAAACCAATGAGGCTATAAAACAAAGCTGAAGACCTAATATTTTAATAAAGTGGGATTTGAATAAAAGTGTGGTTACTATGTGAGATTTTAAATAATGCACTATTTGCTATGTAGCTGAGATGCGATTATGTCTGTAATATTATATTTCAAGGTAACACAGTAATATAATTTGTAAGATCAAGTTTTTTGCAGAAGAAAATGCATGTAACTTTAAAATTAATCTGTTTATAAGTCATTAATTCTAACGCACACCCCCCCCCCCGAGCCCTTTACCATCCGTGGAAGAGAAAACACGAGAGGCAGAGATCGGGTAGAACGAGGCTTTTTACTCAGTATCACACACGTGGAAAACGCGGAAGGGCTGAGATGTGGAAGGGGCCTGGCTTAAATACAGTCTAGAGTGATGTATTCACTTCTGATTGGCTGTTCGCTCACCACCCAATATTCAGTGACTTTGGTGGGCTCTCTGCCTAGCATCTGCGCAGATAATTGTTTACTTCTGGGAAAACACGAGGCTAGCGCCAACTTGGGGTGGCAGATTATATTGCGGCTCCCAACAATTAATATTTTTGATTACTTTAATTTCAATTTTTCCAAATATGTTAATTTGTTTTGGTAACTATTTATGTCTGCTTTATAACAAGGGCACTTAATTGTAAAACACATTTTTTTTTAATGGAAACCAACAATCTCTGAAGTAAGAAATGATAACTGGAGCTTGGTCCCATATGAATATGAAATGGTAAAACCTAGTTCTAATTACCCATTGCTAAGCAGATCCAAATACTAACTCAAAACATGAGTACATGCCATAGACTTGACCTTTTGTGACCACAACATCTGATTTACAGTTGTTAGACATTACTATTATCTTTCCACAGACTTGTGCACACTTCCTACTGTACATTGTGATTGAGACAAAGAACCCAAGCAGGGCGGGAACAACCAAAAGCAGAGAAAATCTTGTTTTATCAGAGTTGAGTTGTAACACCTTTCTAAGAGGACCAAATTAAAAAAACAATCTACATCATAGCAAACTTTGACTTACAGTTTTAATTGACACAGAGCTGTGACATGTGTGAGGTATCAACACAGAAAAGCAATGCATTCATACGAGATTGTTGTGTTAAAGAGAAAAACCCCCTCATGTTCCCAAGATGCATGCTAAACATTCAGTTTATTTGTATGCAAAATGAAAAAAAAAAAAGCCTAACTTCTTTTGACTAATATGTATTCTCGATGAACTATTACTTCAAATGCCACATCTGATCTTTTTCAAATAACAATGCAATAGAAAATAGATGTAACCTTTTTCCATCTCTCAGCAAGAAAGAAGGTCTCAGCAAACAGTTCCTCTGGCAGGGTCTTCTCACTGTGAGTCACTAGCAGGTGCTAATTGGCAAAAGAGAAAGCAGTTTGCAGTAAACACCTTTCTCCATAGAGAAAGTGTTGAGCTGCAAAAATCAAGTTCTTTGAACTTTATTGGCTGTTCAACAAATAGGCTTTTCATGGAAACAAACGGTCTGCTTTACATCTGCATTGAGATCGGTGGGAACTGTGCGAATGTGGTAGGTTTTGCTGACTTACTTTCATAATAGGCTTAATCACTAGTGCCAGACAGAGAAAATCAAACTGTATTTTAAGTAGTTAAAAGATTTATTTGGACAATGACTACTTCCACTGACCAGCAATGGGGCTTGAGCTATAGGAGCAGTTTCACATTTATTATGCAGTGAAAAAGTGTACCCTATAGGGGAATACAAGAGTCTAGCATTATCGCAAATGTATGTAATGACTCCAATCAATTCTTTGAAAAGTAAATCTTTTAAACACTATATGAAAACCCAAAGGCATGAATTACTTTAATATGCTAAATGACTTCATGTGTATATAATTTTTTTTACAAGATTTATTCTCTGCTTTCATAAATAAAATTTAAATGATATTTAGGAAATGGTTACCATTTCATTTAATAATCCATAGCTCCCAACTTAAAAACTCATCCCAGTAGGAATTTAACTGTTTTGTTACACTAGATAGAAGGCAAAAAAAATCATTTGTTAAGATGTACCTATAATTTAGAACAATTTAACCAGTGTCTACCTTTGTCAAATGTTAGTTACCCTTTATAACAATAAACTCAAGCTCCTAAAGGTAAGAGAGATGTCTTTGTTCAGAACTGTAACGTTTTCTTCTTTGTAGGTTGGGGTGTTTTGTATGTTTTATAAGCCATAGCTTATGAATAAACATTTGTTCAATTTCTATCGGCTGGATCCCCGCTGGATCTTATCTGCAGAAGGCAGTGAAATGAATTGAAATTTTACAACGAGGCTGTATAGATAATGATGTCCCATGCAGCTCTGGAAATACTGACTAGAACATACTACATTCACTTTGAATCATACCCCAACCCTACTGTCAATATGCAAATGTGACTTAAGACTAGACAAACTGTATATAAAACTTTCAGCAAGTATTTTCAAACAAAACCAAAGTGAGCTTTCTGGAGGCTTAACATCTTGCAGGTGATAGTCACAATTTGCTGACTGATGAATAATGCAGTGTAGCTTTGCATACAGATGTCACAGCACAACATTATTAGTGCACACATGATGTCGTGTGGTGGGCAGCCTTCATGTCTTCAGTGCGGGTGCTGCTGAATTAGAATAGGAGTTACTTTTGAAGAACTAAATCCAAAGCAGTGGGAGATTGGTACTACTATGGTAACAGAGACACAAAAAGTTCACCTTAGTGGGTGTGCTGTCCCAGGAAGCATTCGTGAACCCCCGAAGACGACCAAGGAGCTGATTCTGATACAGTCGCACTAGGGTCTCTTTATTCAAGCTGGGAGGTTCGGCTGGACCATCTTGTCAGAATGGGAGGATCCAGCCTCGAATTTAATTTTAAGCAGGTATTTCTAGAGGCAAGAAGGAGGTATTTAGGTTGGTACTCATCTGATTGGCAGGCCATTAAGGACTTTACATGATTGGCTGGTGCTGGGAGCCAATCTTAACTTCTGTTTTCCTCCTGATTGGTGTTTGTTAGGAAGTGAAGTGCCAGGGGCAGGCTTGTAACCTGGAGGTGCAGATTTGTTGGGGGAGTAACTTAGAAAGTGGTGCTAGACTCCGGCTTGTTGGGGAACAACCTGAACACTGATGCTAGGTGCCAGTTTGTTAGTTAACTGAGTTCAACCTTAGTTCAGGTTCTCTAAGATCGAGTCTAAACCCAAAAGATCTGGCCCCTCAGGTGTACACCAGTGTTAGAGCAGATGAAGCCTAGCTTTAAGTGTGTCAAGATAAGATGCCCCATGATGCACACAACACCAGAAAATCTCATATGGAATCCAAAGTATCAGAAATAGACGGAAACAATGGCTGGAAGAAAGGTAGCTCTAACAGTTGATATATAACATTTGCAGAGTAGGCTAGGCCTGAGGAAAGACCAAGTAAAAATAATTATTAAGCCCACCGAACATACACAGATGAAAATATGGGTCAGCATGGTCTGGAAATATGGGTCAGTGGAAAATGTTTCCATACTCTGCTTGAGGGCTCAGGTTTAGTCTCCAGAATCGAAAGCCAGGGAGGAGGAAGAGGAGAAGCTAAGCTATGCTTAGCTTCCTTACAGTAACACCTCAAGACAATAAATCTCTGTTTTACCCGAATGGTGAGATTCCTCAGTTTAATTATACATTAAATGGTATGGGGATAGCTAGAGAGTTAAAACCAAGAAATAGAGAAAAGGTTAGAAGAAAATCGGGGAAATGGAAGAGAGAGGTGAAGAAATATTCAGGAAATGGCAAGTAGAGAAGAACAATGTCAAAAGAAAATAAAGGCACAGAAAGTAGATTGAGAAGTTCCAATACCATCTTTCAGCCTAACCAGAATGATAAAATGAATAGGAGATTGTATTTGAACCAAGAAATTCTGAGGATTGTAATATTAAGTTAAGCATAAATCGTATTTAAAAGATACATATGTAACTCCGCACATATGTACCACATGTGCAGCTTGGTCTTCATGTGGGTCCCTAGCAACAGGAGCAGATGCTATCCCTAAAGCTGTTGTCTGTGGAATCCATTCCCCTAGCTCCGTTGTTTGTCTGGCCTCAGTGGGAGAAGAAGCGCCTAGCCCTGCAGACATGATGTGCCAGGGTAGGGGGCTATCTAGGGGGTCTCTACTCTCTCAGAGGAGAAGAGGAGGGACGATCAGGGGAGGAGATATGGGAGGGGGCCTGGGAGGCAGACAGGGATCAGGATGTAAAGTGGATAAATAAATAAATAAACAAATTAAATAAATGAAGAGATATTTGAAAAACATAGCAGTGGGCATGAAGAAATCTATATTTTTTTCTTTTTTTATATTGCAATTATTATAAATAAAATGCTGGGGACTGAACACATCCTTCCAAAACTTTTAAGTGTGTGTGTGTGTGTGTGTGTGTGTGTGTGTGTCTGTGTCTATGTCTGTGTGTTTGTGTGTTATGTTATATAAACATATATATGTGTTATATAAATATATACACATACATATATACATCCCTGCATATACACATATATTGTAAATATTTTATTAAATAATATTATAATTTGTCTTCTTATATGTTCACCTGTGGTGTGCATCATAATTTATTTATATGTTAAACATGTATGTGGGCATCTATATACTCAGGATGCACATACACATATAAAATAAACAATGTTAAAAATAATAAAAATAAAATCAATCTTTTTGAAAAAGAATTTTTATGTTAGGACCTTTATAACATTCTCATTTGGTTAATCTCAAAATAATTACTGACATACTTTATTTAGCCAATGAATTTTCAGGGCTTGGTGTTGAGGTGAAAAAGTCAGTCAATTGACTTTGACCAAAAGCAGGACAAAATTTCCCAAACAGCCTTATCTACAGACCACAGACAATAGCATCCTGGAGAGTAGATTTTTGTCACAGATTCAAGACACTGTGCTAAACAAACCTCCTAAGTGAACATGCTGTAAGATGGATTTGTTTACTTTAATGTTGCTTACATTCATTACAGTCAAGTTAGAATAAACACCATTTTAAGGGTGATATTTTTGAAACAGAAAGCTCTATGTGAATTGACACTTTGGTAGAAAGAAGGGAATTCACTTTACTTGAAAGGAAATGTCCTTGAAAATCTCCATGAAAAGGACTTTCCATTTTCTTAATTTAGGGGGGGAAAGTAGTAAGTTAATTTGAAAATATGAATCAAGAGGTAGACATAACCATTTGTACTTTAGGTTATATAGTGAAATTTTAAAATGGAGGCATATCACATGTGAAAAATTTAGTAATTTTTGTTGTGAGTATACTTACAATTTTCTAAGAATGATTTGATGATCTTTCTCAAAGGCTTATGATTCCATAAAGTAACAAAGTTTCACTGTGAACAATGAAATGAAACACTAAGCTGGAGAAAAGCAAGCATCAACTTTAAGTTGAGAAACATTTTTATCAGAAGAGAACATGATGCCTGGTATAAAATTCAAACAGAGGATGGAGTATCTTACTGTGACATATGCTCCAATGAGAAAGGTCAAGATATGCCCTCATGCCAAGGCACCCTGCTGAGGGGACTTAGAATCTGACATTAGTGTTCCTTTTGAGGGACAGCAGTTGTTACAGTGAAAGTATTATCTGGCACATAGTTAAGCCAGAAGCTTAAGTTTCTTGAAAACATTAATTATCCAGTCATCCTGTGAGTCACTGAAGTCATGAAATTCAAGATGGGTTGATTTGACATTGTTAAGGGTCTTGAAAGAATGTGGAAGGGCTTGTGCTGATTTGAGGGATCAGGCCAGCATGAGGGAGCGTGGAGAATGCTACAGGCAAAAAGGCGGTGAGTCATCTCCAGGCGCCGGATGGCTGAGTCACTCCTCTGGCCTTCTCAGTATCTCTTCTTTCTCCAGGTGGTTATGGCCACTCTGTCTTTCCTAGCATTCCAAATCCACCATCTTTTCCTGTCCTTCCTTTTAAATGACCTCTTTGGGTGATACCTATATGGCTCTTTTTTGCTAATTCGAAACAGCAACAACAAAAAGGATGTGTGTACAAATGTCAAGGAAAGTTAAAAAACAGACAAAATATGTAGATATACCTAAACTTTTAAAAGTCTTAAACTTTCAACACTGTGACAATATTTTTGAAACAGTTTAATAAATTATGAAATCAAATTACATAAATTATATTAATGTGGAATTATATTTATATAAAATATATTATTTGTAATATGTTATATACATATTTAAAAATTATTTCCTAAGTTTTTAAGAACAGAAAGAAAAAATATATTTCTTCCACCATTTTTAGGGTGTTTTCATTCCATTTAGAAAAACTAAGTATAAAATGTTGTATACAACTTTTAATAAAGAAAACTATAAAATACAAATGAATGTATATCTAGACTATATTTGAGGATATGTGTGTGACTGCTTATCTATATCAGCACCATATATGTGTAGTAGTACCTATGAAGGACAGGCCAGAGAGGACTTTGGATTTCTTGGAACTGCACATGCAGGCAATTGGGAGTGGCCAAGAGAGGGCTGGGAACCAAGTTCAAGTCTCCTACAGGAGCAGCAAGAGCTCTTAGTCTCTGAGCCATCACTATAACCCTAAAACTTCTTCATAACTTAACCAACTTTTATTGTTTTTATACTTTGAATAATAAATATTCTAGTTCATGTGAAGTATTGTTTCAGTGTAACTTTTACCTTCATTTCTATAATAATAATAATAATAATAATAATAATAATAATAATAATATTTCTATATGCTTGCTGAACTATTCTTGGACAGATGTCTACAAATCCATGTATGAATTATTACCACCCTTTTGAAAGCAACTTGGTATTTCTTCAAAACATTAAACAAAGTTACCTTATGATGCATCATCATTCTACTTCTAGGCTTCTATGGGTGTGTCCAAAAGAAAGGAAAATAAGTGACATTTGTATATGAATGCTCGGTGTCATTATTAATAATAATCTAAAGAGTAAAAACTGAAAAAAATGTCAGTTACCTGATAAATGGGTGAATAAAATATACTATCTACAGTACTGAAAAGTACCCCATTATTAAAAAGAGTGAGTGGCCGATTTATGTTAGGAATGTGAGTAATAGCTGGAAACATTGTGGCACAGAAGAAAAGGCAGTCACACAAAGTCACACATAGGATGATTTCACTGACACAAAAAGGTTCCAGATGAGGACTGGGGAATAGTGGCTACTCCATATGAGGTCTTTGGGGGCACTGATAAAAATACCTTAAAAATCAGGCCTGGAAAATGGTTTATCATGTTAACGTGTCTCCCACCAAGCTGTTGACTTGATTCAATTCCTAGGATCTACATGGTAAAAGGAGAGGAATTATCCTTGGACATTCACATGCATGATATGACACACACTTGCCCACACATATATGTATACATGCACACACACGAAGAAACATAATAAAAATATTGCCAACTTAGATAAGGACAAGTGAATCATAGGCAGAGTCATAGTGACCTGTCTCCTGAACCTTTACTCAGCTGATACCCTGTTCTGAAAGATATCTGTACTCCCCCTGAACACCTATGCTCCTGTGTCATCCCCTTCCCCACATCCTGCATTTTTGTGTTTATAATCCCTGTGTTAAAAAGTAAAAATTATGATTTGATAACAAAAAATATTGCAAATTACAGTTATAGCTATACAATTGTGAGTGTAACAAGAACCACCACACTGTATTGTGTCAGTGAATACTGAGTGAGAATATTCAGTGAAAACTGTATCACAAGCAACCTGTTTAGCAAAAAAGAAAGTACAGGTTCTCTGTCTTGTCTTAATTTGTTTTTTTGTTTTGTTTTGTTTTGTTTGTTTTTGTTTTGTTTTTTGTTTTTTTTTTGGTGTGAAGAGACACCATGACCAAGTCAACTTTTATAAAGGACATTATTTGGGGCTGGCTGACAGTTTCAGAGGTTCAGTCCATTATTATCATGACAGGATGGCAGTGTCTAGGTAGATATGGTGCTAGAGAAAGAGCTGAGAGTTCTACATCTTGATCCTAAGGCCCCCAGGAAGAGACTCACTTCTTTGGCAGCCAAGAGAAGGCAGTCTTCCCCCACTGGGCGGAGCTTGCACATAGGAGGAGACCTCAAACCCCACCCCCACAGTGGCATACTTCCTTTAACAAGGACACACCTCCTCCAATAAGACCACACCTCCTAATAGTGCCATATCCCATGGGACAAGCATATTCATACCACCACACTGTCCCATGATTACATTAGGACAACCCATGTTCATGACCTAGCTGCTAAGATGCCATAAGTAGAAAGGTCACTGTAAGATCATTTGTCTGTAGACAGCTGGACCACATAGCAAGACCTCGTCTCAAAAGCATAATTTTATCAATCATGTCTCTTTAGTTAAGACATACTGTGTTGTGTAGAGGAATGACTAGAAGGTAGAGCTGGTCAGTGAAGTGTGTATGTAATGAGATAGACAAAATGAGCACTGTGTTAGTAGAACTGAATTATGGCACACTATTCCTAGATGTTGAGATATTGATGTGGTATAAAAGATTTAGACAGAAAAAAAAAAAATGACACTCAATTGATCTCAAGGTATCATAGGAGCCTAGCCAAGTAAAAGGTTACAGCATAATACAGAGTATCACCCTTCAGTTCCCCAAAACTCCAACAAGAATTTATTACTGACAGGCATATTGTTATTATTAGACCCCTCTGCCAGTCACAATTGAGTAGCCCATAAATAAATCCTAGGCCAAAACTGTTCCAGATGTTTTCTCCTAGGAATTGAGAATTTGGATTTAGGTGGGCGTAATGTGAACTGAGGGCTGTAAGTTTAAGAATTACAAATCTGCCATCATCTATTATCTATATGGAGAGGACAAGAAAGCCAATCTGGGAAGACTGATGAAAAAAAAAAAAAAGTACCCAGAGAGAAGAGACAAGATACAAAAAGCAGGCATTACTTGAATACAGGGAGCTCTTTTGGATCCACTTCTTGGTTTAAGTAGGGGGTTCCTCAATTTTGTTACCTACTAGAATTCCTCCAACAAAATTATCTTTTTGAAAAAAAGTGGCTGGGCGGTGGTGGCACACGCCTTTAATCCCAGCACTTGGGAGGCAGAGGCAGGTG